>NW_021703771.1:61437519-62037519 GCF_005190385.1 Monodon monoceros
CACACACACACACACACACACACACACACACACACACACACACACACTCTCTCTCTCTCTCTCTCTCTCTCTCTCCAGAATCTGGCCCTCTTACCTTCACTGCTTTCACCCAAATTCAAGCCATTATTGCAAACGGCCTCATTACTGGTCTCCCTGCCTCTACCCTGGCTCCCCTAGAGCCATTTTCCACTCAGAAGAGAGAGGAAATCCCATAGAATTTATGTCAGATCCTAGGCTTTCCATAGCTCAAAGCACTCTGATAGGTTTTCCATCTTGGAATAAATTCTAGTCCTTTACATGGCCTGTAAGATACTTCCTGATCTTGTCCCAGACATATCTCCCTGAACTCATTTCTTCCCTTTGCTCATTGTCTTCCAGCCATTCTAGTTCCCCTTTTGTTTCTTGAATATGCCAAGCGTTCACCTGTCTCAGGCCTTTACACTGCTTCCCTACCTGGCATGCAGCGCCGCAGGTGACCTGCTTCTTCACTGCATTCAGCCCTCTGCTCCCAGTTGCTTTAAAGGTGTGCTTCCTTGATCATCATTCCTGAAACAGCACACACACACCTCCGTGCCCTTACTTTCCTTTATTTCAAAGCCCTTATGATCAACTGACATTATATATTTACTTCTTTTTATTGCCTGTCTTCCCTCTGCCCCAAAATGTAAACTCCTGTTTCATTCACTGCTGTATCTTCAACGTCAAAGAGGAACCCCAAGCACTATGGCTTGCTTAACCCTAGCATGTAGGATCGCAGGGAGGTATAAATACCTTCTTTCTCAAAGAATCAGCATTCATATTTGGAAAAGGACTCACCTTTCTCGAATGTTGGGCTTACCCCTAAAACATTTTCCGTGTCGAAAGCAACGGAAAAATTGGATCGATCAGTCTGGTTCACGTGCCCCTTATGGTTCTTTTGGAGGGGAGGGTCTTAGGGTGAAGGCTATGCAATCTCTCGATAGAGGAGGGAACGGTTCCGGAAGAAAAAAAAGAGGTTCTGTTAGCAGAATGGGGCGGGGGGAGAAGGGAGAGGATATGGAGAAGGCAGAAACAACAGATGGCCACCGCCGAGATTTTCCAGAGTGGGAAGAGAAATACAGGGATGAGCTGGGGGCCCTGGTAGGGGAAATAGCCCTGAACAATTGTACCTTCGCACACTTTGGGAGAGAACGTGCTGAAGCCCCAGGCATGCTTGTGTGGCCCTGCTTCTTGAATGACTCTCTGTGGGGAGTTGCAGGCGGGATCTCCCTGGCATGAATAATCCTGACGCTTCACCACAGAAGCTGGAGGAAAGAGAGGAAAGCAGGGACCAGCAGCATCAACATGATTTCTGTTTTTCACTGCACGTAATATTGTTCACCAGCTCGTTTGCGCAGGTCTCCCTCCACAGCTCTCAAGATTAACAACTCATTTTTAGGTAAGGGTAAAAGCGAATTAGTTCCAACACAAGCAACAGCTGGGAAGGGGGCAAAAGTACATACACTCACATTGGAGAAAAATATAAATCTTGCTGCTATCTTTTAGCTCAGTGTTTCTTGTCTATTTTGTTTTTTTGGTACACCTCACCACAAGGTAGTTTCAATTGTTAAAATTTTTTCCTGAAAATAGAAAATGTCTCTTGGGTTCTCCCGAGAGCGGGGTGCCCAGGCACACACACATTCTTCCCATAGCACAGCACTTTAAAATTAATAGCACATGCAGAGGAAAACTAAACCCTTTGACGTCACTCTTGAAATGAGGAAACAGAAACAGAAAAGGCTCCACTCCAGTAAGCTGCCAGAGTTGAAGCCGATTGGTCTCCGCTTTTCCTTGCCTGTGGCAACTGACAGCACCTCCCAGCCTAGCAGGCCGGCTGCCTGCTCCCCCAGCCAGTCGGTGGGTCTGGGCACTGCAGCAGGCTCGGCTCCATCCCAGCACTTGCCTGGGAGAAAGAAACGTGTTGTACTCACCCAGAGAGGATTTCTTTCTACCTTCCTTCCTCCCCGATCTCTCTGTGTGCTTTTGTGTTACTTTTTTTTTTTTTTTTTTTTTTTTTTACTTAATTATATTCCTAATCCTGGATGAAGTTGCTGGATTCCGCAGCACAAGTCTTCATGAACAAGCAGCACCGCTCAGAGATTTCACGGCATTCAAAGGTCACAGAACTGCCACTATGGTTAAATGTCTTGTTTAATGGTTGAGGTAGGTACAAGAGATTTCAGCGGCAACTCATTTTTCTTGAGAGAACAGAGTCACAGAGAGATGGCAGGAGTTTTATTTTAAATGAACCTGTATGTATATATTTTTTGGTCTGTGATTGTTACTACAGCAACCAGCTTTTGAATTTCCTTCCTTTTTCTAGGCGAACTGACTAAACATTATCACTTACCCTGAATTAACTGTTTCATTCCAAGCAGCCTAATGAGATACTCTGGCCTTTTTGCTGCACTTTGAGCCCCTCCTGAGGAGGGTTGCTTTTTTTCCTTTGGCTTCTTTTTTAATGAATGCAATATTTCTTCTCCAATGTAAATCTTAGAGTTGAGTCAATTTTTCTTTTTGGTGGGACAGGACAGGAAAATATTGGTAAAGAGATTAGTGAGGGTTGCAGAACAGAGAAAAAGAAAATCCTTTTTTCTCTTGAGTTTGTCATGTTGGTTGATAGAAGATGAAGAAATTAGTAGGAAGAGAGGAGGAAGCTAATAATGAGATTGAAGGTAGAAAAACCTATACGAGGTGTGTCAGAAAAATGAACTCTTGAGGAAAATGCACTTTATCATTTTGTTGCATTTTTTTAAAATGTTCTGGATTTAGAAGTCAACAGGGGAGATGCAGGCACTGAGTTGCATGACCAATGATTTAGATCTCATTATTTATAAAGGAGAATAAAACTTCTTTATTAGCACTGCAAATTTGCTAATTATCTTTTCCTACAATAGTTGAAAGCAGAGTGAGATATTTAATTAGGCACTTGAGTGATTGAGCCTGGGGACTAATTAATCTTCTATAGATTCTGTTCTTCATGTGTTCAGCCAGCATGACTATTAAAATGTTACAGTAAACCTCTTTGCCCCTGAAGGCAGGCATATGCATTTATATACAGTAAACCACTAAACGTTGCCAGGGTGGGAAGCAGGGCAATTAAACCCAGGGCTAATATTGTTTTCAGTGACACATTATGATTATGGGTTGAGGGGGACCCCTGCTAAAAATCATTCCTATCTAGAGTCAGTTATTGTAAAAGCAATTCAAGTAATATATGGTTCACATGGATTTCCTTATTACCCTTCTCAAAGTTATAAAATAGCAAGTAAGACAGGATTGTTTGAAACCATTACCGTTTCCAGAATTGCTTGATTTTTTTCCCCAAAGGTTTCTATTCTCAACGTTAAGAGAAATTTTTAAAACTGGGTCATGTTAGCAGTAAGATTAATAAGCAAGGTGTAAAACACATAGTGAATTTCAAAGAATTAATGAAATTAACTTCATAAGAGTGTAATGTACCAAGTTAAGAACTGCAAAAATATTAGGTCTGAAACGCAGAGGATGTGCTGTGAATGGACAATTGCTTTTCTGCAGCGCTTAGTGGGAAAACAAGGACTTTGTGTGTTGCAAATGCCTAACTGCAGCTCCTCCATTTCCTCCGCTTTATCTTTTATTACTGGCTGGTGAAACAAAGAGGGGTGTCAGTAGTAACGTCTCGATTGACATTTTCTGTAATAAAATGAAGTCGCTTTTTGTCTGAAGTAGGAGCCCAGAGTTGACGAGGTGCAACTCCAAAGTCTGTATCCTCTTTATAAGGATTTTTACCTGACACTGTAAGCTGTCTGATTTCAGAGTGTACTCAGTTGAGCATGAGACAAAATCAGTGGTGACTATATGTCAGCCAATTAGCTGGGAGAAACTCTGTTTTGAATCAAGTTACTTAGGGCAAGGGTGGAAAAATCCAAGATGTGTCAGGAGCAGACACCAACTTTGGGAAATTAATTGCACCAGTACATCTTGTAATGCCTTTCACGATGTTCAGCACAAAGTTACTCATTGTCAGTTCTCAATAAATACCTAGTTAAAATGTTTGCTGAGAATTTACTACCCTTCATATATTGTAAATTATTTAAATAAATTTCAAATATGGCATTTTCAACTGTCTTTGAAGAAAGCTTTTGTGTTAGTCCACCCTAAAGTATAATCTATTTAGGCGGGCATTGCAACATTGACTGGTGTTCTTTTCAGGCAGAGAACCTTGTTACCCCAAACAGATGCAAAAGTAAAATGACCAAGTTTCCTCAAAGTGAGCATGTACCACATGGAAATGCCTCTGCCTAGTAATTAATCTTCCAAAGTTGAATTTGTTGTTAAGCAGGCTCAAATCACAGGGGAAGCTGCTTGTTGACTGACAACATAGTGCTGGAAGGAATTTATTAAGCAGTAAACTAATCCCAAGCAAGACTAAAAGGGCCTCATTATATTAAAATGAAGTGTCAAAATTAAGAATCAGAATAGACTTTAGAACATCTAAATGTAGAAGCTAACAGGTATTCTCAGTGGTTCAACTTACCTTGACTTTTGGGGGGTAACTTTTTGAAGGACCCTCAATGTTCAGAACTTTTTTCCCAAAGACTCCATCATCCCATGGATTCAGCTTATATATCCCAGAGAATTCACAGACAAGTAGGAATCTCTCTTCTAGGAGGCAAGTCTAGCTAAAGAAGAAGAGATTTGGCATTTGGAAACGAGATGAGACCCTCTCTATCAGCGCCGCCCCGTAGTGGCATCCCCATTCCTCCTCAGAGCTTCCCCTTGGGCATCCTCACTTCTCCTAAGAATGTGTCTTGGGGAGCACGCCCATCCCTCTTGTGGGAGGAAGCCTTGGGGTGCTTTACAGGCATCAGGACCATTGGCTTTACAAGCATCCTAGGTGGCTTTGTCAACATGCTAACTTTGATTCCTGCGGTGATGCATACTTGGTATATTAGCAATCTTTAAAGTGGTCAATATGGAAATTTGGGGGATAGAAGGGAAAAAGGGATGTAGAAACCCAAACTGACAATATCTACTACGTTCCAGGCATTGTTAGAGATTTGAACAAAGAGTACAACAAAATGCGTCAAAGTTCTAGTGTATAATCAATGTAGTTATACTTTCCCAAGAATCGCTTAGGTATCTAGATGATTTAATTTGTACGTAGAAAGTGATTGCATGGAGCACACTAAAAAGAGCCGTAGATAGAGGCAGGGGACCAGTGGGCACCCTTATTCAGGATCTAACTAGTTGGATGACTCTGAGCCACTTGCTCACTCTTGATCTCAGTTTCATCACCTGTAAATGAAACTGGTTGTATTGGGTTATTTCTAACAATCCTTTTTTAGATGAAACTTTTTACAGTATTCTTATTTGGAGTTTTTTTAAAAAAATTCCATTTGTATATAAAAATGTGAGTGTTAAACCTTTATTAAAAAAAAATTACTGTGTGCTTTCAGCATGTCAAGGGCTATGTCTACAGAGGCAAAGTGAATAAAAAGACAGATAAGCAATGATTCCCACCTTCAGGAAACTTACATTCTGGTTGAACTTAAACAAATAGTGGAGCCTGGGCAGAGAAATGGAGGAACAGAGAGAATTTGGAAGGGAGGTGGTGATGAAGAAAAACAAAAGAGGTGGCTTTATGCAACTGAATTCAAGAAAAAAATCTAAATTTTCCATCTATATAGATATTTACGCCTATTATTGTAGTCTTTAATATGACCAATGGAAGCATTGTCATTCTTTTGAAATGATATATTTGTAATGGTGTCCTTAAAAAATATAATGTGAAGGGAAGCCAAAGTTTTCCCTTTTGTTGATTAAACTGCTGTATAGGTTTGAAATGGTGAATTAAATCAGTGCACTGATATCTTCTCCATCATCACTTGGACTTGGAACCCCTAGGAGTTCCAGAAAGCAGGAGTCCTTCGAGAACTTTGACAACAGCCCCAGGTTCCAGCAGCCATTTGGTGCAAGCAAGGAGGGTTCCCAAGCTGTGATGGGCTTGACCACTGATGCCTTGTAGTGTCGCAGGAATGTTCTTGGTGGCAGGAAACCTCCCAAAGTGGCTCAGAACTTTCAGAGAAGACCTGTGTGAGTTAAGGCAAATTTCTTAAACTTTGGAGGCCCTGACTGCCTCCTCTTTAAAATGAGGCTTTTGGAATACTTCTGGGATGCCTTTTTCCTTTCCAGATTCTGAACTTTACCCTGACAAGATTAATGTTGACTAGTTAGCATTAATTTCTTTTTATTCTCCCACCTCTCCCATCCTTTATTTCTACCATTTCCCTTAAAAGTTTGCCTTTACTCAGTTATCCAAATTTATGCAATTTCACCTCCAAAATACCCTCATTGCTAAGGAAAAACAAAAACAAGTCCCTGGGTTTTGGAGAATTTCTCCGCAGGAGGACTATTGCTCCCCAGGGAAGACCACCCGTCCTCGCCCCCTTTCTCTCCTCTGAGGCTGATGTGCTGCTCTGTGGCTGTAGCTCCCCTTCAGACAGTAAAGGGATGTGCTTTGTGTTCACTGTAGCTGGAGACTTTAATGTGACAAGTGTCTTTTTCCTAAGTGCCAATCATTGTCCTAGATTTTCTGTGCTATCTCACTTTAATATCTCTTCCGCTCCAATTCTGGTTTCTTTAGGGAATAACTGAAAACTTGTTAATAACTAACTTGGAGGAATCCTCAGAAGAAAGATGTTTTTGGTTTGGTTGTCCATTGAGTATCTGCTCTGAGACCTGGGGCCTATGGTACAAGGTGGCTGCCTCATCCTGCTGGTGGAATTTGATGCAATTGAGTTACTCTAATCCAGACACTGGTTGGATCCTACTTGGGTCAGAGCATTCCTCTGGCATCTCCTCTGGGTATGGTTTACAGATAACGTCTCAAGCTTGGAGAATAGGGGACAGGGTTTGTAGTTTTGGATAAACCTAAAAATAACATGACACAAAACACACATAAGTCTATTAAGCAATATATAATTCTTAATATATTAGTGTATAAATACCCCAGTATTGAAAATCAAAACCCTTTCATGAATGCTTTATAAATTTATTTGCATACAGTATAGAAGTATGAAAATAATAGCCTTAGTCAATATACCAGTAAAGAAAGTTTATGTCATACATACCCCCTCCATTCTTCACGCTCCCTTCACCCTTCCTTTCTTCCTTCCTTCCTGCCTCCCTTTCTTCCCTTTTTTGCATTTGTAAGGAGAAGATGGAAAAAATTAAGATTGGTAATGAGATTTTGATGGAGTTTCCTTTTGTAAAATTTGAAGTAATGTTTGTTTTAGTTTTTCTTTTCTAATTGTTGGTGAATATGTGCAAAATTTTTCATTAAAATTCCTGCTCAGATTCTTGTCTTATTAATACCTTTTGTGTTTTACATTCATATTTAACATGTAAATAAATATATAAGGTATCCTTTCTACATGATGAAAATCATCATTACCTGCTCACTGCTTCAGACACACAAAAAAGGATTCGGTTCAAAACAGGAGTTTGTACATAATTTAAATATACTGAAGGATATTTAAGAATTTTGAGTTTTAAAAAACATTCTTTTCCCCTGGGATGGGAGGTCGGGTCCAGGGTTAGTCTGGGGTGAGAGGTATTTCCATGGGTTCAGGTGTAGACATAAGGAGGTTAACATATACCTGAATTGGTCAAAATTTGATATCTGAAATAAAGATACTAAATTTTCAATGTTTTACATATTCTTTGACCCTAGTAAATCTTAGTCTAAGAAGATATCAAATTATGTTTATTTTTGCCTTTTTTGTAATATAAAAACTCAGAAACTACCTAAACTAATAATAGGTGAGTTGTTGAGTACATTATTTTGAATCCATACCATAAAATGCTATATAGTTACTTAAAAGAATAAGCTAGATCTACATGCACAGTCTGGAATGATTTTCAACATTTGTATAACATTAACATTTGTATAACTACATATACACATTCACACACACTGATGGAAAATTTCTAGAAATTCAAATAAAAAAACTTAGCAGTGGAAGCCTCTGGCAGGAGAACTTTGAGCATGGGATGGGAACGACTATCTGTTCAGGTATATACTTTAGAATTGTTCAGCTTTTCTCCTCATAAGTTTATTATATACACAGTGGAAAAATTATGTATATTTATTTATTACTGCGTGATATTTAAATTAAAGTTGAGAGGAAAATTAGAAAGTAAAAGAAGAAAGAGTTCTGTTTTTTAATTGCTTCATTAGCTTCTTCCTTCAATCATATTGAATTTCTCCCGTGTGCCTTTAACACAGGTAGGGAGGCCATCATGCCCCGGAAGAAAGAGTCCAGGAAGTGAGGAGATAGATAGCCCAGCTCTCCTGCTTGAGTAACTTTGGGCCAATCATCTCTCAGGGCACCAGTTTCCTCATGTACAAAAGGAGAGGCTTAGTCAAGCTCAAAGTTCCTTCCAGCTTTCATATACGTTTCAAAGTTTTCATAAGAAAACTTTTTGGCCTGTTGCCTGCCCAACTATTTGAGACCTTTCTCCATAAACTAAATGTACATATTTGACTGTATGTATTTTATTGCTTTGAAGACTTTAACTAAATTTTCTCTTTTAGAATTGGTCAATTTGGTTTAATTTTTCAAATTAATTAAATATGCACAATTTATATTTATTCAAATAGTGTTTAAGGAAACCACACATCATGGACTTTTAAAATTAAAGTATGCTATAATACCATTTATTCATAAAACAGTAGAAAACACTGTTTGTATTAAGATGTGTAGCTTGTGCAGTAATACAAGCAACTAATGCTTCAGTTTCGATATGATTTATACCTTTCTTGGTTTTTCAGGAGAAACAAAAAAAAGACTTTCATTTCCCTTTCCCATTATGCCACTTGCCAACTGTGTCCAGCCAGATGAAAGAACTCAGTCATTCACAAAAGTGTAGATGTATTCTCGTAAAAGGAGATGCTGCAGTAATACAGAGGTCTAAAGAATGCCTTGATTTAGAAAAGGTCATTAAATTTAAGGAAAAAGTTGTTTTCCATGTGATAGAAATATAGTATATTTCCATGTCTTTCAGACTAGTCTTCTTGCTTTTTCAATGAAATGAAAACAATTTTAATTTGGTTTTTAGTTTGATTTGGAAAATGTAAGTATTGGTTATTTTAATTATTTAGTAATTTTTATTTTCTATTTTTCTAGACTTTTATTGTGTTTGGAGTAAAGAACAATCTAAGTTAAAACAAAAGGGATAAACACAAAACAGATCGGAATTTGTATGATAGGAGTTTTTTTTTAAACAATCTTATTGAGGCATAATTGACACACAATTGACTGCACATATTTGAAGTGTACAGTTAGATAAGTTTGATACTCTTGTGAAACCATCACCACATTCAAGATAATTAACATATCCATCATCCCCCACTTTTTTCCTGAGCCTTTGTAGTCCCTCCCTCTACCCCTCTCTCCATTCTGAAACAACCACTTATCTGCTTTTAATGTATGATAGTTTTGAATGACATTCTGAATTTTTCTCTACAAATCCTTTTTAATTTTTTTAAAAAATTATTAATCATTTAAAAATAATCCAATGGCTAATAATAAAGTAATTGAAAAATACTATCTTCTTTTTCATTAATATGTTGCCCCTGAGTGTCTCTGTGAGTGCATGAGAGAGACAGAGGGCAAACCCTTCTCAAACTTGAAGACAAATGTATTTAAAAACTATATACTGCTGTGGCCTCTCCCGCCGCGGAGCACAGGCTCCGGCCGCGCAGGCCCAGCAGCCATGGCTCACAGGACCAGCCTCTCCATGGCATGTGGGATCCTCCTGCACCGGGGCACAAACCCGTGTCCCCTGCATCGGCAGGCGGACTCTCAACCACTGCGCCACCAGGGAAGCCCTATAAAAACTTTTAATGGTATTTGTGTCAAAAACAGTCAGTTGGAGAATATAGCCTACTTAAAATGTCTCCTTTAACGTAAATCTTTTTAAAAATAGGTCAGATACATTTATTGAATTAATTGGCAGCAATATGTAATTTATAAAAATGTGTATTTTGTGTGGAGAGAGAAGGGAAAGGAGGAAGAAAAAAATGAGAATCAAACTTTTTTCAAGGAACACTGACCTTGTAACCTAAATCCCTGCGTTCAAGTTCCGGATGCTAGCCTTACTAAGTGTAATACTTTGGGCAAGTTATTTAGCATTTTTGACTTTTTAAGTCTCTTAAATGTGAACTTAAAATGAGGTGCCTTTATGTTCTAAAATTTCTAAGGTTTACTTACTACACACGCAGATGGATTAGCTTTCATATGTAATTAGTCGCTTAGTTCGGGGCACAAATGTCAAGTCACTTCTTTCTTAGAACATTCCTATTAGGAGAGGATTCATTATGCCCACTTTTTTTTTATTTTTGCGGTACGCGGGCCTCTCACTGTTGTGGCCTCTCCCGTTGCGGAGCACAGGCTCCGGACACGCCGGCTCAGCGGCCATGGCTCACGGGCCCAGCCGCTCCACGGCGTGTGGGATCTTCCCGGACCGGGGCATGAACCCGCGTGCCCTGCATCGGCAGGCAGACTCTCAACCACTGCACCACCAGGGAAACCCCATAATGCCCACTTTAATGGCAAGGAAATTGAGGTTTACGGAAGTTAAAACTAACAGAGTTGAAATTCAACCCTAGCTTTTTTAATGACAGTTTTTAATTATTTTTATACGTTTCAAATGCACTGTGTTTAAATCCATCTTTGATCATTCTAAGCATGAGTTAGGAAAAGTCTTTTGAAATTAGTATACAAGACATAAAAATATCTATTTCAAAATGTTAAAGCAATCTACACAATATATTTATTTATATGAGGTTCCAGTGTATAGAGGAAACATTATTTCATTTTAAGTTCATCTGCAGTGGGTGAATCTGACACTTTAAACTTCAGAAGTTTTGTTCTGAAAGGCAGTGTAACCGTAATGATGAACAGTGCAGAATCTGGCACCATTCATTGTGGTTCACTTATTAGCTCTGGGATCCTAAGCCAGTTAATCTCTCTGGCCCGCACTGTACTTATTTATAAGATGAAGGTGTTTAAAATATCTGCCTCATAAGGTTGTTGAGAAGATCAAATGAGTTTTGTCTGTAAAATGCTTAGAACGGTGCATGAAAGGTAGTAAGCATCATGTGTGTATCAACTGGTATTATTTGCTTACAGTTATAAAAATTATTTCATGGAGTTGTAACTATTTTGGGCGTAGTCCTGTTGGATGTTTTGAACATTTAAGAGAAATATAGTTTTTTATTTTATTTTTAAACTATAACACATATACAGAGAAATACCCAACATATAAATGTACAGAATGGTTCACTAATTTTAAGTGAACAAATATATAACAATTACCCAAGCCAAGAAATAGAACATTATTACATTATTGCCACCTCAGAAATCCCATCAAGCCTCCTGCATTCTTTCATTCACCATTATACAGTGAGACTTACTAGGTTGTTGCATATGGCTCTAATTTAATTTCATTATTGCATAGTGTCTAATTATTTGAATATGCAACAATTTATTCACCCATTCTACTGTGGAAAAACATTTCAGTTGTATCTAGTTAATATTATGAATAATACTGGCCTGAGCATTCTTTTGATACACCTGTACACGTATTTCTGCTGAGCATACACCTAGGAATTAGTTGCTGGGCCACAGAGAATGTTTATGTTCTACCTCAGTAGAAAATTCAAAACTGCTCAAGGTGGTTAAAATAATTTACACTCCCACCAACAATGTATGTATGATAATTCCCTTCCTCACTAACCTTACATATTAGCATCTAGGAGGTGTGTAGTGATAGCTTATGGTGGTTTTAATTTGCATTTTCCTGATTATTGACAAGTTTGAGCACTTTTGCACATATATATTGGCCACGTAAATATCCTCTTTGTGACGTGTCTAAACAAGTCGTTTATATATTAATTTATAGGAATTTTTGATATATTTTAATATCTTTGATTGCTATATATGTTATCTCCCATTCGTAAAATCTCCTGTTCTCTTCTTCAAGATTATTTTGTTCATTCTTCATTCTCTACATTGCCATATAAATTTTAGAATTAACTTAAGATTCTTACCTAAAAATGAAACTTTGGTTATTGATCAATTTGGGAAGATTTGACATCTTTCCTGAGTCTTTCAATTCATGAACATAGTATATCCCTCTATTTATTTAGGTCTTTGTTAATTTCTCTCAATAATATCTTCTAGCTTGCTTTGTGGTCATTTTACACATTCCTTGCTAGATATATTACTAAACACTTAGTATTTTGATGCTATTCTAAATATTATCTCTTCAATTTCAATTTTTACTTTTTGTTACTAATATATAGAAAACCAATTAATTGTTGGTATGTTAATTTGTTGTCAGCAGCCTTACTAAGCTCACTTGGGAATTCTCATATTTTATCTGTAGATTCTTTTTATATTCTATGTAGGCAATCATGCTATCCAAGAATAATGGTAGGCATATATACTCTTTTTTAATACTGAGAGTTTTGTCTTATTGTACTGGCTAGGATTTTCAGTAAATTGTTGAAGAGGTAACAGTGGGTAATGTATTATTTTCAATCTTAGAAGGAAAGCTTTCAACATTCTGTCATTCAGTATTATATTCTCTATAATATTGAGAAGTTTTCTTCTATTTCTAGTTTGCTAAGAGTTATCATGAATAAATATTTGATTTATCAAATGTTCTTTCTGATATCTACCATGTGATTTTTCTCTATTTTTCTGTTGTGGTGGTGACTGATTTTACAATGTCAAATCAAACTTGAAGTCCTGGAGTAATCCCAATTTGGTCATGATGTGTTATGCTTTTTTTTTTTAATCCATTATTACCTTGTTTCTGGATTGCTAATAGTTTTTAGGATTTTGCAACTATGTTCATAAAAAAATTAGCCTAAAATTATTGTTTCTGGTAACAACCAGGTTCCATTGACCTCATAAAAATAGTTAGAAAATATTACCCTTTAAAAATTTGGAGGAGGTAGATTTATATAGATTCATGTTATTTCTTCCTTAAATATTTGTTAGAAATTGTAAACAAATCCATCTGGTTCTGGAATATTTTGTGGGCAAGATTTTAATTATGGTTTTAATTTCACTAATTTTTATGGGTTATTCAGGTTTTCTACTTTTATTTTCAGTTTCGGTAAGTTGTGTATTTCTAGGTCAACTATCTTATCAAAATTTTGTAATTAGCACGAAGTTGTTCATAATTCCCTGCTTTAATATTAGTCTAACTTTTTATTTTTACTGTTAGTTTACTGTGCCATTTCTGTTTTTATTGTTTTTCTCCAATAGTTTTGACAGGATATCAACTTTATTAGATATTTCAAGTAAACAACTTTTGACTTTTTAAATCCTCTTTTTTTTTTTTTTTTTTTTGTGGTACCCGGGCCTCTCACTGTTGTGGCCTCTCCCGTTGCGGAGCACAGGCTCCAGACGCGCCGGCTCAGCGGCCATGGCTCACGGGCCTAGTCGCTCCGCCGCATGTGGGATCTTCCCAGACCGGGGCACGAACCCATGTCCCCTGCATCGGCAGGCGGACTCTCAACCACTGCGCCACCAGGGAAGCCCTTAAATCTTCTTTATTTATGTGTATTTATTGTCTATATTTATTAATTTTAGTCTCTTATTATTTCCTTTTATTCTTTTCTGAGCTTTTTTTTTCTATTTTCTCAGGTTTTTGGTTTTTTTTTGGCTCATAACATTTCAGTTTTTCTTCTTTTTGAATAAATATATTTAAACCAATAAATTTTTCTCTAACAGAGTTGCATCCCCAAATTTAGAGTTTCCATCATCAGGTAGCTCAAAACAATTTCAATTGTAATCTCTTTTTGGACTTAGATTATTTAGAAATGCATTTTTAAATTTTCAAACGTATTGAGGTTTTCTAGTTATCTTTTTGTCATTGTTTCCTAGTATAATTCTACCATGGTCATAGATCATAATTGATCATACATGATTTAGATCTTTGAAATTTGTTGTATCTTATTTGTATGACTCGACATATTGCCAACTTCTATAAATGTTTCATATACATTTGAAATGAGTTTGGATTCTGTGGTTGTTAGGTACAGCGCTCTATACAAGTCAATTAGAAAATTATTAATTGAATAATTCAAATCTAATAGTTGGCTCTCAGGAAGCAAAAAAATCAATACATATCACAATGGTCTATGGCCTTCCAAAGAGGGCCATATGTATATAATCTGTACATAAACAGATATACAGTGTATATGGTATTAAACTGTTTGGGAAGGAAGTGATTAGGAGAAACAAATCTAAAAAGTCTGCTTAAGGAAATGGGATGATAATGGAAAAAAGGTTGACAAATACTTAGATACAAATTTAGAACTGGTATATCATCCTGTTGAATTGAAACTTTTCTCATAATAAAATATCCCTTTTTTTCTCTATTAATGATTTTGCCTCCAAGTCTACTTTGACTAATACTAAAATCTGTACCACTAGCTTTCTGTTAGTGTCTGTGTGACTTATCTCTCATTCTCTTAGTCTTTAATTTTCTATATGTTTATGGTTTAGATGTCTCTCTTTACAAGCATCAGATAAGTAAATATTGTTTTATCATTCAGTCTGATATTTGTCTTGTCAGTGGAGTATTTAGTCTTTTTACATTTAATGTCATGATGATATATTTGAGTTTAAATATGCTGATTTACTATGCTATGGGATTGGCCAAAACGTTTGTTCGGGATTTTCCGTTACATCTTACAAAAAACCTGGATGAAATTTTTGGTCAGCCCAATATTTGCCCTTCCTGTTCTATATTTCTTATTATCTCTTTGCTTGCTGTCTTTGGATTGAGTATATTTATAATTACATTGCCCCTTTCCTATTAGCTTGTTATTTTTACATTCTTTTACATTGTTTTACTGGTTACTATTGAGGTTACAGGATTCATCTTTGACCTAATGAAAGTACAATGCAAATTAGTACTTTTATCACTTTGTGGGAAATTTGAAAACCTTAGATGAATACCTTAACTACTTTTGTGCCTCTTCAGAATTATATTCTATTTTTAGGTATTTAATTTTATGTAATTTAAGCTCCACAATGATTATTGTTATTATGGTCTCATACAGTCATGTATACTCTTCTTCCTTCCTGAATCTCTGAGATTACATATAGGATTTCCTTTAGTATAGTGATAATTTGGTTCAGTTTTGTTTTTTTGTTTTTTCTATCTGAAATATATTTACCTTTTTTTTTTTTATTACATGGACTTTTCCTGGGAAGAAAATTCTAGATTGGTAATTTTCTTTCCCCACTTTATAACATTATTACATTGTCTTATAACTCACTGTTTTTGTTAATGTCAGAAAATACTCCTTTAAAAGCAGTCTGTCCTTTTTTTTGACTGTTTGTGATTCTTTCTTTATATCTTTGATTTCCAGTATTTTTACCATGATTGCTTAGGTGTGGTTTTCATTGTATTTATTATTATATATATACATATATATATATATATTTAGGTATTATTTTATTTTATTTTTTAACATCTTTATTGGAGCATAATTGCTTTACATTGTTGGGCTAGTTACTGCTGTATAACAAAGTGAATCAGCTATATATATACATATATCACCATATCCCCTCCCTCTTGCGTCTCCCTCTGACCCTCCCTATCACACCCCTCTAGGTGGTCACAAAGTACCGAGCTGACCTCCCTGTGCTATGCGGCTGCTTCCCACTAGCTATCTATTTTACATTTGGTAGTGTATATATGTCAATGCTACTCTCTCACTTCGTCCCAGCTTACCCTTCCCGCTCCCCGTGTCCTCAAGTCTATTTTCTACATCTCCGGCTTTACTCCTGTCCTGCCACTAGGTTCATCAGAACCATTTTTTTTTTTAGATTCCATATATATGTGTTAGCATACGGTATTTGTTTTTCCTCTTTCTAACTTACTTCACTCTGTATGACAGGCTCTAGGTCCATCCACCTCTCTACAAATAACTCAAATTCGTTTCTTTTTATGGCTGAGTAATATTCCATTGTATATATGTGCCACATCTTCTTTATCCATTCATCTCTCAGTGGACACTTAGGTTGCTTCCATGTCCTGGCTATTGTAAATAGAGCCGCAATGAACACTGTGGTACATGACTCTTTTTGAATTATGGTTTTCTCAGGGTGTATGCCCAGTGGTGGGACTCCTAGGTCATATGATTGTTCTACTTTTAGTTTCTTAAGGAACCTCCATACTGTTCTTCATAGTGGCTGTGTCAATTTACATTCCCACCAACAGTGCAAGAGGGTTCCCTTTACTCCACACCCTCTCCAGCATTTATTGTTTGTAGATTTTTTGATGATGGCCATTCTGACTGGTGTGAGGTGATACCTCATTGTAGTTTTGATTTGCATTTCTCTAATGATTAGTGATGTTGAGCATCCTTTCATGTGTTTGTTGGCCATCTGTATGTCTTCTTTGGAGAAATGTCTATTTAGGTCTTCTGTATTATTATATATTTTTTATTATATTATATATTCTTATTATGATGATGATGATGGTAATTTTCAGTCCTAGAATCTGGGTTTTTTTTTGGTAGTTTCTAGATCTCTGGCAAAATTCTCAATCTTGTCTATCATATCCTTGTATATATTATATGTATTATTTTAAAGTCTTTGTTTTATTTATATCTTATAAGTGTCTGTTTCTGTTGTCTGCTATTGCTCCTGGTTGGTTCAAATTTCTTGCCTTTCTTATGCTTGGTTATTCTTGATGGGGCACTGGACATTATAAATAAAAAATATGGAGATAAATTGAGGCCTAGTGTTATATTATCTTTCTCCAGATAGGATTTACATTTGTTTCTGCCAAGTAACTGGTGGCACTAATGGTCCTGATTGTCTTAATAGTCCTGATTTTGTGTTGAATGAATGTATATGACATGCTTAAAACAGTGGTTGGCACATACTAAGTACTGTGCAACTGCCTCTTTTTTCCTTTCATTGCTTCCTTTAAAGGATGTGGAAAGAGAGAAAGGGAAGAAAGAACTAAGGATAACATCCATGGCATTAAAAAACTCCAGTATGCACCAGAAGTAATTCTCATTTTTTTTCATTTTATTGTCTTTTTCTTATATCGGAAATAAATTTAAAAATGAGAAGTTGTATTCATCAAAATCATGAACTAAGTAGATAAAGATAAGTATGTGTTTACCTCCCATATTTCACTATGGGCATATATCCATTATGTAAAATTTTAAAACAGAATTACGATTGCATCAGTATAATTCCCTTATTTTATGATTATTATTCGCCAGTAGTACTTTGAGAAACGTTATCATTTTGGAGATTGCTCATATCCTAAAGAGATCTTGGGTCAAATAACTATTTGTTAATAGACAGTTTTTCATCTGCACCTCACATTTCCAGTCAAGGATACCTACCAAAATGTATCATTTAAGTCTTGATTTATGGCTTTTTTGCATGGAAGCTAATGTTATCTTATATAGTAGCTGATATAAATTAGGTACGATGAGCTATTAGCAACTTTCTTCATTATCCAAATTGTTTCACAGTTTATAGTTCCATGCAAGCAAAATCTAATGTGTCTGAATGAGACATTATGTGTTAGTCCACATGTGTTGTAAACACTCAAAAAATTTTATTTTCAGTACACTAGCTATGTCCTGTGGAATGAGCAAATTATTATTTAAATAGTTGCAAGAAAAATACTCTACCCAGGATTAAACTTAGCTACGCTAGAGTCAAATCCTCGTCTAGTTATGTAAAACCAGGTTTTTGGTGTTCTGTATTTATCTAGTGCCTCTGCCAGTTTGCTGGCTTTCCTTGGGCATTTGTGTCTTCCTAGTACTACTTTATGCAGGTTTTCCAGTGCTGGGTTATCTTTGGAGCACAGGTGAACTTGAAATTATAGCTAATAAATGCAAAATATGCTACGTCCTTAACCTAGAGTCCAATCATTAATTATTTACAAGCAATTTAAAAATAGTTAGAAAATATATATTTTTAGAGAAAAAAACAGTAAACAGTTAGGAAAAATATGCTTGAAATATCCTGCTTTATTGATTTTGTTTTTAAATAGGTGTGTTTCTAGTTTTCATGTCATTTTTTTCTTTTCAAAATAGAAATTTAAAAAAATGGAATTTAAAAAGAATCATTGTTTAGCCTACTATATGTATGCTAAAGCATATTAAATTAAAAACATATTAAGTGGTATGTTTTTATAAAATATGCTGTTTTGAATTGATAATATCATACATTACAGGTAACAGAAAAGAAGGAGAATTGACTTAATATTTAAGCCAAAAGACTAAGTTTTATGTGTTACTCCATGAATTTTTAAACTGAGAAGAATTTACATCAAAGAGTAACAACAAGGAGTTATTACAAACTGTTGAGTAACTAAATAGCACTTTTGCACAGTTTTTAATTGCAAATTCTTGTGAAAAGGTACATGAGTAATTTATTCTGTTTCTAACACAGGTATTTAGTTTCTTCCTTAAGGAAATCAAAAAAGAATTCATAAATAATTTTTAAGCTAATTTAATGTGTTGAATTTAAATTTAAAAAAAAATTATAAACCTGGTAATTTTGACCTGCATTTAGGTTATTCATGCAATATTGAGCACACAAGATGACTTCAGTTATTTTCTAGCTGTGAAACAGTCCTAAAATTATGTCACTATTTCCAAACCAGAATCTGATATCATAGCTTTTTTTTTTTTTTTAATTATGGTTTCAGGCTAGGAGAAGTTTTCCTGTATGGCTGAGATGAGTTTCATGTTCCACATAGTAAGGGTTCTCTGCATCCTTGCCCTTGTCCTGAGCCAGTGTTCTACTGCTTGATGCCAGGATGGTCATACCCATCTTTTGCCTCTGGTCAAACTACTGGTTAACTATTTTGACTATCATTCCTTTTAGTGCCTATATTTTATCAAGAAGCAGGCTTGACAAATCAGCATGTGGAAACGATTTAAGAAGAATATTGGTTGAGGGGCTTGCATGAACACCCAGAGCTGTAATATGGTGGGTCTCTTCTGACTTTCCCATCATGCACAGGCAGCATCAGAACCGTGCCCAGTATTCAATCCAAGTGAATTCTTACACAGGCTTAACTGAAATTGAATTTTAGGCCAAATATTTTACATATTCTCTTGTTTAGTTTGGCCTAGATGCCTTAAGTATGCTGGCTCAATTATTTTTTTTTTTCTATGAGTGCCTCAGATAATCATATGATACAAGTTTATGTACATATGTGTGTGTCCATGTGAATATATATAGGTAGACAGGTATAGATATATAAATATAGATACAGATACAGCTAGAAATATCTATATATGTGTGTATATACATGTACACATATGAAAGTATATAGCCCGATGATGATTGGCACATAATATTAGTACTTTAATTAAGATAAGCTAGAATTACAAGTAATTGTGTTAGGTCTTAGAAGTGGGATAGGTGTAGACTTCTTTTAATTGATGTGAAACACAGGCCGTGCACATATAACAAACTATTAATCAGCCCAAAGCTTTCGTATATTATATTCATGAGCACTAAGGTCTTGAGAAAAATTCTAATTTCTGCTTAAATCTCTAAATATCCTCATAAAATCTTCAATACATAGGTATAATTGTCCCGTTTTAATGTGCAAACTGTGGCTCCCATTGATTAAATAATTAGCCTAAGGTCACTGCTTTTAAATGACAGAGTCAGGATTCATTTATTCAACCAACAAGTATTTGGGGACCTAATGTGGTATAGGGACTGGGGATATAAAAATAGAAAAGACAAAGTCCCTGTCTCCATGGAACTTGCATTCTAGTGAGAGAAGCCTGACAGTTAACATGTAAACAAGTAGATAAGACAGATCATTTCAGATATTGCTAAATGCTGTGAAGAAAATAAAGCAGGGTAGTGTGATGGCTAGTTGCTGGCAGTAGAGATGTGGGCGTGTAACTGGGAGGTCAGTGGAGTCTTGTCTGTGTCTGAAATAATTAAATGTATGCAGCCATGCAAAGACCTGGAAGAAGAGTGATCCAGGTGGAGGAAGGAGCAAGAGCAAAGCCCTAAAAAGAAAACAAATTTCATTGTTTGAAAGACAGAAAGGCCAGGGCTGCTGGAGCAAAATGAGATGCTAGGATGGAAGGAGATGTGTGAGCCTAAGAAGGCAGGGCCCAGACCGTATGCACCTTCACCAGGCATGGTCTGAATTCTGCTCTTCTCACAGGGAATGGGAAGCCACTGAAACCAAGGCGACAGGGAAGAGATTCAACTGATCTGTGCTTTAAAGTGATGACTCTGGCTCCCGTGCAGAGAATGGATTGTGCAGGCTGGGTTATAGAAGCCGTCACGGGCAGCTGTCGGTTATTGCAGGAGAGGAGAGGTGAAGGCAGCCTGGATTGAGGCGGAGACAGTGGAGTGATGGTTAGTGTTCAGATGTGAGTATCTGACAGTATAATGGATAGGAATGGATGGTGGATTGGCTGTAAAGGAAGGACAGCATTACACAGTGCTTATGAGCCCAGATTCTGGAGCCAAGCTCCCTGGGTTTGTATTCTGGCTCAGCCTCCTACCAGCTTTGTAACCTTGGACAAGTAACTTTGTTTGAATAATCTATTCTCCAACTTGTAAAATTGGAGGAAGAAGCTAACCATGCCTACCGTATAGGATTGCTATACAGATTGAGTGTGTGTCTGCGTGTGCATCTGTGTGTGTGTGCACTTAGGACTCGGTTCAGTAGTCAGTGCTACTTACGTTGCGTACATGTCAATTAAATAAAGAACAATTGATGAATTCTAGATTTTTGGCTTACATCACTGCAGGTACCATTGACGAGATGGGGAAGATTGAGGGACGATGAGGTTGGAGAAGGTAGATGCAGGAAGAAAGTAGGAGTCCTATTTGGGACGCATGAAGTTTGAGGTGCAGTGTTCAGGGGAGAGATCAGAACTGTACTTAGATCTATCAATACATTTGCTATTTAAAGCCTTGGCACTGAATGAGATCACCTAGGAAGACAACGTAAATAAATAGGAAGAGGATGGAGGACTGAGCCTTCCATCAGCATCAAAAGGTGGGGAGAGGGGGAGGAGCCAGGAAATGATTCAAATGCATACGCATCTGGGTTTTACATGGTGCTGCCTATATTATTGGAGCCTTGCCAGAGCTTGTGCTTCAGAAGACTCTGTAGACATGAAAGAAAGCCTCTTTATAAATTCCTAGTATGAAGGGGCTGAGGCTTCCAGCTTGGACCCCGACGACAGGAATTTTCCATACATACTTGAGAGCAGCACAAAGAAACTGTGGTATAAATATGCTGCTCCATGTTTACTCGTAGATGTTTTTAAGTACAATCATAGTTATACGTGGCCCCTAATGAGAACTCAGCTGCTTTAAATTGTGCCATTATTATATATTTTCCTTCACATGAAAGCATGGCACCTCCAATTTACAAAGACACAATTTACAAAGACTTTTGATACAAAAGTCTAGAACTGGCAAAGAATCATTCCCTAGACACTATATTACATTATTGATTTCCAGTCAGCCCACCAAAGCCTATGTAACCCACAAGGATGTGAAATTCAAGTGCAAAGAATACGTAGACCCTAAACAACACAAGGAACAACATTTATGGAAAAATTTGCTTTGGTTTCTTAACATACCAGGCATACGTTGTTCTCCTCCTCCAAGTAAGGATAGAGAGTTGCCTATTGGATGGAGATGTCAGGGGGCAGAGGACGGTGCTCCCGTGACCACGGTCACTTACATAAAAGATAGTCAGTGATTGTAAAAAACACAGGTATATGAATTGAGGAGAAGAATCCAGGGGAAAGATAGGAAACTCAAAATCTAGTCTTGGCTTTGACAGTCACCAAAGCTGTGACTCCAAGGAAGTCACTAAGTGTTCTGTGGCTCAGTTTCCACTTGTTTTATATTGGCTATAATAATCCCTCAAAGTGTTATTTTAAAAATAGATTTATTATATGTATATGTATTATCTGTATATATAAACATATGTTGAGATACATATATATGTAAAATATGTATTTGTGTGTGACTGTGAATGGTAGAAAAATCTAAGTAACTATTAATTACTGTTTATCATTATTGCTATCTCATATCCTCATACCATCTCTTTGGTTTTTATTTTAATTCATGACATTTAGGAAAATATGAATGGCTGGATTTTAATAATGTGGAACAATAATAACAGAAATGAAATTTGAAACAACTAATTCCAACAATACAGAATAAGTTCTATTCATAATAACATTTTTTTAACATCTTTATTGGAGTATAAGTGCTTTACAATGGTGTGTTAGTTTCTGCTGTATAACAAAGTGAATCAGCTATACGTATACATATATCCCCATATCTCCTAGGTCACCTCATTAGCTCTTCCAGTCTTTCCTAACAGATGGCTCAGTGAGTTGTCAAAAATGATCTAATTCCAGCTTTCTTAAGGGTTTCAGTGCTTGCAGAGAAGAGTTCAGTTGCCTTAGCAAGTTTTGTCTTATGTAAATATAATCAGTAGCGGCCTTATAATTTACCTCAGGAAAGCAATCTAGAATTTCATTACAAATCATTATTTAGCATTTTAGTGCTGCCCTGTGTACTCAGCCAGGGAGAATTACTGTTTAAGGTTTCATAATTTTATCAATGACTTTCCAACATGGACACTGCTTGAACTTTTCTCATACAGTATTGTCCATATCACACTAACTCTGCTGTTGTCTTTTTAAGGATACTTTCGATTTCATTTAAGGTACTGTCAGACATCAAGGACAGGTGTTCATAGAATATTTCAAAATGGTTAGAAATCAGATGTTTCCTTTTTATTCTGTCTAATTAATGCCCTTTGCTTCAAGACAACACGAGGAAGGAAACACAACTTTGCGGAGTCTCCGTACTTACAGAAGTCTCACAGAGCAAATTCATTCTATGTTTGAAGTGGGTCTGTTAGATAAAGACTACCAAGAACTGTGTGAACTTGTTAATTGAAGTCTACCACAGTAGTTTCACATGGAATCTCGCTTTTCTGCCCACTTACTCGACTTTTTGGTTAGTGCATACGTAATAAATTGTACTCATTGTGCGTGTGAACTTTGGAAAACATAACCTGAGTTAACACCACCATTTACATACCACTATAGAGTGAACGTGCAGTATTTCTCATTTCTTCATATCCAGATCTTTCACTTAAATTGTTTTTGAAAACCTCACAATCAGCAGATTACAATTATCTTGGACTAATGAGGATTTTTCTGTTTTTATTTTATTCTATGAATAAAAAGGGTTCTATGTAACAGAACCATTTTTGTGTCTTGGTGTATTGTCTAACGCATTAGTATTTTGATCATCTGATTTTAATTAATTTTCTGTCATTCTTCCTGTATTAATGAAAAATTCATTCTGATAACAGTTCATGTACACAATCACTGCCTACAATAAAGGTATCAGGTTATTGTACTTACACCGAAGATGGAAGGACAGAGCAGAGAGCAAAACTGATCCAGTGATCTAGCAGTAAGTGGCAACTA
The DNA here is from genome assembly GCF_005190385.1 of Monodon monoceros. Classification (NCBI taxonomy): domain Eukaryota; kingdom Metazoa; phylum Chordata; class Mammalia; order Artiodactyla; family Monodontidae; genus Monodon; species Monodon monoceros. The sequence goes on from NW_021703771.1 coordinate 61,461,104, forward strand.
TTGTTTCATTTCCTTCCCTCTTCTCTACCACGAGCTTCTAAATTTCCCTGTCAGAAAACATATCTGAATTCCTGAACCATCAGCAAACACAAAATGAAATGATAGATGAAAATATCTAAGAATGGGGGTAAAGATATTTTCCCTACACTTTCAAGTGACCCTTAGTTTCTAGGTTTTTTGGAGTCAACATTTGAGTCCACGAATATTCTCAAAAAATTTTTCACTGAAATAATACAGTATCCTGTGAATATTTTGATTATGGAGTTTTTTGCCTAAAGTGTTTTTAAAGGATTCTTAAATGTTCTTTTATTGCAATCTTTAATATAGTATGATATAGTTCTGGAAATTTCACTAATTCTGGAGAAGAACAGGTGCAATAACAAAATTTATTGAATATATGAACTAGGCATATATGATTTGTTTTGGTGGCATTCCTTTCATTTTGTTGTGATTGTAGAAGCAATATAAACGTAATTGGAAAAATATGAAGATGTAAATATTGGTAATCATTGTTAACACTTCATAGACCTAGATATTTTTCTTTTATTAAAAAAGCTTACATTTTTAACTACAAATATTACAAATGTACAGAAAAGTATAGAAAATGATGTGACAGACGTCTGTATATGCACCACCTAGATAGCTATAAAATCATTTATTTAACAAACATTTATTGAAAACTGCTAAGCTAGACTGTTCTCGGCACCTGTAGACTCAGCAGTGAGCAAAACAGATAATGGGGGAACACAGACAATAAGTAAAATGCATGTGTAAAAGATGATAGCTAGTGAAAATTGCTGTCCAAAAAGGAGAGCAGGGAAGATGGTTAGGGGATACTGGGGAGCTGGGCATGAAATATTAAACAGGTTGCTTGAGAAATCCCACTAAGTGACTTTAGAAAAGACATGGGAAAGTGTTAGGAGAGTGAACCATGCAGATACCTGGGGAAAGAAAGTTCTAGACAGAGGGCACAGCAAGGCCAATGCCCGGAGATGGGTGTGTGGCTGATGTGTGGAACTTCTCCTTTATCTCTTTTATTCTGCCTCATCAATTTCTGTCTTTAATCCAGTGGTTTTCTTTCTTCTACTGACTTTTGGTTTACTCTATTGCTCAGTTTTAATCTTTCTTCCTTTCTAATTCATACATTTCAAACTATAAATTTCCCTCCAAGTATATTTTTAGCTGGACATTGTAATCTTTGAAATATGATATATTCATTGTGGTTTCTTTCTAAATATTTTGTAAATTCCATGATTTTTATTCTATTCAATAATGATTTAGAAGTGGTTATTTTAAATTTCTAAGTGTGGGGAGTGAAAAGGAGATTGCTCTCCCTTATTGTTGATTTCTAAAATTGATGCACTGTGTTCAGGGAATGCTGCTTATGTAAAATGATTCTTAGATTATTTTTATTTTTAGAGAGTTTTGAGACTTCCTTTGTAGCTTAAGTTGCTAATTTTTGTGAAAAAAATCAATATGAGACAGAAAAGAATATATTTCCTGTAATTGTTTATATAAAGTCGTCAGCTCCAGCCTGTTAACTGTGTTGTCAAAATGGTCTATTCCCTTGACTAGTTTTCTGACTCTGAATCAATGATGGCAGTAAGCATGCTAATATCTCCTGCTGTAATTGTGGATTTGTGAATTTCTCCTTGTATTTCTGTCAATTTTTGCCTTGTGCACTTCGAGCTTTGCCTGGTAAGTGAATGAATGTTCAGAATGATTATCTTCCTGGTAATCGTTATTCTTATTTCTGCTATGAAGTCTATCCCATCTAGTATTAAAATAGTAATCATATTTTGAAAATATTCTAATATTAAAAGCTGCTATTCCAGTTCTTTGGGGTTACTATTTCCCTGACATATCTTTTTTTCATCCTCTTGCTTTCAGCATTTCTGTGAGTGCATATTTTTGGTGTGTCTTTTTAGATTACATATAGCTGAATTTTATTTTTTTATTTAAAAATAAAAAATAATTTAATTTTTAAAATTTTAGTTATTTTTAAACTAATTTAATTTTTAATGTATAATTTTAATATATATTTTAATATACATTAAAATTTATTCAATTTAAACTTTGGTTTTCTATTCATCGCATTTTTCTGTTACTTCTTATTTACTCTTTCTGCTTTCTACTGGATGGATTTGAGGATTTTTTTTAGTTGTGGTGTAGTTGATTTACAATGTTGTGTTAGCTTCAGGTGTACAACAAAATGATTGTTATATATATTCTTTTCTGAATAGTTTTCATTATAGGTTATTACAAGATATTGAATATAGCTCCCTGTGCTCTACAGTAAATCCTTGTTGCTTACCTATATTTTATGTATAGTAGTTTGTATCTGTTAATCCCATACTCCTAATTTATCCCACCCCACCCCCTGGATTTGAGTTTGTTAATTCATTTTCTCTCCACTAATTTGGAGATTAGACATTTCATTTTTTTATGGTTTCAGTGAGTACCCTTAAATTTTTAACATTCACCGTAGAGTGAAAATATAAGTAAATTTATATGTATTCTCTATTAACATCACACCCCAGAATAATATAAGGAACTTACTTAAATCATCTTAGATTATGTCCACACACACCCCAACTATGTTATTTTATCTGTATTTGAGTTCTACCTCATTTTTAAACCCTGAGTTATCATCTTTTAAAATTTTTATAGTGAATGCTTATTTAAATTTACCTATGGTTTCCAACATTGCTCAGTATTGTTTCCTACTTCTCATTCTTTCTTTTTAGGTTCACATTCTTTCTTTGAGGATCCGAAAGTGGTAAATACTTTCAATGTTTAGACTGTCAATATTCTTTTTAATCCTCACTCATGAATGATGATTTAACAGGATATAGAATTCTCCAAGTATGAGTCATTTTCTCTCAACACTTTGAGGGTAATATTCCCTTGCATTCTAGTCTCTATTGTTGCTGATAAATTTTTTCTGTGAGTCTAATTGTTGTTTCTTTGTAGTGCACTGTCTTTTCTGGTTGCTTTTAAGGTTTTTCCCTCTGTGTCTGCTCAGGCCCTCTGCAAAGTACATTCCAAGACAGAAATACAAAGGATTTCTTGGGGAAAATGGATAAAGGGCCAAGGGAGCAGGAGTAGACGGCGAGAGCCTTCAAACCACAACACAGATCTGACTCTGCGAAAGGCGTTTGGTGTAGGAAGAGACTTAGCCTGCAGGGCAGCTCTGAGATCCTTGGCCAGGCTCGTGGGGATCTCCTAAGTTGGAAGAGTTTGGCATGGACCAGAAGGGTTCGGCTATGGTACCCCCATCATGCCCCACATTGGCTGGGAGCCATCTGGAGAGAGTGGCCTCCGTGAGACCACTGTTGTAGAGCCTGAAGGTGCAGCCACTGGAGGCTGTCAGTTGACTGCCCTGCTGGTGGCAGGTCCTCTCTTGGGATGAGAGCTGAGGGTTGCCACCCTCTGTCTTTCACATTCTGCAGGCTCACTAAAACATCTAGATTTATTTATCTTGCTTTATACTCTTATTTCTCCTATCCTACATTTCACATATGTCATCAAATATGGTAGAATTTTAGCCACATTTTCTTTGAAAATTGTATCTACTACCCTTTCTCAGTTTCTTGAATGTCTGTTACAGATATATGTGCTGCATTCCCATTCCATTATCCATTTTTCTCAAACACTCCTTCATATTTACCATATCTTTATTTCACTAGACTTTATTGTGAAAATTTTCCTTAAATTTCTCTTCCAGCTCCATAATCTTTTGAGCTAGGTCTAAAAGGCTTCTGACCCATATTTGAGCTTTCTCTTCAATTATCTTATTTCTCATGTCTTATTTGGAAAAGTTACCCATTCTTATGTCAGTGTTCCTGTTCCTTCCCTATAATTTTGATCCTTTCATTAATCTCCAATAATGTTTAGCCTACTTGTTTTATGGATTCCTTCAAAACGTTCCAGTTCTCCTGTCTGCTGACTCTTTCTTGATGAATTTTCTTTCCTTTTTATTGTATTTTTCATTGCTTAGCTTATATTCAGCAGAGAGTTACTTTTTTCACATCTTACGTGTTTCGTGTTTTCTTCCAGTGTCCTAGGAATTTTGCCATTGTAGAGCCAGTCCACGCATTCATTTTTTTACACTTTACGATCCTATACCATTCAAATGCCAGGCTCAGGTCTTGGTTTTCCATTTCTCGTGTGAGTTTTTCTATATTCCCTTTATAACAGAAAGAGAAACTGGCTTGTCATTTCCCTGGAATGATGAGCCAAGAGCTTTATTTCTCCTTTCCCCGAGGGACAGCCCAGCGTCATGCTACTATAAGCCTCTCGGTTCCAGTTTTCTTCTGAATAGATAGTAAAACCACAGTCCTATACCCTAGATCTTATAAGTCATTAACATCTTTCTTAGTTTTGGTTCCCTCAGAAGCAGGTCCTGAGACAAGGACTCAAGGACATATAGACCCTTTGGGGGGTACACAGAACCCCAGTAAGACAGAGGGAAAGTGAGTGGAAGAAAGGTGAAGGAAACCAATAGGCTGTGTCCACCAGCTATGTCAGTGGACAATTAAAGTGTTAAACTCTGGGAAATGGTTCGAAACACATGCCCACAATTAGCCCACCACAAAGGGTGAGGGAGCTGCTATATTTATATGTCATATCTGAGGAATCACTGGGTGAGGGTTACTAGGGCTGGGGGAGAAGGAGATATCTTTGACATTACCAAAATGCCATGTGCATTTAATCAGAGCAGCTTCCAGAGTTCTAGGGAAAGAAAGCCCGAAGTCAGAGATGTGGATCCTGGCCATTGAAAAGCAGCAGGAGCACCCTAAGAGGCCCGAGGGATGTGGCCTGGGAGCTCACAGCATCTGCTACAGCATCCCGCTGGTTGCCACAGTTCTCTCATGACTGGAACACCTGGATTCAGGTTCCCTCTTCACTCTGGTTCTTAGGGACTTTCATTTATTTATTTGTTTGTTTATTGATTGATGGCTAGTTGGCTGGCTGCATTGGGTCTCCGTTGCTGTGCACGGGCTTCCTCTACTTGTGGCGAGCGGGGGCCTACTTTTCATTGTGGTGTGCGGGCTTCTCATTGCGATGGCTTCTTTTGTTGTGGAGCACGGGCTCTAGGCACGTGGGCTCAGTAGTTGTGACTCACGGGCTCTAGAGCTCAGGCTCAGTAGTTGTGGTGCACAGGCTTAGTTGTTCCACGGCATGTGGGATCTTTCCGGACCAGGGCTCGAACCCATTTCCCCTGCATTGGCAGGAGGATTCTTACCCACTGCACCACCAGGGAAGTCCTGGGACTTTCTTTTCTTTTATGTTTCACAAGATATTTACAACTTTTGCTACGTATTTAATCAAACTTTTATTTTTATATGTGTTTATAATTGGAAAGAGGTCTGTCTAGGTCAGATTTCATGTTGCTGAAACAAATATTCTAAGATACTTAAATGTACACTTTAATTTTATAAAATAAGGTCATACTAAATATGCCATCATAACTTGCTCTTATACTTAAAACAACTTTGACACTTTTTCCATAACCAGACATATAGGTAGGTCTACTCATTCTTTTAAATTTATTTCTCCAAATTCTTACAGTTAGATAATTTTTTACAGATGTCACTATTACAAAGTATGCAATAAACATTATTTCACCTATATTCTTACATATTTATTGATAGTATATCTCTGGAATAAATTCCTAGTACTGGAATTTATGAGTCAAACTTTTAGCACAGTTAAATTTTAAAAGATATTACCAAATCCACCTAAATTTTTTTTAACCATTTTTATTCTCACCCATAGCAAATGAAGGTTTTTCCCTTATCTTTACCAAAAATGTGTAATATCAATCATTTGACTGTTTGATGATCTTAAGAGTGAAAGTAATAGGTTACTTAATTTGTTTTATTTTAATTGTTAGTGAAGACAAGTAATTTTATATGCTTCTGTTCATTGGTATTCACTTGTATGACTTTTGCTAATATTTTTATAGGTTTTCTCATTTTTAAATTTGATTCATAAGAGCTTTTTTATATTATGAACACTACCCCTTTGTTATATATCTCAAATATATTTTTTGAAGTTTATATTTCATTTTTGAATTTGTTTATTGTGTTTTATTACCCATGTAAAATTTTATGTAACCAATTTCATCCAGTTTTGATTTTGTGGTTTCTCATTTTCATATCATGCTTTTAAAAAAACCTTCTATAATTATTAATTATAAAAAGAATGTAAGCAGTTATTGAATACTCACTATGAACTGTATATACCATGGCATGAAGGAAAAGGACAAAGATGAATGAGAAGCCTTTTATTGCTTCAAAAAGTATCATATTAAATATAAAATATTTTGTTCTGTAGAAGGAATGAAGTAAATAGACCTTTTCCCCTCTACAAACAAACAAGGGAACAGATAACAATTCTCCAAACTTGTGTATCTTTTTTTAAGGAAAATCATAAACCAGTCAAAACATCAACACTTACAGTAAATAATAATATTTAGAAGTCATCAGCAAGAAAACCCAGGCCTAGAACTCAAGGTCTGTTTACATACTGATACTCTAAGACTGTCAAACAGTGCCACTTCTTTATGAGCTGAGGTAAATCCTGAAAGACCTACAAAAAGAGGGGTTTTTTTCAAAATGCATTTTTTTGTATGCTTAACCAAGACTTATCTCAGTAGCATTTTTTATACACCTACTGTAATGACCAGATTTCACTAAACGTGGATGAAAGGGAATACTGTTTAAGACACAATCCCTTTCCTTAAGGAAATACATAACAGCGGAGGCAAAATATCCATAAATGAAACAAAGAATAATTTGAAGACAAATAGTGTGGGACAGACCTTGTGTATATACACATACTGACAGCTTGGGAAAACAGTACTCAGTGGCCCTGTAGCGATCGACAGTATTATACTAGTTCAATGCAGAGAATCCTTTAGTTGTAATCTTGTAGACCATATTGACATTTGCTGACATAAAGAACTTTTGGACAGTGGGAAAGATATAAATATAAATAAGTTTTTATATGTATAAAATTATGTAAAAATATAAATATCTACCAAAAAATTAAAGAAATAAGGACAACCCCAAAATCTTGATATTTTTATGTTAATGTAGTAGAGCAGAACCGTGAGTAAGCCATGAAGGCAGATGCCCTAGAAAAATCACTTATCTTTGTTTTTGTATATGTAGTAAAACTCCATCCCACAAATCACATAGTGATGTTGCTGACAGTCACTCCTCCTACACTTGCCCAGCCTGACCCTCTTTGGCTTGAGTTGCCTGTCAACATAAGGGGATTCAGAGGGAAGATCAAAAGGAGAAAACAGTGGACTACAGATGATCCACCAAACAGAAAATCTAATTGGGGAAGTCTCTGCTCTGGGCCACATACTTTGGAAGCAGAAATGTTGGTGTATAACTGAGGGAGTCATGAGTTTATTCATCTAGTAATCACTTACCAAACGCATACTTCAAGCACCATATGTTTAGATGGGTGGGATCAAGAGTCACTTTTTAAGTTTAGAAGTGATTTGTCAGGCAAGAGTAGGATACATTGGAATGGTAAATTGGATGTGTGGATCTAAGGAAAACACCACAGACATAGTCTGATGGCGGGGAAGAGGTTTCAGATTGACAGTGGGAAAACTGAAAGTAAAACAGCGTTGAAAGCAATGCTTGGAAGCTCCATCATGAATATGAAGAAGTGAATTTTTATTTTTCTGTCCTGGAGCTTAAGAAAAAGAGAATTTGGAGCTGATCTTCCACTGGCCCTGAAGTTGAGGAAGGCAGAGGGAGTTAATGCCAAGTTTCCAACATAAAAGAAATCCTTCAGCAAAGGGGATTTCAAAGAACTTAGCTGAATAATTTCCATTTGGGGCTGGTAAAGAGAGGGAGAGTTGCATTCAGAGGGTGAAACAAGCAGGAAGAAGGCAGTTGTCTGGATATTTTCTTTGCAATCTAGATAATACTAGAGCTCAGCAAATGAATAAACAAAATTATAAGTTTGCTAATAGTTCCAGTCCCAGAGATGCTGAAGAGGATTTTTTTTTCTTTTCCAAGCAAGAGTCATCTCAGGGTAAATCTCAGACCAGGTTTGGTGTTTGCACATTTTCCTCAATGTATTTCAGAGCCTGGGAGATACAGAGGCCCCACAGAGAGGTTGTGCATCGTTTGCTTTCATGACATTTCAGTTTTGAAACATGCAAGTGGCATGTGCTGTTTTATCATGTTACATGGGGGGGGGCATATCTTTGAGAGAGTTTGTGTTAGAAACACAATATATAAAAAAAATAGTAAGTCCAGTGCTGGAGGCTGCATGCTAATATCCAGGTCCTGCAATATGTTTTTAATAACAAATACCTACTGGAGTGACCTGTAAATCTAGAGCGGCCATTGGCCTAAAGACCAAAGGGGCTATACACTAATAAAGCCAAAGTTTAATGTAAATAAAGCAACGTGCTGACCCCAGGACCCAATTTGTTAGCAAGTCGCTAGCATCTCTGGACTTTTCCCTTCTCTTTCTCTATGCTATATGGGATTTTACTTTAGAGGGACTCAAAATATTCTAGAAGAATGCAGTTGAAATAATTGTATTGTGTAATTGAAGTAATTACACAATTATTTCATGACACATTGTTTAAAAATGTTTGAAAATTTTTCTAAAACAAAATTGAGAACAACTTGTTTACCTTAACCTCCTCTATCCTCTCACTTGCTTTAATTTGTGGAACAGGGTTAGAATAAGCGTACAATTGACCCTCTATAACCGCGGGTTCCACATTACCAGATTCAGCCAACTGTGGATCAAAAGTATTCCAAAAAAAAAAAAGAAAAACCAGAAAGTTCCAAAAAAGCAAAACCTTAATTTACCTCTAATAACTATTTACATAGCATTTTCATTGTATTAGGTGTTATAAGTAATCTAGAGGTGATTTAAAGTTTAGGGGAGGATGTTCATAGGTTATATGCAAATACTATGCCATTGTATATAAGGGACTTGAGAATTTATGGATTTTGGTATCCGTGGAGGGTCGTGGAACCAATCCCCCACAGATAAGGAGGGATGGCTGTACTCTTTATTATGTAGAGCTAAAATTCTTTTACTATATTTTTAATAATATGCTTTGGAACCATTCCTTAAGTCAGATTGAAATTTGCAAGTGATTAGATTTGGGATGGGAAGTAAGGCCAGCAGGAGCAGCTGGCCTGATTCGCCTAGAGGAATCTCTCAAAGCCCGTTAAGTGTAAGATTTGCAGTTAATTCTCCTATTGGATATCCACAGCACACCAAGCTCTTGTTTGTTAGCATGCAGTGTGACCACCTCGGAACAAAGACTTTTGTTAAATTGTCTCCTGTTTCCCTGAGTTCCTCATAGTGCTGACTAAAATGTTCTATGTAATTCATGTTAAAAAAAAAGTCTTCAACTGAGAAAAGGTTGTTTTCAACTTTCTTTCCCTCTGTGTTTCTCCTGCTTCCTGCCCAATTTTTGTTTGTTTCCCTTCAATATCAAATCAGATGTCACTGTTTCTTTCAGTTTGAACATTCTCAATTTCTCCCTTGCCATTCATCAATTTTTCTGCCACTTTCCCTTAAGAATTTCCCCAATTTAAACCTTATTCAATAACAAACATACTTCACAGACTGAACAGATGGATTACAGGACTTTTTCCCTTAAGATTTCCATGTATAGCAATTTTCACTTCTCAAACAAAATAGCGGTGATGATGATAAAGTATTCAACCCTTGCAGAGTGTCTACGCAGGTTTTTAAAGCAGTTTTTGCCCTGTGTGTGCCATGCAACTTCAGAAGGCAAGATCTTTACCATCCTTGATTTGTAATTTTTATTTTGTTACCTAGATCTATTTTATAGTGAGAATGAAGATTATCACTTTTCCCTGTTAGAAACTTCCAGTGACCAGTGGGGACCCCGGTATTTCACTAGAAGGCCAGTAGTTTGACATTTCCAGCTATTATAAAGTATCCGTTAGACTGAGCTGAAATCCATGTCTATGTTTCTCTGTTACTACAACAGAGAACAAATGTCCTCTCCCTTTCATAAGGCAGAGGTTGAAACTGGAAGATACATCTCCCACTCTTCAGACTAAGCATCCTTAATGACTCCAGGCCAAGGGATCTCAAATGCCAAAGGATCCAGGTCCTTCATGTTCATGGTTTCCTTTTACTGATACACTGAAATTTGTCAAGTTTCCTATTTCAATCTTGTCTTTGATCTGGGGGAATGGATTGGTCATACACAACTTATGACCGCCATTAAAATATTAATGTGTATCCTAAAAGTGGGACATTCTTCCCAAAGACCTGTTAAACACATAGCCCAAGAACGTGGGTCACTGTCAGCTAAAGAAGCTGCTGCATCAATTGGACATATACTAGGTGTCCTAACAGCTCTGTTGAAGGTGGTGACATTAAGCCCTCAATGGGAGACCCTGAAGGCTGCCCAGCCCACATAGGCTTATGTTTTCTATCGATCAAATAATTCAGCAAAGCTAAGTGAGACAGAGCATCTCTTGATGTCTAATCTTTATTAATAAGCTATATTAATTCTCCTGGGCCATCAAGTCATTGGAAGGTAAAATAAATTTCTCAGAAAAGTGCTTTCTAATTGTGTCTGCAAAATCTGATGAGGTTTATTGCTTGAAATATGGGCCTGGAATAGACAATGCTTTAGTCAACAGGGCAATTATAGTGAAGCAGCTTTGTCAATGAGATTAAGGAGAAACCTGCTTTATTCAAAGAACTTTCATCAAGTGCTCACATGGGCCAGCCACTGAGCTAAGCTGTGTTCTCAGCCCTTAGTGCAGACTCTTATAGGGATTTAAATATGGGTCAAAGTAAACAAGGAAAATTCACATAGTCTCAGGTCACAAAATGTCCTCCACTGAGACCTACAGCATTTGTTTCAGGGCCTCCCTGGCAGTGCTGAGCCCCTACCCTCTGGGGCCCTGCACTGTGATATACTCAGATCACCAGTGAAGGGAGTTGGTTTCTCATCAAATTCTGCCCAGCCTCACCAGGTTGAATAGACATGACTAAATCTGCATGATTGACTTCTATATCAGCAAAGTCTTTCAGGTTTCAGCTTTGCTTTGTATTCGTTAGGAAGAACTCATTTGATACACAGAATATGACTTTATTTTATAAATGTTTTATGTAAAATAATCTCTGAATCTTAGTATATATAGATAAATTCTTGCCCATTCTGAATCTTAGCAGCTCACATCCCACACATTCATAGAATTTGGGTACCAATACTGTCCATGTGGAATAAATATAGAAAAACCTCTCTATATTTTATAGATTCACACTAGCCTCATATTTCCCTTAGACAACAGAGGTGATTTACACTAGATAAATTGGATCTACCTAGTAACCATTTAGTATGTATTGATTTTTCATAATTTTCATAATTTTTCTGATTCTACAACACAGAAATGCTTCCCGAGATCCCTGGGCCCTCCACACTCAAACTGGACCCTTTTTGTACCCTTCCTTAATCATGGCTCTTGGGTTTCATGCCAGAATATGTACGCTGGTCCCAATGCTTCCTTAAGGTCACTGGCATCCTACACACCAAATCCCAGAGCCCTTTTTGGGTTTTATTCTCTTTTAGTAACTGTAGCATTTCATATTGTTGGCAACTAGCAGTATTTCTGGAACCCTCCCTTCCCTGTTCGTGGGGACATTCTCTATTTCTGATCTTACTGATCAGTCAACAGGTATTTACTGAACACTAAGGTCCTACTTGTGTATATCTTTCCTATTGTCTTCTCCATAGCTCTTCATCATCCCTGAACTCGTATCCATCGTTTGTTTTTCATGCTCTTCGTCTGAGCTGTCTTCCTAAGAGTCAAATTAGTAAAATTATAGAAACTTGGAGTTAGAAGGAACAATAGTACCAGTTAACCCAAGTAGCATTCTACAGATGAGGAGATTACACCCAGTCAATTAGGTGTCTTCCCTAAGATCTTGCAGCTGGTCAGTGGCAGAGCCCACATCAACTTACGTAAAAGCCAGAGAGTTTACACGCTGTCTCCTCAACTTGTGCAGAACGTCATTCAGGATCTTCTAAAGCCCAGACCCAACTCTCCTCTTGATTTTCTTGTTCTGTCACCACATTTCTATTCTTCTCGATTTCAGAGCCTAGATTTTAGTCACATTCAGCATCTCCCAATTTCTTGCTTCCCTCTGACCCTTGGAGCCAAATAGTTACAATGTCCAGTAGAGCCTTTCTTCACGATGCCTTGAGAATCTGCTTTTTTTTTTTTTTTTTTTTTTTAATTCACTGCCACCACCTTGGCCTAGAGCTGCATCTTGATGAACCTGTACATGTAACGATAAACACTTTTCAATGATCTTCCAGGCTTTGGTCTCTCCATTATCAGCCCATTCTATGCTTCAATATTTGAAATATCACTTTTCCTATATCAGCCTGTCAGAAAACCAGTGTTTATCTCCATTTATAAACAGTTCTCTTTAAATGTTTGTAAACGTTCAGGAAAATAAAAGACAGCCCTTTGGGGAGGCAACATCTGTGACAAATAGACCTCTCTGCGAGAGTAACAGTATTTTAAGGGATATTTCCTTCCTTTTCCTTCTTTGCTTCCTTTCTGTCTTCTTTCCCTAGTCAAATATTTGCATGTATTTGCTGAGCATTTGTACTGTACAAGGCCGTGTACTAGGGACTATATATATAAAACAATGTCTCGCTTTTGAGTATCTTACAATTTCTCTGCAGATTAATTGCATAGGCCTAAGAGAAAAGAATTTTTCCCTAAACTCTAACCCTACCAAGAAAAATAAGAGAACATGAAAGGATCTGTTTAGTATATATTAAATACACACTGAGGTGTTGGTATGTATTTAAATGTCTGTACTATATTCTGCTTTCAAAATTGTTAAGCAAAAGCTTCTACTTAGTAATTAACCTGTATTTATGAAGAATATTTTAATTAAGGGCTGTTCTTGAAAACGCTTGATTGGTTATGTTAATCTATATCCTCTCAATTGTCCACATTTGAGAAAAGTGTAGTTAGTTGCTCTAAATAAGCATAAGTGATGGCAGTTTCTTGCTGTAGTCAAGTCTGAACCTATAAACTAAAAAATCTCACATAGTCCTCTCTCAATGGATTCTCATTGTTTTCAGCACCAAATTCAGTCTTTCAGCCTGTTTCAATTTCTCCATAATCTGGTCACAACCTATCTTTTGACAATTTATCTCCCACCACTCTCTAACGCTTTATTCCACCATGCTTATGATTTCCCTGGATATATCTTTTTGTTTACTTACATCATTTCTTCTTCTGGAATGTCATCTCTTAATTCTCTCCACTATAGTACTACTGACCTTATTTAATTCTTACTATATGTCAACTACTGCATTGAGTGCTTTCACCCGTATTATCTCATGTAATTGTTATGGTAGCCTATGAACCCAGTGAACCTCATTATAAAGATTAAAAATATTAAGGCTTAGGGAGACTAAGTAATCTGCCCAAGGTCACACAATCAGTAAATGACAAAACAAAATGAATCAAACCTGTCTAACTGCAAAGTCTAGGTGTCTAACCATTATGTTCTGCTGCTTCCAAGGACTTACAGCTCTGGGTAGTTATCTTTGTACCTCAGAAAAATCATCCAACATCTCTGAGCCCCAGTAAACCCTTAAAATAGGTTCTTGATATTTCATTTATGGTTATTACAGGTATAAAACAAATGTCACTGTCCTGGATTATTTAGAAACATAGATCAAAGAAGTAAAACTAGTGTCAACAGTGAAGTATGGTAGCTTTGTTTTTGTTTTTCTGTGTTTGTAAATCTGTTTCCATCTATGTAATTCTGGGTACCCAGAAGATAAAAGTGATTGATATGATCTACCCCAAAGAATATACACTTAAGGAAAACAAACATAGATCCTATAAATATATCTAAAGTTTGTGATTTCTGAAAGTTAGAAGTAAACTCTTTAAAATATCCAGCCCAGATGCTTTTTCCAATTATTTATCCCTCTTGGTTAAAGAAAATATTTCTGAGAATAGTCTTGGTACTCTTGAAGAGAACTTAAAAGCATTAATTCACTTATAACTTCATTTAGGTGAAAAATATTCACTGTCACCTATTTTGAGCTAGCTTTTCTGCTAGGCTCAGGAGACATAGTGGTGAAAAGACAGAGTTCTTGTTTTCATGGAGTTGAGGATCTGAGGAATAAGCATTAGATCAATAATCACACAAATAGCTATTTGCTTACAACTGGGCTAAGTGTTTTAAAGAGACGTGTATGTTATAACTGGAGTGTTTAAGTGGGGGAATAAATAATGGGTAAATCAAGAAGTTTTTCTTGATGAGGAGACATTTATGCAAGGAGGGATGCAAGAGATGTGTAGGAGCTGATCAGCTGAATCAAATCGGGGAGAGACATAGCTGACAGAGGGAATAGTACCTACCCAATTTCATAAGAGAAAGAGAAGGACTTCCGAAGAAAGAAGGGAGAGGGTTCTCAAGTGGCTGTAGACAAGACTTGAGTGCTAACCTTCTAGGTTATGTTATGTTTTCCAGATTTTGGTCTAAGAGAAATGGGAGGCAGTTAAAGGATTTTAAGAATGTGTGTAAAAGTAGGCAACATGATCATATTTTAAAATGTATATATCTTTCTCTGACTGGTGTGTAGAGAATGAATTTGTAGGGAGCTTCTTGCAGTCAACCTTAGAAAGGATGGCTGTACTAGGGTGGGGGGAAAGGAGATACAAAGTAATTGACAGATTGATGCATACCTTGAAGATAGAATTAGCAGGAATTGGTGAATGTGGAATGTGGAATGTGACAAAGAAAAGGTATCAAGTATGACTCCCAGGTTTCTGGCCGGAGCAGCTGAGCATATGGTGTCATTTACTTTGATGGAAAGACTGGAGGAGGATGAGAAGAAGGTGGAAGCATAAAGAAAGGGAGGGAGAGGTAGGGAGAGGGAGGGAGAGAAGGAGGGAGAAGGAGGGAAGGAAAGGCGAAAGGAAGGGAGGTAGGGGGAAGGAAGGGGGGCAAGAGATCTTACAGGGAAGATTATTGTTCCATTTGGAGCATGTTTTGGAATGTAAGATCTCTATGAGATATCCAAGTGAAGTATTCACGAAGGCAGTCAGTATACTGACTATACCTCTCAAGAGAAGACAACGTTACAGTTATAAATTTGGAAATTAACATCATGACTATGGCATTTGAAGTAAAACAACATGAATGAGAAAACAATAAAGTTAGAAGTGAAGAGAATTTAAAAACTGAACCTTGAGAAACACAACTTTTTTTTAAACATATTTATTGGAGTATGATTGCTTGACAATGGTGTGTTAGTTTCTGCATTTCAAAAAAGTGAATCAGCTATACATATACATTCATACCCATATCTCCTCCCTCTTGCGTCTCCCTCCCACCCTCCCTGTCCCACCCCTCTAGGTGATCACAAACACCGAGCTGATCTCCCTGTGCTGTGTGGCTGCTTCCCACTAGCTATCTATTTTACATTTGGTAGTGTATATATGTCCATGACACTCTCTCACTTCATCCCAGCTTACCCTTCCCACTCCCTGTGTCCTCAAGTCCATTCTCTATGTCTGCATCTTTATTCCTGTCCTGCCCCTAGGTTCTTCAGAACCATTTTTTTTAGAATCCATGTATATGTGTTAGCATATGGTGTTTGTTTATCTTTTTCTGACTTACTTCACTCTGTATGACAGTCTCTAGGTCTGTCCACCTCACTACAAATAACTCAATTTCGTTTCTTTTTATGGCTGAGTAATATTCCATTGTATATATGTGGCACATCCTCTTTATCCATTCATCTGTCGATGGACACTTAAGTGGCTTCCATGACCTGCCTATTGTAAGTAGTGCTGCAATGAACATTGTGGTACATGACTCTTTGAATTATGGTTTTCTCAGGGTGTATGCCCAGTAGTGAGATTCCTGGATCATATGGTAGTTCTATTTTTAGTTTTTTAAGGAACCTCCATACTGTTCTCCATAGTGGCTGTATCAGTTTACATTCCCACCAACAGTGCAAGGGGGTACCCTTTTCTCCACACCCTCTCCAGCACTTACTATTTGTAGATTTTTTGATGATGGCCATTCTGAATGGTGTGAGGTGATACCTCACTGTAGTTCTGATTTGCATTTCTCTAATGATTAGTGATGTTGTACATCCTTTCATGTGTTTGCTGGCAATCTGTATATCTTCTTTGGAAAATGTCTATTTAGGTCTTCTGCCCATTTTTGGATTGGGTTGTTTGTCTTTTTGATATTGAGCTGCATGAGCTGCTTGTAAATTTTGGAGATTAATCCTTTGTCAGTTGCTTCGTTTACAAATATTTTCTTCCATTCTGAGGGTTGTCTATTTGTCTTGCTTATAGTTTCCTTTGCCATGCAAAAGCATTTAAGTTTCATTAGGTCCCATTTGTTTCTTTTTGTTTTTATTTCCATTTCTCTAGGAGGTGGGTCAAAAAGGATCTTGCAGTGATTTATGTCATAGAGTGTTCTGCCTATGTTTTCCTCTAAGAGTTTTATAGCGTCCGGTCTTACATTCAGGTCTCTAATCCGTTTTGAGTTTATTCTTGTGTATGGTGTTAGGGAGTGTTCTAATTTCATTCTTTTGCGTGTAGCTGTCCAGTTTTCCTGGCACCACCTATTGAAGAGGTTGTCTTTTCTCCATTGTATATTCTTACCTCCTTTATCAAAGATAAGGTGACCATATGTGTGTGGGTTTATCTCTGGGCTTTCTATCCTGTTCCATTGATCTATACTTCTGTTTTAGTGCCAGTACCATACTGTCTTGATTGCTGTAGCTTTGTAGTATAGTCTAAAGTCCAGGAGCCTGATTCCTCCAGCTCCGTTTTTCTTTCTCAAGATTGCTTTGGCTGTTCGGGGTCTTTTGTGTTTCCATGCAAATTGTGAAATTTTTTGTTCTGGTTCTGTAAAAAATGCCATTGGTAGTTTGATAGGGATTGCACTGAATCTGTAGATTGCTTTGGGTAGTAGCATCATTTTCACAATGTGGATACTTCCAATCCAAGAACATGGTATATCTCTCCATCTGTTTGTATCATCTTTAATTTCTTTCATCAGTGTCTTATAGTTTTCTGCGTACAGGTCTTTTGTCTCTTTAGGTGGTTTATTCCTAGGTATTTTATTCTTTTTGCTGCAATGGTAAATGGGAGTGTTTCCTTAATTTCTCTTTCAGAGTTTTCAGCATTAGTGTATAGGACTGCAAGAGATCTCTGTGCATTAATTTTGTATCCTGCTACTTTACCAAATTCATTGATTAGCACTAGTAGTGTTCTGGTAGCATCTTTAGGATTCTCTATGTATAGTGTCATGTCATCTGCAAACAGTGACAGCTTTATTTCTTCTTTTCCGATTTGGATTCCTTTTATTTCTTTTTCTTCTCTGATTGCTGTGACTAAAACTTCCAAAACTATGTTGAATAATAGTGATGAGAGTGGACAACCTTTTCTTCTTCCTGATCTTAGTGGAAATGGTTTCAGTTTTTCACCATTGATGACGATGTTCCATCTATGCCTACTCTCTGGAGGGTTTTTATCATAAATGTGTGTTGAATTTTGTCGAAAGCTTTTTCTGCGTCTATTGAGATGATCATGTGGTTTTTCTCCTTCAATTTGTTAATTTGGTTTATCACGTTGATTGATTTGTGTATATTGAAGAATCCGTGCATCCCTGGGATAAACCCCACTTGATCATGGTGTATGATCCTTTTAATGTGCTGTTGGATTCTGTTTGCTAGTATTTTGTTGAGGATTTTTGCGTCTTTGTTCATCGGTGATATTGGCCTGTAGTTTTCTGTTTTAGTGACATCTTTGTCTGGTTTTAGTATCAGGGTGATGGTTGCCTTGTAGAATGAGTTTGGGAGTGTTCCTCCCTCTGCTATATTTTGGCAGAGTTTGAGAAGGATAGGTGTTAGTCCTTCTCTAAATGTTTGATAGAATTCGCCTGTGAAGCCATCTGGTCCTGGGCTTTTTGTTTGTTGGAAGATTTTTCATCACAGTCTCAATTTCAGTGCATGTTATTGGTCTGTTTATATTTTCTATTTTTCCTGGTTCAGTCTCGGAAGGTTGTGCTTTTCTCAGAATTTGTCCATTTCTTCCAGGTTGTCCATTTTATTGACATGTAGTTGCTTATAGTAATCTCTCATGATCCTTTGTATTTGTACAGTGTCAGTTGTTACTTTTCCTGTTTTCATTTCAAATTCTATTGATTTGGGTCTTCTCCCTTTTTTTTTTTTTGATGAGTCTAGCTAATGGTTTATCCATTTTGCTTATCTTCTCAAAGAACCAGCTTTTAGTTTTATTGATCTTTGCTATTGTGAGAAACACAACTTTTAAAATTCAAGTGGAGGAAGAGTTGTGAACAAAGAAGAATGACCAGTGGCCAGAGAGAGAGGATCAGAAACATAAGCATATGTTTCTGAAGACAAAGAGAGGGAACATTTCAAGAAGCAGGAAATGAGTGGCACTTCTGGCTAAAGTGACATGAAGTGGTCGGTAAATTCTGTCTCCAAAATGCAAGATATTCAGATAGCCAACAGGCACATGAAAAGATGGTCAACATCATTAGTGATTAGAGAACTGAAAATTAAAATCACAGTGAGAGACCATTACATACCCACTGGAAATGGCTAATTCCAAAAAATGTGACAATACCAAATGTGGGTGAATGTATAGAGAAACTGGAACTCTCATACCTTTCTGATTGAAATGTAAAATGGTACAAGCACTTTAGAGAACCAGTTTAACAGTTTCTTAAACAGATAAATCATGTTTGCTTACCATATGACCCAGCAGTTCTACTTCTTGTTATCCACACATGAAAAATTCACACAGATGTCCACACAAAGACTTGTATGTAAATGTTCATATAAGCTGTTGGCTATCCACAATAGCCAGTAACTAGAAACAATACAAATGTTTATTAACTGACGAATGGATAAACAAAATGTGGAATATCGATACAACAGAATACTATTCATCAATTGGATAACCTCCAAAACATTATGCTAAGTGAAATAAACCAGACAGAAGACCAGGTATTGATTTTATTTATGGAAAATGTCTTTTAAAAGGCAAGCGTATAGAGACGGAGAGCAGATGAGTGATGAGTGACTGTGGAAGCTGGGTGTGGGGACTCACTGCAATCTTGACAGCAGGTAATTTAGGGGATGATAGAAGGTTTCTAAAACTGGATTGTGGAGATAGTCGAACAACTGGATAAACTAACTATCATAGAACTTTAGACTTACAGTGGGTGAATTTTATGGTAAATAATTTATACCTCAGTAAAGCTTTAAAAAAGAAAGATGACTAACCTATACTGACTAGCCTACAGTGAGGGAGTCCCTATATCTCATGTCTTTCTTCTACCCTACTTAATTTTAATATTTGTTTCTAATCTTCCTTTACTATGATAGCAACATATTCTACAATACTTGTTTTTGAGCTGAACTTGTTTGGAGCAGAACAAACTATCTGGAGTTTGCCTGAGAATATAAATGGAATCTCTTCTCTCAACAGTCTGATCTTCCATGGGTCAAGCCAATTTGCAGATTCTCAAGAGCATCTTTAAGTTCTCTTCAGGAAACTGGCTCATTCTAGAGAAGTCCTGAGGTTTGGATAATATGATCCACCAACAGAGGCCCCAGGCTTACATCAGAGTGTAGGTCTAAATGCATTCAGGCTGTTGCTGAACCGGGAGGACCCTGGCTTGGTCCATCCCATCCAGCTTGCTCCAGCTGGAGGATCTCACTTCTTTGTCATACCAGCCTCACAGTGTGAATAGATCAGGGACATGAGGGTACCAGTTATATTCCTTTTTTACTCTGTATTACACATGGTTCATAAGAATTTATAAACTTGCTGTGATAAACCAATGACATTTTCAAAAAAGAAGTTCTATTATCAGAGATTTCTGAAAAAGCATAATGTTGGGATGTGGTGAACAAGTCCAGAGTTCCCTGACAAAACTGCTTCTTACTCCCTGATTTAACATAGTATGTTTATTAGACAGATTCTAGGCATTCCCTGTGGTGTTTGGAGCTGCAGGTCTTCTGTGCATTCAAACTGGCCAAAGAAGCAGACCAGGGCACTGCTATTGATTTGTTTCACTCTGGTGAGCGTAAATGATTCATGGTCAGCAGGATATGTCCTACCAGAGGTAAAACAGAAGGAAGAAAATGTGCATAGCTTCAAAGGTGCAGCTTGATTCCACCGGTAACCCAGCACGGCAATCAGTGTACCTGGCATTTCAAAGTATGCATCATAAACTCTCCAAGGAATCAGCACTATCTTCCCTAAAATTGCTATAGATCGACAAAAATGAGTAGAAGGAGGAGAATATGGAGAAGGATCAAATGAAGAAGCCTCCCCTTTTTTGTTGGTGTGAGATAAGTTGCATTAAGTCCAGGAAAGCAAATATGCACTTTTTAAGGTCCATGGAGGAAGATGCAAATTGCTAACGTGAAAATGAGTCTGGTAGACTTAGTACTATGATATCTTGGGTGCCCCTGCTCTACTTGTGCCTCTCTACTCATGAGCAACCCGTCCTTCAAGAAACTACTAAAAGTTGAAGTGTTTATTCGCATGTTATTGTTAAAAGTCAATAGTATAAAAGAAAGGCATATTTTCCTTTTCTGTAATCATAAACCACATGGCAGAAAAGCTGCTTCACCTGCTCCCAGGATTCAGAGGATTTCTACTGCAAATAGGCTAGGGATGTATACCCTCCCACAGTACCATGTGCCTTGGCTTTACTGGGACACATTCCACAGGTAATGCTGCATTTACAGGTACAATGTATTTTCTCCCAGCCCAAGCCAAAGAGTGGAGACAGTCTTAATCTTTCTGATTAACTTAACTATAATATCGTGCTGAGTTAGGGAAAACTAGATTTCAAAGTGGAAGCAACAGTTATAAAGAATAATAAAAATGGTGGATGAAGAGAATCTGAAACAGTGAGGCTCATTAAAATGAAAATCTTTGTGGAGATGAGTGCACATAAAGTCATAGGTCATTAGGACCAAAGGAAGAATGTATGTGCCAGACATTGAAATGGCCAGTGAGTTGTATCTTTTCTTACCGTGGGTTAAGAATTCTGTCTACATGTCTCAATAATGCTGGGAAAAACAAGGCAACCTTCTGAGCATTATAAAGTTATGAACGCATTGTAATGAAGTCAGCAAACCAAGACAAGCAATTCGAACGACTTCTAGACTAAGAGTTCTTAACCGGAGGTCCAAGACAGAATCATCTGGAGAGAGCCTTTCAAAATGTTCAATCCAGGGTTCCACTGTCAGTCGTTTTCATTCACTTAGATCTGGAATGAAACTCAGGCATATTTCCCCAGGTGATTTTTATGATAACTCTAGTTAAGAAAAGAAAGCATTTTCTACCTTGTAGTTACATATCTGCCATCTTCACTAGATCACAAACTCCTTTGAAAGGAGCCTGCCATTTTCACCTTGTGTCTTTTGCTGTCATTAGCCCACCGAGACTATGAGCCTCTGAAAAGAAGAGTGTGTGCTAGTTTTATTCATTACTGTAATTTCTCATGCTCTCCCCCACCCCCCAGATAGAAGAGCATGAGGTCTGTGGTTGGTGCCCAAGAAATTGAATTTTAAAAGTGAATACTAGGGGGAAATGACTGGTGGTCCAGCGGTTAGGACTTGTGCTCTCACTGCTGAGAGCCCAGGTTCGATCCCTGGTCGGGGAACTAAAATCCCACATGCCGTGGGGCGAAAAAAAAAGTGAATAGTAGACTTTAATTATCTATATACAGACTTAATTTTTTCTTTTCTCTTGTTATTATTACTCATTATATACTTAATGGGTCTGAAATGTTTGTTGACTGAACATCCTGAGTTTTGAAAATTAGACAGAAGTTTAAGGGGTTTTTGAGTGGTATTTGTAGAAATCAACCTTATTACTTTATATTCACGTTCTCTCTTTGGGCTATTGTAAAATACATCTTTGGTTTACCAGCCTTGGTGAGAATAACTCAATTGTACCTCCTTTCAGAAACTTGGGAATCAAACAACTAACCTGAAGCAGCAAAACACGCAGATACAGTTGATGCTATTACTTCAGGTACCTTCCTAAATAGCATTAGTAATCAATCTTGCCTCCCAGGACTAGCGTACTGCTTTATTTTTATAACACACGCATCAAAAACTATTTGAACCATGACTTCTAAGATCCTGTAAACCTTCTTCTGTTATGAGGAGATACTTCTTATATGTTCTAGTGAAGTACACGAAAGGAAATAAGAGCCGTTCTAGTCATTAAATAATTACTGCAATCAGCAGTGGCATAGCGTTGGGTAAGGTAACACAATAGCCCATCTTTTCCATGTTATTTGAATACCATTCACTGATAACTGAAAATAACCAGGAATGATAAAATTGATCAAATGTGGGTTGTTATTATAATCCATCATCCAAGCTCGTATATAGAAGATATGAATTGAAATGCTCAGCTAGTTAACATCACGGAATTATAATAAGATATTGAGACTATTTCTCAATGTCTTTATTAAAGATGCTTATGCTTTAGGGGCAGTATATTTGCAATCGACCAAGTAGAAGATGTATAAGCGAGATGCGTGTTTTGTTTCCACCTTCACTATTGAACTTATGTGCCATAAAGTCTTTCCTATTCTCCCTCTACCTGTGATCTTGCCTCTCTTTGAACCCACATACACTGATTCTGTAGCTCATTTATGCACTTACCTTGTTCTGTCTTCTTTTAGACTTTCTACCAAATTGCAAACACCTGTAGAAATAGGAGTCACTCTTATTCATCCTGGGTCTCCTGCTATGACAGGTGCATAGCAGGTACGCAATTATAGAATCTTTGACTTGATAATCTGTTATCCAGAAATTAATAATGACAATATGTACTTAATCCCAAGAATAATTACAGCATTGTCAGTGAAGTAAAAAGAGAACATTCAGCTTTGAATTTGGAAGCCTTTTAAAAATAGATGCTATAAGCTGATTTAAAGTGGCTCTTTTAAGCTGTCACCAAAGGCATTTATTCTAGTTAAAAACCTGATCCATTTATATATCCATGCATAATTTATATCCCACCTACTTCCAGAAATTAATTGAAGGAGCCATTAAGATGATGCCAATTATGAGAACTACTGAAATACAGTAACAAAACCAATCACAAAATAGTTTTATTCCCAAACTTACCTTGATATTGATATTTTTAAATGTTTAAATGTTTATAGGTCAAAACATTGACCATACCTATATGCATTATTTCTACATCAAATAGAGTTTGGGGAGGTGTATTTGTTAAATATTGTAAGCTAGTTATTATGATTCTATTTCAAATATAGCATTTTATATTATTTTTTAATCCATACCATTAATTTACACTATTTTAAATGCTATGAACTGTACAGTGAGTTTAAATACCTTGACTCCTGGCTTCAAATGAGTTTAAATATGGAGAATTCCAATGGGTTGGGAAGTCAAACACTTTAAGGTCTCAGCAAAGCTACATAACAGGAATTATAACTTGTTCCCATTTTTCTTGAAAGGTGATTTAAGGTGAGGACTCCAAGGAAACAAGAGAATTCTATTCTAAGAAACGCATGAGGCAAATGGAGATACAGGGAGAGAGGAGACCCCCAACAAAAGGCTCCCATCTTCCCCCCATCCAAAGTGCACTTACCAAATTGCATGATTCCAGTGAGCTTTGCACAATTAACCTATCCAAAGGGTTTGTGTGGCAGACATTTAACTTTCCACCTAGCTATGTTGAAATGTACAGTACATATTGAACGTGTAGTTTAAATTGAAAGTGAAACATTTAGACACCTCAGTACAAGATGGATACTGCTAAATGTGGGAACATTTTTACCCAGGTGGGTTCAATCAAAATTTCTGCAACACTATGAAATAAAATTCCAATCTAGCTTACAAAACTACAAATTGATTTTAGAGATTTTTAAGGAAAATTTTCACAGAAAAAGAGTTGTAGATTGCCCTTAAATATTGGATCATTTGATTTAATGCCTTTTTATTTTAGATGAGATTACAATAAAATTTTATTAATGAATTCTCATTAAAAATATGGTTAAGCAGTCAGATCAGATAAAGCAGACAAATCCTGTTTGTTCAATAAAGACAGTCACGTAATTTTTAAAAAATTAAGGAATTAGATGAACGTATATTTGAGATTTAGGCTCTGAATTGACAATAACATGAAGGTTGCCCCTCAGCTTTTAGAAGGCCCACATGCAAGAAGAAAAGAACTTTATATCATCCAGAAAGAAACCAATAAATGATTGGAAATCTACTCATAATTATAATGAGCAGTAAAAGCTAAGGATTTCACGTCCAAAGTCAATGCTGTTTAATCAGGCCCCGGAAAACAAACTCAGGTTTACTTCTACCACACCAGATGAAGTTGCTACCAAACGTGAGGTGCCATGATAACTGGATCAGGGAGAGAAAGATCTGCCTTTGGACTAGAAAGAGACCCAGTGCCCCGTGACCTCTCTTCGATAGCTGCCAACATTGCCGGGCCCGTGGGTGATTCAGTTACACTAGCATGCCCATTCTTAACCCAGAAAGAAGTCCTTTATCCAATGTTCTTTAAGTTCAGTGCTGGCCTGCCAGTAAGAGTTTTAACAAAGATCAGAATTAAATGTGGTTGTAAGTTTCTTCAGGGCTGCTATGGGCAAGAACGGTTTGGGAATATTGGCTAAAAGGTACATTCATTGTAGCCTGGGAATGGAAATAAGGCCTCATGAAAACACTTAATTTAGCATTAGGACCAGGCAGAGCTTTCTACCTGTAAGTAAAATCTTCTGTTGCTTACTGAGAGAGCTTGCTAAGTCATTAGCTTTAGTGTTCTTGAACGGGCCAAGAGAAGAAGGTAGGAAGCGAAAAGAATACAAGGGAGATTTTGACAGAAAAAAACATAGCCTTGTATTTCGTACTTCTCCTTCAACTACTCCCTTCTGCTAGCCCATGCTCCATCACCTTCCATATCTCTGCCCCAAGTGTTCCTTCCTGTTCAGCTGTACCAATCTTCTTACGTCGTGTGAAACAGACATCTTGAGAATGTCTCACCCTTTTCCACGCATCTTTCTCTGCTTCTGATATATTTCTTTGAAACTAGATTTAAAACTTAGAGCCACTTATGAGAAGTTTAACTGTTGAGCAAATAGAGGACAATTTCTAGTAGAGGTTGGACCTAGAATGTGCCAAGGGACAATATATGTGAGCAAGTGGGCAGAGGACAGCTCCTTATCCTTGCTTTGGTGAACTCACGATTGCGGAGGATTGGAGCCAGAGATAGAACTAACGCTTATGAGCCTTAGTTCACATGAACCTGTTCATACAGAATAGGTTGACTCAGTCCTTTGGGCCACTGCCAGAAACATCTTCCTTGGGTCCCAAGATAGCTACTCTAAGCCACTGCTCCCTAGAGTTGGCCCAACGAATGCCACTGTAAGCACGTTGTGAGGCCTTGTGACTTTAGCACTCACATTCACAGCCCAAATTCTTATTGTACCCCTGTTCCCATCTGGCCAAGTCAGTGTTCTGCTTTAAAAACTTTCAGTTATAATCATCGCTACCACTTATTGAGTATTGACTCTGTGCCTGGAATATGGTAGATGCTTTCTTTACATGTACCTACTATAATGCTTGAAACATATCTACTAAGATCATTGCTACTTAAAGTATATATTGTTATCATCATTTTATAGATGAAGAAAAGGAGACATGCATGGAGTGATGAAAGAATTTGCCTAAGAGTGCAAAAATAGTGATATAGCTGAGAATTAAGCCAAAATAAGTCTGGCTCCAAAGTCGAGGCTCACTGCTGTCAAGCTCATACCATGTAACAGTTCCTCAGCGTGTTTCCCAAAGCCCCCCACAGTTCTGCTGCTGCCTGCCTGCCAGCACCATCTCCGGCCCTCCCTGCCTTTCACTTAATGCTACAGTAATAGTTAAACACTTGTAGTCCACCAACTCCCTCCTCTTCAGCGTGTATTCATGCTCTTTCCTCTGCTTGAAATACTGTCACCAAGGTAGCTTAGCTCCCCTCACTTTTCTAGATGTGGGTTCCCTCAAGAAGGACTTCCTGGTACCCCCCTTATATACAGCAGTTGATGCGCATCCCCTCCCAGAGCACTCGCAATAGTATCGTGTCACAGTGCCCGCTTTCAGGTGAGTTCCCACCTAGGCAATAAGCCTCAGGAGGTAAGAAGGTATTTCTCACCTTCACATTTGCAACCCAGCACAGAGCTTGGCACAGGCAGAGACTGCGAGTGCTTGCTGAATGCAGCTTATTTGAAGCTTTAAAAGGGTTTTCCCATTGGTGTGTGTGTCTGTGTGTGTGTAAGAGAGAGAAAGAGACAGATACAGAGGACAAAAGTGTGTGCTTTAATCTTCCCAACTTGATTTCATGTCTTGTGAGAATAGGAACAGTGTCTTCTAGTTTTATAGCGTTCTCTTTCAAAGCCCCTTGCCTGCTGAAGGCACCAGAATAAATGGCCCTATTTTCAAGTCAGCGTTGAATACACCCATGAGCGTGAACTCTACAGAAGAGAAAGGCAGTGAGGGGGTAGATGGCAACAGAGAAAAGTGCACATTTATTTAGTATTTGGATCTCACCAACTTGCTAAAGGATTTGAGATTCTAACACAATTAAACAATGTAAAGCTAGGCAATTAAGAATAAATATTGGACTGAGGCAACATAAAGGGAAGAGTTCACTTGAAATGAACTACTTACTTCAATTTGGGCACTTGATTTAGTAATGCTCCCTAGCAACTAAAACAAAATCAGAAACCATTCAGTACCATGGCTTATCAGTATTCATTTGCCTGCAAACAGTAGGAAACCTGGCTCACAGTGGTTTAAACATATAAGAGTTTATTCCTCTCACGGAGGTCTGAAGTGGCTGCCAACCTTGACTCAATGGCTGAATTGTGCCGGGGCCAGCCAACATCTCTGCAAGACTCTTGGTCTTTTCCTCAGGCTTCTCACCTATAATGGTTTCAGGATTGCTGCTGCTGTTCCAGACATCACATCCAGGTTTAAGGCATGAAGAAAGGGATACTTTAAAAACCATGTTTGCTGCTTATATCAGGAAAAGGAAAAGCCTTTACAGACTCCTTCCTACGTTTTATTGATTAGAACTATGGCAAACTGTCACTTCTAGCTGGAAGACAGTCTTAAAAGCATATGTCCTCCAAAAGTTTAGTTTGTTGTACACATGAAATTTATATTATGTTATAAACCAATGTTACCATAATGAAAAAAATAAAATAATAAAATTTTTAAAAATTTTATTGGGGTATTGTTGCTTTACAATGTTGTGTTACTTTTTGCTATACAGCAAAGTGAATCAGCTATATGTATACATTTATCCCCCGCCTTTTTGGATTTCCTTCCCATTTAGGTCACCACAGAGCACTGAGTAGAGTTCCCTGTGCTATACAGTAGGTTCTCTTTAGTTATCTGTTTTATACATAGTAGTGTATATATGTCAATCCCAAGCTCCCAATTTATCCCACCCCTCTTTCCCCCCTTGGTGTCCATACGTTTGTTCTCTACGTCCATGTCCCTATTTCTGCTTCGCAAACCGGTTCATCTGTACCATTTTTCTAGATTCCACGTATATGCGTTAATATACGATATTTGTTTTTCTCTTTCTGACTTACTTCACCCTGTATGACAGTCTCTAGGTCCATCCACTTCACTACAAATAACTCAATTTTGTTCCTTCTTATGGCTGAGTATTATTCCACTGTATATATGGACCACATCTTCTTTATCCATTCCTCTGTTGATGGACATTTACATTGCTTCCATGTCCTGCCTATTGTAAAGAGTGCTGCAGTGAACATTGGGGTGCATGTATTTTGGGGAATTATGGTTTTCTCTGGGTATATGCCCAGTAGTGGGATTGCTGGGTCATATGGTAGTTGTCTTAGTTTCTTAAGGAACCGCCATACTATTCTCCATAGTGGCTGCATCAATTTACATTCCCACCAACAGTGTAGGAGTGTTCCCTTTTCTCCACACCCTCTCCACATTTATTGTTTGTATATTTTTTGAGGATGGCCATTCTGACCGGTGTGAGGTGATACCTCATTGTAGTTTTGATTTGCATTTCTCTAATAATTAGTGATGTTGAGCATCTTTTCATGTGCCTTTGGCCATCTGTAAGTCTTCTTTGGATAAATGTCTATTTAGGTCTTCTGCGCATTTCTGGATTGGGTTGTTTGTTTCTTTAATTTTGAGCTGCATAAGCTTTTGGAGATTCATCTCTTGTCAGTTGCTTCATTTGCAAACATTTTCTTCCATTCTGAGGGTTTTCTTTTCATCTTGTCTATGGTTTCCTTTGCTGTGCAAAAGCTTTTAAGTCTAATTAGGTCCCGTTTGTTTATTTCTGTTTTTATTTTCATTATTCTAGGAGGTTGGTCAAAAAAAGCCCAGAGATAAACCCATACACCTATGGTCACCTAATCTATGACAAAGGACGCAAGAATATACAATGGAGAAAAGACAGCCTCTTCAATAAGTGGTGCTGGGAAAACTGGACAGCTACATGTAAAAGAATGAAATTAGAACACTCCCTAACACCATACACAAAAATAAACTCAAAATGGATTAAAAACCTAAATGTAAGGCCGGACACTATGAAACTCTTAGAGGAAAACATAGGCAGAACACTCTTTGACAAAAATAATAAATTTTTTAGAGCACATCTGTCCTACTATGGCAGGACTCATTGCTATCCAGGTCAAAACTGGCATTGGTTTTGCAAGGAAGAAAAAAGCAGTATGTATTGGATAGGAAACTGACACTCGTAGTTTGTAGTTTTCATTGTCTGCCAATAAATATATAAACTCCAGCAGAAATTTGTCACACACTTCAATAATTATTTGATGAATTAATAAACACATATTTGGTCCCCTAACTAAACTCTTCGGAAAAAACACAAACTTTATTTTTCTGCTTATAAAAGTAACTGAAAATTTTGGAAAATAAATTTATAAAATGTAAGGCAGTAAGGATCGCTAATCATGCCCTCTGGTGATGAGTATTTTATTTAAAATATTATTTTCCTGATCTTGAAGAAGGCAGTTATATATATTATTGTAGAATACTTAGAAATTACTCAGCACATAGCATATGATTATCTCCTACAGTTCTACCATCCATAAAACATAGATAAATTTTAGCCATTTTGATGAGAGAGAAAGAATAACATTTTCACAAAATTGAGATCATACTTTAAAAAAAGGAAAAAATCGTAGCCATTTATCTTGACTAGAAATTCCTACCCAACATCATCTGTCATGGTTAGAAATTTGTGTACAAAATTTATTTAATCTCCTATTATTAGACATTAAGGTTGTTTATGTTCCATTATAAAGCACCCTAGGATTAATAATATTATAGTTACATTTGGGAGTATATTATTATTATTTCCTAGGGAAAAAAATCCTAGAAGTAAAATTCTGATGACAAATGTTATAAACATTTTCAAGATTTTTGACACATACTGCCAAATTATGCTTCAGAAGAGTTCTGCAATTTAGTAAATAAGAATCCCATTTTCCCTGCACCCTTGCCAACACCATATGTATAATCTACCTTGCAGTTGAAATCTACCTTGCAATTGAATAAGTTAAAAACTAATAAATTTATAGTTTTGCTTTTATTAGTTTTACTTTTATATACGTGATATACTTGTATGACTAAACATAGTCTAAAATGGCTTATTAAAATTATATGTGTTTTTGTCCATATTGCCTATTTATATCCTTCATCTATTTTCCACTGACATATTTATATTTTTTGTATTGATTTATAAAAGCTCTTTATTATGAATAGTAATCTTAATTATGAAATAAGAACAAGGATATAACTGTTTGGTTTTGGACTCAGTTTCGTTTATAGTATAGTCTTTGATTCCTCCCTCTTTCATTTGCAACAAAGGCCGTTTGCAAACTTTTAAAGAAATATCCATGGGCGGTATATTTTCAAAGCCATTTCACATACCACAACATCCTTCTGTTGGTTTCACGTATGTCCATGGATGACAACTCTCTGCATCTGTGATTCTTTATTAGCCTTCATTTCATCTCAAAACTCTTGGTTATTTCCTTACATGACTTCTGGAATTTAATGTTGTATACAATTCTTTGTTAACACCCTTTTAAACCTCCAATTCTAGCTGTTTTCTGTTTGACTTCAAGAATATGGTGTTGTCCACAAGCGATCTAAAATTAGTCTAAGATTGTTCCTTTGTAACTAACTTTTCCCTCTTGTCTCCTGTTTTTCATTTTAAAAAGTTTTTCTTTATTTTTTAATAAAGGAAAAACCTCTGGCCAGGTCATTTGTTAGCACTAACACTTCTCTTTCTTACTTTTTAAATTTAACTTCTTAGGGCATTCTTACTTTTTAAATTTAACTTCTTAGGGCATAGTGAGCATGTTCAATCTGAGTCTATGTATCTTTTTAGCACAAAAAATATTTCTTTAGCTGTGTCTTCATTACTCCATGTTTTATTCTTTAGGAGCATCAGTTGTTCTTTCAGGAACAACTTTAGGTTGGATTTTTACCATATTGTCCTCCATATCTATCATATTTGCCATCATTGTTTTCAGGTCTTTTTTAAAGCTACATTCTTAGTTTCTTGTTTATTCTATCTCTGATTCAATTTTCTACAGTATTAATTCTGATCTTAATTCTTCCCGATGAGAATTCAGATATTTCTATTGCACTTACAGCTTTCTTTCAATTCTACCCTATTTCACCCAGTTATCTTTAATTCAGCTTGTTGTCTTTGGTTTTCATCCTGATTTTCTTTTTTTGCCTTTTCTGCATCCTTATGTCTTTCTGCTCCTATTTCATGAAAGGCATGCCTACTTGCTGCCTGTTTTAGGAGCCAGATTCTTAAATATTTTTTCTTAGTTGTGACAATAATTATTTTTCTTATGTATTTTTAGATAATTACCTTATTCTGTAATTTTTTTCAAAATCCTCATATATAGAATAGCTTTGCATACTCAGTTTTTCCAAACTGATAGAATATTTGGTTGAACTTGGACCTTCTCACATTTCAGTGTTGATGATCGGCGGCAGATCCTCTTAGCTCCATTTCTAGTGTCTAGGTGATATTCAACTGGATTACTTCTGTTAGATTGATGCAGTATCTTCTATTCTCAATATCTGACTCTTTGACACCACGAATCTGAATGCCCTTGGGCCTTCAAAAGCCTTGCCCAGCCTTTTTCCCCAAAGATTTTTGGTTGCCACAGTCCATGTAGCACCAATGGCTAGAGTGGGGAAAATTAGATGTTGAACCACCACTTACAGGACTGCTATGTATTTGACCATCACAGACATTTATCAAAGAAACTAAAGTGACAGCCACTGCTAGGGTCTTCAAACCAGATGGCCACAGAGGAGGTGACCTACTGCCAATGACGAATGCTTCATTTTAGGAAGAAATGGAATGGAGCTAAGCAGCAATGAGCGCTTCTCCTATGGATTTAAGTTTACAAGGCTAGTTAAATAATAGGTAATAATTTATACTCAGGAGCCAAATAAATCTGTATATTCTCCTATGTATGTGAGATGGATGATTGCTGAAATTGACTATGGTTTATATGGGATCTTTATTTGGTGGGAGAAATAGTAATTATATAACCTTATTAAGTGATTCTTTAAACTGAATTTGAATATGTTTACAGTTGCTGGAAGTTCACAGCCTGGTTCATCGTAGATGTTCAATAAATATTTTTCAATGAGTGCCTGAATGAGTAGAGACCATAACTTTGGAAAAATAAACCTGAAAGAGGTAGAGAGCTGAGGTGAAGTTGGGGCTACACCCTTCTTCCTGTGCCCACAAGGTAGCATCTCTGAGCCATGGGGAGTAGGACACACAGCACTGAGAAGGGCCCAGGTGAAAGGTGCAAGCTCCATATTTATCTGCAGCATCATCTCCAGGGAGCAACTGTACCCAGCAGCCTCCAGTTGTCTCCACAATCTATTCAGTTCCTACAGACCATGTTCAGTTTGTTGTATCACAGCAATTGATAAATTTTGCAGTAAACAAAGCCCCTAGTTTTCAAGGACAGTCACTTCAGTGCTTGGGATTTATATAATGAGAGATAAATGTAGAGAAACATAGATTATTATATGCCCAATTGCCCTAAACTATGCAAGGAACTGGAAAGCAGAATGCCTGGGTTCTAACCCTGCCTTAGACCCTGTCAGACCTTGAGAATATTTCTGAATCTTTCTGAGCTTCAGTTTCCATATCTGAAAAATGGAGAAATTGAACACGATCATCTCTAAAGGTGCTTTGGCTGTAACACCCTACAGTTCTCTTTTCAGAAAACACACAGTTTCCTTTACTGGACACTAAGAAGGTTTGTTCTGTGAATGTGTCTCTCAGAACTTCATAGGTGTTTGTTTAGATGTAAACAGAAAAATTGCTTAGAATGCTCCTCTCCCCACTGTAGTTTGAGATTCAAAGGGTGCATTTTTTTCAATATGTTCAGTTTTCAAAAGACACGCTGGAGGAAGGCAGCCAATTTCTGCCCACACAACCTCCAAGTGACGTCAATGGAAGCAGAGCACACAGATCTCTAGGCAAGCTTTGGCTCATTCTGTGAGGGTTTTTTTCTTTTTCTAAAGAACAACTGCAAAAATGATTTCTCTCAACTTAAATTACACAATTTGTTCTTCTTTGTGCCCTGAGTCAGCAATAGACATAATGTGGAAAATAAAGCAAGATCTCCTTTTTTACACATCAAGTAAAACAGGACTTAGTTGTGTGAAACACAGGATGTCTGAGACTCTTGAACACTCTTTAAGTAATATTTCTCTTGCCATACCTCCTCCTAAGTTTAATATAGAAGGCTGATAAATAATCATTAGATGGACAACTGGAAAAACACACCTAATTATTCTTATTTTGATCCTAGTTTTGATCACCAATCATGCTATTGATTTTATTATACATCTTGGGTTTATGGCTCAGCTCTTGAAAATATTTTAAAGGACTTTCCTGGCAAGAAATTATAATTTGTGTTTTGTCCTCAGCTCAGCTTCACACAGTAAAGTCAAATAGATCTGGTAATTGCATTCTACGTAATACAAATAAGGCTATAAAAAAAAGAATAGTTAACACTCACGTAGCTCTTAACGTGCTCTGGGCACAGCCTGGCTCAATTCTCACAGTAACCCCGTAAGGTTGGTGTTGTTAGTCTCCTGATTTTTCTGATTAGGAAACTGAGGATCTGAGAAGTGGGGTAATTTGTCCACAGTCACACTGCTGAGCTAGTGGCATTCGGATTCCAAACCAGGCAGTCTGGCTTCAAAATCTAACCACTGTGCTATCCAGAGAGTAATTTGTTTATTTTTCCATTCAAAAATCATTTAATGGTACCTGACCATTCTAGATTCTGAGAACAGTCAGTTACTAGGTGATGTGGAATAGAGACATAGAAACAAAGTAAATAGATAGGGAAGGGAACTGAGATTTTGTTTGCATCTATACTGGACCGGACACTGTGCTAGACAACTCACATCTCTTCAATTTATATAAAAGCTGTATGAGCAAAGTTGTATCGGTGACATTTTATTGATAAAGAAACTGAGTTTTAGGGAGGTTGTCACTTGCTGAAGATCACAGAGCTGATAAAGGCTTGAATTTTAACCCAAGTGTGTGTTTCTACCACCTGCACTTTCTTCTCTACACACACTGCCCCCATGAGCATGAGTGAACAAAATACTTAGGAGTTCACTGTCTTGGCTAAAGCAGGGGGGCACGCACAAGTGCCTCCAGTATCTGGGAAGGTCTTAGAATTGTTTTAGAGGTGCTGCTACCAAAAGGTATTTCTGTGTTTGAGAATGTCTGTTATTATATTCCACTGTAGTCTGCATGGCCCAAACAGTATTGGGAGGACTGCATACAAGTCTAGGTCCAAAGTGGTCCATGGACAAATTTTAACATAATTTTGATTATTAGTATCTATTTGATCTAAAAAAAGCATCAAAACATTAAATTCCCTTTTAAAGAAATTGTGAGTGAATTCAGTATTTTGTATATATGCTCTGGTATTTTTAGATGAATTAATAGAAATTTTGAGTTAAATTGCAGTTTTCCATGAGTATGTGCAGAAATGGAAGTCAGCATCTAGTATATGATGTCCTAGAACAACCATTCTATAAATATTAAAAGGTGAAATATATGAGAAATATTTAAGTACTTTAAGGTTTTCAAAATCAAAATGTAATATACATTTAAAGTTATTCTATTTTTCCTCTATTTGAATAGAACACTTTTCCTCAAAAATATTACCAATTAAATAAAAGGCAGTTTGGGTTTAAATTGTCCTCCTTTCAGAGTTGGTTCACATCACGTCAAATGTCTTATTTATATTTAAATACCACAGGGAATGGGCAAGAAATTGTATGTTTAAACTGGACTTTTTCAAGACTTTTAAGGCCAGAGTATTTGCTTTGCCAAAGACCAAATTATTGCAAAGTGGAGCAAGCACCTGATCTTGTGGTGAGTTAGAATAAGTAAATACCTCCACCTGGAAATGGAAACAAATGTTCCTGAGACCCCAGACACCATCTGTTAGCCTAGGGACAGCTGTTCCCTTGTTGGTGGTGAGGCTGGATTATACATATTGAGAGTGAGGGTCTCCCGGAGAATCTCTCTCCCTAATTCATAGCCCACATCCCTTATGCACTTGATCTTGCAAATTTCATCACCTTCCAGGCCACCACAAGCTCTTGAAAACCCAGAAATACTTATAGACACCAAGTCACCTCAGTCAATACTTTACCCATGTTTGAATGGACATTCTGATAAGAAATAACATTTCTAAACAACTTTCACCAAAAATGGGCTCAATAAACAGTCTTCCCAACTATATCATGGCCTTCCAACAATATATTAGCTGTAGTGTAATATTACTTCGAATGTTTTGATGTAAAGTACCTTTGACATGTGTAGGAACATAGTATTCCCTTTAATCACAGCATCAGCACAACTTGAATGCAGTTTTTAACTTCTCTGTCCTTCCTGGGATATACAGGGATCTCTGAACAGGTCTGCATACACCCAAGATCAGAGATAAGCTGTTCCCGTAAGCTGTTCCCGTTCATCTTGCATGAGTAACGCAATATATGACCCACTGCTGTTCATTAACCTCACAGAGTTCATTTACCTTCTGTGGATGCAAAGTTTATTTATCCTTTGTAAATCTGGGTTCTAGAACTTTCAGCTTCCTGCAAGTCCCATTCAGGGCTAGATTATGGGAACACGACCTGAGTAGTTGCACAGGCCCCGTACATGGTTTAACACTCAGAAGGGTTTAGCGCTCAGAAGGGCCCATACTTGGTTTAACAGTCTGTTGTGGGATCTAGAAATCCTTGAAGCCCCTTAATGAACAAGGGGCTTTGCATTTTCATTTTGCTGTATGATCTGCAAATTATGTAGCTAGTCTTGGTCACATTGTAATGTTAATGTAGCAAGTACAAAAAGTTGATTTAAAGTATAAGAACTAAAATGAAAAACTAACTGAAGTGCCACTAACATATTTGAGAGTTTTCCCCAAGTAGGATGTCCCATTTAGTAAATATACTTGGATTTTTTTTCTATTTTTTAAACTGATCTAATTCTCTAATGTATTATGTGATACATGCACACATGTATATTGATGTATATATACAAGCTTTGTAAATTGAGTGGGAGGGAAGTGAGAAAAGAGAAAGACCAACCAGATTCCAAAATCTTTTAACTTAGCTAAACTCTTAAAACATTCAGTACTGTCTCCTTTCAGGATAATCATTACATGACTTCTTCTCTTTCAGAGAATTTATAATCCTCTCTTATTTATTTTTGGACTATTGTTGTTTATAAAAATATTGCAAATGTGCAAATGTCACCAAAGTTGAGATTGCATATGGCCAGACAAACAGGGGCCTAAAGGCCTTCTTAGCCGTCAGCGAGCACAGTCTTACCATGTTTCTCTTTCTTTCTCTGTGTGGGTGCAAGGGCGTGGGGAGTGGGCCGACATGACACTCAATGCACTGTGCAAAAGCCAGCATGAATCCCAGGCCTTCATGTGCAGAGAAAGGACTGATTGTGTGCCGAGCCGCTGGAATGCACGCCGGTCACTTTTTGGAGCGGTGTTAGCGGACATCGTTTTGCTGGATTGTTCAAGGAGTGGCAGAACAAGGACAGAAAGCAAGCCTCCCTCTCTGTACTTCTGCGGCCCTGTAATTCTCCTCCTCTTCTTTGTTCAGATTATAAACAGGAATCCCATACATTCAGAATTCTTCAACCCAGTTTTCTCAATTGGATGCTGTTATTTCGAAAGTGCAACCCTCCCTTTCTGGCTGCTTGGATGTAGACGGTTCAGTAAGTGTGCTCAGAATGACATGATAGAGGACCCAGCAGAACGGGGCCCTGTAGAGACTCAGGGGGCATTTCAGTCAGTCGTATGACGAAGCCTGAGGTGGGAGAGTAAAAAGCCCTGTAACAAATAACATTTTAGAGAACTTCTTGTACAGAATCGCAAGAGAAAAATTCAGAATTTTTTTCAAGGTATCTTAAAGTTTATCAAAAAATATTCAAAATTCTTTACAAAACAGTAATCAAAATTTTTGCCTGTTGGTCTGCTTATAGATCCACTGGCTACAGTGTTACACTGTTGGAGAAATGCCAAGCTCTGCTTTTATCCTGATGCTTGGTATTTGGCCAACACTTGGTCAGTCTGGGTCTCAGTCCTCTGAACATTGAGCATGCTACACTCCCCCATCCCGCCACCAAAACTCAACTCCTGCCCACACAGTCTCCTCTGCTGAGAACTGACCTTATATATAAAACCTTCCCTGAGAAAGAGGTTCCTTATATCTTCCCTATTTTGCTAGTTTTTGTTGGATTTTATTCTTCGGTTTAAGAGAGAGTTGAAGTTCTGGAGTATGTATCATTTTCTCTGTAAGCATATACTGCAAAAAACAGTATGAACATACTTACACAGTGTCCTCACATAATGAATCACACAAATATTTTCGATGACATGAATATTTACATTTCTTATTTTAACTTGGATTTTAACGAGGCTTTGTTTTGAATCCTCTAGGCTTTTCTCAGGATGCCATTTTGCCAATGTGGTTAATGAGGTGTCTCTAGAGCCCATGTGCGTTTTTAACTTCCACATTACAGTTGGTAGGGTAACCCAACTGAACGAGCTAAAATGACTCCTAATTGCCCATCCCACCTGCTCTTGCCAGCTCATGAAAAGCTTGGTGAGAGAAGAATGACTTGGTAAGTCAAGAGGCAAATAACTGATGTAGCCTCGCAGTTGGTGAACTCCTCACACCAGGACATCTCTGCTGAAATCTTTGCCTAGTTTTGGTTTAACTCCTGCCTACAGCTTTGTGCTGCTTCCCGTAGGATTCTTGGAGACCCTGCCTGCACGCGCACAATTTACGAGTCAGCCAGTAACTTAAGAGGAATTTGTGCAGAGTTTTTAGGGTTCCTCCCATATGGCTTTTTCTTTTTTGGAGTTCCCTTCTATTTCCATCTCTTCTTGAAGCCCTAAACTCTGACCTCTTGTTTCCTTAAACCAGTAAAATTGTGCCTTTCCACTTGAACTTCTTCCCTGGCACCCCAAAGAAATATGGAGCCCCCTTCTTTCAAGGATCATTTTCATTCCATTTGCTGCTTGCTCTCATTGCTGTGCAGTGCCTTCAGTCAATCGTTTGCATTTTAACTCGGATTATCTAGCTATTATCAGAAGGAAGTTTTGTCCAATACGAGCTACTCTACCATGCTCAGGCCTGGAATTCCTGAATTACTATAATTAACAAGAGAGTATTCACAATATGCTGGCTAAAAAATTGAATATATAACATCAACTCCATTTCTATATACCCGGAAAAAAGCAGTTAGACAGTGTAATTTAATTTACATTTATAATTTAATAGAAGGGTGTAAAGCACCTAACAATACTACAGAAGATGTATAAGAATTTTACAGAGAAAATGATGAAATTTATTGAATAAACAGTTTTGGAAGAATTTAACTAAAAAGATATGTGTCATGTTCTTAGATGAAAAAAATTAATTCCCCCATAGGGGAAGCATGGGCAAAAGATTGAAAAGGCGTGTCACGGCAAAGGAAATAGAAAATGGCCCATAAACATTTGCAAAGATGCTCAATTGCGCCAGAAATCAGGAAATGCAAAGTCTAGTTCATAGGAGATATTATTTTACACTTACCAAATCAGCAAAAATTTAAAAATCAGATAACGTCAAGTATTGTGGAGAAGCAAAAAGGCTCGTCAGCTGCTTATAGGAATATATATTAGTTCAGTTTCCTTAGAAAATATTAAGTCATCATCTAGTTTACAAGCCAGCAATTTTATTCCTAAGTATTTACCTGGAGAAACTGTTACACATATGTGGGTGAAAATGTTCATAAGACTATCATTGCTAATAGTTAAAAAAAAAAAAAAAAACCAAACTAGAAGCAACCCAAATGTCTATCAACGGCAGAAAGGATAAATATGTTGTAGCATGTTCGCGCATTAGAGTACCATACCACAGTAAAAATGAAAAAAAAATACAGCTGCATCCATGGAGGAAGCTTGGAAATGTATATGTTTGGAAGAAGGAAGCACGAGTATTCAAACTGTTTGTTTCCATTTGCATAAAGTTCAAGACCAAGCACCATGAAGTAACAGATTATTTGGGGGATATCTATATGGATGGGTCTAGTGAAGAAGAAAAGGGAGATAATTATAATACAAATTTTATAATGGGTGTTTCCTCTGGATGGATGGAAGGGAATGAGGGGGATATGAGTGTAGAAGAAAACAGAAGGGATCTCAAAAATGTGGTGCTGTGATGTTCTGTTTTCTATGCTTACAGAGGGTACCTGGGTGCTTTATTACCATATTCTTTAAATTGTGCATAAATATGTATACCCTCTTCTCTGGGTATATATATACAGATTTCACAATAATATATGTTATTTTCCATATTTATATTTTTATTTTAGCTATATAATTTTTTTAAGTGCTCTCTGGAGTTGCTATGGAAAATGAAGTGTCTGGGCAACAAGGGCCAGTGGTAAGGTAGGGTACAGAGCCCAGGGCTGCTGGGGAGGAGAATGTAAGGGTCAGCATCTAAAAGCCTGCAGCTGCAGCATTGGGATCCTCAACAAACATGCAAATGTGATCTTGGGAGTGGTTCTAGGATGAGTAGACCACATCTAGCACTCTGTCCTGCTTACATATACCAGAAGCTACCAGTTATCACGGTAGTAACATACTTAACTGCTTACATAAGCCAGAGTGAGTGCCTGTTGCTTGCGACCGGAATCCCTGATCGACATATTGCTTTTGAGGTGTCTGTGAAACGGGTGAGGATGTTCAATATTGCCATTAGAAATACAGGCTTGAAATTTAGGAATGATGTCTGAGCTTGACACATAGATGTTATCAATATGCAGTCGAAACTAAGACTACAGATGAGTTCACACCAGGGAGTGTGAAGCGTAAATTCCAAAGAGGACTCACTGCAACATCCAGCATGCGTCCAACTTCTCATCTGCCAGTACCTTGTGCTGAGATGACATTGGGGCAGTCTTGGTATCCACGTGTCCCACTCCTCTACAAACCAAGATCACAGTCACTACTTTAGGAATATAGGTACCGCCTATGGTTACACTCAAATCCTCACTAACTGTATTTTTAATCTTTCTTTGATTACATGATTGCTACACAGCCAAGGATATTATTTTATGATCTGAAGAAAATTTCTCTAAGAGTGACCACATAGTGTTAAAACATATCAGAGTATTAATGC
This sequence comes from Monodon monoceros, assembly GCF_005190385.1. Taxonomy (NCBI): domain Eukaryota; kingdom Metazoa; phylum Chordata; class Mammalia; order Artiodactyla; family Monodontidae; genus Monodon; species Monodon monoceros. Next base: position 61,501,047 of record NW_021703771.1, read on the forward strand.
TGCGTAATTAACCTACATTCTTGTGTCAGAAGCATGACTAAGAAAGAGTTAAAAAATAAGTTACTAACTAATAAGTTAGTGTATAATTACATAATAGTAATTATATAGTTGATAGCACAAGGTTCTACCAGGCCTGTATATATAAATACAGAGTACAGAAGGAAAAATATTTGAAATGTTAGAATAATAGAAAAAAGCAAAAACATTTGACTATGAAAAAGGATTCAGTAATTACAGTGAACACCTCATTAAACATAGTCTTTATTTGCAAGAAGGCTGGAGAGCTCTAATTAAGTCGTAAGTTGTCCCTACGAGTAATTAACTGTGGCAGGAAAATTCTAGGTGGTCTATTAAATCTCCATACCCACAGCTGTTCAGGGGAAAATATAAGCAAACCCAACATGTGCTCTGATTTTGGACGGGTAGTGAATTTTTCTCCTATTGGATGGTCTCGTCCACCACAGGTCATACACATCGAGTTGGAATTAAGAAAAGGAAAATATTTCATGAATAATTTTATATTAATTCTATGTTGAAATGATAATTTTTTTGACCGCTAGAAATATTTGGCTACTAGAAATTTTTAAATTTCATATGTGGCTTGTATTTGTAGTTTGCATATATTTATGTTAAACGGCCTTTTGGATTTGTGGGCCGAAAGCACATGTGGAAGTATTTTTAAAAAGAAGTCAGAGTCTTAGAGCTATAGAATTTCCAACTAGAAGAGACTTTCAAAAGTGAATGATGTAAAAGTTCTTATATGTTCTCACCTTAGCCCCCATTTTCCACCATACACACTCACACAAATTTCCATGCATCTATGAGCAGTCTCAGTGAAGAACTGATATAAAAGGGTTTGACATTATTGGGAAGAATCTCCTACCTAGTGTTTCTTAGTGTTCTATGAGACATAAGTTGGAGACTTAGAAGAAGAGCATAACTGAAAGAAGAAATTGAGAGGACAGGCAAGCGAGATCACTGAGGGAAAATAGGAGGGAAGGTAGAAGGGCATTCTGGATAAGAAAAATAAATTGAGCAAAAGCTGAAAGAAAAACATAATCTTGGGTCTTTAGGAGGAATAGTGACAAATGTGCTATTGATAACAACAATTAATATTTTTAAATAGCTTTTAGATTACAAAGATTTCGTCTCAGGCATTGTTTTATTTCATCATCATAGAAATCTGTTTTTATTATTCCCATTTTACAGATAAGAAATTGAGGCCCAAATTTAAGAGTTACCTAAGATCAAAGTCAGTTAATGGTGGGTCCAGAACTTGGGAGACCAATGGTCCAATTTGCCCAGGACTGGGTTTTCCCAGCACACCAGAGCTTCAGTGCTAGAAGAAGGAATGTTCAAGGCAAACCAGGGCGGCTGGTCACCCTCCACTGAACCTATATCTTCTGACTCTTAAGTCCCATTCTCTTTGCATTACTAATAATTACAAATATTTATTGAATATTTTCTGTGTGCCACAAACTCTATAGTAAGGACCTCACATAATTATCTTTTAAATCTGCAAAACAATCTCATAAGTTTACCTAATTTTTCTCTCCAAAAAACCTGGACAAAAAAAAAATTAAGTCTCCCAGGTCATCGGTAACTTACCCAGTCACACAGCTGGTAAGTGCCTGGATTCAAACTTGATTCAAACTCAGGCCATCCCAGTGCAGGGCCAGCACTGCTACCCACCACGCAAGCTGCCGTCTCATACGCTGGCACAGGACCACGGTCCCCACTGGGCCTTCTGCCTCATCCATTTATTGTTCCGTCATGTTAGTATGAAAACCCAGCTTAACTGGAATTCATAGGTTTCATCTCCAGCACCCAGCTTCTACTGCAGCTACTCTTTACTGCATGAAACATTCCCCCTGGCTTTTATCCTGCCGGCCTCCATTTGAAATAACCTCTCTTATTGAAATCCTGCCGATGCCTGTCCTACCTTCTAGTAGGTGTGCTGATTCAAAAAGAGTTCTTCAAAGGTACATAAAAAAAAAAGTACCCTTTCTCATTTGACATGTACCAGCAAGAGTCGCCACACAACTTGTTTTTAAAATTATAAGCAATTATGCTTGCTTTAATAAAAGCCTACTTTTTGTTATCCTCTCTGATATAGTTTGCTTTTTTAAAAAAATGTTCCTTGAAGGAATATGCATTATTCACAGAACAGAACTTCTTGGTGCCATTTGAGGTATGAACAGATATGTAAGCTTACTCCATGTTCCTGTTATCATTATATGAATGACAAGCTTGTCGGCAAGCTTGTCGGTTTCTTAAAACTATAAATTCCTGGATGACAGTGTCTGTGTCACTTTCTTTTCTCTGTAACCCATTCATCACTGGCACAGTGATTAACATAAAGTTTTCCAGAAATGCAGAATTGAGTGGACAATAGTGTTCCCCAGAGATCTTGCTGGCCCATGGCTGAGGCCAGAGGATTTATTTGATTCCCTTATTACCTATGGCTTTAAGCCCTGTCGCTTCTTTCTCCTCACACCTCAGTCTTCCGTAGTTGCATATTCTAAGCAGTGTTGCCATGTAGTTGCCACTTCAGAGGGAAAAAATACTTACGTTGAATATTCAAATTGTTCACCTTTTTATTGAGGTATAATTACATCCACTAAAATTCACCCTTTTGAATTCATTGAGTTTGAAAACTCCACACAACTGCATATAGAACACAATCAAAATATACATTTCCATCACTCCAAAAAATTCCCTGTGCTCCCTTATTGTCAATCCCATTCATCACTCTGAGCCCCTGGTACCAGTGATCTGCTTTCTGTCCCTAACGATCTGCTTTTCTGAGACATGGAATCATGCAGTGGGTAGCCTTTTGAACTGATTTCTTTCATTTTGTATAATGTTTTTAAGATCCATCCCTATTGTTGCATCTCTCAGCATTTACTTCTTTTTAGTGCTGATTATTATTCCAATGTATGGATATACCAAAATTTAATCATCCATTCCCCAGGTGATGGACATTTGGAATTTTGTCTGTTACAAATAAAACTGCAGTGAACAGGTCTTGGCGTCGATGTATGTTTTCCCTTCTCTTGAAAAAATACCTAGGAATGGTCATAGGGTGGGTGTATGTTTACCTTTATAAGAAGCTGCCAAACCGTTTTCCAAAGTCGCTATAACACTTTGCATTCCCAGCAGCAGTATGGGCAAATTCCAGGTTCTCCATATCCTTGCCAATACTCGGCATCTGTCTTTTTAATTTTAACCATTGCTGGAGATGTGTCTGATAGGTGTATTTCATTGTGGTTTTCATTTGCATTCCCTTGGAAATGTCACTGATAGGTCTCTTTTTTTGGCATAATTTGTATACAGTACAATGGTCTCACATGATACAGTTGGGTGAGTTGACAAATGCACACCCCTTATGTAACCCACACCAGATCAAGGTATAAACCACCGCCAACCCACCAGGAATCCCTCGTACCCTTGTCAGTCTCCCCCCACCACACAAACCACTGTTGTGAATTGTTTCCACCATAGATTATTTTTGCCTGTTGCAGAACTTCATATATATGGAATTAGGCAGAGTATACTTTTTTATGGCCGGCTCCTTTTTTTCTTTTCACACACACACACACTGTATTTTATTTTTACAAGAGATAAATAGACTGACACCAAGCATTGTAAATGGATGACCACAACAAAAGCAACAATGATTGCAATTACCAAACACAAAACACACTCATACTAGGTCATAATATTGACATGTTATGTTGTGTTTCCCACTTAGTCCAGTAATGCTCCACTGTAACAGCTCCTTTACTTTGCAGTGAAAATTGATTTGTATATTTTTTGCCTCTGAGTCCTTGTGGGATTTTTTCTTCTTTTTATTCAAACAGAAAGTCACAAAAATTATAATCATCCTCATCAGTTCCCTCAGTGCCATGTAATTAATTTTTTTTTCATCTTGATCTTTTGTTAGCACTTTTATGAGTTCATCAGTTTTCCATTAGCGTTCTGAAAAGGCTTATTCATTCAGTTCAGCAGTAGAGTCAGTTACCAGAAACCTGTACTTGTCAGAGTCTTTTCCATGAATTCCTTGAAGATGAAACCCTTTTATAGGAACATTTTTGCAAGAGCATCAGAGTCCACCCAGAACTGTCTGTAAATGACAAGAGACTTAAACATGACCACGGTTAAAGATTTGATGAAAGTTCATAATAATGCAATTGACAGGGAAATTTAGTTATTTCTGAGATATAAATTTTAAAGTAATAACTAGAATTATGACATAACATTATACCAGAACATATAAGATTTTTAGAAATTTCATGTAATGTCTAAAACATTTATATTAACATATTTCCATACAAATAACCCAAAGAAAGTTTAGTTTTAGTTGTTTTTTCGGTTTGTTTGTTTGTTTGTTTATACAGCAGGTTCTTATTAGTCATCAATTTTATACACATCAGTGTATACATGTCAATCGCAATCTCCCAATTCAGCACAGCACCATCCCCACCCCACCGTGGTTTTCCCCCCTTAGTGTCCATATGTTTGTTCTCTACATCTGTGTCTGAAATTCTGCCCTGCAAACTGGCTCATTTGTACCATTTTGCTAGGTTCCACATACATGCGTTAATATACGATTTTGTTTTTCTCTTTCTGACTTACTTCACTCTGTATGACAGTCTCTAGATCCGTCCATGTCTCAACAAGTGACACACTTTTGTTCCTTTTTATGGCTGAGTAATATTCCATTGTATATATATACCGCAACATCTTTATCCATTCGTCCGTCGATGGGTATTTAGGTTGCTTCCATGACCTGGCTATTGTAGATAGTGCTGCAGTGAACCTTGGGGTGCATGTGTCTTTTTGAATTATGGTTTTCTCTGGGTATATGCCCAGTAGTGGGATTGCTGGATCATATGATAATTCTATTTTTAGTTTTTTAAGGAACTTCCATACTGTTCTGCATAGTGGCTGTATCAATTTACATTCCCACCAACAGTGCAAGAGGGTTCCTTTTCTCCACACACTCTCCAGCATTTGTTGTTTGTAGATTTTCTGATGATGCCCATTCTAACTGGTGTGAGGTGATACCTCATTGTAGTTTTGATTTGCATTTCTCTAGTAATTAGTGATGTTGAGCAGCTTTTCATGTGCTTCTTGGCCATCTGTATGTCTTCTTTGGAGAAATGTCTATTTAGGTCTTCTGCCCATTTTTGGATTGGGTTGTTTGTTTCTTTAATATTGAGCTGCATGAGCTGTTTATTTTATTTTATTTATTTATTTTTTGAGCTGTTTATATATTTTGGAGATTAATCCTTTGTCCATTGATTCGTTTGCAAATATTTTCTCCCATTCTGAGGGTTGTCTTTTCATCTTGTTTATAGTTTCCTTTGCTGTGCAAAAGCTTTGAAGTTTCATTAGGTCCCATTTGTTTCTTTTTGTTTTTATTTCCATGTCTCTAGGAGACGGGTCAAAAAGGATCTTGCTGTGATTTATGTCATAGAGTGTTCTGCCTATGTTTTCCTCTAAGAGTTTGATGGTGTCTGGCCTTACATTCTGTTTCGAGTTTATTTTTGTGTATGGTGTTAGGGAGAGTTCTAATTTCATTCTTTGACACGTAGCTTTCCAGTTTTCCCAGCATCACTTATTGAAGAGACTGTCTTTTCTCCATTGTATATCTTTGCCTCCTTTGTCATAGATTACTTGACCAGATGTGCCTGGGTTTATCTCTGGGCTTTATATCTTGTTCCATTGACCTGTGTTTCTGTTTTTGTGCCAGTACCATATTGTCTTGATTACTGTAGCTTTGTAGTATAGTCTGAAGTCAGGGAGTCTGATTCCTCCAGCTCCGTTTTTTTTCCCTCAAGACTGCTTTGGCTATTTGGCGTCTTTTGTGTCTCCATACAAATTTTAAGATGATTTGTTCTAGTTCCGTAAAAAATGCCATTGGTAATTTGATAGGGATTGCATTGAATCTGTAGATTCCTCTGGGTAGTAGAGTCATTTTCACAATATTGATTCTTCCAATCAAAGAACATGGTATATCTCTCCATCTGTTGATATCATCTTTAATTTCTTTCATCAGTGTCTTATATTTTTCTGTCTCCTTAGGTAGGCTTATTCCTAGGTATTTTATTCTTTTTGTTGCAATGGTAAATGGGAGTGTTTCCATAATTTCTCTTTCAGATTTTTCATCATTAGTGTATAGGAATGCAAGAGATTTCTATGTATTAATTTTGTATCCTGCAACTTTTCCCAATTCATTGATTAGCTCTAGTAGTTTTCTGCTGGCATTTTTAGGATTCTCTATGTATAGTATCATGTCATCTGCAAACAGTGACAGTTTTACTTCTTCTTTTCCAATTTGTATTCCTTTTATTTCTTTTTCTTCTCTGCCATGGCTAGGACTTCCAAAACTATGTTAAATAATAGGGGTAGGAGTGGACATCCTTGCCTCCTTCCTGATCTTAGAGGAAATGGTTTCAGTTTTTCACCATTGAGAATGATGTTTGCTGTGGGTTGGTCGTATATGGCCTTTACTATGTTGAGGTAGGTTCCCTCTGTGCCCACTTTCTGGAAAGTTTTTATCATAAATGGGTGTTGAATTTTGTCAAAACCTTTTTCTGCATCTATTGAGATGACCATATGTTTTTTCTCCTTCAGTTTGTTAATATGGTGTATCACATTGATTGATTTGTGTATATTGAAGAATCCTTGCATCCCAGGGATAAATCCCACTTGATTGTGGTGTATGATCCTTTCAATGTGCTGTTGGATTCTGTTTGCTAGTAGTTTGTTGAGGATTTTTGCATCTATATTCATCAGTGATATTGGTCTGTAATTTTCTTTTTTTGTAGTATCTTTGTCTGGTTTTGGTATCAGGGTGATGGTGGCCTCAAAGAATGAATTTGGGAGTGTTCCTCCCTCTGCAGTTTTTTGAAAGAGTTTGAGAAGGATGTGTGTTAGCTCTTCTCTGAATTTTTTATATAATTCACCTGTGAAGCCATCTGGTCCTGCACTTTTGTTTGTTGGAAGATTTTTCATCACAGTTTCAATTTCATTACTTGTGATTGGTCTGTTCATATTTTCTGTTTCTTCCTGGTTCAGTCTTGGAAGGTTATACCTTTCTAAGAATTTGTCCATTTCTTCCAGGTTGTCCATTTTATTAGCATAGAGTTGCTTGCAGTAGTCTCTTAGGATGCTTTGTATTTCTGCGGTGTCTGTTGTAACTTCTCCTTTTTCATTTCTAATTTTATTGATTTGAGTCCTCTCCCTCTTTTTCTTGATGACTCTTGCTAATGGTTTATCAATTTTGTTTATCTTCTCAAACAACCAGCTTTTAATTTTATTGATCTTTGCTATTGTTTTCTTTGTTTCTATTTCATTTATTTCTGCTCTGACCTTTATGATTTCTTTCCTTCTGCTAACTTTGGGTTTTGTTTGTTCTTCTTTCTTTAGTTCCTTTAGGTGAAAGGTTAGATTGTTTACTTGCGATTTTTCTTGTTTCTTGAGGTAGGCTTGCATAGCTATAAACTTCCCTCTTAGAACTGCTTTTGCTGTATCCCATAGGTTTTGGATCGTCGTGTTTTCATTGTCATTTGTCTCTAGGTATTTTTTGATTTCCTATTTGATTTCTTCAGTGATCTCTTGGTTATTTAGTAACGTATTGTTTAGCTTCCATGTGTTTGTGTTTTCCGTTTTTCTCCCTGTAATTGATTTCTAATCTCATAGTGTTGTGGTCAGAAAAGATGCTTGATATGATTTCAGTTTTCTTAAATTCACTGAGGCTTGATTTGTGACCCAAGATGTGATCTATCCTGGAGAATGTTCCGTGCGCACTTGAGAAGAGGGTGTAATCTGCTGGTTTTGGATGGAATGTCCTATAAATATCAATTAAAACTCTCTGGTCTATGTGTCATTTAAATCTTCTGTTTCCTTATTTATTTTCATTTTGGATGATCTGTTCATTGGTGTAAGTGAGGTGTTAAAGTCCCCCACTATTATTGTGTTACTGTCAATTTCCTCTTTTAGAGCTGTTAGCCATTGCCTTATATATTGAGGTGCTCCTATGTTGGGTGCATATATATTTATAATTGTTATAACTTCTTCTTGGATTGATCCCTTGATCATTATGTAGTGTCCTTCCTTGTCTCTTGTAACATTCTTTATTTTAAAGTCTATTTTATCTGATATGAGTATAGCTACTCCAGCTTTCTTTTGATTTCCATTTGCATGGAATATCTTTTTCCATCCCCTCACTTTCAGTCTGTATGTCCCTAGGTCTAGGTCTGAAGTGGGTCTCTTGTAGACAGCATATATATGGGTCTGGTTTTTGTATCCATTCAGCAAGCCTGTGTCTTTTGGTTGGAGCATTTAATCCATTCACGTTTAAGGTAATTATCAATATGTATGTTCCTATGACCATTATCTTAATTGTTTGGGGTTTGTTTTTGTAGGTCCTTTTCTCCTCTTGTGTTTCCCACTTAGAGAAGTTCCTTTAGCATTTGTTGTAGAGCTGGTTTGGTGGTGCTGAATTCTCTTAGCTTTTGCTTTTCTGTAAAGCTTTTGCTTTCTCCATGCCACTCCCTTCTGGCTTGTAGAGTTTCTGCTGAGAAATCAGCTGTTAACCTTATGGGAGTTCCCTTGTATGTTATTTGTCGTTTTTCCCTTTCTGCTTTCAATAATATTTCTTTGTCTTTAATTTTTGCCAATTTGATTACCGTGTGTCTCGGCGTGTTTCTCCTTGGGTTTATCATGTATGGGACTCACTGCTCTCCCTGGACTTGGGTGGCTATTTCCTTTCCCATGTTAGGGACGTTTTTGACTATAATCTCTTCAGATATTTTCTGTGGTCCTTTCTCTCTCTCTTCTCCTTCTGGGACCCATATAATGTGAATGTTGTTGCATTTAATGTTGTCCCAGAGGTCTCTTAGGCTGTCTTCATTTCTTTTCATTCTTTTTTCTTTATTCTGTTCTGCAGCAGTGAATTCCACCATTCTGTCTTCCAGGTCACTTATCCATTCTTCTGCCTCAGTTATTCTGCTATTGATTCCTTCTAGTGTAGTTTTCATTTCAGTTATTGTATTGTTCATCTCTGTTTGTTTGTTCTTTAGTTTTCCTAGGTCTTTGTTAAACAATTCTTGCATCTTCTCGATCTTTGCCTCCATTCTTTTTCCGAGGTCCTGGATCATCTTCACTATCATTTTTCTGAATTGTTTTTCTGGAAGGTTGCCTATCTCCACTTCATTTAGTTGTTTTTTTCTGGAGTTTTGTCTTGTTCCTTCATCTGGTATATAGCCCTCTGCCTTTTCATCTTGTCTGTCTTTCTGTGAATGTTGTTTTTGTTCCACAGACTGCAGAATTGTAGTTCTTCTTGCTTCTGCTGTCTGCCCTCTGGTGGATGAGGCTATCTAAGAGGCTTGATGGGAGGGACTGGTGGTGGGTAGAGCTGACTGTTGCTCTTGTGGGCAGAGCTCAGTAACATTTTAATCCACTTGACTGTTGATGGGTGTTGCTGGGTTCCCTCCCTGTTGGTTGTTTGGCCCGAGGCAATGCAACACTGGAGCCTACCTGGGCTCTTTGCTGGGGCTGGGGCTAATGACAGACTCTGGGAGGGTTCACACCAGGGAGTACTTCCCAGAACTTCTGCTTCCAGTGTCCTTGTCCCCACGGTATAATAGAGCCACCCCCTGCCTCTGCAGGAGACCCTCCAACACTAGCAGGTAGTTCTGGTTCCGTCTACCCTGGGGTCACTGCTCCTTCCCCTGGGTCCCGATGCTCACACTATTTTGTGTGTGCCCTCCAAGAGTGGAGTCTCTGTTTGCCCCAGTCCTGTCAAAGTCCTGCAGTCAATTCCCACTAGCTTTCAAAGTCTGATTCTCTAGGAATTCCTCCTCCCATTGCCAGACCCCCAGGTTGGGAAGCCTGACGTGGGGCTCAGAACCTTCACTCCAGTGGGTGGACTTCTGGGGCATAAGTGTTCGCCAGTCTGTGAGTCACCCATCCACCAGTTATGGGATTTGATTTTACTGTGATTGCGCCCCTCGTACCTTCTCATTGTGGCTTCTCCTTTGTTTTTGGATGTGGGGTGTCTTTTTTGGTGAGTTCCAGTGTCTTCCTGTCGATGACTGTTCAGCAGCTAGTTGTGATTCTGGTGTTCTCGCAAGAGGGAGTGAGAGCACGTCCTTCTACTCTGCCGTCTTGGTTCCTCCTCCAGAAGCCATCAATGGCCAGCTTCTTTCACCCAGCCTGATGTGTTCAGAACGTCATCCAAGTTGCAACGAGTATCTGTTGGACATTTCCTCTTATTGCTGACTAGCATTCCTTCATACAGATAAATTACAATTTGTTTATCCATTCTCTTGTTGGTAGACATTTCAGTTGTTCCCTGGTTTTGTCTACTATGACTAAAACGCGTACAGATATTTTTGTTCAAGCATTTTTGTGAAGACACATTTTTATTTCTCTTGAACAAATAGCTAGCCGTGGAATTACTGGGTCATAGAGTAGGTACGTGTTTACCTTTAGAAGACGTTGCCAATCTGTTTTCCAAAGTGGCTTTCCCACTTTGCATTTCCACCCACAAAGTATAAGTTTCAGTTGTTCCACATCCTTGCCAAATTGTTTTCCTTTTTTTTTTTTTTTAAAGTTTAGCCCTTCTAATGGGTGTGTGATGATATCTCGTGGTGGTGGTACTGCATTTCCCTGATGACTAATCCTGTGCTATTTGCCCGTTTGTATATTCTCCTTCATGAAGATCTGCTCAGGTATTTTGGCTTTTTTTATTGGGTTATCTGTTTATTGCTGAACTGTAATTCATTGACTGAGTTGTAGTTGTTTTTTTTTACATATTTTTGTATACAATTCCTTTGTCAGATATATGTTTCTCTCTGTGTGTGTGGCTTGGAAAAAGCATAATAAAATATAAGTAAATATAATGTAATGTAATATATGATATATTAATAATATAATATTATATATTACTTGTATATCTACATAATGTATTTATAATATATTAATGTAATTTATAATATACATGAATAAATATATTTTATAAAATACAAATATATGTTTCATGAGCAGATGTTTCAATTTGATGAAGTCTAATTTATCAAAAATGTTTTTAAGTTAGTCTTTTCAATATTCTATGTAAGAAGTCTTTGCCTACGCCAAGGTTGCAAAGATAGTCTATGTTTTCTTCCAGAAACTTTGTAGTTTTCACTTTTACATTAGGTCTGAGATACATAAAATTATTTTGTGTGTATGTATGGTAGAGCAGTACTACACTATCGTGATTATTGAAGCTTTATAGTAAAAGTTAAAATCAAATATCCCCCAACATTTTTCTTTTTCAAGATTGTTTTTGCAATTCTAGAACCTTTGCGTTTTCTTTTTTATTTTTAAATATGATGTTATTTAATTTAATCCTTTACATACTGTTTGGGCCTTGCTGTTTCCTCTTACCAAGTGTCATAGCTATCTTTCATATCATCTTTTTTTTTTTTAACATCTTTATTGGAGTATAATTGCTCTACAATGGTGTGCTACTTTCTGCTTTATAACAAAGTGAATCAGCCACACATATACATATATCCCCATATCTCCTCCCTCATGCGTCTCCCTCCCACCCTCCCTATCCCACCCCTCTAAGTGGTCACAAAGCACTGAGCTGATCTTCCTGTTCTATGTGGCTGCTTCCGACTAGCTATCTGTTTTACATTTGGTAGTGTATATATGTCCATGCCAGTCTCTCACTTCGTCCCATCTTACCGTTCCCCCTTCTCATGTCCTCGAGTCCATTCTCTACATCTGCATCTTTATTCCTGTCCTGCTCCTAGGTTCTCCAGAACCATTTTTTTAAATTTTATTTTTAGATTTCATATATATGTGTTAGCATACAGTATTTGTTTTTCTCCTTCTGATTTACTTCACTCTGTATGACAGACTCTAGGTCAATCCACCTCACTACAAATAACTCAATTTCGTTTCTTTTTATGGCTGAGTAATATTCCATTGTATATATGTGCCACATCTTCTTTATCCATTCATCTATCAGTGGACACTTAGGTTGCTTCCATGTCCTGGCTATTGTAAATAAAGCTGCAATGAACATTGTGGTACATGATTCTTTTTGAATTATGGTTTCCTCAGGGTATTTGCCCAGTAGTGGGATTGCTGGGTCATATGGTACTTCTATTTTTAGTTTTTTAAGGAACCTCCATACTGTTCTCCATAGTGGCTGTATCAATTTACATTCCCACCAACAATGCAAGAGGGTTCCCTTTTCTCCACACCCTCTCCACATTTATTGTTTGTAGATTTTTTGATGAGGGCCATTCTGACTGGTGTGAAGTGATACCGCCTTGTAGTTTTGATTTGCATTTCTCTAATGATTAGTGATATTGACCATCCTTTCACGTGTTTCTTGGCGATCTGTACATGTTCTTTGGAGAAATGTCTATTTAGGTCTTTGCCCATTTTGGGATTGGGTTGTTTGTTTTTTTTGAAATTGAGCTGCATGAGCTGCTTGTAAATTTGGAGATTAATCCTTTGCCAGTTGATTCGTTTGCAAATATTTTCTCCCATTCTGAGGGTTGTCTTTTTGTCTTGTTTATGGTTTCCTTTGCTGTGCAAAAGCTTTTAAGTTTCATTAGGTCCCATTTGTTTATTTTTCTTTTTATTTCCAGTTCTCTAGGAAGTGGGTCAAAAAGGATCTTGCTGTGATTTCTATCATAGAGCATTCTGCCTGTGTTTTCCTCTAAGAGTTTTATAGTATCTGCCCTTCCATTTAGGTCTTTAATCCATTTTGAGTTTATTTTTGTGTATGGTGTTAGGGAGTGTTCTAATTTCATTCTTTTACATGTAGCTTTCCAGTTTTTCCTCTTGTTGAAGAGGCTGTCTTTTCTCCATTGTATATTCTTGCCTCCTTTATCAAAGATAAGGTGACCATATGTGCATGGGTTTATCTCTGGGCTTTCTATCATGTTCCATTGATCTATATTTCTGTTTTTCTGCCAGCACCATACTGTCTTGATTACTGTAGCTTTGTAGTATAGTCTGAAGTCTGGGAGCCTATTCCTCCAGCTCCGTTTTTCTTTGTCAAGATTGCTTTGGCTATTCGGGATCTTTTGTGTTTCAATACAAACTGCGAAATTTTTTGTTCTAGTTCTGTGAAAAATGCCACTGGTAGTTTGATAGGGATTGCATTGAATCTGTAGTTTGCTTTGGGTATTATAGTCATTTCACAATGTTGATTCTTCCAATCAAAGAACATGGTTTATCTCTCCATCTGTTTGTAACATCTTTAATTTCTTTCATTAGTGTCTTATAGTTTTCTGCCTACAGGTGTTTTGTCTCCTTAGGTAGGTTTATTCCTAGGTATTTTATTCTTTTTGTTGCAATGGTAAATGGCAGTGTTTCCTTAATTTCTCTTTCAGAGTTTTCAGCATCAGTGTATAGGAATGCAAGAGAATTCTGTGCATTAATTTTGTATCCTGCTGCTTTACCCAATTCATTGATTAGCTCATGTAGTTTTCTGGTAGCATCTTTAGGATTGTCTATGTATAGTATCATGTCATCTGCAAACAGTGACAGCTTTACTTCTTCTTTTCCAATTTGGATTCCTTTTATTTCTTTTTCTACTCTGATTGCTGTGGCTAGGACTTCCAAAACTATGTTGAATAATAGTGATGAGTGTGGACAACCTTGTCTTTTTCCTGATCTTAGAGGAAATGGTTTCAGTTTTTCACCATTAAGAATGATGTTGGCTGTGGGTTTGTCATATGTGGCCTTTATTATGTTGAGGTAAGTTCCCTCTGTGCCTACTTTCTGGAGGGTTTTTATCATAAATAGGTGTTGAATTTTGTCAAAAGCCTTTTCTGCATCTATTGAGATGATCATATGGTTTTTCTCCTTCAATTTGTTAATATGGTGTATCACATTGACTTGCATATAGTGAAGAATCCGTGCATCCCTGGGATAAACCCCACTCGATCATGGTGCATGATCCTTTTAATGTGCTGTTGGATTCTATTTGCTAGCATTTTGTTGAGGATTTTTGCATCTATGTTTATCAGTGATATTGGCCTGTAGTTTTCTTTGTTTGTGACAGCTTTGTCTGTTTTTGGTATCAGGGTGATGGGCCTCGTAGAATGAGTTTGGGAGTGTTCCTCCCTCTGCTATATTTTGGAAGAGTTTGAGAAGGATAGGTGTTAGCTCTTCTCTAAATGTTTGATAGAATTCGCCTGTGAAGACGTCTGGTCCTGGGCTTTTGTTTGTTGGAAGATTTTTAATCACAGTCTCAATTTCATTGCTTGTGGTTGGTCTGATCCTTTGCATTTTCATATATGTTTTAGAATTAACTTTTAAATTTTACAAAAGTCTGCAGGGAATTTTTAAACTTTTTTTTCTTTTTGTGCTTCAATTTTGTGTAGTTTTAACTTTCCAGTTTTCAGTGTCACTTGTTTTTTTCTTTTGCTATATCGAATCTGTTGCCAAGCTCCACCAAGCAAGTCTTTAATTTAGGATATTGAATTTTTCAGTTCTAAAAGTTTCATTTAGTAGTCTTTTTCAGTTTTCCACTGAGATTTGTCATCTATTTATTCATTATATTGATCTTTTTCCTTTGAATCCTTTAGCCTGTTGATAATAGTTAGTATATTCTTTTTTTTTTTTTTTTAACATGGTAAACTCTTATGCTAGGCTTCTAATGACTTTTGCTGGAAATAGACTGGCTTTTCTGCTAGAGACAATTATGGCCCCTGCCTTCAAAAACCTACTGTTCATTTAAGTGAATAATACTGTTTTGCCCAATATGGAAGGTTTATTGTGCAAACCATCTCGTCAAGGCCAGAGCCTTCAAGGCTGAGTAAGATTTAGGTATAAAAAAGAGGCGTTTTGGAGTGTTAGCTTTTCTGCTGATTCTAGCATCTTTGTTATTTCAGGTTTGCCTCTGTTGACATTTTTTCTGGTTGCAGGTTAAATTTTTCTATTCCTTTGTACATTTAGTGTTTTGGGGTTTTTTTGTTTTGTTTTGTTGGGGGGGTACGCTGGATTTTTTGAATTCTGACTTGCTGTGAATCTGAATTTTGTTGTCTTCCTTTAATAATTATCGAATTCTGTTCTCTAGAAGGTTAAGTTATTTATGAATCAGTTAACTCTATTAAGGCTTGTTATTAAGATTCATTAGGGTAGGTTTTGTATAACCCTTACTCTAGGAAAAGAATGGCCTTCCTCCTAAAGTGTGGTGATTTTCAGATCTCAACTGCTCATCAAGAGTGTCAGTGAGGCCTCTCTACTCTAGCTGGTGAAACCTCCTACAACTCCCAGCCCAAGGTACCCCTGGCATCTTCCTTCTGCTCCCAGCTCCCTGGTAGCTCCACCCTGCTGTACCTCACAGGTCTTGCCCTGGGCATGAGCAGATTAGTATTTTTCCGAAGCCTTAAAGCGACCTTCCTGGATGTTTCTGTTGTTTCTTCTTTATGCACTTCCCAGTTCTCTTCTCTCCAAGAGCCTCCTCCAAAATTCTAGCCACTCCATCAGCCCCAAGGAGTATCTGCCTCCTTAGCTTGGCAAGAGCACTGTGTGCTGCTTTGGCTCCACCTCCCCGTGTCTGTGCATATATCTGGGATAATCAAGGAGCTCTCATCATGTGATTCCTCCCTCTCAGCGACCATGGTTCTGTGCTAAGTATCTTCCAATATCCAAGAGCAGTTGCTTCACATATTTTGCCATCTTTCCATTGTTTATGGCCAGATGAGCTCATCACTATTGGTTCCTTCATTGTGGCTGGGAAGGGAAGCTACCCATTGTCATTTTTTATGAATATGAAAAAAGGCATATTAAGCCTTAGGCCTCAGACATTTTCTTCATCTTTCACATTTGATGTCATCTCTGAAACCAGAATTCCGATTTTGTTTCTTTACTGCTACTTACATATGTGCAACTATAAAGCAGAGTGAAAGTATTTTCTAGGATAGCATATGTCCTGCTAAAGTTTATATTCCTGTAGGATGCGATTCTATGTTAGAATGTATTTTATGAGGGAACTTTGAAAAATATTTGAAATTTCAATTTTATTTGAAGCAAATTTACTTTTTTATCATAGACAGTTCTTACGTATGATTAATAGAGATGTCACAAAGGTGCTTGTTTAAAGTAGACATACAATATGTATGGCTTTTAAGGCATTCCATTTCTGCTTGGGCAGAGAGTAAGTATAGAGTCCTATGATGTTTGAAATAAAGCATCTAACATTTTATAATGAATGAAACGTTCCCAATCAGATCATCACTATAAGTCTGCTGTTATGTTTTAACATGGGGAATGTTTTGGTTGTGTTTATTTCCTCTGTGGTCTTATGGGAACTTTTTAAAGCTAACTGCCTTGTGTACTAATCTAAAACACTCCCCAAATTATTATTCCTAATAGGGGGAAATATGAAAGCATCAAGATATCATACCACGTTCTCAGGTCAACCACATGTGGGAGTCATTCTCCAGGGTGAATGTGTGTTCAGCTTGTAGAAAGAATCACAAATGTCTTCTCAAAATAAAAGAACTCCTCTGGCTATAATATGAGAGGATAACAATCCAAGCCAATCTTTCCACCTGTGCTACCGTACGCCTCCTTTTTTGAAAGCCTCTTACTTCAGTTTCAATTGAAAATTAAGGGCAGCAGATAACGAACATTCCATGCCTTTTGATCTAACGAGGAGCCTTTCAGGAGGCTCACCTAAGGATCCAGTCTTCCGGATGTTACGTCTGTAACTTTGTCTTGTTATGACTTCCTGAATCTTGCTAAGAGAAAAAAAATCTAAGATACAGCCACCTAATAAAATGTTATTACAGATTATGTAAATTATACACTTAAGTAATCATGTCCTTGCTGCAAATTGCTCTGTCTCTCCCTACAACCACTTTTAGATATATTCTTTTCTCAACATGACAATAGTACATTCCTGCTGTGATTGCACAAGCCCCATTAGAGCACTTGTGATTACTACACAGGCGGTCTTTAGGCAAAACACGCTGTATTTTGTTTTTCTTAATATTTCAATATGAACTTTACAGTGGGAAGTAACTCCAGAAACACAAGACCCGAGTTTAAATTCAGACTCTGCCATTTAATAGCTAAATGACCTTGAGCAAACTATTTAACCTTTCTTTGACTCACTTTATATGTTAAATGGTTATTAGGATAGTACATGCTTCACAAGAGAGTTGTGAAAATTAAAGGGACTAATTCAGGTGGCAATACTGCCTGGCATTACTGCAAGCACTCAGTAAAACTTAACCTATTGCTTTTATCATCATCATTACTATTACCGTTTACAAAGCTCTTTAAAATTAGATTATTTTGTCCTTACAATAGATTTTTCAAGTAGATATTGTTATCCTTACTTTATAATAAGAAAACCAAACTTAGCTGTAGGTCTTCTAACTCTAAAAGGCTGTATTTTTGTCTCAGCTTTCCTCTGAATATTAAAACACTCAGACATTCTTCATGCTGGTGATGAGCCTTTGCTAAGTGTAGCTTGGTCATCTACTTAACTTAAATAATAATTTAATAAGGATATTTTTAGTGTCAACCAAAAATTTCCTTCATAGAAGAGAGTTCAAGATTATGATGTATTTCTACTAATAGACAATGTGGCTGTATCTGTTTAGTCCCCTATAACATCCTTTACAATTAGAATATAGAACAGCTTACCATAATAGATGAAAAACAAGTTAAAGGTGTAGCACCTCAGCTGGCATATAGCATGTCAATTCCTCTCCGTGCACCTTCTTCCTTCTAAATAAATATATACAAATTTTTGATTTCTTAATCTTCTGAAAAGTTATTTCTTTGATCCTAGGTTTCAGCTCCCAGCTACACACGGTCCCCTCTACCAATGTGGATAATTTTCCTTTCAAACCATTTATGGCTTGACCTCTGGCAAGATAAATCTCTCTCTAGGACTGATTTTGTGTGTTATCCATGTATGTCTTCTTAAGCATTTTTCCATTCCCATAGCAAGGCTCTACTAGTTTAACGATGCTTCAGAAGGAGATTCACCTAAATATCAGTAATTATAGTTAACTTATTGACCCATGGAAAAATAATCCCAGCACATGAAGTTTCTTGGAATCCTTCTAATACCGATTTAGACTGAGTCTATGATTTAGGTTACTTTCCACTTCTTTTATGAGTAACCTAGTAAAGGAAAGGCCTTTGAAGTGTGAGCTGGTTGACCATTTCCTGCAAAGAGTGTCCAATCCAGTTGAAAATGTCTTGGAAACGTCTCCAGCTTCATCAGCAAGTGCTGGGGGATGACATCACTGTGGGATTTCTACCGAACTTTATGTTCTGATAAACAATGTGGTGCTGGTGGTTGCCACTGGTGAATTCTTTTTCTCTTAGGAGGAACCAGCAAAGTTCCTAATTCATTTTTAAGCTTTGTTTAAAGAGCAACAGAGAGTAAGGCAGAAAGAGCTTGGGAGTGGTCAGACGCCACCTATTAAATCACCTATTAAAATCAGGGAGCGCTGAGGACAATATTTTGGTTTGGTTTCACTCCTCCTTGAGTACAACATCAGTAAAGAAATGGAGTTTCTTGGAAAATAAGCTATTTCCAACTAACCACCGCTTGTCTCCTGTTTCAGTCTCCATCCTAACACTCTGTGGTAGAATCCAGATGGCAAAGGTTATCTTGGAATGAACGCTTTTCTTAGATGAATGGGAGTATTCAGGAGGCTGATGGGGTGACATGGTGGTGGTGAAAGCTCCTCCGGTGGCAACAATAACAATGAAAGAAACCAACAGGCGGTTTTGCAAGCTTTATCCCTGAACAAAAGCCAAGAGAACATATTGCTTGTCACCAAACTAGGAAGAAAAATAATAGTAGAGTTTTTATAGAAATGAGCACATGAAAATTCCCTGCTTATTAAACTGTTTCCATTATGATAGTTTCCCTTATATTAAAAATTTTCATAACAGAATACATATTGGATACTCCAAGTGTTGGTATTTTTATTTTTTCAAGGAAAACTACCTGAGGAATTGTTGTTTGTAGGAAGGGATTTTCATCTTCTTCAAGAAACAAGGCTGACATGCTAATAAAGATGAATAAAATATAGCTCACAATTTTATTCAGTGCCTTCAGAGAATGTTAAACTAGGTTCCAAAAGCTACACTTACTTGTAGGTTGTGAGGGCTTCAGAATTTGGAGGAATATTATCAAACCCCAAATAACAAAAAACTAGAGTCTCTTTCTAACCTGTTCTCCATTTCCCTTCCGACTACCAAAGAAAGCTTCAACTCTCCCTTGTATTCTCATGCCAACCTCTAATTTCAATACTCATTCCCTCTCCTATCCTTCCCAAGATCATCCCTAAAACAACGAAAAATAAAATGTACTGACTCAGACTCAGCAGAATAGGCAGCTGACTGACTCTGCCTCCTGCAGTTCAACATCCATGAAATGAGCATTGGCATTAGAACTCAGTTCACGAGGGCTATTTTCACCACATGAGGTAAATCTTTCCACCGTGTAAGGTAGAATTTGAATCCAAGTTCTTCTTAGCTAACATTGTTCATTCTAATTCCTATGTCCATTTCTTCTGCAGACTGCCACTCTCAAGACCTCTCACATCAAAGTCTTTATTTCCTCGTGTACAATTCTGGATACTGTAAGAGAAAACACAGGGCCAGAGTGGTGTTTTTTAGGGGTCAGTGAGTTGCTTCTGGGTCCCAAATGGCATGGGAACCAGGGAATCATTTTGAGTTGCAGGGCTCAATAGTGAAACTCTATAGCTTTCTTGGCCCTTACAAAAGCAGGTCACAGCTGCCTGGCTTCCTAATTTGGTTTGATGTGCTGTGAATTCCCAAGGGGATAAGTCACTCTCTTCTTCATATGTAAGTACAGGAACCATTCCAAAATAAATAAATTAATAAATCAGTCGGAGTTCAGCTATGATTTTAAATGCTGTCTACCACCCTACTATACAGATCATCTAGAGTTGACTCTCAGTAATTATTTATCGTATCGGAGAGGAAGTATATGGCATTTTCATCTTCTGAGATATATAACTTCATTGCTGTGACTATTCACTAAGATGATATTCGCAGAGGATTTCTTTCCATGCTTTAAGAGTGTTTCACGGAAAATGGATATCTATTATAAAACACCGAATATGAAACCAAACATAGAGAGAGAAAATGAAAGTAGAAAAATTAATTACAAAATACCGTAACAGAGTCTTATGCCAGGTCTACGAAATAGCATTATTATATATTTTTCTTGTTACCTACTAGGCTCACAAGGACATCATAAATCACCTTGCTTTATAAGATTTGATGAGGCAGAAAGACCTTTCCTCTTGGTCATCAATTTAAGATGCAGTATGATTTTGCATGTTGTTCCATCTCAGAATTTGGCTGTGTTCTCTCTCTGTGATTTCCCAGAGCCAGCCACTTCAGGTTGTTTGGGTCTATGCCAGGGTCTGTGACACAGATGCTCTTAATAAAAGGATGAAACCACCTTCTGGAAAATCTCCTTGCTTTACTAGAACTCTCGAGAGATATCAATCCTGTTTTATTAGTGTTTATTTTAAAATGAAAGAAGGAAAAGAAACTAAAGTAGCTAACACAGCCTATGTAGCCGGCTTTGTGCTCCTCCTTTTGTTGCACAGAATAGAACATTTCTCATGATAAAAGTTCATGCAATTCCACAGCTGTATGTTGAGTGCCTACTATGTGCCAAACTCTGCACTAGGTATGGCAGACACCAAGAAGATGTCTGACCTGTTTTGGAGGAGCTACACAGAAAAAACTGAATCAAATAATCAAAAGTAATTTATGAGATCTGTGGAGATATCTGTATAACGTCATATTTGGTAGAGTATTTAAAGGTATATAAAATTGAGGCTAGATGACTTTATTACATGGGAAATTACCTAATATGTGGTGAGCAAAGCTTCACAAGCAATGAGAAAGTGGTATAAATGGCATAGCAAAGGAATTTCTAGGTATAAAAGTCATGGAGGAGAGACCAAATGTCAAATTTGACAGTATAAAAATGTAGAAGTTGTATGTAGAAATTTTGTAAAACTAAAACAGAAATGCAAACTTGATAAAATACTTGCAAAATATGACAACAAATTAATATCCTTAATAAGTGAAGATTTGATATGAATCAACTAATACTACTAATCATGTAGTAGAAAAAAATAGCAGTTAGAAATACATGGTGAATACATTAAACTTCACTAGTAATCAAAGAAATCTAATTAAGGCAACAATAATAATTTTTTGCTTATCAAATTGACAGTTTTTTAAGATACATAGTGATTAAGATTACGAAGGTGCACAGTCAACCTCATTCAATTCTAGTTGACATTAAAATACATTTTCTGGAAATCTGTTCGACAGTAAGTATTAAGAAAATTTTTTAATTATAATATTATTTGATCCAATAATGCCAGTTCTAGAAAAGTGTGTTGAACAAGTAATAAGACATTTATGTAAAAATACAGGGCGCACGGGGCTGGGAGGAGGCGGGCAGGCTGGTGGGCTGGGGGCTATGGGCGGCCAGGAGCGCGCGGTGGACTCGGTAGCGGCGAGTAGTTAGCTGTTGTTAGTCAGTGTCAGTTCCTCGGTGGCGGCGGCTGTGATCACCAGGAACGGTACGGAACGGCCGGCGAAGGTAGTCACTGCAGCGGCGTGTGAGCCCCTCAGGTATCTGATTAAACTGGAACTTACACTGTAGACATTTCTTTGTGGATTTGTCTGAAGACCTAAGACTCTACTGTCCTAGGTTAAGAACTCTTGGATTAATATAATGGTATTAGCAGAAGTCATACTGCTGTGGACTGGGGAGTGAATTTGTGTGAGGGCAAAGACGAAAGGGAGGACACCATAGGGATCTCACCAGTTCATCATCGTACCTGACCTGGTAAAAGATTCCCTAGGAAGGGGTGTTATTTGTGTGGCATTTGTATCCTGAAGTGTGATGATTGGGGTGTGAGGGTTGGCATGTTGTAAACATTGCTATCTTCAGAAAATAAGTTAAGGAATGAGAGGCAAGGAAGAAAGGACATTCATCTTGGAAGGACCCAAAGCACTTTGAAGTTTAAAGGAATGTAATGATAGCTGCTAAACCACCTTTGTCACCGAAATGGATGAAGTACTCGAAATTTAAATGCCGTGTGGCTGACAGGGTCTTGGTGCTCTGGCCTGGTGTCAGGCCTGAGCGTCTGAGGTGGGAGAGCCAAGTTCAGGACACTGGACCACAAGAGACCTTCTGACCCCATTTAATACCAATTGACAAGAGCTCTCCCAGAGATCTCATTTCAGCACAAAGATGCAGATCTACCCAACGGGCAGCAAACTCCAGTGCTAGACGCCCCATGCCAAGCAACTAGCAAGACAGGAACACAACCACACCCATAAGCAGAGAGGCTGCCTAAAATCATACTAAGTTCACAGACACTCCAAAACACACCACCAGACGCACGCCTGCCCACCAGAAAGACAAGATCCAGCCCCACCCACCAGAACACAGACACCAGTCCCCTCCACCAGGAAACCTGCACAGCCCACTGAACCAACTTACCCACTGGGGGCAGACACCAAAAACAATGGGAACTACGAACCTGCAGCCTGTGAAAAGAAGACCCCAAACACAGTAAGTTAAGCAAAATGGGAAGACAGAGAAATATGCAGCAGATGAAGGAGCAAGGTAAAAACCCACCAGACCAAACAAATGAAGAGGAAATAGGCAGTCTACATGAAAAAGAATTCAGAGTTATGATAGTAAAGATGATCCAAAATCTTGGAAATAGAATGGAGAAAATAAAAGAAATGTTTCACAAGGACCTAGAAGAACTAAAGAGCAAACAAACAATGATGAACAACACAATAAATGAAATTAAAAATCCTCTATAAGGAATCAATAGCAGAAGAATAGATAAGTGACCTGGAAGATAAAATAGTGGAAATAACTACCACAGAGCATAATAAAGAAAAAATAATGAAAAGAATTGAAGACAATCTCAGAGACCTCTGGGACAATATTAACTGTACCAACATTCGAATTATAGGGGTCCCAGAAGAAGATAAGATAAATAAGGGGTCTGAGAAAATATTTGAAGAGATGATAGTTGAAAACTTTCCTAACATGGGAAAGGAAATAGTCAATCAACTCCAGGAAGGGAAGAGAGTCCCATACAGGATAAATCCAAGGAGAAAAACACCAAGACACATGTTATGCAAACTATCAAAAATTAAATACAAAGAAAAAATATGAAAAGGTGAAAAAATGAAATCATTTCCTTGAAAATCAGGAACAAGACAAGGGTACCCACTCTCAGCACTATCATTCAACATAGCACTGGCTGTTTTAGCCACAGCAATAAGAAGAAAAAGAAATAACAGCAATCCAAATTGGAAAAGAAGATGTGAAACTGTCACTGTTTGCAGATGACATAGTACTATAGAGAGAGAATCCTAAAGATGCTACCAGAAAAGTACTAGAGCTAATCAATGAATTGGGTAGAGTAGCAGGATACAAAATTAATGCACAGAAATCTCTTGCATTCCTATACACTGATGATGAAAACTCTGAAAGAGAAATTAAGGAAAACACTCCCATTTACCATTGCAGCAAAAAGAATAAAATACCTAGGAATAAACCTACCTAAGGAGACAAAAGGCCTGTATGCAGAAAACTATAAGACACTGATGAAAGAAATTAAAGATGATACAAACAGATGGAGAGATACACCATGTTCTTGGATTGGAAGAATCAACATTGTGAAATGACACTACTACCCAAAGGAATCTACAGATTCAATGCAATCCCTATCAAACAACTACTGGCATTTTTCACAGAACTAGAACAAAAAATTTCACAGTTTGTATTGAAACACAAAAGACCCCGAGTAGCCAAAGCAATCTTGAGAAACGGAGCTGGAGGAATCAGTTCCCTGGCTTCAGACTATACTACAAAGCTACAGTAATCAAGACAGTGTGGTACTGGCACAAACACAGAAATATAGATCAATGGAACAGGATGAAAGCCCAGAGATAAACCCACGCACATATGGTCACCTTATCTTTGATAAAGGAGGCAAGAATATACAACGGAGAAAAGACAGCCCCTTCAATAAGTGATGCTGGGAAAATGGGAGAGGTACATGTAAAAGAATGAAATTAGACCACTCCGTAACACCATACACAAAAATAAACTCAAAATGGATTAAAGACCTAAATGGAAGGCCAGACACTATCAAACTCTTAGAGGAAAACATAGGCAGAACACTCTATGACATAAATCACAGCAAGATCCTTTTTGACCCACCTCCTAGAGAAATGGAAATAAAAATAAACAAATGGGACCTAATGAAACCTAAAAGCTTTTGCACAGCAAAGGAAACCATAAACAAGACGAAAATACAACCCTCAGAATGGGAGAAAATATTTGCAAATGAAGCAACTGACAAAGGATTAATCTTCAAAATTTACAAGCAGTTCATGCAGCTCAGTATCAAAAAAAACAAACAACCCAATCCAAAAATGGGCAGAAGACCTAAATAGACATTTCTCCAAAGAAGATATTCAGATTGCCAACAAACACGTGAAAGGATGCTCAACATCACTAATCATTAGAGAAAAGCAAATCAAGACTACGATGATGTATCACCTCACACCAGTCAGAATGGCCATCATCAAAAAATCTACAAACAATAGATGGTAGAGAGGGTGTGAAGAAAAGGGAACCCTCTTGCCGTGTTGGTGGGAATGTAAATTGATACAGCCACTATGGAGAACAGTATGGAGGTTCCTTAAAAAACTAAAAATAGAAGTACCATATGACCCAGCAATCCCACTACTGGGCATATACCTCGAGAAAACCATAATTCAAAAAGAGTCTTGGGCTTCCCTGGTGGCGCAGTGGTTGAGAGTCTGCCTGCCGATGCAGGGGACACGGGTTCGTGCCCCGGTCCGGGAAGATCGCACATGCCGCGGAGCGGCTGGGCCTGTGAGCCATGGCCGCTGAGCCTGCGCGTCTGGAGCCTGTGCTCCGCAATGGGAGAGGCCACAACAGTGAGAGTCCCACGTACAGAAAAAAAAAAAAAAAAGAGCCTTGTACCGAAATGTTCATTGCAGCTCTATTTACAATGGCCAGGACATGGAAGCAACCTAAGTGTCCAGGGACAGATGAATGGATAAAGAAGATGTGGCACATATATACAATGGAATATTACTCAGCTATAAAAAGAAACGAAATTGAGTTATTTGTAGAGAGGTGGATGGACCTAGAGTCTGTCATACAGAGTGGAGTAAGTCAGGAAGAGAAAAACAAATACTGTATGCTAACACACATATATGGAATGTAATAAAAAATTTTTTAATGGTCCTGATGAACCTATGGGCAGGACAGGAATAAAGACACAGATGTAGAGAATGGACTTGGGGACACGGGGAGGTGGAATGGTAAGGTGGGACAAAGTGATAGAGTAGCTTTGACATATCTACCCTACCAAATGTAAAATAGATAGCTAGTGGGAAGCAGCTGCATTGCACGGGGAGATCAGCTCAGTGCTTTGTGACCACCTAGAGGTGTGGGATGGGAGGGTGGGAGGGAGATGCACGAGGGAGGGGATATTGGGGGTATATGTATACATATAGCTGATTCTCTTTGTTATACAGCAGAAACTAACACAACATTGTAAAGCAATTATACTCCAATAAAGATGTTAAAAAAAATAAGTAAATAAATATATTATGAGCAAAAGATAAAAAGTTCAAGAAAATACATTACTCACAGTGCTCTTTATTATTTAAAAAACTGGGAACAGCTTAATTGTTGTGTTATACAGAAATATAGATATTAAAGTCTATCCATAGGATGAAATATTTTTAATAAAAATGACAAGAGAGAAGGCTCTTGAGATATTAAAAAGTGCAAAAGTCTCAGAAACGCTAAAATAATTTTTTAAATGCATGTATTCATTCAGTAATTAAAATTCATTATACATTTTCTATGTGACAGGCAAATTTTCTGAGTGTTTTATAGACTTTATCTGTTTTCCTTCACTGTAGTTTTTCTCTAAGTAAATTATTTATTTATTTATTTATTTTAAAATTATAGTTGGTTTACAATATTATATTAGTTTCAGGCGTATAGCATAGTGATTCAATATTGTATAGATTACACTCCATTTAACGTTATTATAAAATATTAGCTATATTCTCTGTGTTGTGCAATATATCCTTGTAGCTTATTTTACACATAGTAATTTTGTACCTCTTATCCCCTACCCCTATCTTGCCACTCCTCCCTTCCTCTCCCCACAGTAATATCTAGTTTTTTCTTTATATCTGTGAGTCTGTTTCTGTTTTGTTACATTCTTTTTTTTTTAGATTCCACATATAAGTGAAAATATATAGTGTTTATATTTCTTTGTCTAACTTATTTCACTATCATACCCTCCATGTCCATCCATATTGTTGCAAATGGCAACACTTTATTCTTTTTTTATAGCCTAGTAATATTCCATTGTAGATACATACCACATCTTCTTTATCCATTCATATGTTGATGGACACTTAGGCTGCTTCCATATCTTGGCTATTGTAAATAATGCTGCCATGAGCATTGGGGTCCTGTATCATTTTGAATTAGTGTTTTCCTTTTTCTTTGGATATATACCCAGGAGTGGAATTGCTGGATCATATGGTAGTTCTATTTTTAGTTTTTGAAGATCCTCCATACTGTTTTCCCGTAGTGGTTGCACAAATTTACATTCCCACCAACAGTGTACCAGGTTTCCCTTTTCTCTACATTCTTGCCAACATTTGTTATCTTTTAGAATTTTTGATTATAGCCATTCTGACAGGTGTGAGGTAGTATCTCATTGTGGTTTTGATGTGCATTTCTCTGATGTATAGATATGTATAGACACTAAGAAGTTGTTTAATCGTGAACACAGGTTATGGTTATTTAAATGTGACTATCAAAACAGTCTTTTTGTCCTTCTGGGGTTTCTAAATCCTATTGCTACATGCCATTTAACTTCTGTCAATGACTAAAAACAAAATTGCCAAAAGAAGCAAATTTCTATTCGCAAGAAGCAAGCTATTAGTAAGATGTTTTCTGAAATAGTGAATTGAATGTCAACACTAGGTGTTTCTTAATAGACTAACAGAAGAGTTCCCATAAGGCAGTGAAATATCACATAAAACACACAAAAAATATAAACCAAAACCAATATTTTGTTATCATTCCACTGGATTATATTCCATCCAGATGGTAAAACAGGCCTTTCTTAGACTTTTCTTGACTTCAGTGATTTGTGTGTATCCGTCAATTTTAAATAGAGTATATTTTTAATAGTTCCTATCTTGCTAAGGTAGAATGAAATTTCAGTTCTAGACTGTTTCTCTAGGCTACAGTCTACAATACAGAGTGCTACCAAGAGTCACATTATATTTTTAAACCACTCTTTTCAGCACATTTATAAAAGTACAGTAATTCCTGTAGTTCATAAGGTTAGTTATGTTTGTTAATACTGATCTTGGGAGGAGAAAATTTAGTTGATAGTATATTTTGAATATTTTTCTGAGGTGTAAAAGTTGGCAAGATGAGTGATGTTTTACAGAATTACTGGGAAATTCCCTTTTTGTTAAAAATATATGAACTCTGCCTATTTTAAGTCTGGTCATTGCAATATAATATTCAAATTCATTTTCCTAGCTAATTTCAATCATTTTCCTTGAATTAAAAATGATTCTTTTGGGAAAAAAATCAGAATATGTAGTCACTAAAGGGCTTACTGCTTACAAAACAGTATACTTCTAGTCAGACTGCTTTTCTACGTACTTGATGTACCTTGCTTGTACCATGTACCATGAGTGGTAAGAAACCTGCCTAAGGTCACAGAGCTGGACCTGGGACTCAGGATTTCTATATTCCTGGGACTTGGGGGCAGTTTGAAGGTCTGCTCCTTGCTTATTACTAGACTATGTTTGGAAGAAAATCACAAAAGAAAAAAAAAATTAGGATCAGAAGGAGTTGAGAAACATCTAGCCTAACTCTCCTGTTTTCCCAATGAGGAAGCTAAGGCTCACAAAAGCCATGGAATTTGCCCAGGATCAGAGCTGGCTCTAGAACCCAGATCTCCTCACTCTTAGAAATGTGTTCTGCTTTGCCAGCATCTCCCAAGGTAACATCAAAGGATACTGTCATCAGCATCACCAGGAGTGCTTCTTAGATGTTTAAATTCCTGGGTCCTCTTCTTTTTCTCTCTCATGGTACAGCCCAGGACCACCCATTTTAGCAAACACATCAGATAACTTTTATGCCAAATAGAGTTTGAGAATCAACACATCTTACATATCACGCAGAGTATTTTCTTTAAATACAAAAAGTATATTAAATAAAATATACATTGAAGTAGGCAATTTGGAAAACTGATCCAAATTAAGAGAGATTAATTATAAGAGCCTTCTTGGAGGAAGGTATGTGAGCCAGTGAACTGTGCCATGGTCCCACATTATTGAGGTTAGATGAGGTAAGAGTTCATCTTGGATGAATACACAGAAGTGGTTATGAATAAGTCATATATATACACATATATATATATATGCAGAATATTGTATCAGTAGGATCTAGGAACCATTCTGGGAAGCAAGGAAAAAAAAGAGATTACATAGAAAGGGATTCTCAAGAGATAAGCGTTACTGTGTAACTGCCGAGTTTTCACGCTACTAGAAGCCTTGGAATTTTATTAGTGTTATTAGTAATGAAATGAGAAACACAATAGCAAAAACAAATAAATGTTTGTTATTTTTATTTGTCAGAGATTTAATTCAACAATTAATTGTGTTATCTAGGTCATGTTGTGGATCCAAAGAGAAGAAGTATTTCCACCCTTTAATGAGCTTAAAATCTAAATAGGAGTCATGAATCCCAGCATAAAGATGTTGCTTATAATACAGACAATGCAGATCAGAGAAAGATGAAAGTTGGCCTGAAGATCTGGAGAAAAGAGAAATCACATATGGCTAATACAGCAGTGTGACATGAGGGGTGGGGTGATAGACCAGGAAGGTGGTCTTGAAGCTGGATCTTGTGGACAGGTGAAATTTATTCACATGCAATGATATATCAGTATTGGTCACCTAAAAAGGCCACTGTCGCTGCTTAATACTGAATTTGTGTTTTAAATTTCAGCCATTTTAAATGAAGTCGCCTCGAACAGAAAGTGTGTCTTTTTCTTAATTGAATTTATTTTTCAAAAAGATATAAAATTTCCTTATCTCTTTTGGGTTGAGAGTAAGCAAAAAGACAGAGTCTAGTTCAAAAACGAAAAGTGGCAAGACCATAAAATTAACATGATAATTATACGTATTTTAAAACTTGCAAATGATTAGATATTTGCCTCTCATAAAAATTTGTAACTGCTTGTATAATTTTTTAGCTCTATGTTTAGTCATATATAAGATTGGTCCCCAAATATATTAGTGTGTGCTGATATGGAGAAAGGAGGTACTTAGTCTTGAAATTTCTGATCGTGACGGTTTTTCTTTAATAAATCTAAACTTTAAAATGCCAACAGGTCATGCAAGTTATGTCTCTGTACTTACACAATAAGCAGAGGTCCAAAACTAAAACCAATCCCCCTACACTGGATTCTGCTCTTTTTTAATGATATTTTTGGGGGCTGTTAACAAATAATAAGTATGTGATGCACCTAGCCTACGTTACTCTCAGTCCCAAAAGTCTTTGTTCTTCAGCAAGACAAAAACTCTGGTATCAAAAAAGTGTCAAGGGTTTTTATTGTTTATTTGGCTGTTGTTTTGAATCCAAATTTTCTCATACTTTGGACACACTCTTGGATTACTAGGTAGACTTCTGTTTGTATTCCCTTTTGTTCTATTAGTATCATATGTCCTTCTACCCCTGCTTCCTTCCTTCCTTCCTTCTTTCATTCAGCAAACATTTAAGTAGGAGGCACTGCATAAGGCACCAAGAAAGTAACTGGAAAAAAGCTAGGAGCCTTACCTGACTTTTGCTCTAGGAAATGACATCAATGTGATTAATGGGTCCATAGATGTCTATCCTGGGTGCTACCAGGACACTAGGAAGGGGCACTCAGTAGAACCTTGAGGTTGAAGAAGGCCCGTAGGAGGAGCAGGTGATGTCAAAGCTGTAACCTGAAAGATAGATAAGGAGGAGCTTCACCTTGGTGAAGGTGCAGGTGAGGCAAAACAGTAAAGCTTTGGAAAAGTAGCTTAGTAAGCCTAGAGCAAGTGTACAATTGGGGAGCAAGAGCCTGTGGATGAAGGGCCTTGTGTGCCAGACTAAGAATTCTAGGTTATGATGATAAGAAAAGTAGCCGTGGAAGACTTTTAAGCAGAGAAGTGATGGACTCAGACTCAGAGACCATTCTAGCTGCTATGTGACAATTAGAATGGAGGGAGGTGACACGAAGAAAAGATTTATGAGGCAGCTGTGCAGAAATCTAAGCACAGGGTGAAAGTGCTATGGGAACTGAGGTGCTGGAGGTGGGATAGGGAAAAGTAGATGGATTTGGGAAGTAGAAACAAAAGCACTTGAAAATTCATTAAATTGTTTTGAGGCTGAAGGAGATAAGAGTGGGAAGCAGCAGGAGAAGAAATCAAGGAAGACACCTAGGACTCTGGCTTGTGCAACTGAGCTAGCAAATAAGGGAGAAATCGAAAATGTTATAAAATTATTTCCCAGATTCCAAATATTTTAGTGGTGTATTCATGACAGAAACTTTAATGTACATTTACTTTATTACTCACCATAAGATTTCTGGGCTACTTGGAGCTATATGGGCAATTGAAAGTCTGTTATAGTTCATTTTTTCAAAGTATCATTTGCCAGAACTCTTTGGCTTTATTATTCTGACCATCGAAATAGTTTCCTTATGAGGAATCATTCTTGCCAACTCACCTAACCACTTATTTGAAACATCAGTTGTTAATAGGTTGGCTGAGACTTTGTCTTCCTTAAAAGTTGCCTTACATTAAAGGTTTTGCACATTAAAGTTCAGAAAAGATGTTAATTTTCCTTTTCAGGGAGTAGAAGCCACATAAAGGTCTAAAATTTGAAAATAAAATAAAGACTAGTAATTATTTCATGAAACTAACACATATACCCAATGAGTAGTTAACTTAAAAATACTCAAAATCAGATCTTGATTTTAGAACTTTATTTTTAACCAAATTTCATAATTTTATTCCTTTGTTCATCAATTTCAACTAAGTGCTCTCTTTAAAAGAATATTCTTTATCTGGTATAGATAATAGCATATGAAGTACTGATGACCTATTTGTAGAGATGACATTGAAAGTGTTATCCAACATCAAGATCGTTCATTTTGAAAATAAAAAGAATTACGCTTGGGGTTTAGATGAAGAAATGTTTCGGGAACAAAGGGCTGTAAAAGAATGTTGGCAGCGGTAAAAGTGAAAGGTATGAACGGTGGCAGGCCAAGAAAGCAACTGACTATTACTTCCTTGATTCCAAAAGTTTAGTATTTTCATTTGTAATAAGTGAGTAACAGTGATCAAAAATTTTCCTGGAATAATAACAAAATATATTACAGGAAGTGTTACAAGAGAATGTGTCCTCTCTTAATCACTTCAAAATAAATAGGAGATTTCAACATGAAGAACAGAATTCCACAATGAGTTTAACACTGTGTACTACATATTCTTTTTTGGAACATTTTGAGGTTTTAATTCCAGACTTTAAGCCCATTGAAATATACATGCGTGTAGGTGTGTGTATGGGGGTGATGATCGGTATATAAAAACGCACATATGCGCACAAAGAGAAACAAACATCTACCTCAACATCTTTGTAGACTAAGGCAGAGTAGTAACAAGATTTTAAAAACAGATGCTTGTTAAATATTTTTCATTACCGTATACATACACACACGCGCGCGCACACTCACGGAGAGAGATATATACACTGTTCCAGAGGCTGAATGGGAAATAAATGGAATAAGTAAATAAAGTAGATCTGGATTTAGGTCTTAATCCAGTTGGCCTAATAGACAAAGTAACGAAAATGTCAAGTAGAAAGTGGAAGGTGGCGCCCTGTGATGACCTAGATAGGTGGGATGTGCAGGGGGTGGGAGGGAAGTCCAAGAGGGAGGGGATATATGTATACATACAGCTGATTCACTTCATTGTACAGCAGAAACTAACACAACACTGTAAAGCAATTTTGCTCCAATAAAAAAAAAAAAGTGGAAGGTAGCTACAAGAATTACAGGAAATTCAGAAGAGAAAAAGGTTAACTTAGGCTCCAAAAAAATCTAGAAAGCTTCATAAAGGATCACCATTTTATTCAGACCATGAAAAATAGGGATAGTTTGAACATATGGAGAAGGAAAGATACTGAAGTTAAAAAACTAGAGCAGAGATAGATAACTACATAGATGTGTTCATATATGTCATGATACTGTGGATCCAAGAATTTTACTGATAACGTCTAATGCTCAGGACAACCCTGTGAGGTAGATTTTATCACATTAACTTAGAGAGAATGAAGCAAGTTCAGAGGGTTTCTTGAGGTCACATGGCTGGTAGACATCACCCACCAGCCACTGGACTCCAAAGCCCAAGCTCTCTGTTGCCACTTCTTTACACTTCCTCAAAGATTTGCAGACATGAACTTGCAAGACAAACTCAGGAAACAGCAAATATGCGCTTTGATTGGAGGGCAAGGTGAATTTCACAATATCCAGAGTGAAAAGGAAGCCTTTTCCTTCTTTGTTTATTTGACCTGATGAAGGCCAGAGGGTAAGGGTATCATAGTCATAGATGGCATATGTTGTCCACTTCCTGTGTACCGGGCACTGCGCTAAGAATATTATGTGTGTTATCTCATTTCATCTCCTAACAATTCTGTATTGTCTCAGTTTTTTAGGTAAGGAAACAGGCTTAGAGAGAAAGAGTAAGCCAATTTCCAAGGTCAAAGTGCTAAGAAGTGGTGAAGCTAGGGTTCAAACTCACTGTCATGAGACTCCAGACAAGAGCCTGGACTCTTTAACTGCTAAACTACAATGCCCTAGAAAGCAGAGTTATGTGGTATACATCGTGTATGTGTATGAATATGATATATATAGTATATGTGTGTATACATATGTGTATATGCGCGCACACACACACACACACACACACACACAAACACGTGTTTCATACCTAACAGTGATATCCAGAAATGCTTGTGTTGACATGTCTTGAGTTTAGTAGAACGTAAGTGCTGATCACATTCCTTGGTTTGTGTTATTTTCTGCATTCTGCCATGCATTAAAGAGCATTTATTGGACACTAGCTTTATGCCAAACATTCTGCTGGATACCAAAATTCAAAGCTAAGACACAGCCTCTGAAATTAAATAGCCTACCCTTTTGAAATTCAAGGTTGCTAAATTAATACAATGGGTCTATAAGCATTACTTTATTTCTAAGGTTATTTGCTATTATTGTTTCAAGTTCTCTCTTGCTTTGCTAAAAATACATAGAGAAAACAGTTTTATGTCATTAGGTTAAAAAGATTCAGTATAAGCCAAAACCTACTAGTTTGCCGAGCATTAGTTAATTAATGAGCAGCATTATTTGATGAATGTATGTCATACTGCAATGTCAGTTTCACAGGGAGATTTGCTGGGAAGCTAACAAAGCATGATCTTCAGTATTCCTCGAGTTCACTGACACCATTAAGAATTAAATCTTAAATCAGTGATCATCTCTACTTGTAAGAAGGCTGCAGAGGATCTTGAGGCAATAAAGTGATTAAAATGAGAGCCATAACCTATCAACAATACAGCCCGTCCACGTAATCCCCAAGTGACTTTTATACAATTCTTCTTCTCAGACATTGGAAGCATTTTGCTGGTTTAACCCTTCAGCATATACTAAGGAGATAAAATATAGGTATTACCTCTATTTTCCTGACATGGACTCTGACAAGGAGAGTTAAGAGAAATTTTGTTTCATTGTTTAATTTTAGTAATATTTGTCAGTGGAAAGGGCGGCTGGTTAAAGAATAGAAGCATTTATGTTTCTTGCTTTCCCCAGGGACAGTTATCTTTCAAAGCTATAATACTCGGAGAAATCTTTGCCTTCGGGTTGGACTCCACTTAAACGAATTCATAGTATATAGATTCACTGCACAACCCCAGATGCCAACTTCTTAATGGAGTAACGGCATCAAAACTTGCAAATGAGCTTATTTAAAATTTAAGTATAACTTTAGTCCTTTATTCTTGTCTTTCAATTTAAATTTACACCATATCACAGATTTTTAACTTGACTGCTATATAGTAATGAAGGGATTGGGTGTATTTGTGTCCCAACTCATTTGTTCATTCTTTTTTCAAGCAATATTTATTGAGAGCCTAGGATGTAACAGACCTTGATCTAGCTGGGGCACAGCAGTGATCTAGACCAAAAGTCTTGACCTTCATGAAGTGAGAGAGACCCAAGAGGAGATGACTATCTAATATTGCTCTTTTCAAAGTAGGTTGTGAGAATGAGTAAGCGATACCAAAGCAGAATATAACTGTTAGCAAAATAAACACTTATTTTCATGGATTTTCATTTTCACTTGCAGCTTATAAAACCTGTCAGGTTACTTCTCCAAGATATTGGATTTTCCAGCTCTAGCCTGGGGTTGCCACTGATTGCCAGTAGAATTTACAGAAATCTCCTTTCTGAGGCCAGATCCATGTCTCAGAGCTGTCCACATGGAGATGGTCAATACGGTTTGACCAGCAATAGTTTTTTGATTGTCTACGGGAACATCTGGATCTTTGACCTCACAAGTAGTTATACAACAGGCCCTTATCCCTGTGGAAAAGTGTTTGTTCCTTTGTGGCTCAGAGGCCCTGTGTTTGCATGTTAGGCTTGATGTTCTGGAAGTCATTTTCTCTAGCACTGGGGTTATTTAATTCCAAGGACTGGTTTGAATTTCTTTTAAAACTATAAGTGTATAGGATTACATTTAATTGTTGGTTTATGTACAGGAGCATTACTGCCCTGAGCTGCAGGGAGCACATTATAAGTACTCCTTTGTCCTGAGTAAATATTCATTCAGTTACAGGCTGGATGAGGTCCCATGAATCTCTGAATCATGACGTCTGTGCGAGGATTTGGAGATACTGTTGATATTATCTATTAAGGTTTTGCTGTCTATAGGGTCATATAAAGTAGCTTGGAAATTGCAGTGTAAATCAAGAAAAACAATGTCTAAAGCTTGGACCCTTCGACCAGATGGCTGGAGTTGAGCCATTGTGAGTACATATTGTTGGCAGCACACAGGTCAGACAAAAAGGCTGTTGTTCCAGGCGCTCAGCGTCAGCCTTCCAGGGGCAGCGGGAGGACAGAGCGGGGCATTGCTGCACGTTGCGTCGGCCTGAAGGGCAGGAACGTGGAGTCCTGTTCTGGTTCAATTTCACTCTGAAGGTGACAGTCCAATAAAGGAACGATTTTCTTGAAGTACAGCGTGCTTTCCCAGTCGTTTCTGAGGAGATTTCTTTTCAAGTGTTAGGGAAGGACTTTCGCTCCAGGCGCCTAGTTCCTCTACCTCCTGGCATCCAGGGTCTTGACTGCTAATCACCCCTTTCCATGCCTTCCCAGCCCTCACCATACTCAGGAGTTGAAAGGCCCTGGTCTCCATAATATATTCTTGCCAGACTCGGAAAGATAGCAAGTCACAGTCTCATTTCCATGATCTGCCCTTCGTAAGGGTCATATGGAATGCACTACATCTAGAGAAATCTATCTGATTGCAAACACCCTGTGTGAGGTAATACTGCAGAGTGAGAATGGGTGAACAGTTCTGTGGAATTCCCTGCCTTCGTTGAGTGCCAGAAGTATTAGGGATAATTGGGATAATGTCATTAAACACTCAATTATAAGATGGTGCTTCCCTCACGTAGCAGAACTCTCTCGCCACCGAAGGGTACTGCCAAGAGTTGTGAAGAACAACACGGGTCAGCAAACGTGTATTCCTGTTACAAAAGCTTTCTAAACACTGTTGGGATTTCTCTGCTGCCTTGAACAGATGGCTCATGACCTGCAGTGACTTCTTTCAGATCCAGGGTCTACAGAATCCAGGCTGCTGTCCAATCACTAAATGGAGTCCCACAGGGCCGCGCATGATGTAGTCCCTGCCAACTTCCCCAGCCTCCTGTCTCTCTACTCCCCAGTTCTCCTCATTCTCTGAACCTCATCTCCTTCTAGCCATTCTTTTTTTTTTTTAATTTATTTTTTTGTTTATTTATTTTTGGCTGTGTTGGGTCTTCGTTTCTGTGCGAGGGCTTTCTCTAGTTGCGGCGAGCGGGGGCCGCTCTTCATTGCGGTGCGCGGGCCTCTCACTGTAGCCGCCTCTCTTGTTGCGGAGCACAGGCTCCAGACGCGCAGTCTCAGTAGTTGTGGCTCACGGGCCCAGTTGCCCCGTGGCATGTGGGATCTTCCCAGACCAGGGCTCGAACCCGTGTCCTCTTCATTGGCAGGCAGATTCTCAACCACTGCGCCACCAGGGAAGCCCCCTTCTAGCCATTCTTAACTTCCTTCAATTCTTCAATCGCCTTTAGGCTTTTGCACCTACAGTTTATGGTACCTGGAAGAGACACCCTTCCAGCTTATCTCGTGATCTTCAACACCTCCCCCCGCCCACTGAGGACCTGATTAATAACAAGTTCCTCTCTGCCCTATCCAATCGGAATACGCTATTCAGAAGCTTTTCTACACCCATCAGGATGTAGCCAGTGTACCTGATCCCCTATGAGAAATCTCCACTTCCCCAAACTTATTTGGGTTCTTCCTTCTTTCTTGATGCCAAGGATAAGGGTGCATTGGGCAGGGCTAGATAGTCCCTGGGCATTAGTCCAGTAACCAAATGGTCTATAGGAACCTCCTACAGTCAGCAGCTCCACTACACAAAAAGTCTGCTTACTCCTCCTTAATTAGGACTTCAGACACACACAAGAATTGTTTGAAAATAATGTAATGGAAATGGAGGTAGGTTTACTGAACTTAACAAGTTCAGCAGAAGCAGCCGTTTACAGATACGTCAGCATCTTTACTGAGTTGGAAAGCCCCCAGTGAAGTTTTGCTGAATGGATATTTTGAATGAAATATTCAGTAAAAAAAAATGAGACCTGACTTTAGACCTTCAAACACTTCCCTTGCAGGAACTGGAGCTGGTTGTCTAGTAAGGATTGGTCCAGTTTTCAATCTGCTCTTTGCCCTCTGATTTCCCATTCATTCATTAAATAAATATTTGTTGGGCACTCCCGTCTAGCGGGTACCGCGGGCTTCTGTCCCTTTATGCATGCTTCAGAGGGCCTGAGCCCCGGACAATGGCTCAATGTCCAAAATAAGGAGGTAACATGGAGCATCACTGAATGGCAGTTGAAAGAGCTATGGTTTTCATGGCTTCTCTGCTTCTAAATAATTGTATACTCTTAAAAATAATAATTTATTGGGTACTTATTTCTACCAGACACTATTCTAGGTGTTTATTAATCCTCATTTGATCCACGTGAGGAGCCCAGGATGTAGGCAGTAGTGTTATCTCCATCTTACATATGAGGAAATTGAGGCAAAGAATTACGGAGTAACTTGCCCAAGGTGATGCATCTAGTAAATACTGAAGTCTTGGTTTGAACTCAAGAGCCCATACTCTGATCATCATAACACCTTGGAATGGAAAGTCACCTGACCCCACAGGGACTTGTTTGTTTGCTGCATCTATAAAGTGACTTAGTTGGCCACAATGGTCTCCCAGATCCCTCCCAGATTAACAGTGTTTGTTTATGGTACTGGAGCTGCCCTGTCCAACGTGCAAATCCTCACACAGGCCCTCTTCCTTTTCCTGCACTCTTTCAGATCTGCACCTCACACTAGACTTTGCCTCCTCTCTTTTTCTCAAATACTTTCTCAAAGGCTGCTACTCGTACCCAGCCCGAGCTTACTGCTTCTATCCTGCCCCATGGACCTCTGTTCTCTAGACCTCTGGTTTTGCAGGTTACCCTCTGAAGGACCAGTGCTCTCCATTATGGGAGGAGCAAACGTTTTCTCCTCATAAAATCCCATGTTCTGTCTCTTGTACACAGTACCACCAAATGGCCCTCTCCTACTTCCACCTGTTTTGTGGAAGAAATTCCACAAAACACCGAACACACCAGGCCCCATGGTGGGTTTCAGAGTACTCAAGATGCTTTCGCACGTATTACATTATTTCAGTAGAAGGGTGAGCATTGTTACTCTCTCTTTTCTACAAGGAGGTTCAAAAAGATAAGACATGCCTAAGATCACACAGCTAGTGAGGGATAGGGTTGGGATTTGAATCCAGATATTCTAAGTTCTTTCCACTATATGTACCGATCTGTCCTCTCTCTGTACTGCTTTCTGTTTGCTCTAACACAAAGCGTCTATGGACTTCACCTTTCAGAAGTCCCTATGTAGAGCGAAATGGTTATGGCTTTAGTTGTCTGCTTTCACAGAAGTGTCTATCTTTCTCACTGAAAACTAGCTGTAGCTTGTTATCAACACTTGGGGCTCTGAGAGGATGAAAGACGAAATTATATTGCAAAATTCTGACACAATTTTTGCTCTGTTTATCACGATTTGTGGCATAGTTATTTGTGTCTGATGGAGGAGAATTCTCAGAGTACATACCAGAAACCCAAAGTGCCTTGGACCAAGATCCCCACTCAGTTCCTATAACTGGGTGCGTTAGAGAGATACCCCAGTTATATTCCACATGCCATCAGCCCTCACAGGTACAGGTTCTGCTAAAATTGGGCTTACCCAGAGGCTATTGCCACTGTTTTGCACGATGAAAAATGTGGTTTTCAGTGTGCATTTTGATGTGTGCAGTGGAGTTCAAGACTAAAAGTGGTACGAGGAGAAGGTCTGCAGGAACCGAAGGGCATAAAATAACCTGACACAGTGATGCTGAACCTGAGCCATCTAATCCCGGGATCTCCCTTGAGGGGGTCCAACTGCATGTTAGAGATACAGCCTTCCTGGTGCCCTCTACTGTCCAGGGCCGACATGACAGGAAACACAGTTCTGTAGTCTGGATGTTAGTTTAATAACTTAAAAAAACTTAAAAAAAAAAAATTTACTCTTGGGCTGAAATTGGGTTTTCCAAGTTTTGGTTCATAATAAGTAGTTTTTAAACATTTAAAAACAGGGGTGTGTAATAAAATGCTGAGAGACTCTCTGGAGGTTGCTGCTGCTGGCACTGCTCTAATAGAAAGCATACGCATTGAGCTAACATTTGACTGAAGAAGAAAACAGAGCTGTTAAAAGCTGGTGGGCTCCTTTTCCAATAGCATAGCATTAATATCTTTCAAGTCACTCCTAACCATAGCTAATTAGAGGTTTATGAGGGATGGCCCTTCCTGATGGGTCACCTCAGGTTAGGCAGCCCATAGATTTGCTATTGACTCTTGGCAACAATGGCTTTGTGAAGAATTTCTGCTCAGCTCGAGGTGATTATCTTTTTTTTTTTCTTCTGCTGGTGTGTCTCTTATTTTGACTGGCTGAGGTTGGGTTGGACGATGAGGCCCCGATTCACAGACAGTGCCAGGTCGTTGCTGGAGATCTGCACTGACAGATTGTTGAAAACTTGTTAGTCTGACGTTTTAACAGCCTGCAATGGGGTGGAAATCTGCTCTTTCACTGGAAAAACTTAGAAAGGAAAACATGAGCTTGAGCTGGAATCATCCCCAGGTCCAAATCCGCCGTCCTCTGGCACCAGAGTGCCAAGGGCTGCACAGTCGTTAGAGATCAAGGCCTGGCTATGCCACCCACAGGGTAGAAGGGACTCGGCCACTGTGAAGTTGGAGCCTCTGAAGATGCACCTCTGGGAGCTGGGGATCAACACTAGGTGCTAATGGCTCCATCAGTAGCAGAAGTCGGCCTCTCGTGAGGTTTCAGCTGGGTAGTTAGGGGTTGTTCTTTTGGCCGTAGGCATATGATCCAAGAAAAAGGAATTAAAAAACACCTCAGGCTTGGTACCTTTTTTGAGGTAGAAATGGACAAAAAGATTGCAGCCAATACTGTTGGTGAGTGATATCTGGTACCACAGTACTGTAGTTATTTGTCACCTTGCTAAAAGAATTCATTGAGCATCTTGGCTCTTCTAAAGCAAACCCAGCCTCACTATCCCAGCCAAGAAATATATATGTATTTATATATATATATTTTAGAATCACTGTTATCCTCTACTTTCCTCCCAACTGCCAGTGACGGCCACTTTGATTAAGCCCTTCGCCCTGACCCATCCCAGTTTTGCTCCCATCCTGGGAGGCTACCGAAGGATTCTAACAGGGTTTCTGGGCTTTGCACAGCCAGCTGTCTCTGCCAGGAGGAGCCCTCTCTTTTGCCAGCCAACTTCTTGCTGTTGTCATCTCTTTTTAGAAGCCTTCTGGTAGCCCCAGGCAGTGCTGGGTGCCCACCATTGAGGGTGCCCATAGCCTTTCATGTTCTGACTTCAGACCAGGCTCTAAACTTCCTGAGGACAGGATCTAGCCTAAATCTCATCTGATTTTTTTTTTTTTTGGCCATCCTCACAATATAATGCCTACATAGAGTAGGCACTTGATAATGGTGTCTTTTTGAATATTCATTCATTCATTCATTCATTTGACAGATAGTAATGTAGTCCCAAGTTTCCAGGCCCTGTTAGACTTTAGGGAGTGCAGTCCCTTAACAGAACCTATCTTTTTATGATCTGCAGACCTAAGCCATGTTCTCTCCGGGCTGATCTTCCAGGAGTCTGTCTTTAATTAGTACCATTCAGTTCTTTTTTGGGGAAAATGTGAGATGGGAAGTGACCCAGATGTTTTGAGATGTCTTCTCAATGTCAAGTTTCTCCTTCATCACCCCTTTGCAGCTCCACATCACATGGCTGCATCTAATGGCAGCACTCACTGGTGTGTGTACATAAATAACCAGAAAAAATCTCCTCTCATGCTGCCCCAGATAATCCCAAATCTCAACTATGTCCCACAGAATGCAGCACTCACTGGTGTGTATACATAAATAACCCGAAAAAATCTCCTCTCATGCTACCCCAGATAATCCCAGATCTCAACTATATCCCACAGAATTGCAGTACAAATTTATTTATTCACTTATTTAATTAGCATTGAGAGCGCCGTTACGCATTACTCATTGTGCTAGACACGTAAGGGATGATCAAAGAAAACAGATGCATCAGCATACAGGCATCGGCCTTATTTAGTAAAAACCTCACTAGAGAAGTTCTTATATTGAATGGCAAACTTGCAGAATCCAAGTACTTAAAGGTGGGGTGAGGGTAGAATGAAGGTAACTTGTGCTGAGGACGTGCCTCTTCCAGGTTGTCTCGGTTGCCTCTGGGGGCAGATGAGATAGGCTTCCCTTTCCACCAGTGACCATGATTAGCACGTCTTCAGATCAGGAAACTCAGTTTTCTTTTTATTTTTTTTCTTAAAAAAGGTCTAATCATATGTCAGAGGCTCTTTCTGCTCTGTTTGGTTGAATGCTCCATCAAGTACAGTCATGGAGATGTTGGGTTTTCTGAAATCTACAGTAGCATCCAACATTCAGTCACTAGCTCCATGGGTGTCAAGAGGCAATTGTGCCCAGAGCTGTCTAATCCCTGGATCACTGCCATGGTGATGTGACCTTGGACCAACAATTCCAGCAATGCCTTCTGTTTGTCCACTTTCCCAGTTGTGGCCCACCATCAGCTCCCCTCACAAATCAATTCTGCATTTTTGTCTGAGTCATTCCTGGAGGCCCAGCCTATAGCCTGCTCGTCCAATGATTTTATAAACACCTAATTTCCTTTCTGCTTAAAAAAAAAAAAAAAAAAAAAGCTATAAGTGTGGGAAGGAAATAATCAAAGAATCACAGCCTATTAATTATTTGCTGATAACATTTAACATTACCTGCTTGTGGAAAACAGTTATTGCTTCAGCTGATACTGGAGAAAACCTCCAAGCCAAAAAGATTTCTGTCTTGGGTTTTATTTGTTTGCTAATGTTTCCTCCCATCCAAAAATATCAAGATACCTGACCTGAAAAGACTAGTTGCTGCAGGCCTGCTGAGAGAACAACATGGGCATACCTCAGAGATATCAGGGGTTCAGTTCTAGACCACTGCAATAAAGTGAATATCGCCATAGAGCGAGTCATGCATTTTTTTGGTTTCCCAGTGCATATAAAAGTTAGGTTTACACTAGACTATCATTTATTAAGTGTGCAACAGCATTATGTCTTTAAAAACAATGTACATACCTTAATTTTACAATACTTTATTGTAAAAAATGCTAACCATCATCTGAGCCTTCAGTGAGTTGTAATCTTTTTGCTGGTGGAGGGTTTGAAATATTGTGAGAATTACCAAAATGTGACACAGAGACACAAAGTGAGGAAATGCTGTTGGGAAATGGCATCAATAAATTTGCCTGACACAGGGTTGCCACAAACCTTCAATTTGTAAAACACACAATAAAGCGATGCACAGTAAAATGAGGTATGCCTGTACATTCAAGTGCTAACAAATATTCAGAAAAAAAAGAGTATGAAATCTTATGTGAAGCAAAAAAAAAAAAACATTAACTGATTTAAGAAAGTTAGGAGTGCTGCCAATTGAACAATGTGTAAACTTTTCACTGTCTTTAAATTTTTTTCTTTAGAGTATAATCTGGTACTATTATTAATATTTGAATATTATTTTCACTTCAGATATAACTTCCCCTTAAGAAAACAGGTTTGCCGAGTACTTAAATGTGATTTTTTTGGATCATACTTAATTTTTCACAACTAATTTTATGATGAAAGTAATGGAAAATATACAGTCTACTTAAGAGAAATATACTTTATTGTACATTTTGCTGGAACACATAATTAAACTAATGAAAATTAAGTATTTTTGATATAAATTTTTAATGTACTAGAATAGATGCAGTATTTTATAACATCCGTCTTGTTCTTCCTGACTAAAAGGTAAATTTAAGATTTAATATAGAAAATTCTTAGTAAATAAAATTAGCAACCAACTTGTGAAATATTCTGACTTTTAAAATTAGAAGTATTTCATTTTTAATCTTAAATAATAATATGGGTATTAAAATAAAATTATAATGAATGAGTTCAATTTATTAATTCATATTTTTGTATTATTATGTCACCTACAGTAATTTAAATTGGTACATTCTTGCTTATAATTAAAAACTAAACTTGCAATGATACTATGATGTAGATAATATTACCCTACTTTACAGATGAGAGAGCAAGTTTAGCAAAACTAAATAAATTGCCCATGACGGTATAGTAAGTACATGCATGAAGCAACAGGATTTGAACTTGGGTCAGTCTAATCCAAAGCCTGTATTCTAATAGGTGGCAACTCGTGCAAACAGCAGTGACTAATGAGTGAGAGGAGGGGCTGTAAATAGACCTGGTGTACTTGGCCAAGGCAATATCGAAGCCCGCAGTAGCCAGTATTTGGGAATCTGGTCAAGCATTAAGTAAGCTGTCAGCTTTCATTCTCTCACTCATTGGGGGGGGGGTGCGGAGGGGGCGGGGTGTATTCTGTAGTGAGTAGTACTCTCTGTGCCTCAATTTTCTACTCTCTTAAAAGGGTATGATCAGAGAACAAGATGGTAGATGCATAGCTTAGCCCATAGAACAATGCTTAGCCCACAGTATGGGCTAAAGAAATTTTAGCTAGTTCACAAATATTTATTAAGGGTCTGGTATATATAAGGCACAAAGGTTATAATAATGAGACATGTTAAAAATGCTAACAATGAAAGTGGTTTGATTCTTCACGGTCTATGAGGAAAATAGGCATACGAACACCTGAGCGCATATGTAGCCTAGCCTTTGTGCTATGGGAGGAGAGTGTGTGCCAGGAGACTCTGTTGCTAGCAGGGCTCCAGCCCCTTGGATGGGAATTTCAGTAACCATGTCGTTATTTAGGGGCGTTGCTAGCTGGGAGTGATGGAAACAAGCAAGGCAAGGTGGTCTCATTATTTTAGGCACAGAAGACAAAACAAAGATGGTGATTCTTTGGAGAGATGGGATTCTGAGAATCAGGCAGAAGCCTGGTAATCAGAACCGGATCAAAGTCAGGGTCATCCAGCAGCAAGGTGCTGGGTTGGGGAGTCCCAGCATGCATGACCAGGAAGAGCCGCAAGCGAGGAGGGCTGCAGCCCTGAGAACCCAGGAAGGCATGGGACCTTCCCCCACGGCAGATCCTGTGGTTTTCTGAGACTTGAAGCCTGTGGCTTAGCCCAATTAATCTCCTAAACTGGGTCATCACCCTGGGTTGCACATCAAGCAGGAACCTGGCAGCAAAGGCCCTGTAAACACTGGTATCAATGAGTAAAAGCA
Source organism: Monodon monoceros (assembly GCF_005190385.1). Lineage (NCBI taxonomy): Eukaryota > Metazoa > Chordata > Mammalia > Artiodactyla > Monodontidae > Monodon > Monodon monoceros. The sequence continues at coordinate 61,545,463 of NW_021703771.1, forward strand.
CTGGAAAAAAATCTGGTTTCTTTCAAGTCCTGAGAACTGAGAACAATCAGATTCCCTTCTGGGCGTAGCTTTAAAATCTGGTACCATCATCAGGTAACTTTACAAAGCAGGGCAATTACAGAATTAGTTAGAGGTGCCTCCGCCATTTCCCAGATAGCCAAGGAGATGAAGACAAGGAAAAGGACTGTCTTGTGATCATTGGAAGGGCCACCGCACCCACTGTTGCTGCTTGGTCATTAGCTTGTGTGGTCACTGAACCCAGGCAGGCCATGGCTTTTAATGAATGCAAGTTTCACGGGAATTTTACAAACTTCTCCTGGATTTGTTAGCATCCAGGAAAGGGAGTAAGAGCCCCATGGAACACCCACACCCACACCACCTGCATCTAGAGGGGGTATATGTAAGGCTGCCCTTGGACTTGGGTAGCTGTGGGAAGTTAGCCACCATCCACTGCAAGCCCCTGCAATTAAAGAAGGAAAGCTCTTCCATCCTAGCACATGCGTGGGCTTTCATCCTTAACAAAGGGCAAGCAATCACTCCAGAGTTATTTCCCTGTAGGACCCAGAACATGGACTGATAGAGCTTCCTAGCACTTTGTTTCACCAAGAGGCTGAAAACACTTTAGAAACATCTGATCTTTCAATTAAAAACAATTATTAACTCAGGTCATAAAAAAAATACCACTTTAAAAAGCAGGTAATACAGGAAATGGATCTTAGCAATTCGAAAGGGTTTAAACTCTGCCAAAACACAAACAAAACAGCAGCAGTCAGATCAGACTCCACGGATCATTAATCCTCACATTTGCTCTCTGATCTGACTTTGTGGCATCTATTAGCATCCCCATGTTATTTACAGAGAAATGAAGTCTGAAGAGATTAAATAGCATGATAAATATCACATGATATTTAGTTCAGCAGAGTAGCCAGGGTAAAAGTTCATGCTATGTACTTTCTGTTTAGTATTCAATGCACTTTTGCAACCTTCGGGTGCACCCAGCTTTCCTCCTCCACAGTCCATTCGCTTGACCTGCCAAAGGGAGTCTTAACAAGCCAGCAGCTTCCTTCCTTTTCATGGTCCTGAACCAACTGTCCATCTCTGTGCACAGTGTAGGTCATCTCAGGAAATGGGTTGATTTGAATGTAGTTGGGTCGTCCTTTCTCCTCTCTACCTGTGCCTCTGTGTACCAGGAGGTTGCATCATTAGGTGTGAAGAATATGAATTCTTTCATCTGGGAATCGTTTTGCCCAGAAATTACTTTGTCTTATAATAGTTTAAGTGTAAGTACAATAAAGATTGACGGGAGTGGAATTAACCAAGTTGTGAACAGTGAAAGAAAGAGGAAAATGGACCAAAATAGATGCCCTCAGTCTTTCTAAGGACAAAGAAATAAATGGTAAAAACAATTCCAGCCTGGTACTAAATGACATCCATAAGCCCATGGGAGACGGGTGTAGAGAGGCAGAATATGAAGGGCCATTTTTATATTCACAGTGTTGCAAATGGGGACAATTCTTTCCTATTATGAAATATTTCAAGCACAGAAAACAGAGAATAAGGAACAAATCATTATAGAAAAAGTTGATAACCCCTGTATGCCCTCCAACATTTCATTACTCTGTATATCTTCCCCCACCCTGAATTTGATGTTCCTTATTCATTGCCTGTTTTTATACTTTTTCTATAAATTAATGTATCCATAAACAACATGTGCTATTTTTAGATATTTTCAACTTCATTAAAACATGGAGACAGTTTTTTTTACCTAGCATGATACTTTTACATGATATAAACATTATACATGTTTGGGTTTTTTTATTAATTTATTTTACTTCTGGCTGCGTTGGATCTTCATTGCTGTGCGCGGGCTTCTCATTGCAGTGGCTTTTCTTGTTGCGGAGCACGGGCTCTAGGCACATGGGCTTCAGTAGTTGTGGTACACGGATACAGTAGTTGTGGCTCCCGGGCTCTAGAGCACAGGCTCAGTAGTTGTGGCGCACAGGCTTAGTTGCTCCGCGTCATGTGGGGTCTTCCCGGACCAGGGATCGAACCCGTGTCCCCTGCATTGGCAGACGGATTCTTAAACACTGCGCCAACAGGGAAGTCCCTAAACATTATATATGTTTTATATGATTTGAATATTATATATTTTACATAATTTGAACATTATATATTTTATAAGATTTAAATATTTTACAATTTGAATATTATATATTTATATGTGTATACTATACATATAACATGTTTTTACACTATACGTAGCCCTAATTCATTTTCACTTTTATTTTTATTTTTCTAAACTTTTTTATTGGAGTATAATTGCTTTACAATGGTGTGTTAGTTTCTGCTTTATAACGAAGTAAGTCAGTTATATACATACATGTATCCCCATATCTCTTCCCTCTTGCATCTCTCTCCCTATCCCACCCTTCCAGCTGGTCACAGAGCACCGAGCTGATCTCCCTGTGCTATGCAACTGCTTCCCACCAGCTATCTATTTTACATTTGGTAGTGTATATATGTCCATATATACACTACCACTCTCTCACTTTGTCCCAGCTTACCCTTCCCCCTTCCCGTGTCCTCAAGTCCATTTTCTAGTAGGTCTGTGTCTTTTTTCCTGTCTTGTCCCTAGGTTCTTCATGACTTTTTTTTTTTTAGATTCCATATATATATGTTAGCATACGGCATTTGTCTTTCTCTTTCTGACTTACTTCACTCTGTATGACAGACTCTAGGTCTGTCCACCTCACTTGCAAATAACTCAATTTTGTTCCTTTTTATGGCTGAGTAATATTCCATTGTACATATGTGCCACGTCTTCTTTATCCATTCATCTATTGATGGACACTTAGGTTGCTTCCATGTCCTGCCTATTGTAAATAGAGCTGCAATGAACATTGTGGTACATGACTCTTTTTGAATTATGGTTTTCTCAGGGTATATGCCCAGTAGTGGGATTGCTGGGTCATATGGTAGTTCTATTTTTAGTTTTTTAAAGAACCTCCATACTGTTCTCCATAGTGGCTGTATCAATTTACATTCCCACCAACAGTGCAAGAGTGTTCCCTTTTCTCCACACCCTCTCCAGCATTTCTTGTTTGTAGATTTTTTGATGGTGGCCATTCTGACCAGTGTGAAATGATATTGCATTGTAGTTTTGATTTGCATTTCTCTAATGATTAATGATGTTGAGCATTCTTTCATGTGTTTGTTGGCAATCTGTATATCTTCTTTGGAGAAATGTCTATTTAGGTCTTCTGCCCATTTTTGGATTGGGTTGTTTGTTTTTTTGATATTGAGCTGCATGAGCTGCTTGTAAATTTTGGAGATTAATCCTTTGTCAGTTGCTTCATTTGCAAATATTTTCTCCCATTCTGAGGGTTGTATTTTCGTCTTGTTTATGGTTTCCTTTGCTGTGCAAAAGCTTTTAGGTTTCATTAGGTCCCATTTGTTTATTTTTATTTCCATTTCTCTAGGAGGTGGGTCAAAAAGGATCTTGCTGTGACTTATGTCATAGAGTGTTCTGCCTGTGTTTTCCTCTAAGAGTTTGATAGTGTCTGGACTTCCATTTAGGTCTTTAATCCATTTTGAGTTTATTTTTGTGTATGGTGTTACAGAGTGTTCTAATTTCATTCTTTTACATGTACCTCTCCCATTTTCCCAGCATCACTTATTGAAAGGGCTGTCTTTTCTCTATTGTACATTCTTGCCTCCTTTATCAAAGATAAGGTGACCATATGTACCTGGGTTTATCTCTGGGCTTTCTATCCTGTTCCATTGATCTATATTTCTGTTTTTGTTCCAGTACCATATTGTCTTGATTACTGTAGCTTTGTAGTATAGTCTGAAGTCTGGGAGCCTGATTCCTCCAGCTCCGTTTTTCTTTCTCAAGATTGCTTTGGTATTCGGGGTCTTTTGTGTTTCCATACAAATTGTGAAGTTTTTTGTTCTAGTTTTGTGAAAAATGCCATTGGTAGTTTGATAGGGATTGCATTGAATCTGTAGATTGCTTTGGGTCGTAGAGTCATTTTCACAATGTTGATTCTTGCAATCCAAGAACATGATGTATCTCTCCATCTATTTGTATCATCTTTAATTTCTTTCATCAGTGTCTTATAATTTTCTGCATACAGGTCTTTTGTCTCCTTAGGTAGGTTTATTCCTAGGTATTTTATTCTTTTTGTTGCAGTGGTAAATGGGAGTGTTTTCTTAATTTCACTTTCAGATTTTTCATCATTAGTGTATAGGAATGCAAGAGAATTCTGTGCATTAATTTTGTATCCTGCTACTTTACCCAATTCATTGATTAGCTCTAGTAGTTTTCTGGTAGCACCTTTAGGATACTCTATGTATAGTATCAAGTCATCTGCAAACAGTGACAGCTTTACTTCTTCTTTTCCGATTTGGATTCCTTTTATTTCCTTTTCTTCTCTGATTGCTGTGGCTAAAACTTCCAAAACTATGTTGAATAATAGCGGTGAGAGTGGGCAACCTTGTCTTGTTCCTGATCTTAGTGGAAATGGTTTCAGTTTTCCACCATGTTGGCTGTGGGTTTGTCATATATGGCATAAGTTCCCTCTATGCCTGCTTTCTGGAGGGTTTTTATCATAAATGGGTGTTGAATTTTGTCGAAAGCTTTCTCTGCATCTATTGAGATGATCATATAGTTTTTCTCCTTCAATTTGTTAATATGGTGTATCACGTTGATTGATTTGCATGTATTGAAGAATCCTTGCATTCCTGGGGTAAACCCCAGTTGATCATGGTGTATTATCCTTTTAATGTGCTGTTGGATTCTGTTTGCTAGTATTTTGTTGAGGATTTTTGCATCTGTGTTCATCAGTGATATTGGTCTGTAGTTTCCATTTTTTGTGACATCTTTGTCTTGGTATCAGCATGATGGTGGCCTCATAGAATGAGTTTGGGAGTGTTCCTCCTATTTTCACTTTTAACTGCCATGTAGCACTCCAATGTATGAATAACATTTATCTGTTTTGTAGCTGAACAGTAAAGTTTCTCTAGTTATCAGTCTAGAAGATGACCTGCTATGTCATAGTGTATGCACATTTCAACTTAGTAAGAATGAAATCTAGTAAGTAATAAGTAGAAATCTAGTAAGATTTTGCCAGTTTTTCTCCAAAATGGTTCCATCATTTTATACTGCAACCCACAGTGTGTGAGAAGATCCACTTCTTTACATTTTCGATAAACTTGTTTTTGCCAGATTTCTAAGTTTTGCCAAATCAATGGGCTCAAAATAGGCTTCGTTTTATCTTTCATTTGCTGGTTCCTGATTATTAGTATGGTTGAATATATCCTCTCTGTTAGTGACCATTCAGATTTCCCCTTCCATGAATTGCTTATGTCCTTTATCCACTTTTCCATTGGATTATTTGTTATTTTCTTATTGATTTGGAGGATTTATTTATACATTCAGGTACTAACCATTTGTCAATCATATGCATAAATGTGGTGTATTCTTAAATAACTGATTGTATCTCTGGAGTTTGCCCTGTACAGAAATGTTAAGAAGCAAGTTAAAACTGAGATGTAGATAAGAGAGTTGATATTTCCATGAGTCGATGCTTCTGGAAAAGGATTATGAATGCCACTTTTTCATCATTTCCTTATTTGTGCAGAGAGTTCAGAGTTCCCAAGTTCAGAGAGTTAAGTGTAGGCCACCTAGGTTTGTACTTGAAAATGTCTGCTAGATTGCAGAGTAGGTAGCTTAGGATAATTTCAGTACTGAATAAGAGCCAATTTTGAGAGTCATTAACTTCAGATTACTAGATCTAATAGACTGTGTATCTTCCATTGAAATAGAAACTGTTGGACACTGGGTGCGTCTCTGGCCATGACCCCTCATAGGAGCACACAGATCAGCTTGAGGCAGGGGCATGAGGCATGCAGGAACAGTCTGTCCCCAATTTACCTCTCAAATATTTTACTACGAGGAAAGTCTCTGCTCATGACATAAGTCCCTAGACTCAGGCAACTAAAGAAAACATGAAGAGCAGAATAATGTCATGGTGATGTCAGGTTGCATGGACGTGTTGCTTTGGGAACCCTGATAGGAAATCTTAAAATAATGATGGCTTTCTTTCTATTTCAGAGGTGTGGCGAAATCTTGTTTGAAAACCCTGATCAGAATGTCAAATGTGTTTGCATGCTAGGTAAGAAGACTTCTCATTTAAAATCTATTAAGCATGCTGATGTCATGTGAGCTTACTGTTGTTCTGTTGCCTTACTGATTGTCTCTTGTTCCATATTGCAGAGGCTAATAGGCTATTTTATAGGTTTATAGACAGCTATAACACATTTATATGTGGAACACTTGATGATAAAGAAAGGGTTTGATTTTAATAACTGTCAGTAAGTCAGGAACCATGCTTCTGAGTCTTTCAAATTTTTTCTTGGATCATCAACATAACATAGTATTGGGTGCTTTGTATTCAGGCAGCTGTGATGAGAAAGTAAGAAGAATCACATTGTAATTCCTAAACTAGAGATCATATGCTAGGCAAGTAAACTATTAAGTATTTACACCACAGCACAAAGCCCTTACTTACAATGCCTGGGAGGAATATACATTTGAACTAAACTGAAGTCAGCACCGCAGTTACCCACACTGCATTTGTAATAAAAATTGCAGCATCATAATGAATAATCATTTGTTCTTGTGGGATGATATATCATCAGTGCCTTTCACAAACTCTTTAATATATAATATTCCGTTAAGAGATGAAGTTGATATTATTTTCCTCATTTTATAGAGTAGAAAACTAGTACAGAGAATATAAGTGATGCACTTAACCTCAAAATGAGAAATGAGCCAAATCATGATATGAAAGTTTCTAATCTGTAAAAATTTAGGTCTAGTGTTTAGATCTTATTTGAGCCACTAAACTATGTTCAATGAACTTTTAATTAAGTAATTATAGTAATAGAACAAAGCAGTAGCATGAATAAATAAAAATAATCCTTAAATTTGACTTTCACCAAAATTTCACCCTAATCCATTCCAACTTTGAACCATACTCATAAGCAAAGAAAAAAATTATTCATTTTAGCTCCTTCTGTTTTCTCTGGCTACCTCATATGTTGGCAGCCTAGGTTATTGGTAAGATGGCTCAAAAGCAGACAGCAAGATAGAGGCAGGGGAACATCTTGGTAATTTATAATTCAAGATAATCGGGTAATAAATAATCAAAAGTTGCTCATTACCTAAAAACAAACCAAAAACAGAAACCAGACACAAACACTGTATTTTCCTGGTCTTCTGATCTTTCTTATTTTCTTGTGCTAGTATTTTAAACCTTTCTGATGCAGTTCTTATATGTTTTTATTTTAATTAAGATGGGGCTATATAGTAACATAGCCACTGGAAAATGAACATTCTGTTGGAAGCACATGAACAGTGAATATAGCATAGCATCCATAAATCCATTTCAAATGTCCAGTATTCCTTTCCCTTAACCATGAAAATGCCTCAGAATGCTAAGTGCAGGGTACAAACCACAGAAAGAGAGAGGGAGAGAGAGAGAGAGAGAGAGATGGAAGCAGAAAAACTTCCTTTGTCCAGCCATATATCCCAGCTTTGGATGTGGGAGACCATCTCATCACCGCATCAGATCTATTCATCAACTCACTCATTTAACTTTCACAATAGCAGTATGGTTTGGTGCTATTATAATCCTCATTTTACAGAAGGAAATTTGTGACAAATGATCGAATACTATAGGACCTTAATCCCACTAAAATATTATTTGATTATAGCTTCTACATGATCTACTAACATGAATCAGTTTTAATTCATGATGACTTTAAGCACATGAACACAAAACTTATTTTGATGAATTTTTCCTTGTACTAGCTCTCATGTGAGTGGCTTGATTAGTTTATAGCTAGGACAAGGACAGCAATAGACTGTCTACTACTGCCTATAGACTTGAATTCACTTAAAGTCAATCATCTTTCCATCTCTTCTGGATAATATGATGTGGTTTATAACCCTAACCAGAAGACACTCCTGGCCACCAAATGCATTTCCCCAATGAATCTGCCAAATTATACAAATTCCCCAAATTAGAAGAATATTTATATAAATCAGCTTTCTATTACTACCACTGTCATAAGATTTACAATTAACTGAGTACTTAAATATGTCACAGATGAAGTCCATCCAGAGTACCTTACATAGTTAGATCATTTATTCTAAGTAAATTAAGACATAGCCTCTCCTTCAAAATATAGATATCTTTGGCAATAGCAGTATATTATTAAGCTTGTAGGTTTCATTAGTTTATTAGATTTCTATTTTCTTAGGGACATAGAACTAAATAATATAAAGGAACCATGAAAATGGAAGTTTTTATTAGTTTAAGGGCGTGGGATAATTAAAGATGGAATAGGAAGAACACTTGTACATTTTACCTTTAAAGTAGATGGTAAATATTTATTGAATGTTGAAGATATTACTATGTCTAGTGAGCTGGAGTTACTCCGATAATGAAAATTATGCCCTCAAGGAGCTTACACATAAGAAGGCTTAGACTTTTTCCTACTTCTCTTTTTAAGAGGTTTGCTACAAAATTTAACTGAAACATTTACAGAGTCCTTTGAAATCTGAGATGAAAGAGAAATCTTAGATGAAAGAGAATACCAAAATAAAACTATTATGGGTATCAATACAGATGGATCAATCCGCCATTAGCATGTGTCCACCTGAAGCCAAAGGCTACCATTTCACAGCAATAGTGTGCAAGATAATGAAAAAAGTTGAATGATTTATTCCCTTAAAAGAAACAAGAGAAACTCAAGGCGTGAACATGTAACTCACTAAAACTGAGACCACATCTTAGACCACATATTTTATCAAGAAGGGGCATCTACATAACAGAAAAATAACAACAAAGCTCTGCTTCACCACTGTCTGAGGTCTTATCTGAGTTAGTTTGTTGCTTCCTTTGAGAGGAACCTGTGATCGTGCCCTTATGACTTCCCGAAGCATTTCTTGAGAAAACTTTGCATCTTCAACAGTAAAGGATAAGGAGTCTCTGCTGTTTAAAGGGACTGTTAAGTTTTCTAAGTGTTTCTAAGTCATGGATGTAGTTTGTGTTTTTACAGATCACATTATAACCTTTTTATGAATAAGTCAAAATTTTGAAACAAGAAAACCAAATATATAAAGTCTGCATTTCCAAAACTTCACTCTGATCTTTATGCCACCCCAATATTGAGATCCCTAATGGAGGCCAACCTAAGGCATTCAGAGCTTTGAAGTGTCAAGTTCTTGGCTCACCTCCTCCGGCATTCCCTCTCTACCCACTCACACGCCAGGTTTGGGGCCCCTGCCTTGGCCCCAGCTGTGCTTCAGCACATTTGAGATGGAACAGGGAAGAGGGTCACTAGCCAGGCACACCATTTGCACTTTTCTTCTGTCCCACCGGTGTCTCCCCAGATCTTTCTGAAAAATACAATTTTTATGCTTTGAGTTGTTTACCTCATGACATCCATGAAGAAGTCATCCTCATTAAACTCATACTTCTGGCTCATTACATTCAATGAGACATAAGTGTAAAATTCATCTGAAGTTACTCTGAAGTACTGAATTCAAAGCAGTTTTAAGTGAGAGCAAACTCTTGTCATATGTGGGCCTTACAGGCAATCATTTCTATGTTCAGGGGAATAGTTCATGTTGGATATGAAGGTAAATAAAGATGTAGTGCAGAGCTGGCTACACTGAGTATTTACTATTTATTCCTTAAAATTCTGTCAGAGGGGTAAAATGTAGGCAATGTTAAGTACCAAATTGTAATAAATGCTGCTTTGTTCTTTCCTTCACCCTTAAGGAGTTCAAAACTGCTAATTCCCACCCCCCTCCTTTTTCTCAATTTAGCCATAAGATTTCTCTCAAATTAAGATAGACCTCAAAGTTTACAGAACTATATCAAAGGGTACTCAACTGTATAGTAACATGTGTACCTTAATTAGGTGTAATGAATTGATAACCAAGGGAAGAAGGAAGTGAAAGAGAAATTCTCTCTCATTACACAATTAACGTATGAGGTGTGGCCGGTTCCTACAAAGAGCCAAGAGTATTTAAAGAAACTACATAAAATGATCAATGTTAATTCACTTAGTTCATTTGCTAACTTCTGTCTGGGAAATGCTAAATCCTGGGAAAAGAAACTTTCTAAAAAGAGTTCCCGATCAGACTTGGTGCCCTTCTTTCCCTTGTAATTTTACAATTTGAAATTTTCAGTGGCCCTGCTTTTGTTTCATGTGTGATTCCTTTCATGCTGATTGGTGTCATATCATTAGAATGTAAGGTTGTACTTTCTTATCTGCCATGGCTTAGAAAGGGGTGTTCATATTGTCAGGTTTCTGGTTGAAATTTTTTATAAATCATTTCAAGAGATCGTCAGTTTTCAAAGAAATAGAATACCATAAGATCAATATTTTATTAACATTTAACATGAGCACAGAGAGACTTGCTTTGTAGTCCAACCTCTGAAAAATTAACTGTGTACTTTGAGAAGTTGCTTCATCTTTCAGACTTCAAGTTATAGTTTTTCTGCAAAGTGGTAATAAAAATGTCTGTCCCTTCCAGCCCAGGGGTTGTCCTGGTAATACAGAATGTGATGTTCTGTGAGGAGACGTTGCCTGCTATGATGCCCTAGATATGGTTTATGCATCAATAAATTAATAAATAAATAATAACAACTGAAAATAAGCAAATTGATGATAAGCAATAATAAACAACCAAATAGTAAATTATTTATGACATTAACAGTGTTTAGAAAAGCAATTGAAAAGACAAAACTATGCAAATGTGAGAGCAATTTTAAAAAATATTAAATATGTTCTTCAAAATTTTGTCATACCTCAAAGGCATCATCTAATATTCATTCAAAGGATATTCATTGAGCATCTACTATATGCAAGGTACTATGCTAGGCACTGGGAATGCAAAGACCAGTGGAGCACAGGCCCTGCACTCAGAGGGTTTACATTCCAGGCAGAGATTCAAGCCCCAAATCCCAAAGTCTGCAATGCTAGCTTGAGAGTGACAAATGATAGAAAAGAAATAAAGTGTGTTGGAACTTCAGAAGATGAAAAGAGTGTGTACAATTGGGATATGAAGACACGTGGATTGATATGCAAAGACCAAGAAAGAGGCAGCATTCTAGGTAGATACATGACCATTTTTAAAAGCCCAAATACAAGAAAACTGAGGAGTGGAGAAAGAAGTAAGTGTTTCAGGCCACAAGGAGTATAAAAGGATAAATTGGAAAGGAATTTGAGGCCTTATTATAGACAGTTTGACTGTTACCACTGGCTATAAAAAGGACAGAAGTACCAAACGAAAGAGCGTTCTGGTCTCTTTTATTTAGTCAGTTAGAGAGCATTTTTAAATTTACATAGAGGGTATTATAGAATATTCTATAAACTAGTTTCTGCGGGGCAGTATTGAGTACAGCTGTTCACCAAATACTTGTGAAATTAAATAATTTTAACCCAATGTATATTTGAAACTGATGGCCTGAATTCTAGGCTTGATTATTTTAATGAATATTACTTTTATCTTTTCTCTTTGATATCAGATATCATAGTATTTTATTTAAGAAGTACAATATTGTCATCTTTTATACTGGAAAAAATTGATATTTTTTCACTTTTTCATCTAATAAAATTGGGAGATTTTTTTATTTTAAAATTTTGCTCTTATCACTGGCATCTGCCTGTGATTTTTGTATGTGGACAATTTTGAGGTCTATACATTTTTTCTTAGAAATTAATACGCAGTCTGTTTGAAGGCAACATAATATCTGTTATCAAAGTAGGTCACTACTTTGGTGGCATAGTGGAAAGAACAGGGCATTTAAATATCTGGACCAGCTAAAAACTGTGTGGTCATAGGAAAGTCACTTAACAGTTATAGATCTCAGTTTATTCCTCCCTAAAATGGAATAAGAAGTAATAATAACAATATTATTATCTACCTTATTAGGTTTGTTGAGGATCAAATAACACAACAAATATTAAAGCATTCAGTAAACTGTTAGAAGGCCTAGAAATATAAATATTATTTTATTGATACTAATAACTAAAATGTTCTAAGTTCTTGCATTTAATTTAATATTAGTAGTATTTTTATGCAAACTGACAGCTTTGATATACTTTCAATATTAAACTGTTTCAGTTTGCTTCAAGTGAATAGATATTTTCAAGTACATGTTTGCAATCTAGAAATAAGCATATTATCATCATAGGTTATTAAAGAAAGATTATTGTAAGGACTACTTTATGTGCACTTAACTTTACAAAAGTGAAGGTCTATGTTCAAAGACAAAAGCTTTCAAGTTGCTTAACTTTGATTTACTGAGATTAAAATGCCTTGGGAATTTGAATTAATTTTTAAAAATTTTTATTGGAGTATAGTTGCTTTACGATGTTGTGTTAGTTTCTGCTGTACAGCAAAGTGAATCAGCTATACGTATACATATATCCCCTCCTTCCCATTTAGGTCACCACAGAGCATTGAGTAGAGTTCCCTGTGCTGTACAGTAGGTTCTCATTAGTTATCTATTTTATACATAGTAGTGTATATATTGTCAATCCCAATCTCCCAATTCATCCCACCACCCCCTTTCCCCCCTTGGTGTCCATACGTTTGCTCCCTACATCCGTGTCTTTATTTCTGCTTTGCAGATAGGTTCATCTGTATCATTTTTCTAGATTCCAGATATATGTGTTAATATATGATATTTGTTTTCCTTTTTCTGACTACTTCATTCTGTATGACAGTCTCTAGTTCCATCCACATCTCTGCAAATGGCACAATTTCATTCCTTCTTATGGCTGAGTAATACTCCATTGTATATATGTACCACATCTTCTTTATCCATTCCTCTGTTGATGGACATTAGTTTGCTTCCATGTCCTGGCTATTGTAAATAGTGCTGCAATGAACATTGGGGTGCATGTATCTTTTGGAATTATGGTTTTCTCCAGGTATATGCCCAGGAATGGGATTGCTAGGTCACATGGTAGTTCTATTTTTAGTTTTTTAAGGAACCTCCATTCTGTTCTCCATAGTGTCTGTATCAATTTACATTCCCACTAATTAATTTTGTCTTACATTTATGAAGCACTTCATTCTTATCATGTGAGTACATCATTTCACTCCTATATGCATGTCCAAGGATGATATTTTCTAACTCTAAAAGAGAACAAATTGAAACCTGGACATTCCCAAGGGAAGGCAGAGACGGCATTATCCTCATCTCTCACCCAGGGCCTGGCCTTGTTTTACTTTTCAATGCACTCATCACCAAATGATGTATTTTATATTCGTTTGTTTGTTCATCACTCTCTCCCAGTCTCACTGCACCACACACCCATATATACAGAATGTAAATGTAAATATCATGAAAACAAGGAATTAGTTTATTTACTGCTAAGTGTCCAGCATCTGGAAGAGGGTCCAGCCACCTAGCCCCTCACTGGAGCTTAATATTTGCTGAAGAGATACATGCTGATACATTTGTCAAAACAGCACAATTGTCTGTAAAGCATGGCCCAGATGTGCCAAAGACTGATGGGTATAGCATTTAAAACCCTCTGCTAACTCAGCTAAGGAATGGGTCAGCTCCTAATTGAACTAAGTGGGAGTTTCCCAAGCATACTACTCTGGGTTACAGGATGAGAAATACATAGTTCTCTACAAATAGACAATTAGAACATATCCTAAAGATATAGGTGATTATCAATTATTTCTTGAGCACTACTCTATGCCTACCCCTCTACTAGTGTTACTCTGAAAGTTGATGTAATAGTGAGCTAGGTAGAATCCCTGTCACCACCCTTTATTCTGCAGCTGGAACACTGGGTTAAGAAAACAGGAGGAGGATTATTATTTCGTCTTCTCTATATTTACAAGAACATACAAAGTATTATTTCACCCTGAGGTTTATCATTTAAAAGGCTTTTACATTCTCTTGCTGCCTTTCAAAAATTTTTATTTGGAAATCAATATTGTCTTGCATAAGGAAAATAAGTTTGCTAGTTTCACAGTTGTTTTCCGAGGAATGTGGCAGCATTTCCACAGGAACCAAACACCACACTTTTGTTTGCAGCTGAAAACCAGAACTCAGATAAGAGCTAGCTGCAGAACAACAACACAAGCAAAGGTCAAACTATCAGAACTGAAGTTATCAAACCCCTAAAATATAAATGTGCCAGTCTTGTATTAGCTTCATTTTCAGTCTGAAGGAAGAGAAAATGAGACCTATCATCCTTCGCACAAAGCTACACTTCAAAAAAATTATTCAATCAACCAACATTTATAGGTGCACACTGTGTGCCAGTGTAGGGATACAAAGACATTGAAGTTCTGGTTCCTACCCTCAAGAAGCTCCCAATCCAGTGGGGCATGGACAACGACACAGGCAATGACAACATAGCATGAGAAACCATCATAAGGATGGGCCAGGGTGTTATGGGAGGGAGAAGGGTGTCAGGACAGGTCTGTGCAAGTGGTGATAAGGAGCTGAGTGTCAAAGAGAAGCAGCTCACAGCCCTGTGAGGCTGGAAAAGGGCAGCCTGCTGTGAAAGGCATTGGCAATTCTAGGTAACAGGAGCAGCGGGTACAGGATGCTTCATGTGACCAGTTAGAGAAACTGGAAGTCATTATACCTGGAGAACAGAATAAGAGGAAAGAAATGATAAGATAATCAGCGTGGAGAGGAAGGTGGGGCAGATTATCAGGGGTCTTATAACAGGGTAAAGACCATTTAGGGATGTTTAAGCAGGGGAGCTACAATGTGAAATACAGTTTTTAGAGGGATCACCTGGTCAGAATAGAGAATGCACTGGAGGAGGACAAGACTGAAGAAAGAAACCAGCTTAAGGAACTGCAGCAATAATTAGGAAAGAAATGATGAGTCTGTGCCTGAACTAAGACAATGTCAGGGAGGACAGAAGGTATGAGATTCAGCGGACTTTGCGAGAGGATGATAGGACTTTACAATGGAGTGAATGTAGGAAATATAGCTAAGTAGATAGAGAACAGATAGAGATGTGTTTCCCCCCACCTACTCCCAGTGGAGAGTATTCGAGAATCAGATTTGCAGTTGGGGAAAATGGTGAGTTAAATTTGGGCATAATACACTGAGATGCCCAAGGACTTCTCAGGTGCAGAAGGGAGTCTGGAGCTCAGGAGAGTGATCTGCTGGTAGGCAGTGGTGACTACATATCAACGATGATGACACGCCAGGGAAGGCGAGGAGTGAGATGGAGATGCACCTTATAACACTTGGAAACATCACTAGAGAGTTGGGCAGGTTCAAGAGGAGTCTAAAGAAGCCTAAATAGGTAGGAGATTAAGTAGGTAGTTAAGAGAAACAGAAGGAAAAACAGAATGCTATCATCTTGGTCAAGAGGAAAAACTTCCAAAGGAAGGTCATGCTAAAAATGTGAAACACCATAGAGGTCAAATGAGATCAAGCCTAAAAGGTGTTCTTGGACTGAGCAACCTGAAGGTAATATAGCATCAGCAAGAGCATAGCTAGTGGAAGGGCAAAGGGTCAGGAGGGTAGTATGGAGCTAAATAAAGAGAACCGAGGGCTTCCCTGGTGGCGCAGTGGTTGAGAGTCCGCCTGCCGATGCAGGGGACACGGGTTCGTGCCCCGGTCCGGGAAGATCCCCCATGCTGCGGAGCGGCTGGGCCCGTGAGCCATGGCGGCGGAGCCTGTGCTCCGCAACGGGAGAGGCCACAACAGTGAGAGGCCCGCGTACCGCAAAAAAAAAAAAAAAAAAAAGAGAACCGAGGAGGGGTTCTACTCTCTCAGGAAATTTGTCTTAGAAAGGAAGGTGGGTAATCTGACAGTGCCTGGAAAGAGTTCTCAAGATGGGAAAGGGTTGAGGATATTTTGATGAAGAGAGGAAAGAGCGAGTAGAGGAAGTGGTTGGATATTTCTGAAGAGAAAGAGAGTAATTGTGAGCCTTAAACCCCCCTCACACTGTGACTGGGAAAAGGTGGTGATGGTGGACAAGGAAGTGTAAGGATAGAGACACATCTGTCGTAGTGACACATATCTGAGGGCAGAAACTGAGACTAATCCATCTAATTGTTTCCCTTCTTTCTAAGAAGAAAGCATGATATTCTGATGAGAGTAAGGAGAGTAGCAGAGGCAAGCAGAAAGTGGTAGGTGAAGGTCTGAAATTAATGAAGGAAATGAGAAAGAACCAACTAAAGAGGGGTAAATGGGTAATTATTTGAAGCAGTTCTAAGGTTAGAATTTATGAACTAATGTCCAGTCACTAAAAATAAAATGTAAAACACAAGCTATGTGTTCCAACACGCATTTCAGATGCTCCCTGTTCACGGACACCCTACCCTTTTCTCCTTTTGATGCCTGCTCCTTCTGCAATGGTCAGGGGGCTGCCTTCCTTGACCCTAATTCACAAGCCCCTCTCTCTCATACTGCAAATATTGAATTATTTCTCCATTCCTCCATCTAGCCTGCATATTTCAAGGGAGCAGGTGTCCATTTTATTCAAATATCTTTGTATCCCTAGCACCCAGAATTGGCCTAAAGCTCCAAAGAAGCACCAAAAAAATTCAGAATGAAGATAGAAGAAAAGTGTAAGGTTATGTATTCTGCTCTTAAGTCCTCCTCTGACCTCGTGGTGCGTCAAGAACTCTCTTTTCTGACTTGCCTTTCATAAAGGGGATGCCTCCACCTGTACTTCCCAGTTGTCAAGGAGACCAAAGGTGCTAAGCCATTTGAGCTCTGACAGTACCAATGTCTCCTGAGCTGCGCCCACCGCTGGCCAATCACATCCAAACTCCCTCTTCCTCCTCAGCTACTCCTTCTCCGGTTCACTTTCCCCTCTCACAAATTTCATTCAAAGGCTTTTTGATCTCAGGATGAGTCCCCCTAGGAATCCTTGTATACATCAAACTGCATTTTTTATAATGTTCCAGAGACAATGTTATCTCTGTTTTGACCCCAAAACAATGTTGGGCTTTTTTACTGGAAGGAATACAGATTATAATTGTATTTCCCTGTAATAGTTAAATCTTTTTAACAGACAAATTATACATGATAGCTAGCTATTCAGCATGGCTTAAGAGGTCCCAACTTGTCAATCTCAAACCACCTGCCTTGCCAGCTGTAAGTATATAATATTTTCTAATGTGTCTAGATTATAAACATTCACAAATATAGAAATTTTCAAAGAATGAGACAATGTAATATATATTATCAAAGATACACCAAAAGATAATTTTAGATGAAATAAATATTTGCTCCCATTATATCAATTGCTGTCTTTGAGCTGTAAGATTTTGTCATATCTAAATGTCAAAAGATATTTTATTAACTTGCCAGGATATCAGTTCCAATGAGACAGCTAACTGGTGATAAAGAAAAGCTCAGTTTCCATAAGCCCAAAGCTTTTACACTGACAGATTAATGCAAGTTTTCAACTTTTGTGAGGCTAGCTTGGACACTATCAAAATTAATTACTGAGTTTTTACTGCAAAAATCTTAAAAGCAAATGTAAAGGTATGTTATATATAACAATAAGCAAATGCAAAGAATTTGCTTTTGCCTACGTTTGGGTAGTCAACCACATATGAGTTTACTACATTTGGTGTCTAGTCAACATTTAAAAGGTTTTATGGCGTGTAACCTAATGAGGTAGTTAACATTATGAAATCTTGTATATTTGTCATTTTTTATCTTTAACTAAATTCTGGACTCTGAGGGTTCTAATTCTATTTGGCACAGCAGAAAACTTCATTCCGAAAGAGACCCTCACATTCATAAGTGTAAGAAAATAATGCCAGAAATGTTAATAGGATATAGAATTCCATAAGATTGGAGAACATGAGTATCTTCATTGTTCAGTGATCATCATAAACTACAAATCTGAGAGTTTCTGCAATATGTATAGTAAGTTTATAAAAATATTTCCCATACCAAGCTTCTTTCTAAAATCATATTGCACAGATTCAAGAAGTACTTGAATTGTGTTCTGCTAGACTACAAAATGCGGGGGAGATTATAAAGGTAAAACCCACAAAATTATATAAGTCATTTGTCAAGAATTAGGATTGGAGCTGGCAAGAAGTAAGAGTGTTTATTAAGCAAGGATTGGGGTTGGAAATGATTGCATAGTTACAAGGGTAGACCTTGAGACTCTGAGGTTGCAGCTGGCATCTGCTAGCAGATACTGTTTTGAGAACAGCTGGTGATGTCCTTGAGTCTGATACAGTTCAAAATATTCAAGCTCTCAGTAATACAGGAACGTGTCTGAAACCACATCCACCATGGCCACCTACTTCCATTTTGGGTGCCTGAACCACAGTTACTCCATTTTGATTTTTAAATGCATTCTTTTCTTTAATGGTTCAAACAGATGCACAGTGCATGTTTAATAGGCCACAGACAGGCTGTTTTGGTTAGCCAAAAGTTCAAGTTAAATCATGTATAAGCCAGAATGACTTCCCCATACCTCAATATGTGAAAATTTCTTCCATCAATACAAACTTCCAGTTATGAGATGAATAAGTTACAGTGTTCTAATGTACAGCATAGTGAGTGTAGTTAATAAGACTCTGTGTACTTGAAATTTCCTAAGACAGTAAATCTTGTATTCTTACCACAAAAGAAAAATGGTAACTATGTGAAGTGATGGATGTGCTAATTAACTTCACTGTAGTAATCATTTTGCTATATATGTATATGTTAAACCATCAGGTCATAAATCTTTAACAGATTACATTGTGCAACCTAAATATATACATTCTTTAAATTGTACCTTAGTAGAGCTGGAAAAAAATTTTAAAACCATAAAATTATATTGCAATGTCAAGAGAATGCATTTCAATATTTTGTCTTCTTTTAGAAAATCAAATACTTGGGAAAATGTAGTTGAACGTTTTGGAAGTAGATATTGAATTCAAAAGTACATTTTCCACATTTCTCAGGAAAAGTACAACATCTTATTCCTGAATTACTACTTTCTTTATAGAACAGGTTTGTTAATAATTGATTCTACCAAGCAGTCAGTGGGAAAAGGTATTGTCCTCTGTCTGCTGTCTCACTTTTCGTGTCAAGGAGTCTTCTTTCATGGATCATGCGTACAACATGGTCGATAATGAAATGCCAAGATGATTCTGGGAAGCAGTATATGAATGACTATGATCACGTTGTGGGTAATTTAGCAAAGACATTTGGAACTTGGTCATCACAGAGGCTAAAGCAAATCTCTCAATATTTGAAGGAGCTTAGTTTTTTCAGATGTTGCTTTCATAGGCGTTTAAGATTGAAAGCAGCTTTGAGAGTCAAGTAGGAGAAGGAGCCAGTCATTTCTCTCAACCTAATCCACCTGCCTGGACTCCAGAAGTTCAGGGTCAGGGCTCAGACTTGTAACCACACAGAGTTGTGTAAATTTTAGGCCATTACAATAAATAAGGAATTTTTTCCCTGTAGCAATTGTACTGTTGGAAATGGAGAAGTGTCTGATTTTTTTTAAAAAAAGAAAGTTTGACTATGCGTGCCAATTTTCTTTACTTTCTTTTAGGGAAAACTTCTTGGAAGATGCATTTCAAATGTTAGCATCTTTAAAAGAGCAAGTTTTCAATTAATGTATTTAACATTGGTATATATGAACTAATATGTGTACATGTGTCCAAGCTTATATTTATCAATAGCCTGATATCCCTCAACAATTGAAATTGTAGTTTGCGTATTTATTGGCACTTCTAACTCCCCTGCTATTAGTTTGTTTAGCTACTGATATATTTAGATAGAAAATTTTTCTTACATTTTATTGCAATATAGCTTAAATTATGATAAATATCCAATTTTTAGGTGTACACCTCATTAATTCTTGCAAAGTTAACACATGCATGTAAAACCACACAGATCAGTGTAGACAGCTTCACACATACCTCCTCCCAGACATCACCTCCCAAAGATCCATACTAATTCACTGGCTTCTGTCACTATCCCCTAACTTTGAAATTTTTATAAATGGAATCAAAAAGTATATATATTTTTCTGTCTACCTTCTTTAACTCAACATTGTCTATGAGATTCATCCATGCTGTTGCACGTAGTTATAGTTCATTCTTTCTCTGTTTTCTTTTGTTACAGAATAGAGATCAGCAAATAATGACCTATGGGCTAAAATTGGCCTGTCGCTTGTTTCTGTAAATAAAGTTTTATTAGAATATAACCATTGCCATTCATTTATATATTGTCTAAGGCTGTTTTCGCACTGCATTGGTAGAGTTGAGTAGCTGTGTTAGAGACCACATGAGTTCCAAAGTCTAACATATTACAGAAAAAGATTTCTGACCACAGCTGTAGACTGTTCCAGTGTATGTGTATGTATGTGTATGTGCATGTGACTATCTATTAATGCTAGTGGTAATGAACATTTGGCTCTCCCTAGTTTGGGACTGTTACAGATAATATTGCTGTGAACATTCTTGTACAAGTCTTTTTGTGCACAAAATTACACATTGTCTCTTGAGTACTTACCTAGAATTGCAACTGTTGGGTCATAGGGCATGTCCATATTCAACTTAGACTGATTCTGCCAAACAGTTTTCCAAAGTGGCTGTACCCACTTACCCTCCACCAGCTGTGTATGAAAGTCCCATAAACAATTTAACACTCGATAATTATCATTGAGTAAAAGTTAGAATACATAAATCATCGTTCAACTCAACACAAACAACATTTCATGTAATAGCCTTTAATGAAGATCACGATTAGCATTTATGTAAACAAATCATCACGTTGATAATAGTAGCAATAAAACAGGTACATTTAATTTTTTGATTATCAATGAACATTAATGAGATGATGGAGTTTGTTGCTTAAACCAAATGAACAGTTATTCTTTGTTGACCACTTGGAATTAAATATCCCACAAATGATCCTAACAAGTCCTTCCCCGCCTACAGCAAAACCCCAGTTCATAAATAAAAACTCTTTTTTGTTGAGATAAATAATTTCCTTTTTTTTTTCTTTTGCTAAAAAATACACAACTATCATTTTTACAGATCTAAAGTTATAAAATAGAAGTTATACTAGAAAATTATAATTACAACATCTAATTCTGAAAAATCAAGAGGCTAGTCCCTCACTATGAAATCACATGGCCATAGTGATTCGAAGTTTAACCCTCATATGTTGTTTTCGTGGGTTTTATTCACGCTTGCTTTAGGAATGAAGCAACAAATCATTTTCATTTTGCTCTTTTTGTTTGTTTGTTTGTTTTGCGGTACGTGGGCCTCTCACTGTTGTGGCCTCTCCCGTTGCGGAGCACAGGCTCCGGACGTGCAGGCTCAGTGGCCATGGTTCACGGGCCCAGCCACTCCGCAGCATGTGGGATCTTCCTGGACCGGGGCACGAACCTGTGTCCCCTGCATTGGCAGGCGGACTCTCAACCACTGCGCCACCAGGGAAGCCCCATTTTGCTCTTTTTATGAGTTTCTCTCAGTATTGGGTATGTCCAGGTGGAGATAGGAAGATCACCATTGGTCAATATCAGAATTGAGTCAAATGAGAGAATTATAATTTCCCAATACTCAAGAAGTGTTTTTGGCTACGTGGATGTTGGGATAATGGATGATTTTTATTTCCTTCTTTTTGTCTCTCTATATTTTTCAAGTGTTCAACAAAAATTAAGCATTCATTTTGTAATAAGAGAGATTTTAGGCAGTTTTTCTGATTTCTAAGGATACAAAGATTGTTTTTTATTGTTGTTTCCTTTACTAAAACCTACACCTGACAAGTGCCAAACTTATTCTGGTGGCGAGCTAGACATAGATGAAGAGGTGTTTGTAACATGAACTGTGCCTTGGGGTAACCACTACTCCGTTTGCTACATCTCGGAGATGGGCTGGGCTCTTACTGAATTCTCTCTCACAGAGTCACCTTCTCCCAAACAAATGGACTTTCTGAGATCAGCCATTCCCTTTGCAGAATGCATGTCATCCCAGCAATCCTGTGCCTTGTGTCACAGATTAAAGTGCCATCCTATACAGCACAGGGAACTCTGCTCAGTACTCTGTAATGGCGTATATGGGAAAAGAATCTAAAAAAGAGTGGATATAGGTATATGTATAACTGAATCACTTTGCTGTACACCTGAAACTAATGCAACATTGTAAATCAAGTATACTCCAATAAAAAAATTTTTAACTAATAATAAAAAATAAAGTGCCATCCCTTGAAACACAGCCCATGAAATAGCGCAGAAGTCGCCAAACAATATGAAAGTCAAGTAACTGAGGTTTGTGGTTCTGTGGCAAATGGAAGCCTTCCAGAACAAACACACTAAAGAGCCCATTGCATCAGGGATGGGAGAGAGCTCATTGCACAGATGCTATAGAACAATGCAGAACAAAACATTGTGGAACTTCCTTAGGTTCTCAGAATTATAAGATGTAACATACACACAGATACACATGCATGCAGGAACATACACACACACACGCACACACACGCGCACACACACACACACACACGTAGTCTGCCTTCACCCCAGAGATCCCCTCGAGGTGGTACGAAGAAGTGTTTCAGTTATTTCAAGAGAGTGCAGCTTTCATTAGGCTAAAAACGCACAAAGGCAATTGCCCATTTCCAAGTTCAAGATCTCTATTTTGTTCCTATCTTCTCAGCTGGGACCCAAAAACCACAAGGTTTTTGTCTAAGGGAATAAAGATATGTAGGTAGTTATTTTGCACCACCAGTTAGTTTACTTGCAGTATTTGGAGAAAAGACAAGGAGAAATGTTTAATGGCTCTGAGTGTCCTAAAGTCCGTCTCAAATAAAGGAACATTCTGCTGATGTAAAGCTATTTAAAGAACTACATATATACGGTGGTTTTCCAAATGTGAAAGGTTGCATACGTGCGTGTATAATTTTTAGTGGTAGGG
This sequence comes from Monodon monoceros, assembly GCF_005190385.1. NCBI lineage: Eukaryota > Metazoa > Chordata > Mammalia > Artiodactyla > Monodontidae > Monodon > Monodon monoceros. Next base: position 61,568,438 of record NW_021703771.1, read on the forward strand.
AAAAAGTTTACTTGGTTCATCATATTTTTCTGTATTTCACAGCTTTCCTACCATCAGCATGTGTTACTTTTATTTATTTGTATTTTTTTGGAAGTGTGTGTGTGTGCGTGTGTATGTCAAGTGTGTATTACTCTTATAATAGAAAAACATAAACATAAAAGAAGGACCTTAGGGCAGTGAAGATACTCTGTATAATGGTGGATACATGTCATTATAAATTTGTCCAAAGTCAGAATGTGCCACACTAGGAGTGAATCTCATGTAAACTTGGAACTTTGGGTGATGATGGTGTGTCAATGTTGGTTCATTGATTGTAACAAATGTACCCCTCTATGGGGGATATTGATTATGGTGGAAGTTATGTATATCTGGGGGGGGAGGGGGGCTGCTGGTAACTTTAAAAACATTAAAGAGGGGTAAAAACACATGGGGGGAGGCTGAAAGCAGTGTGTAGTGGTGCTTCGGCAAGCTCCGCAGAGGCTCTCAGAGACTGTCCAGGGACAGGACCTTGGTGTCAAGCTTTTCTGAGAACTAAGAGACAGGCGAGCCTTTGTTCAGGCTCTATCATTTACTGTCTTCTCACAGGCAGCTTAAAATGTGTTGTGACCCCTTTAGCAATCCATCTGTTTTTCAAATAAAAAGGGTTTTCTGGGTTCATTTTTAAAATGTGTTGTGACCCCTTTAGCAATCCATCTGTTTTTCAGATAAAAAGGGTTTTCTGGGTTCATTTTTAAAGTAAACCATCCACTGGAAGGAAATTCAGTGACTTCCCTAAAAATACACAGCTTGTAAATCGCACCCATAACCGTTGTCTTGACAAAGAGCAGAGTTAAACGGTAGCACTATACTAAGATTTCTAATCTACATTTATAAGTTAATGATTAGGGAAGAAAAAATTGTGTGACATTTTGCTTATAATATGAACCTGGTTAATCCAGAGTTTATAAAACATAATATTGTATAACTATATGATCTGATAATGCTGATTTGTCCAACAAAAATAGGTATTGAGTACCTAGCAAGTGTGTATACTCTGCTGTGCACTAGAAAAACAGCAGTGAGTAAAACAGACAAAACTCCTTACCTAACACAACTTAGATTCTAAGGGCATATGAGGGTGGGGGATGGGCTGTAAATAATATAAATCTTATATTGAATTTTAAAGATGACAATGGAAGAAATTCTACTAAGGAAGAAATAAGGCAGGGTGCCTATGAAGGGTAGGGTAAAGATGGTAAGGGTGGAAGCGGTGGTGCAGATTTTAACTAGAGCTGACAAAGCTTCCCCCGAGGTGAGCATAGCCAGGCTCTGCAGAAGAGTGTCCTGAAGCAGCAGGCAGCCTGGACAACCCAAGGAGCAGAGGGAGAGGAGTGCGCAGAGGCCCAGGGACGAGGAAGAGAGCTGAGAGGTCCTGGGAGCCAGGTCCTTGTGAGTCATTGTGAGGCCTCTGGATTTATTCATCCGGAGAGGAGGAACCATCAGAAATTTTTGAGCACTGGTGTCACATGAGCTGACTTCCGTTTTAAAGTACTGGATATATTATGTTCGTTTTAAAAAATAACAAAGTAAGGAAAGAGTGGTTTTGGAGAAGTATATTCCCATTGTCCTGAAATGGGTACTTGAAAGGATGTATTTAGGAAAATAACGATGAACAGATTTAACACCGTATGTTATATACATGCTCCAAATACGTGAAATGGGTAATGTTTATCTAACTTAGAAAGTTCAACAAGAGGAACTATCACTTTAAAGTGATTAGGATTTAGAAAAGAAAGGTAATTGGCAATCTCACCTCTAGAAAATTTTCCCTCCTTAAGGGAGTTCTTTCTTTATTTAACTTGTCCTTAGAGTGGCTTTTCTTTTTTTTTTTAATGGAAGGACCCATCTCTGTTTTGTTTCCCTCTTAGACTCTTTACTTTCCTAAATAGTAGCTTAGAATCATAGTTAATGGTCTACTCAGGAAACCAGTTTCATTAAAAACCAAAGGAAAGGGAAAACTCTCCTTTTTCTATTATCTTTAAAAGTGTTTGCATAATTCAAAAAGAGTCATGTACCACAATGTTCATTGCAGCTCTATTTACAATAGCCAGGACACGGAAGCAACCTGAGTGTCCATCGACAGATGAATGGATAAAGAAGATGTGGCACATATATACGATGGAATATTACTCATCCATAAAAAGAAACGAAATTGAGTTATTTGTAGTGAGGTGGATGGACCTAGAGTCAGTCACACAGAGTGAAGTAAGTCAGAGAGAGAAAAACAAATACCGTATGCTAACACATATGTATGGAATCTATAAAAAAAAAAAAAAGGTTCTGAAGAACCTAGGGGCAGGACAGGAATAAAGACACAGACGTAGAGAATGGACTTGAGGAGACGGGGAGGGGGAAGGGTAAGCTGGGACAAAGTGAGAGAGTGGCATGGACATATATACACTACCAAATGCAAAATAGATAGCTAGTGGGAAGCAGCCGCATAGCACAGGGAGATCAGCTCGGTGCTTGTGACCACCTAGAGGGGTGGGATAGGGAGGGTGGGAGGGAGACGCAAGAGGGGGGGATATGGGGATATATGTATACATATAGCTGATTCACTTTGTTGTACAGCAGAAACTAACACACCATTGTAAAGCAATTATACTCCAGTCAAGATGTTAAAAAAGTAAATTAAAAAAATAAAATAAGTGTCTACAAATACTAACAGAGTTAAGCAAGGCCCGAGAGTCTTATGGCAAAGAGTGGAGACACCGGGTTCTTGGAAGGCGGCGCACCCACAAGCCCCACCGTGCCCTTGACCTAGACTGGAATGTGAATGGCGCCCCCTGGAGTTGCAACGTGGGCCCTGAGAAGGAGGATGAAGTACGTCGTTACGGACTTGGCTTCTCTGAAGCCCACTTTGTCTGAGAGCCATGGACAGATGCCAATGTGTTCTTTGACTTATTCAGTTAGAAAATGAGAATATCATCATTCTTCCGCTCCCATTCACTTGAATTTTACCTCAAAAGAAAGATGTGTGAGAATTTCTTAAGACAAAACAATATAACGTAACTCAGAGAAAGAGTCCCAAAACACAATATACAGTTGTCCGTTCAGTTCAGCCAACAATAATTGAGCATCTACTGTAATCCTAGAACTAATGCTTCGTAGCAGAGATAGAAAGAAATAGTGATGTCCCCCTTCCCCAACCTTCTTATTTTCTAGCATTATACCATCCACCCCTTCAGCTCTAAAGCTAAAGGCTGTAGTAGCAGAGAATGGGACATGATTGGTCCCTTCCCTGCAGTGGCATTTTTCTTAAAAATGTGTGGCTATTCATGGACACACATCAGCCCAGGACCTGGCCATCCCCTCTGAGTTGTTTCATGCTAATCCTGGTGAAGCACTGATGGGCCCAGAAAACTCTAATGGATGTGTTAAATTGAGAGTCCAGAGACCTGATTTCATGTCCTGCCTCTTCCCCTAAGAACTACGTCACAATGTCTCTCTGTCTCAAATGCCTTGTCCTTCAGATGTTCCGAACAACCCCCTAACCAACTCCTACTTTAACTACATTGCTTATGAGTTTGAAGATAAAGTGGTATGAGTAAAGCACATGGGAAAAAACAATTGTCTAGACCCAGGTAAGGTAGTTGAGTGAACTAGCTTTTGCTGTAGTTTACCTTCAGTGCAAGATAACTAATTGAACAGACTTGCCATCACCAATATTTCAACTTTCAAAAAGCTGAGACAGTGATCTGAAGGAGGCTGTCTTGAATCTGGGGTCAGAAGTGACAGCATTTCTGCCATCGGGCACTGCCACTAGCAGACTTGGCCAGCGAATATCCCTGGAATAAATTTCCTGATTAACTTTTTAGGGTCTATGTCCATATTTGTCCTTGTTAAAAATCACCAATGCTTAATTTGTATTCAATTGAATGGTTTGGCTTATCTCTCTTTCCAAAAATACACATTGATGCTGTAGGAAAGCTTTTGGCAGAATGAACACTGGGATAAAGAAGTAACAGCAAGAGATCACGTGAGAAAAGACATAAGTGAGAACGAAAGAGACCCAAGGCCACTTGGGCTGGACCTGAAGGCCCCCTGAGACTGCAAGTCCCCAAGCCCCCAAGCCAAGGTAGCTGAGAAAAGAGAAAGTCAGTGACTTCTGAAGAAATAGTCTGTTCAGAAGACTTGGCAAGAATACTATGGCTTTTGAAGAAAGGCCTGCTTTTGACCACACTGAAGCAGATTTAAATTCATATTGAAACAAATGACTCAAGAATCTCAATTTAAAATGGCCTCTTCCTACGCATCATATACACGTATTAAAATATGTATTTTTCTAGGGATAGCTTTAAAAAGAACCTTCTCTGTAAGGAAGAGCTAATCAGAGCTCACTGGTACTTAATGGTATTTCGGAATCTTCCTTGGCTTGTTAAAGAGCAAAGGGGTCTCACAGATCAAAAGATAAGGTCACTAGTTTGTAAGCACAGCTTGAAATGTTGCTACCATCTGTGCTGAGTTTACTGCCAAGATCTTATAGTAAGATCGGAGTTTTAAAAGTTTCTTAGATTTCAAAACTTCAAGTTCAGAAGTTCTAGCTAGTAACTACCGTACAATAAAATCATTATTAAGCCTATATTATTTCACGTTGTTTTGGAAAGTTTAGTAGAAGCTGCCTGTTTTATCATTCCTAGCCATTCTTAATGTACTGTGTAATGGAAAATAACCCCATGGCTCTTCCAATGAGGAAGGAGGGGAGATGGGATGAGAAGAGAAGAAAAATAACCCAAGTGGGATAATTATGAAGAGTGGTAAATTAGTAAAAGGCCATGCTGTAGTCAACAGTAGCCTGAGTGTTTACTGAAGAAAATAATTAATTGAATCAGCACCAAAACAACGACCTATCTTGTACCAAAAGTCTAGATATTTATTGTTTCAGCAAATGTTTATTGAGTACCTACGACGTGCCAACCATTCTTCTCTGCCTAGGAGAAAATAGCCATGAGTAAAGTAAGCCAGATCTCTGATCTCGTGAAGTTTACATTTGATTGATGGAAATAAATAAAAATTACGTAAACGCATACTTACTCAATTTCAAGTAGTAATAGAGACTATGCAGGAAAAACAAAGCAGGATAAGGAGGATACAGAGTGACATGGAGGAGGTAGCCTTAGAGATAGGAGAGATGGAGATAGGGTCGTCTCTAAGAACGCATTCCAGGCAGAGAGAGGGAGCCAGGAAGGGGTGGGAACAGCAAGGCCAGAGTCTGGAATGGGAAGAACAAGAGTAAGAGTGGTGGGAAGGAGTTGAGCTGGAAGACACACATGGGAGGTCCTGCAGGCTTCTCTAGGCCGGTGCTTCTCAAACTTTAAAATGTACACCTATCGCCTGTCAATATTGCTAAATGCTGATTTTGTGTCTGTTAAGTCTTCAACGGGGCCCAGGATTCCATGTATCTGACAAGCTCCCAAGTGATACTGATAGAGCTGATCTCAGGAACACATTTTAAGTAGCAGGTCTTTCATCCATGACAAAAAGGTCAGATTTTGTTCGAAATGCAGTGTTTTGAACAGGGACTGGCATAACATAACCTGTGTTTTAAAGAGGTCACACTTGCTTCTGTGCAGAAAACAGATTCTACGTGACCGCTGGAAACAAATGATGACACTAGTTCAAACAGGTTAGTAGTTTGGGCTAGGAAAGCTGTAGTGGGGTAGTGAGAAGTTTGGAATCAGGCAATATTTTGAAGGTTGAGCTGATAAAACTTAACTGATGCATGGGATGTAGGCAACAGAAGAAAAGAGAGAATCGTGAAGAGTTGGCCAAAGCAACTGGCTAAACGGTGATGCCATTGACTGAGATGGGAGCAGGAGGTTGAAGGGTCGAGAGAGACATGCGTTGAGGAGGCAGGTGTTCAGGACTGAATTGTGTCCCCCCCCCCCCGCAAATTCGTATGTCGAAGTCCTAACCCCCAGTGCCTCAGAATGTGACTGTATTTGGAAACAGGGTTTTTAAAGGGATAATTAAGGTAAAATGAGATTATTAGGGTAGGCCCTAATCCAGTATCACTGGTGTCCTTATACAAAAAAGAAATTTGGGGCTTCCCTGGTGGCGCAGTGGTTGAGAGTCTGCCTGCCGATGCAGGGGACACGGGTTCGTGCCCCGGTCCGGGAGGATCCCACATGCCACGGAGAGGCTGGGCCCGTGAGCCACGGCCTCTGAGCCTGCGCGTCCAGAGCCTGTGCTCTGCAACGGGAGAGGCCACAACAGTGAGAGGCCCGTGTACCGAAAAAAAAAAAAAAAGAAAGAAATTTGGACACACAGATATGTGTCTGTAGGGATAATGCCATATGAACGTGATGATGGCCATCCACAAATCAAGGAGAGAGGCCTAAAACAGACCCTTCCCTATAGCCCACAAAGGAATCAACCCTTTGATTTTGGACTTTAGCCTCCAGAACTGTAAGACAGTAAATGTCTGTTGGTTAAGCCACCCAGTTTGTGTTATGTTGCCATAGCAGCAAACTAAAACAGTAGAGGAGGCACTGTTTGAGGCAGACCCTATCTGGGCAGGAGTCGACTTTAATGACTGGGGAAGGAGCATTCCAGGAAGAGAGAACAGCACATGAACATGTGTGAAAGCCCTGACATGGGAATGGGTGGTGTCCAAAGGTAAATTTTATTTTATTTATCTATTCTTTTAACATCTTTATTGGAGTATAATTGCTTTACAATGGTGTGTTAGTTTCTGCTTTATAACAAAGTGAATCTGTTATACATACACATATGTCCCCATATCCCCTCCCTCTTGTGTCTCCCTCCCTCCCACCCTCCCTATCCCACCCCTCTAGGTGGTCACAAAGCACCGAGCTGATCTCCCTGTGCTATGCAGCTGCTTCCCACTAGCTATCTATTTTACGTTTGGTAGTGTATGTATGTCCATGCCACTCTCTCACTTCGTCCCAGCTTACCCTTCCCCCTCCCCGTGTCCTCAAGTCCATTCTCTAGTAGGTCTGTGTCTTTATTCCCGTCTTGCCCCTAGGTTCTTCATGACCATTTTTTTTTTGTTTTTTTAGATTCCATATATATGTGTTAGCATATGGTATTTGTTTTCCTCTTTCTGACTTACTTCACTCTGTATGACAGGAAAATTTTATTTTAAACCCCAGAAAGTAGTGACATGATTGAGTTGCAGGGTTAGAGTACAAAGATCCTTGGATCAGAATTCAAAAGACATAGTATGTTCTAAGTCTGCCACTTATTTTTTGCACGATGTTGAGGGAGTCCCTTCGACTCTCTGAGCCTTTGTTTTCTCATCAGAAATGGAAACAAGAGTACCCATGGCACGTACCCCACCAGGCTGCTGAGAGGTCCAAAGCAAATAAAAATACAAGTGAAAGTAGTTCACAAAAAGTACAAAGCCTTATGTAAGTGTGAGTTGTGGTGATTGGTTGGTTGTTGCCGCTGCTGTGGTTATTGTTTCCGCTCTAATAGAGACTGTGCTCTAATGCCTTAGTGAATGGACAATACGCACACCCCAGACATGCAGCTCAAGAGCCACGTGCCTTGATGTTATGAGGACACTCCAGAGCCTCTCTTGGCGATCATCAAGTCATCCATCTTGTTCTTTAGAAGCTAAAAAATCAAGTTCATGTGATTTTAATTATAACCATACTTTTATTTAAAGTGGGGAGCAACAGAAGATTGTGGTAGCATAAATCACTAGTCATCTAATCTCATTTAGGTTACATGAAAACAAGATGGAAATCTTTGAAGTTAGTGTGTTTGTTTGCTAAATCACTCCCCCTCAAAAAAAAAACAAAACAAAAACAAGAGCAAAAAATCACGTTACGTTTCTCAGAACTGTTTGGATGGGAAGTATTATTTTTTGTAGGAACTCTTATTTAAAAAATAATAAGTTCCGTGTCAATTCTATAAATCAGTACTCTGTTGGTTGAAAGTGAACCATTTTAGCTACCACTGTTGCATCAAATTATGCAGCTCATTGAAATAAGCCATGAGGTTTTCCTGAGCTTTGGTGATGGACTGAATAGAAAGGAAACCCAAGGCAGACAGATGACAGCTATGATGCTCTTGGCACAGTTAAGGTGGGAAGAGGGAGGGTATGGGGAGAGGAAGGCCCAGAAATTGCAATTAAAACAATTGTCCACTCCACCCAAGGTCTTGGGGGCTTATTTTAATCCCTTTAATATTGTCTTTCATCTTCTGTAATAAATTATGTTTTGTTAGAAGATGACCGTTAGAATTGTGACAGTTTAGTCACCTCATGGAGAACAATTACCAGACTGAGGCATCACCAGCGACTTCTGCTACCTGGCTCTTTGAGCCCCACTTACAGGAGCAGGAAGATGATTCAGTCTCCATGTCCAAGGGGTCCTCAGCCCCCGTGTGGAGACTTGGAAATTCCAAACTGGAGAGTGACGCCAATCAATGACCAAGACTAAGTCACCCCTAACATCTTAACAATATAGTGTTCAAGATAGGTTCTTTTCAGATACTTAGAGCAAGGCTAATCTGTAAACTAACTAACAATAGCTAACAATTACTGGACTCTTCTAGTTGCCAGACTGTGCAATGTGCTTTCCATGCATTATTTTTCATCAATCCTCAAAATAAACCTGGAATATTTTAAATGCTATCAATTTCCTCTCATTCAAATTGAACGAAATGTATATATATATATTTTTTTATCTCATCCTCTTTATCTTCCAAATACTAGATTTTCTTATTTTCATTCTATGGATGTTCACTTTGTCCCCTAAGACACTGACCCTGAGCTACCAGGCAATTACTGCTGAAAATTTTAGTGATTTATCTTCAAAGATGTTGCTGGTTAAGGTGAAAGAAATGAAAGTAGACTATTTCTCCCCAGTGGCTCAGATTGAACAAACTGGGAAATAGTCAGCATTGTATATGCACCGGTCTGGCTCTCTTTTATAGGCTGGGTGGTTGGGAAACGTGTGTCACTTCTTAGCAGGACGCTTGATAAAATAACAAGGCACTTAAATCCCAGAAAGTGTATTCTCAATATGTCAGGAATATGCGACAGACATTTCTTGTACTTGAACAAAATCAAGATTTATAGTTCTTTAACTACAGCTATATAATCACTGTTATCATTCAAGTCTAGAGTCCTCCTCGTGTAACCTTTTCTCGTCCAAAGATTCAAAATCACATCAATTCAATAAGCATGTGTCAAGTTCTTATTGTTTCCAAATATGGTGCTGCTGATTCTATGAGTGGATTTGCAAACCTCCAAATGTCCCTCTCCAGGGATGCTCCTGGAGATCACACACTCACATGCCTCCAGGCCAGAGGCGTGATGTATAAGAGTGAAACTGAGTGGCTTCAATACAAGACACAGTGGCAGCGCTGAGGCCACCTGGAGAGTAAGTGTCCCACCTGCAGCACGCAGCTCAGCTCCTGCACACGATGCCAGGAGGGAATGCCAACTTCACGTAGCCAAGTCTACGAGTTTTCCAAGAAAATCTGGAAATTCAGATATCTGTGCAAATACCCTGATTTGTAAATGATGGCAGGTCATGTCATTTTCCTTTCTTTTAAATACAATGCAGCCAAGTTCACTAGGCCACCATTTTGCAACTTCTGCTTTAGGGATTCTCAGGGGGAAGAGAGATGTTCCAAAATGTTTCTACCCCACTCCCCTCAAGGGCTTTTCCTCTCTGCTCTCTCACACACAGAGGGACATCACAAGAAGCACCTCCCTTCCACTGGGAAGGGTCTGAGCTTTGGAGAAAGTGAAAAGTAGGTCCTTTAAAGACCCAAATCCAGCCCCTTCCCTCCTGCCTTTGGATAGAGCCATATGTAATTTAACACCATCACAGACAAGAATGAGTGCAGGTTTGAATTTCTCCAAGGAGGGAGAGCCTTACAGTGTTCACATGCCCTTAACAGATCACTGTGGGGCCTCTGACAGAGACAAGAAAGTCAGGAGAATGAAAACAAGATCTCTATTTTCAATGTATCGGGCTCAAGGGAAAAGCAAGCCTTTCAAATTAAGTTTAAGAAATTTAGGGTAGATTTTAAATGAAATATAAGTCTCAAAATTACAGATTTGGGAGCTGTGAGAGTAGAGAAAACAATTAAATCAAGAGAACCGATATAATTCCCATAACAAATATGGCACCATCGCCAGGACTGGGATGGCAAAGAAATGGACCTGACCTAGACTCACAGTGGTGAGATATTACAGTAACCTACAGAGGATGTCTCCAACCAGGCAAAGGAGAGAATGGCGACAGAAAGCAGAATTTGGTAACGTTGGGAAACCCCATATGAAGATTTTTTACTGAAAAGCAAGGCTCAGAGAAGTCAGAAATGGTAGTGTTCTAGTATCCAAACCACGGCAGACATCGGAGAAATCTATTTATAAGGGGCCCTGAAAACAACCCATTTATTAAATCACAGATAATCAAATTACAGATCTTTCTCAACTTACAATGAGGTTATGTCCCAATAAACCCATCCTAAGTAGGACATGTTCTAAATCAAAGTGCATTTAAGGCACCTAATCTACTGAACATTATAGCTTTAGCTCAGCCTACCGGAAACGTGCTCAGAACACTTACGTTAGCCTACAGTTGGGCAAAAATTATTTAACACAAAGCCTGTTTTATAATAAAGTGTTAAATATCTCATGTAATTTATTGAACACTGTACTGATAGTGAAAACAGAATGGCTGTCTGGGTACAGAATGGTTGTAAGTGTATCAGTTGTTTCCCCTCCTGATTGCATGGCTGACTGGGAGCTGCCACTCGCTGCCACTGCCCAGCATCATGAGAGAGGATCTTCAAGCATATTGCTAGCCCAAGACAAGATCAAACTTCAATATTTGAAGTATGGTTTCTACTAAATGCATAATGCTTTTACACCACTGTAAAGTCGAAAAATCGTTAGCCAAACCATCATCATTCAGGGACCTTGAGTATTTTAAAATGAGTTTGGCATACTCATAGAAGCCAGGGAACTATGTAATCCCTTAGAACGATTTTTAACAAGAAGGAATGAACTGAATATTAATTCTTTCTGAACTTTTACTCTTTATTCCTTAGCTAGTGCTCTCCACAGTTCAACTTTTGCTTTCCTGGACCACTTGGGGAGAAGAGGGGAAAGGGGGAGCTTTGAGGGCCCTCTGGTCATCACCATAGTCTCTCAGCTCTCATAGTGGTCCTTAGGGGCCAATTTCACTGTTTCTCTGATGACTGCTTCTGGGAGCTCTGTTCCACACCTCTCACAGGGGAGACTCTACAGTGATAAGACACCTATTAGCAGGGCAGAGAGGAAGCAGGTGCAGCAGAGCTCCAGAAAGATGCAGGATTCTTTTTGTCTTTTTTTTTTTTTTTTTTTTTTTGGTCTCTGGAATTCATTTGTTATACTTTTCCCTGGATCATTTTAGATCTCTAGACTTCGTTTGTTATACCTTTCTCTGGATCTCTGAAAAGGCATCTAGACAGCTTAAACAGTGAAATGGGAAGGTTTCTTCAGTCATCTTTTAAACAGCAGCAAATGTTTCAGAGGTCCTGTCTGATTTCTTTACCTGGAGTTCAGTTCTTGGGCTATTTTCCCTAATTTGCTTTTTTTTTTTTTTTTTTTTTTTTTTTTTTTTGCTTTGGCAGTCAATTCCTCATGATTCTCAAATAGTCTGTGATATCCAAGGAATACAGTAATGACTTTGGCGATATCAGCATTACCATTCCCTTGGTTTGGGCTTCTTGCTGGTTCACCCAGGCTATATTAGGTCCTGAAATCATGTACTCTCTACCCATTCATTATCTAGAAGTCCTTACATATAAGCACTACATAATGGGCACTGGTGACTTTACCTAGCATTAGACCTCTATGAGCATGTTCAGATACGGAGGAAGAGAAATCTATCCTCTGAAATCTGTGTATTCTAATAGAGCTTAAGGTCAGCTTGTCACAACTATCAGTATTATGGTTAACAAGGGGGAGAAAAGGAGCTGAGATCAGCTAGGGCACAAGGACAGGCCCCTGCAAGAAGCCAAGAGGCTACATCGTGTAGTGCAGAGAGACAGAGTCATCCCGCTTCTGGTTAATCCAATGGCAATAGCCAACCCACTGGAGCAGACGAACAGTCTGGAGTATGGGGGAGGGACTCCTGGGAGGTTCATAGTATCAGTGATGACTATGGGATCATAGGTCTGGGGATCCAGCCCTGGTCATGTGAAGATGGGTGGACACATCACCCAGCTCCAAAGAAATAGGCTTGAAGGAATTTGATGAGGGGCCAGAATCCTTTTGCCCTCTGCTGGGATTCAGATTTGGTTACATATAGCTCCACCAAGAAAACTTGAATAGACTCAAATATCCAAAGACCCAAGCAGAAAACTAGTCAAACAGGCTTGCTTCTCTTGACATTAAAGGATGCCACCTCTCACTCACCCAGACCCTAAAGGTTATGCTCATCAAAGAGAAGGTAGCAACAGAGTAGCTTCCAGACCCTAGTCAAAGGTGAGATGGGTCTTCTAACGTGATTGACAGAGCTCCCATTGGGCCACACTGGGGACAGAGACCAATTTATTATCACTAAGAGCTGGTGAGGCCAAGAACAGGAGCAGTGAATAGGATGAGGTAAGAAACGAGAGAAACGGAGAAGAAAGTGGTGGGTAGTTTAAAAAACACTGGCCAACTCAGATGACCATCTCTCAAGCACTCCGAATTTGAAGTGGGATTGCTTGAGATTAGCATAAAAATGCACTTCAAAAGATTGAGAACAATACCTCAATTCATTAGTTCAGAAGGTCTGTGGAGCATTCACACATAATGAGTATATTATCGCTTGTGCCTACCTGGGCTAAATCAGACAAACCTGTAGTTATATTTTGGCCCCTACCTGCCTCCCCTTTCTAGACCCAACTCAGACTCATGCCAGCTCTATTTATTAGGACTCTTGGCCCCAAGTATCAAACATAATGCCAAGCTGGCTTAAGCACAAAGTAAGGAGGGGTTATTATAAGGACCCAGGGGGGCTTTGCGGAACTCACGGTTAGTAAGTCTTCTGGCCAGACTTGGAAGGAACTGGAAATAGGAATTAGAGAGCCTGTGTCTGCTTCTCTGAACCTCTGCTTCGTTTTTTTTCTCTTTCTGCAGACCAGCTTTCTCTGACTCTGAGGTCCACATGTTAGCTTCTCCGTCTCTCCCTGTCTCTTATTTGCTTTTGTCTTAATATATAAATACAGAGTGAGAATTTGATTGGCCCAGCTTGGATCCGGTGTACATCTCTTGCCCAATCAGGACCCACTAGGGGGTGGTTCACGTGTGACACCATAACTCAGAGGAATCCAGTCTTAGAGGCCCGTGCTTCTCAAACTTCAACGTGCATACAGATCACATGGTCATCTTGTTTAAATGTAAATTCTGATTAAGTCTGGAATAAGGCCAGAGATTCTGCATTTTTAACAAGCCCCCAGGTAATACTGCTGCTGCTGGTCTGTGATTCCCATATAGCAGTTATGGAATGTGGGCTGGAGCATCTCCCAATACAGTGACTCCATTTTTTTTCCCTGCAAAGTGTAGCACATAACTTCATGGCCTTCTTCTGGCCCCTGGGTGCTCATCTCCCCTTGTCATGGAGTGGAGTTTATTCAGGGGTGCCTGTCCTCTCTGAGAAGACCCTTATGTTCTCTAAATAATTAGTTTCTCACCATCCTCTAACAACTCACCTCATCAAAACTCCTAATCCCTAAGTGTTGGTTCTCACCTAGTTTTCATGGAGAAAAGAGATTTGATGAACCAATCCACATCATTAATGGTAATTTAATTGGCAAACATTGATCAAATCAAAATATTTAAGAAATATTTGGATATTTGCTTTTTTTCTTTAAGGGAATATGCTATATCCCCAAAGGAATGAATATCTAATGGAGCCATTTCAGTCACTGTGGCAAGTAGATAAAGAAAAACCGTGAGACAAGATAGGCACAGTGTTACCCATTGTCTCAAAATATCACAGGTAAAGGTGCACAAATTTCAGTTGGGGTCTACAAAAGCCATGGATTCTGGCTGGCTCAGCATTACCTACGGGGTTCTGAACCAGCATCAGAACCACGGATGGTAGCCAAAGAGACCTGGCTATGTCCCAGCTGAAATTATCCAGGTAATTTATGCAGAATCTGTCTCCTACATTCAAAACTACATTTTGATGTGCATAATAGCAGCTGAGCATTTTCAGGAGGAAAACCACCCACATTATATAAACACTCTGCCAGCAGAAGAATAAGGAGGGGCAAGGCTGTGCACCTGAATTCTTGGTCATTGCAGGGTTTAATATGTGTCTTAAGTAACTACTGAATTTGTCTTAAAGCCTGTTAAAAAAATGTTTAAGCCAACTTAAATACTTTGGTCATGGCATTAAACTTTTCTAAATAAGAAGTGCCTTCTTTTTCCTGTCTCATATCCGAGCATTTTAATGAAAATACTTCCCAACTATCCTATAGGCATTTCTCTAAGCCTTCCCAAATTCTCTGCAGACTCTGTAAGATTTCATTGATTCCTAAAGATAAAAATGTATTGATCTTCAGTATAAACACCTGGAATCCACTGCAAAACGCTCCAGGCATCCGTTGCCTCTTGCACCCAGGGGCCTGAAAATCTTGGAAGATGTCAGTTGCTGCCATCAAGACTCAGTGTTTACTCAAGTTTCTTCATTTCCCATACGTGTGTGCTTGCATGCCAAGCCAAGAGCATTTACTCCCGTCGTTAGTAACCTCTTGCAAAATAGACTTCCTCATATACTACAAATTCTGAAGGAACAGGGACGAAGCAGATAAGCTTGGTGTGTTTTTCTTCAGAAGCAGATGCTCCTGCAGTGTGTTTTTAGCAATTCTTTTATCCACCTATTAGACCAGCCGGAATGGGGGAAAGTGGCATGCTTTGAATAAGAATAAAACAATTGCAGGAAGATTTTTCATCAGCCAGCGTTGTTGATAAAACAGTCTGCTTGAGGTAAGGAGTGACGCATATTGGAGTCCCTGCCTAAGACATCAAGGTTATTCATCAGAAGACCTGGAAGCAGATTGTGATCTCCCAATTTTTTAAAAAAAAGCTTCATGTCATTCAGATGCTAGCACGCATTCAGAAATGATAGCTCCTGGCTACTGCTAACTTAGAACCTCCCAGACCATATTTCTATTCTCTTTCAAAATATCTTCATCTAATCTAAGACATACAGACATTTTCAGTTTGAACAGTTAATTCCCCTGATTACAGAAATTGGTTGACAAATGCTTATGTTAATTTACCAGTTAAAGGGGCCCATGGGATGAATGACCAGTGGTGTCTCACATGGCATGTGGTGGCTTTTGTACAGACCCAGTCCAGGGCCCTTCCAGGCCAAAAAAAGAGTATTGAATTTTCATATAGAAAGTAAGATTTAGACTGGGGTTTAATGTAAGAAAAATGAGAAGAGCAAAGATGATTCCTTATTGCAGTTGTTACAAACCTGGGCTCTGGAATCAAACATGAGCTTGAATTCTGATAACAAAGTTCCTTGCTTGTAACATGCTGCGTTCGTCGCCTGCAATTATGGAAACAGTCACTGTGAGGGTACGCTGAGATCACGTGGGTGAAGTACAGAGTGGGCGCTTGGGGAGAGCTCAGAGCACTAAGGCTGGTGCTACACAGCTCTGATCCCACCTGCCTAGCTTCACCCAGTCTTCACCAATCCTAAGGAAAACAGAACAGAAACAAACAAATAAAAATTCAAAGGTTACATGGAAGGGAAGATGGGAGGAGCTTTGGAGAAATTTCTAGACACTGTCATCCCCTTAGAAGCCATGGAATGAAATTAAAGTCTTCCGTAAGCAAACTGGACACCACCACCCGTTTCACCTGCCCTTTTGCTACCAGGCTAACCCTGCTTAAGCACCAGACTTTACACTTTGATCATTTGCATTCCTCTCTCTGTGACTGTTCTTGAAAGGAAAGAGAGTGTCGTGTTACTGTATTTGCCACAAATTCAGAGGGGAAACCCCACTGGGAAATTAACAAAACCCTCCAAATAGTTTGGTTTCCCCTATTCAGCCACAACTGTCCTATGGTGCCATCTGCCCTCCTGGCTGAGCTGAACCAAGCTGTTGGGGGCCCCAAAGACCCCCAGGCTGCAGCTTTCTGCAGTTGGGTAGGAGAGAAAACTAGAAGTCTTCAGACAGTCCCAAAAATGTCACTACTCTGGGGGATCCAAAGTATTCTACCATTTTTCTAGATTGGTGGAGAAATGAAAATGGATGGGGAAGAGGGGGCTGGGAAGGAGCAAAAAGATTAGTCCAAAGATTCTCTTTCACATCTCGAAAGGGAACGATTTCTTTGGACATAGACTCCACTTTGGCAAAGTTGCTGCATCAAAATAAAAAAGTAAAGTTGCTCTGGACAATTTTAGTTCATCTAACCACATTACTTGCATCCACACAAAAGATAAGACAGATAAACATAGTTCGGAGTGCCCAAAAGTATTTCTGTCCCCTGGATGGATTTGGAATGTAGGAAAGATAGAACCAGTGATCTTTTAGCTAGCTCGAGTCAAGCCTGGCTTAATCCTAAGCATTTCATATTCAGAGCAACTGAAGACTTCCTCAGTGCACTGGCAAGTTTATGGGTCAGAGAAGCACCCTTGTTGATAGTCCTGATCAGGGCAGCAGCACACAGGGGCCACTGAGCCCTGGAGAACAGCTTTTCCATCTCCGGATCCCGGATCCCGTAGAGCAGGGTGTTTGCAAGGCTTGTCGCTCATAAAACCCCTGGGATCCAGTTACAATGCAGTTACTTCTCTAGCAGAGATTTCAGCCTTGCACGTTTTAGAAGGTACCCATGCTGCTCACCAGAGACCCTGGAATCAAAGCTCTGTTCAGTGTCTGCTTCCTCGTCGTCGCTGAAGCTTTCGAATTACTGAATCTGCGGAGAAGACAAACCTAGCTTGTTTTGAATATGTGCAGGGAAGACTGGCTGATGGCTGCGTGAGCTGCCTTGACTCGTTTACCAAAATATCTCTAAAATGAGAGTAATTTCAGTAACTGAGATGATGACATTTTCCTTTTCGCCCTCTCCTCTGAGTGCATTGTGTGAAAATGTCCAAACCAAAATGCTCTTCCTGAACACTGCAAAATGGTGGACTTTGGGTCAATTTATTAATATAGTTTATTTAAGGGAAAACATTTAGAAAAGTGTAATGGCAACCAAGTTAAGCAAGCATTTTACAAACTGGATACTAAAGAAACTTGATCAAGCTTTGCTTACAGAACAGGACCAGGCTAGTGTTTAGGAAGTTAAAATACGGTTATGTTTTCAGTGTCGGCATCCTCACTTGATGGCTCCAAGCAGGGTGACACAGGTACTCTATTCATATTTGATGCTAAATATGCCCTGGACAGCTCCATCTGCCAGGTCTGAAGAACACAGGAGAAACGAGAACAATACAATCACAATTCTTTACCTGCTTATTTTTCCCAAATCTCCTTTATGTGGTGAGCCTGTATTCATGTCAATTTCTTGAGGAAGCTTCTTTCAGAAAGGGGTGTTATGAAGGAAACAAATTCTGAATGTTGATGTTCCAATAAAATGTTTTATATTATTCGTCAGAGTTCTAATCATTAGGATAGCCTATTTTTTCCTCCCAAAGTTCCAGTCTATCTCAGACCAAGAATCTGATGAGGCTGACCACAGTTTGGGGGAGAAGAGAATAAAATATCCCCATTCTATGATCTGCCTTATCTTAGGGACAGTCTTGTTACATGTGGAGCAGAAGGGGTGAGAAGAGGAAACAAGATTGTTGTTGGTACATTTACCTCCAAATAAGTTTACTCTGGAAACTTCTAGGAGGGAGCTATGATAATCCTGTAAACTTGCTGCTCTACCTTATTAAAGGAGGGTGTGTGTAGACCTAATATCTTTGAAGTAATAACTCTGTCCAGAATAGGTTATCTTTACTAGTAACTGAAACTTTCCCCGCAGTAACAAAAGTGATCCTTAACCTTGTAACAGATCTATAATGGCTGACACATTTAGAGGAACAATCATGAACAGAGTTTAGCCATTTTTAAATGACTCAGGATCATAGTCTCAGCTCAGGTGAAAGTTGGTCAGAATTGCAAGGAGTGCCTCTGAGTTAACGGCAAGGATAAGGTGATGCCAATTCACAGGAATTGGGGGCACAATCCCTCTGGAATCTGTACTGAGTGTGAGTACCAGGCCTCCGACTTGTGAGATGAATGGTGTGGCTCCCGGATTAGATTATTGGGGATTTCCCTGTACAGTTAATATTAGAGTCCAACACTATGTACACGTGCATTGTATCTGTAACTGCAGTGTGTAGAGGCAACCAGACCTGAGCCTTCCCTCCTTGGACGCCCGCAGACAGTGGTAGTTGAGTTAACTTGCATATGACAGATCCCACTTGTTACTGGAGATGTTTATCTGCTCCCAAGGTAGGCTGCGTTCATGATCACAGTGATGACAGCTGGTAACCTGGTTGCAAAAACTACTCCCACTTCTTTCTTCCAAAGGAGAAAGAATAAGACACTTCAACTGAACAAGGTGCATTTCTCCACATAGGGTGGCTCATCTTTATGCTTTGATTCGCTAATAAATACATAAGAAGGTGAACATTTGCCAAGCAGGAAACAAACAATAAAGACATATGTGTGTGTGTGTATACATACACACACACATTTATTATGTAAGTGATAAAAGGGAAGGAAACTATATATCAAAGCTGTCTATTTTCAGAACAGTCATAGAACTTCAAAGTGAAAATTATAAATCATAAGCAAGATTTTCAAGGTATTTGTGTATTTTTAAAATTCAAATAATCTATTGAGTAAATCACAGTAATTTCACCAAGCAGTCAAAATTATATTTTCCCTCTCTTTTTAACTGTCTTAGTCTGTCTGGGCTGCCATAACATGGACTGGCTAGCTTAAACCACAGAAATTTATTTTCCTACAGTTCTGGAGGCTAGAAGTCTGGGATTGTGGTGCCAGCATGGTCAGGTCCTGGTGAGAGCCTGTCTGCAGAAGGACCCCCTCTTGCTGTGGCAGAGAAGGGGAAAGAGCAAGCTTTGTGGGGTCTCTTCTTATAAGGGCAGTAATCCCATAGTGAGGGCCTTATCTTCATGACCTCATCTAATCCAGTTACCTCCCAAACCCCCCATCTCCACATCCCATTGCAGTGGGGGTTAGGGCTTCAACGTATGGATTTGGGGGTCAGGGGACCCGATCAATCAGTCCATAACACATGCTTATCACATTTGCGAAGTACACAAAGTCTTAAAGAGGTACTATTCCCTGTAATATTATGACCGATCTAAGCACTCTAGATCATGTGGATTGATGAAAAGGAGAACTGCATCTAGAGAAAAGAGATTAACCAGCCAAAGTACTAGAAATCATATCATAAGCGGTATTGATGTTGAAGGAACCAGAGCTCTTTGAAGCTAAGAAGGAAAATCTGAGAGGACACAGCCCACAAGTATTTGTTGAAAATATTTGAAGACTTGCATATTGAAGAAGGACTTGACTTCTTTATAGTTTCAGAGTGGAATAAGTGGAAATTAGAAGGAGGTAGATTTTGGAAAAGTATAAGACAGAACTTTCTAATAAAGAGAACTGCCCCCAAATTGGATAGTAAGGTCTTCAGCGCTGAACTCATTCAGACTGACAATGTTCTTTCAGAGACATTCTAGCGGCAGAGTTTGAATCAGGCAGAACTTGGGACCAGATCTCTCCACAGTCCATTCTGACCCTAAGATGCTATGTTTTAAGAGCTCAGCCTTTAATGATAGTCTTTAAGTGATCCAAATATGAGTAGGAGAAAGAATATAAGGGCCAAATATACAATATTATTTTGTGTTAAATGAAGGGTAGGAGCGGGGATCCAAAATGTGCTCTTCCTTTTAGGGGTGCGCTTAGGATAAAGCATTCAAAGGAAATATAATTTTCAGACCAAGTGGTTGAAAAGAATTATAAACCAAGGAATTGGTTGATAATTAGGAAAAATCTCATCTCAAGTGAATCATGAGATAAGAGTTTTATTGTTGTTGTTTTGTTTATTTTGTTTTAAGGGCATACGTTTTGTTTATTTCATGAACTGTGTATTTTCTATGGAAAGGAAGGACGGATGGAGGTTCATGACCCAAAAAATAGTAACTAAGCCTGCTGTAAGAAAAATTAATCTCAATCTAAGCTAAGATTGGTCTGTCTTATCAGTTATCTGCCAGTACTAAGGAAACGTATCCCTTATGTAATCTTGCCTACTTTTAAATAATCGAAGTTCTAGAATAAAGCACCCGGTCTTTCTTTTTTTATATTGGAAATATATGAGTTCACTTTCTTCTAACAAGGTACAAATTAATTTACTCTCTCTTCTGAAAAATTCAGTTCTGTTTAAACCAACTGAAAATCCAACCAACCTAATGGATATCGATTAGACCTTGATAAAATGTGTGTGGTTCCAATGACTGAGTAAACTTACTAGAATTTGAAATAATGAAGACAGGACAGTATCTGTTTTATCCCTCACTGTATTCCTTCTTGTGTTTTGTGGTGCCCGCTACCAGGAGCTCAATACAAATTTATCAAATTAATGAAAAATTATTTTCAGAGCGCTAATGATTCAACTGATGAGGTATTTAAAAACATATCAATCAAATTCACACTAGAAAGTTGCTTCAATTACAGTGGTCCATGTTGGTTTTTCAAGAACTACCCACTTGGTGCATCATCCAGGGCCTTTCGTTTCTTTCTGTTTTCCTCCTCCTGTTTGCTGTTGCGTTATTGCATGAGCAGCAGATGTCTAATAAGATGTGAAATTCAAATTAGATTTGAATTTTGGTTATGCCTCTTCTGAAAAGTTCAGTTAGATTTAGGGGGAAATTTACTAACAGATTCCATTAACGGAAGAAAGTTTGCTTCATTGAAATGCTTGTGGGTCAGAAACAAAGGTTATAAAAGGCAAAAGCATGGATAATACAGATTATATAGGGAGTGCATTGTTGCAGACTATGGTTACAGTATGAAAAAGAAATTGAAACGAAAAAATATGCATTTGAATGCCTTGAAGTGAGAGAATAGAACACACATTCTCATTATATGAAGGTAGAGAACTCAGTAAGAAAAAACTTTGGCCTGGGAATAGGAACCCTAGGTTTTTATCAACACTTTGGGTGTCATTTAGCATCCTGGACCCCAGGTAGCTCATCCATAAAATGGGAGACACGACAAAGTCACAGAAGGTCAGTCTAAAGTGATGGTGCTTAAAGTGTTTTCCTTCAGCATCACTGGAGATTTTGTTAAAAATGCAAATTCTTTGGCCCAACATGGGACCCATTAAATCTGAAACTCTGGAATTGGGGCAGGGTAATCTGTTTCGACATCACTCCTTGTGATTCTGATGCACACTCACTTTTGAGAACGATGAGCTTTGTGTTCTCTTGGAAACCCATGGTGAGGGCTTTACAGGTACTATAATAATAGATTGAAACAGCTCATGGTTAAGGTAGTATTTTCTGTGGATGCTTCTTAGTCATGCATAACAAATCATTTTCTAAGTGTGATGACAAACAGGAGAATACTAGCTGAAGGCAGAAAGAGAGGGGTTCCAATGATGGGAGTGATCAGGGAGCTATAAGAAAAAAGAGGCTGTGAACTTTCAAGACTTTACAGCCATGTCTTGAATTACCTTCAGCAAGTGTATTCATTTGAAGACCTTCATGAAAACGGATTCTTTTCCCCCCTGTAGCTACAAAATCGAACTGTTTTGTTTCTGTGATTCTTGAGGATTTTTAGTTTGTTTTTATTTTTATTGTTGTTGAATCCACAAAAGAACTTCCTTGCCGAAGAATATGTCAATCAAAATTGTCACTGTAATCCATAGTTTATCCATCTTCGTCGTTACTGTGATAAATCAAAGCAAAGGTTGAAGGTGGCTGCCTCTCCATTCCTTCCCACTTACGTTAGTCTAGAAATTTTCACCAAAGCAGTCTCTTTAAAAAATTCCACTTCATAAGTAGTCTGTTTTAGGTGACGACTCCAGATCATTTTAGATTTCAAATATGTATCATTTATTTGTGCTTCAGTTTATTTTTAGTTTATAATCTCTTTAAATTCAACTTAAGCCTGCATTGTACAATGCCTAACACATAGTCATGGGCAATAAATATTCAGTAGCATTTGTGATAATATAATACTTTAGGTTTTCTCTGTTCTAGCTTTGAAATATCAGAATAAACAGATTGGCTTTTCTTTTTTACTTAATTGTTCCCTGTAGCTAGATTTCGTGAATGGTTTACCGTCAGGATAAATGATAACAAATGTAGGAAAATATGATGCAAGATATGAGCTACATGTCTGTTCATGTTTCATCTACAGATATTAAAATATTATTTTCCAGTGTTTGGTCCATAGAAAGAACACACAAGACACTTCAAAGTAACTGTGTTACACAAGTGGGAATATTACCTTCAATGAAATATGAAACTTCAGAGTTTATAAAGTGCTTTCAGGGACACAATTTCATGTGATGCTCCCAACAGCCCTGTGAAGTAGGCATGGGGTTATTACCTCTTATGTACTTGACTGGAAAAAAAGAGTCTAGGAGGATTCAGTGGTTTGCCCAACGTCACACAATGAGTTATGAAACCAATTATTGTCCCAGATGCTTGTGTCACCTGTGCTCAGTTACCTCATCCATTGTCACTGTGAGCTGAGCTCCTCCCAGCCCCACTCCCCCACGTCTGGTCAACCTCCACAGTGTTGGGCCAGGTCACATTTCAGTAGGTGGCATAAAAGGAAAGGAGAGAGCTCTCTGATAGGTCGACTCTTGGTTGGAGGGAGATGGAGGCTATCCTGTATCTGACTCTAAAAGTAGACATGGAAAGTCTAGTCTTCATCAACATCTCAGGGCGCCACAGTAACACTGAAAGTATCACCTATGTCCTCTTTCAGAGGAGTATATCTTCTTGGTCCTAAACTCAGTGATTTTTCAATCCTGACTAACCCTTAGAATCACCTGGGAAGTTTTTTTTAATTCAGATGCTCTAGCCTCGCCCCCTGTGCGTCTAAGATGGGGCACAAACATTGATATTTTTTAAAGCTCCCCAGGTGACGAATGTACAGCCAGGATTGAGATCCACTGATACAGCTGAAATGGAAGCGAGGCTGTTATAAACTGGCACAGAAGCCACCTTTTTTCCTCCTCAAACTAGGTAAAAAGAGCATGTCTGTTGACAGTCCCAGCCATTTCTATGTGGAGGCCTTGTATAATTTCCAAACAAGCCAGAAAGTTGTGTCTACCAGGGAATTCCTGTGGGCTATTATTAAAGGGCTTATGGTTAACTGATGGGCTGAATTAATGGTGAGCATTAAGGCAGATTGAACCTCAAAATTCGGGCAGATTAACAAAGTGACCAATGTGGAGGTACAGATTTCAAGTTTAACTTTGAGTTTCCTATCTCTCACAAGACAAGCACTGGTGGTAATAAAAAGGATGCTTTCTTTCCTTTACCAGTCAAATGTGCATGGACCAGCCCTTATAAAAACTTGGGTCTATCCAGATAGACATAGGGGGAGAGCTATAATTAACTTGAGTAAGCAAAGTAATAAACAGCAGCCTGAAAAACAACTTCTAGAAATCTAAGAGGGACCTAGGGTCTGTCCTTAAACTACCCCTTCCTTTATTAATCCCCTGCACAAGGAAACCCCTAGAAATTTTATCAATAGCTCTTTCCTCTCCCTGTATTGGATTACATGTACATATGTGTGAGAGAGTCCCATTAAGGAAACACCTAAGAACAAATAAGTGTACTAAAGTGGATCAGTAGAAAGAAATAATTCATTTCATATAAAAATGAGGAGATGAATGTATCATACAAAGTTACAGTACTAGAGGAAAAAATTAGATGGTACTCCTTAATAGGGTTGAATATACAAATTGCATCTGAAGTTTCTATTTCACCAAAGATATATTTGACCACACCCGACCTGGAGTAAGGAGATATCTAATTACTAATTAACCTTTTGCAGCTAAGCCCTTATATAAATGGATTCATAATCAGAAAACCACTGACTCATTCAAAATCAACTGAAATGTCTCCACGATTTATAGAAGACGAACCCACAATACACCAAAAACAAGCAACTGGAGTAGACTTTCTAAAGTCAGGAACTTGCCTTTATTACATTAGAAGGGGAAAGAGGCTCATGTTTTTAGTTTTATTCAACACGTGCTTCTTGAGGATCCATCATGGTTTTGACGTTGCCGAGAGAAAAAAATAACATAGGACCTCCTCATAATAGCTACAAAACACATACCGAATAAGCAGAGAACGCTGCACAATATAACAGACATATTATATAAGACAGCAGATATTAAAGTTCTCATTTAAATCTATGCCATTACTGAAGAAGAAATGTGGAATAGAAACAGTGAGTACTGTCAGCAGTTGGAAGGACAGAAAACAAAGCTGGTCGAGAGCCCTAGGGCTCAGTTTCACTCTTTGCTCATTCTAGCAAACTTTTATAAAACGGCGCTCTCACCGGTAGTAAGTACTGGCTGCCCATTACCATCAAATCAAGTCGAGCTTCCTCACCCCAAATCAGATTATTCAGAATTAGACCCATTCATTGTGATTTGTCGTGTGTTCCCCCCGCCCCCCAACTCCGCAGTTTATAGTCAATGAGACCAAGCCCCTTCACAGCCGCCTCTGCCCTGGACTTTACCACGCGGCTCCTTCAGGCCTCAGGGTCCTCTAGCCCCCACCTCCACCTTGCAAATGTTAACCCCCCAGCCACACACATGCTCAGACCTACTCAGTTCCCAAGAAAAGGAAGCAGAGTGTGTCCCTAGAAATGTGCCTGAATCCCAGGATCCTGAAAACGTTAAAGATTCTAAAAGAGCTATTTTCTAAAAGGTCCACTTCTGAAAGAGATACAAATACTATTTTTTGTTGGAACCAGAGCCAGTAAGAATCCTTCTTGTGAGCTAGTTCAGGGGTGACAGTGGGCAAGGAAAGCCATGTGTACAAATGGAAATTTGGTCTTTTCTGAAGAGAACAGAAAAGTATTCCCTGCTGTTAGAAAAAGATAGCCATGGCGAACTTCTTAAAGCTGACTAACGTACCTACTATCTCTGCCATGTACAGAACAAGGTACCTTCTGTCCTGAGTGGCTGACTGGCCTGAAACAGATAATCTTACCAGCCCAGCGACACCAGTTCAAAGCCTTGGCCATTATCTATTACATATAAAGGCTTTTTACTATAACATAATTTTAATGAGTTATAAATAAATATTCTAGTTAACATTTGTCAGCGGAATAATTGGGTATACATGAAAATAAAAATTAGTGGAAAAGGAATTAAAATAAACTTAAAAGTTTGTTTTCTTTAAAATCCTGTTATATAGGAATTATTTTTTAATTTAATTGTTAATTACCACTTAATTTCTCAGTTTTCTTTAAATAAAGGGACACACACACACACACAGAAAGAGAGAGATTGATTTAAAAAATTGTTCCTCCAAGTTCATTAAATCTCATTTAAAGTTCACCCTTAACTGAGAAAAACATCTCTACTTGTTGCTGATATATGTTTAGATGCAAGAACCTTTCCCAGAAGACGTAGATTCCTTAGTGTCAAATATGCAAACATAAATAAATATGTTGAGAATAATAGCGTAGAATTTTCTAATTTCAAAATCATGACTTTACATTTTGACATGATTATTGGCTCATTTATAAACAAGCCTGTCTTTCAAACTGATTTTTCTAGAGTTCTAGCTTTACTTATTCAAATAAATCAAGCAATGATACTCACTCTTATTTAGGTCATAAATATTTTTGAGCAAAAATTAACCTCACTCAGAAACCTGTTGATTTACCAAATGATCCAGCCACCAACTACTTTATAGGATATATTTAGATTTCCTTTAAATTATATATTTGTATAGACTCCCAAAAGCTAATAGAGAAAGTAATATATTAGTATTCTACCATTACAAAGGACAGGAAAATGACAGAGACAAAAGTGCAGATTTTTATCAATATAGGACAAGGCGGAGTGTTTTGTGACTTTGTTCACTGTTGATTTAACCCATTTAAACAATCTAGCTTTGTTGCAGAGAAGAGACGTGTCCTATCCTCTCTTTTAACTCATTCTCTGTCCCATTGTGGAATGCTAAACAGCAGAAATATACCCATTTGACCCCAAATGTAGTCTTTTATCTTGACCTGGTTGTTTTGATCCAATACAGAGAAGAAAAAATCCAGCTAGTTACCCTAATTCTTTTCCAGTGTGCACAGCAGTTGTATGAGTAAATCTGAAGGGCCCAGAGCAGAGTACAGGGAATATATTGTTTGGCGTTCTCCCTCTCTAAGAAATAACAATCCCCACTTAGAGCACAGGGGTGCTGTGAGGGTTAGTCACAATAAATTCCAATTACAGTTCTTTAGAAATATAATACTGTGGCCAAATATTAAGGCTGATAAGAAACACCCAGGCACATCACTCAGGTCCATCTTCCCGGTCCAGAAGGAAGCTGGGAATCATTGTTCGCTTCAAGCCTGTGCTTCTGAGCTAGACTGTCACTGTTGCTGTTGTTTACTGACTGTGTAATAATTTCAAGAAGCAGAGGAAGTAGTTCATTTGGGAAAGATAACATACGCATTTGTTCTTTTTCTGTAATTCCATTACTAAGAATTTATCCTAAGAAAATAATCTAAAATACATAAAAGGTTTTTGTACAGAGATGTTTCAGCAGTGTTATTTATAAGAACCAAAAATTTAATGACAATCCACATGCCTAGGAATAGGGAAGAGATGAATTTAATTATCATAGAAGCATATGTTGAAACATCATGAAGCCATTAAACTACATTTGTGAAAAGTTTTAATGACAAAGAGAACTGTTTTCTTACAATGTTAAGTGAAAAAGAACACAGAATGGTATACATGATATCATGCCAACTATTATATATGCATAATATAAAATATATATTATGCATGTGTCAGGATAAGACTAGAAAGAAAACAGGAAATGTTAACAATAGTTGGTGGGCGGGGGATTATACATGATTCTTCCCGTCTTAATATTGTCCTTTTTATTTCCCACTTATTACACGAAGCATTTCTCACATTTTACAAAACGAACAAATATACACACACAGGCACGCAACCACTAGAAATGAAGTCAGAAAACTTATTTTCCAAGTTATCCTACCATTGTAAATTGCATGGTGTTAGGAAAATCTCTAATCAATGCTCTATTCATACGCTATGGTAATTTTATCTCATAAGACTGTGCTAGAATTAGCTGATATAATGTATTTTGAAATCATTTTAATTTAAAAATCCCAGGGCTTGCCTGGTGGCGCAGTGGTTGAGAGTCCGCCTGCCGATGCAGGGGACACGGGGTCGTGCCCCGGTCCAGGAAGATCCCACATGCCGCGGAGCGACTAGGCCCGTGAGCCATGGCCACTGAGCCTGCGCGTCCGGAGCCTGTGCTCCACTACGGGAGAGGCCACAACAGTGAGAGGCCCGCGTACCGCAAAAAAAAAAAAAAATCCCATATGATTATATAACAGTATTTCTTGGAGGTAGAGGAAGAGGGCCTTTCATAGTTTTTGCAGGTCAGCCTGTATAGTGAAGACGGTTTGGCCATCATTCCTTCTGCCACCGGTTGGCATTCTGACCACAGTGAAGGAAACTGTGACGACCGTGGTGAGCCTAGTTCCTGTAGACTAAGTAAAAAACTAATGCAAATTAGTTATCTTAATAAATGAAATGTTTCCATTTATCTGTATAATGTGATATATATTTTGCACTATTTTTCAACCTTTCCTTAAAATTGACAACCATAGCTTTAAAACTCCAAAAAGTGATACTAGAACATTACAATTCTCATTCCTTTTCTATCACTGATTCAAACAGTGGAAAGAAGGAAAGAAGGAAGTAAGGAAGGGAGGGAGAAGGGAAGGAAGGAGAGAAAAAGAAAGAAAGAAATAGAAGGAACTCAGAAATATGGGTCCCAAATCTACTACAAGGGAGGTTGGGAAATATAATTTTCCTATATGCTAAGGAAGAGGAAGCAGAATGACCTTTTCTGTGCCACAGACTCCTAGGTGAAGAGGCAAGTAACGGCTCTTCGGAACTAGAAAAATCAAAGGATTTTGGCAACTAAGTTGCCTGGGGTTCAGTCTAGATTGGGGAGGGAATAGATAGTGTATATCCTGAGAGATATTTCTGGAAGCTTTCACAAACCACCAGGTGACATTAAAAAAAAAAATCACAGAGTTCATAAATCTTTGTTTGCCTTTTGAGGTCAACACTTCAACAGTCTATACCAGGATTTAGGAACTTCTAACCCACAGGGGCAAGGGTAGGCATTGGACCTAATTGGTCCAATTCCTAGACCCTGCCCTTCTTTCAATTCACATTCTAGCTTTTTTCTTATCTCCTAAAAGAAATATTTTAGGCTTAGCCAATAATTTGACAAAGTTAATAAGATTTGAAGTCAGCTTCTGGTTTGTTAGCTGAATCAAAGAGAGCAAGGAGCTCTAAATGGAAAGTAAGGTCAGAAACACAGCAATGAGAAATGGATTCCAGAACTGGGAGCATAGGAGGTCAGGGTCAGAAGGTTAGGGGGAAACCATCACAGTCCAAGTTCTAGGGCTAGAACAAGGTCAGGCCAGAGAAACAAGTCTGAGAGTCCAGCCCCTGAAGGCCTGGTGAGGTTGCACGTGCACTCCCAGATTTCCTGCAGGGGAGGTTCATCCACCCAGAATTCTAGTCCATGTCATGTGCTGAATGGACCACTTTGCAGTTGAATTTACATTTTACTCACATCTCAGGCCTAATCACAAACTGAGGTTTGTTTGCTTTACTTTTGCACATGGTTGATGGGGAAAGAAATTCATCCTAATAGTGATTTTTCACTTCTAACAGTAAAAAAAAAAAAAAAAAATATATATATATATATATATATATTTATAGTTTTTACTTTCCTTTTTCTTCTTTATAGCAGAAATATGTGTACAATTTGCCCTGAATTCCCAAGCCACTCTGTTACAGAGTTGGCTATACTCAATGACTCCCAGTATTTAGTCATCTCCCTTCTCGAGTGAATCTTAAACATGGAGCATCTTTCCTCTCAGAGTAAGACTAACTTGAGGTCACGAAAGGCTCAGTTATCACTATTTATTTGAAATATTACAGGATCTGAATCATATAGAAAAAGTAATGGAAAATATAATTATCATTTCATAATAGATCCTTTATTATTAACAGTTGCTGTGCAGCCTGACCTTGCAATCACTCTTTTGCCTGACTGCAGTATCCCTGTGTCCAAATGTGGATCTTGGCCTTTTGGATAATATTCTCCTTTTTTACCCGAACTTGTCTATCTTGGCTAACCAGAGGCTTACTGTGGATGGATCAGAGTTGGGAAGCATTAAGGTGTGTGTATATTTCTAAGTGCCTGAACTAACATGGGACAAGCCATATGGATAGTGGCTAACTTGGTGAAGTAGCCTCAGTTAGGTCTTCATCTCTGATGTTATCCAGGGTTGTTGGGCTTGGATTCATAGGCTGTGTAGGCATCTGTTGTTAGATTCTTGTTTTCAAAAAAAGGAAAAGAAGAAGAAGAGGAAGAAGTTTAAGAGTGTAGCTTTTATTGGATTGGGGGAATTGAAGTTTTTAGGAAATGATAATGGTTTAGAATATGGTTTATGTGTCTCCCTTGGTTAAGACTTTAGTGTCTTTGTTCTGTGCGTGCCTGTCTCATGAGATGGCAAATCCAATTCCAAGCCAATAACATATTTGTGACAATTGAAGAAAAGAAAAATAAACTAAGAAAAGCACTCAAGCAACCCCTTCACTTCCCTGATTTACCAGCTTCTCCCTCAACTCAGTACCTTCCACTGGGGGCCCACTCCCTTCCCAGCCCACGGCCCACAGTCACCTTCTCACCTTCTCTTTGCTCAGGAGGAGCCACTGTGAACAAAATGAGGCCTTCGGGGCTCACTTTTTCCTATGACTCTCTTTGCACTCTTCTGGTCTGGTTTCGGCCCCATGCACTGTGAACTGTGGCTCCTACGCATTATCAGCAACGTCTAGAGAATGGGAGAAATCAAGACTCCTTCAGGGACAGACATGCAGACTTAACCTAGAGAGACGGAACCAGACTGGCTTAAGTAACTGCTTACTTTGACCTAACTTACTCATTTTATGAATATGTCTGTTCACAAATGGTTTCAGAGTTGTGATATGGAAAAGTTAAGGAGTGAGGAATATGTGTTTAATGTCTTTTCCCTTTTCTTGTGGGTGCTTACGGAGCCACGTTTCAACCATACTGTGGTTTTTCAGCAATTCCGTCATTTTAGCTA
The DNA here is from genome assembly GCF_005190385.1 of Monodon monoceros. Lineage (NCBI taxonomy): Eukaryota > Metazoa > Chordata > Mammalia > Artiodactyla > Monodontidae > Monodon > Monodon monoceros. The sequence continues at coordinate 61,598,849 of NW_021703771.1, forward strand.
GGAACTGAAGAAGGGAAGTGTGAAAGTCTATATGCAGAAAGAGCTAGTTAAACATATAAGAAAAAGAAGGTTATAATTCCTTTGGCTAAAGAGAATACTCTAACCAAAAAAACTCTAATGTGAAAGTAATTTTCTCCATTTTAATTAGTAGCCAGCTAACATCTGTATTCCGGCATGAACTTTTTTCTAACATTATCTTCACTATGGAGAGTGAAATTAGCCCCATTCTACAGTTAGAAAAATGGAGACACAGAGCATTCAAGGATTTCATCCAGTATAACAAAAGAGCCAGACAAAAGCTAATGACTTACAGATGTAGGATATTTTTCAAAGAAGAAGCACAAATCATGTTATCTTTGATGTAACATGTGTAGAACTAACAGAATGCCTGCCTTTGAGACTTACAATAGTCAGAGGGGAAAAAAATCTTTTTCATCTTTTTTATTTTAAAATTCCTCTGTGTATGTAGTCATTTCTCTAAGACAAAGCCAAGGTGTTTTTTACGAATAAAAAATTTAACTAAATAAATTATGCAACAAGTTAAATTAAAATTTCCTTGTAATAAATCTTAAAAGTTTCGTTCACTCTCTTCTTTTATGGGAGAAAAACACAAGGCATGATGACAATGACCAAGACTAAAGTCTTTCTCTTTCTTCCCAAATCCAGTAGAGAGAAAGAGTTGTTGCACTGGAGAAGTCACAGCAGTTCTTATCTAGTGAGTCAGACTTACTGTGTGCCAAGTACAGAGGTCTCTGCCTTCAAGTGGTTTTCAGATCAGAGGTTATAGGTAAGATAAGCGTGCTCTTAGGGGTGAACATGGACGGCCATCCATGTTGGGGAGCATATGGGAGGCCATCAGACTTGGTCTAAGGATCAGGATACAATTTGTGGAAGAGGTGAGGACCAAACCAACTAAAATATGTGTAGGAATGAGCCTGGTGAAGGAGTGTGGGTAATGTTCCAGAAGGGTGGAACAGGATGTGAGAAGACCTGGAGATGAGAGAGCTGGCAGCATATTGGTTAGAATCCAGAGAAATCCAGTGTGACAGGCGTGGTGGGGAGCAGTAATAACTTACCTGTTAGAGTCTCCCTTTTGCACTTTTTGAATACATTAAATTTATGAACACTCAGTAGTGTGCTAGTTAAATAGATAAGACTAATTTTAACTGCTGACACACCATACAAACTTGTGAATAAAAAGAAAAACTAGATGTGGATATGGACAAAGACTTTGAATATTTTCCTTAAATGATAGGTTTTCTCTGAGCTTCCTATTATAAACTGGGTTCAAACTCAAGTCCTATAGGACTGGCATTTATGTCATTAATGTCGAATCCCAAAAAATTCAAAGGAATTTTTTTTAAATAAATTTTATTTATTTATTTATTTATTTATGGCTGCATTGGGTGTTTGTTGCTGTGCCTGGGCTTTCTCTAGTTGCAGCGAGCAGGGGCTACTCTTTGTTACAGTACGCGGGCTTCTCACTGCGGTGGCTTCTCTTGTTGCGGAACACGGGCTCTAGGGGCGCAGGCTTTAGTAGTTGTGGCACGTGGGCTCAGTAGCTGTGGCTCACGGGCTCTAGAGTGCAGGCTCAGTGGTTGTGGCGCACGGGCTTAAGTTGCTCCGCGACATGTGGGATCTTCCCGGACCACGGCTCAAACCCGTGTCCCCTACGCCACCAGGGAAGCCCAGGATTTTTTCTTAAAAGCTCTGACATTTGCTTTCTATCTTGTCCAGTTAAATTTTATAAAAATATTTGAGATTATTTTCTTGATTTTGGACAAACTGCATATTCATGTTAGGAAACTTGGAATATAGAGGAAACCTATATAGAAGAAAATAAAATTACCTACAACACCACCAATGCTGATAACCATTGTCAGTATTAATTTGCATAGAGTATTCATTATATTATTTTCTCAGACTTTCTATAGAAATATTTCATAATAAGTTTTTTAGCAATTTAAAATTTTAGCAATGTAATATACCATTTATTTTTAAGCCAATTTTAATTACATAATTTACAAGTATATTCTTATTTTGCAGTTTTTTGTAGAACTATATCTAGTGTGTAACTTTCAGCCCAGTTGAAAATAATTCGTAAGCTATAAAGCTGTTGTATTTCAAAGAGCCTTGGGCTCATGCCGGCCTCTATTCATTAGTTTTAAGACACCACTGTGAAATGACGTAGGTGGCAAGTATTATTATCACTGTATTGCAGATGGGGTATCCAAAGCAGACAGCGATTGCATAACCAAGGCAAAGCTAGAAATATACTGGGGTTATTGTGAAAGTAGGTAGAATATAAATTATAGGTGAAATTAAAAGTTGGTGATTTATATTTCTATTCAAAAGTCCTCATCTCTTTGAAATGATAATGCATAAATCATACCGGCCCTCTGTTACTTTTCCATGAATTAAGAAACAAATCTGACCTTGGGGAGTCCACATGGGTATCAATGGAAAGTTAAGCCAGTTGCATATGAAGAGTTGCTGCCAGACTCTTGCCTGAAAGCTTAAATGGTGTGTTAGAGCTACAGGGAATGCTAAAAGATTACGTTGAATATGTATGATGAAGTTAAAATACACATAGGTGTGCCCATGTGCAAACATACAGCTACACACACAGAATTTTAAGACCAAAAGTAGCACCAGGGCCCAATTCCACGATATTTTTATTAGTAATCTTTACTTGGGCACAATTTCACTTGAAGCTAGTGGGATTTTTTTTCCTGAGTTAAGCCTGCAGAATCAAGTCTGTTGGGAGTCAGCAAACCACAACAGACGTCATCAGATCTCTGGTGCTTCAGGATATACATACTGATCACTGCAGGGGTTGGGGAAGATTTTTTTTTTTTTTTTTTTTTTTTTGCTTGCGCAGGCTTGCACAGTTGTCAGAGGATATAACCCTTGCCTTTCTTTGAAGTGTGAGCTATCAAAAACTAAATAAACCAGATGGAGCTGTTTTCTGACTCAAGGTGACAGAGCAGACCAATGCCTGAATGCTATTTCTTTTTAAAGATGGAAATAGAATTACAAATTTACTACATCGAATTTGCATCTTCCTTTGAAAAGGTGGAGCCCCCAAAAGAAATTTTTCTCAAGTGCCTTTTCTCCTGAGAATAAGTAATAAAATTGAAAATAAGAGAAAGGTAGGATGATTGACCACGCGGTACATGAAATTAGCAAGAGAATGAGGGGGAAATTGCCAACTATGACAGTGACAACCACTGAGTCGGTGGCATTCAGATAACCCCTATTCTCCTTGTGACCAGATAAATATACATTCTTGATTCCCGGATTCTTTCCGTACTTGGTGCAATACTTGAAGAACTTTTTGACCAGGTTTTTGGCATTTTCATCTTTTCTGGGAATACTTCTAAGTGACCTAGGGGAAATTTTCTAAACCAGAGAACAGTTTTGGCAGCAAAAGCAAGCCTCAGTGTGTATTATGATTGAAACAAAGGAATTTAGCCTTTTACTCATGCAAGGATCTATGAGAACATCTATGTTAAGCAGAATAAAATGAATTTGATCTCTATTTTTGATATGTGGACAGATGCTTTACATTTTATTATTTTAACTCCATAAGAGAAAATGTGATGATTTGCCAATAAACAAGAAGAAATTAACTAGATTATTAATGTGAGTGTTGTAATTTACTCTTACAGAATTAAGTTCTCAATTGTACTGTATGTGTTCTGTTTATATGGCTGCTTTCTCTGTTATCATGTAAAAGAAAATATAAAACAACCTCTCTGGGCCTTTACTTTTCTCATCTGTACAATGGAGATAATAGGTCCCATTTCAAAGGGCTGTGGAGATGATTAGATGATACAATATTAGTAAAATTTCTAACCTGGTGAATGTACACAGTAGATTCTTTCTGATGCATTCCTTACTATCTTCTTGTTATTTTCTATGGCATTTGAAAAAAGTGTGTGAGGATTTCAGTGGATTAATTGTGTTAAGTCCAACTGGTAAGGGCACAAAGCCAGTTATGTCTAAAGGAGCTACCATTTATGAGTGCTAACTGCATACCTGGCACATAATAAATGCTCTATAAATGTTAGCTATTATCATACCACACACCTCGTTTTATCCTCACAATAACTCAGAAGAGTGTTTATTTTCATTCTCATTTTCCAGTCGATGAAACTAAGGCTTGGGAGGTAAAGTAACTTGCCCAATGTCATACAGCAGGTTTATAACAGAGCCAGAATTTCAACTGAGATCCTTTCCAGAGCTCCTGGCCTTACCCTGCACACGCCACACCTACTGAAGTATATGAAGTATTGGTCAGGCAGGCCTTGGGTGAATTCAATCATCTGGAACAGAACAGGGAAATCAGAAGTAAACCAAAATAAAATAAAAGACAAGGTAGCTGGCATTCTCACCTGTGCGTTCTAAGAGAAAGTCCCAGTAGCTATCTCTAAGCCTACTTATTCACAAGCATAATGTGCTTCAAGTATACTTAACCAGCTTGGTTATCTCGTCTCACAGCCTCTAGAAGATTTTTTTTTTAATTGAGGTATAATTGATATATGACATACCATTCAGGTGTACAACATAATGATTCAATATTTGTATACAGTGAAAATTATCACCACAATGTTTAGTTAACATTTGTCACCACAAAATGTTAAAGGTTGTTTTTCTTATAATGAGAGCAACATTTAAATTTGCAATACAATATCATTGACTATAGTAACCATAGTGTACATTACATCCCTATGACATATTTATTTTATAATGAGGAGTTTATATCTCTAGATCTCCTTCAACTCTAAAAGATTTGAAGCAATAGAAGGTAGGGGGACAGGTTTCTACAGCCAATTGCCTTGAAAGCAAGAAAAATGACTTCCAAAATCCTGCCAAATGCTGACCCAAAATTTTTAAAAACCATAGTAGCCTGGATCCATTTAGTATAGGAGTCCTTGAAGTAATTGTCATAATAAAGTCATTTAAACTGTTAAATTGTTAGAAGAGAAATGTGTTACACAGTTCATATAAAAAACAAATTCCATCCAAATATTATTCTTTTTGGGTCAGGGACTTAAATAAGAAGTATCAGCAGGAAAAAAAAAATCACTTAAATACACTTCCTCTGCTGGTAGTATTAGCTAACTAAAGGATTTTGACAAAATTAATTTTTTCATTATTAATCCTGAAAATTTGACCACATAAGCTAATTTCTGGCTTGTGGGACTTTATTTCACTGTGTATAATTTTTTGAATTGGTTGATCGAAGTTGTACCAAAGGCAATTCTTACATCAGGCAGTATTCAAACATTCACTGACTAGCATGGGAAATGGGTTCTTGCACCATTTAAGAAGGAATTGGCAACTTTTATCATAAAGTATGGTCAGGAAGAAAATGAGCACATTGTCTGGAAACAAGGAAACTCCTAAGAATTTTTACCTTGAGCATTTTTTTTTAACATCTTTATTGGGGTATAATTGCTTTACAATGGTGTGTTAGTTTCTGCTGTATAACAAAGTGAATCAGTTATATATATACATATGTTCCCATATCTCTTCCCTCTTGAGTCTCCCTCCCTCCCACCTACCTTGAGCATTTTTGACTGAACAGGTTCTTTCAACATACTTTGACAACATTAGCTGACAGCCCTGAGAAGTTAGGGAATATGATGTCTGTGGATAAGGTAACCAGGGAAAATTTCAATTAATTAAAATTTTGTTAATTATTAAACAGTAACAGGATTTTTTAAAGCATAGTTGTCTTCTGACTTTTATCTGTAGCTTTTCATGCGTTTGGGAACAAATCATTTGATCCCCAGAAGAATTCCAATCTCAGTATGATAGGCAGACATAATGTATTCAGCCCCAGAATGCAAATTACTGAATCCAGCATAAATCAGCAAGACACACCTCCCCCCACCCAACCAGAGTCCTTGGGAAACTCATAAGTGAGGACCGGACAAAACATCACCTGAGAGATGGACTGATGTTCCTTTTACCTGTCTCTTTGTTTAGAGCATTACTCCAACACGTTCCCTGTTTAGTCTCAGACTCCTATTATATATCCCAATTTCCTGGTAGCTCCAGGCTGATTAGATCAATAGGTGATCACTCTGGGACTACATTCTTCCCCTGAAGACCTTTGGTCCTTATCCTAGGTGGTCTTAGACAGACATGGAAAAATCATACAGTGGACTTAGCACCTGAGCATTATGGCCAACCTGACTAAATGTGATCAGCCCCTCAGCATCATGAACAATCCTGACCCCAACCCAGTCAAGAAAAAGGAGGCCAACACTTAGCATGTATCTGGACCATCATGACATTTAAAGTCAAATGAAAACCTTTGAACCCTTTAAGCAACGAAGAGAACACGGCGCATCCTCATCTAAGTAATTCAAAGCAAAACAATAAAGAAATCTTCATCTCCTTAAAGAAGTCCAGCAGGGCTTCCCTGGTGGCGCAGTGGTTGAGAGTCCGCCTGCCGATGCAGGGGACACGGGTTCGTGCCCCGGTCCGGGAAGATCCCACATGCCGCGGAGCGGCTGGGCCCGTGAGCCATGGCCGCTGAGCCTGCGCTCTGTGCTCCACAACGGGAGAGGCCACAACAGTGAGAGGCCCACGTACCGTAAAAAAAAAGAAGTCCAGCAAAGTTCTGATGTTTCTTAAGATATTTATTTCCATACTTTAAAAAAATATATATCAAAAAACAAATCTTTATTATAAGAAAATTTTGGTGACCCTGCTTCATTAATCCCCTACATATGGATTTAGCCTATGTATTAACTGATCTTGGTGGCCAGGCACCTCTCACCTTCGGTGATGTATGCCTGGTTCCCCCCCTTCCCCCCAGAGGCCCAATACTGTCTCATGGCCACCCATCCAGCTTACTCTCTGTTTTTATAAAAATGTAGTCTCCTCTTGAATCCACTTCATGGAGTCAATGTGCGCACTACTAAGTGGATTTTTTTTTTTTAAATACAATCCTGGAAATAAATACTACAGAAATGCCAAGTATTGTTCTTAAAATTGACCGGCTTCTGAGGTTAGTAAATGACTCTCTGGGAATAAATGGTTCAACCCTGTAAGATGAATAAAGTAAAGGACATTCCAGGACTCTGTAACCAACGTTCTTCTGGTAAATTACAGGGTGCCTTGAGAGAATTGCATTGTTTTATACGATTAAGAAATTAATTCCCAGAAAACAAATTTTTAAATTTCACAAAGAGTGAAATTAAGTGACAAAGAAGTCAAGCATCTAGTATAGCTGTCAGGGCTGACATTGATACTTTTATCACCCAGCCACAAGAGGCTCAAAATGGGCACCTCCAAATATGCCTTTTCTCACTTTCCCCCAAAGTACTCCACGGTTTGAAATATTTTGTCTATGAAACTGTTTTAATTTGGCAATAATTATTTCGTTTTTCCTTTTCCTTCTTTATTAACGACAATCACTTAGACCTTATTTTCAACAAGGTGCTAACAATTTTATTTCACTGAGCTGATATAACTAAAGTTAAAACTAAAAATTTGACATTTTTGGCAATCTGCATAAGGCAATTTATTTTATTAATTTATTAGTATATCAAGGCTAAATATTTTATTTCTGCTAGACATATGTATAATGGGCTTATAAATATATACATATCTATATATTAAGCCATTTACTATATTGAAATATGTATGATAATATAAGATAGCTTTTAAATATATCAGAAGAATAACTTACAGACCATGATTCCCTATCTTACCATCTCTCTGGGGCAAGAAACTGCTTTCAACTCAATCTTCTCTTTTCACAGAGGAGAATAAGTCCTAGAGTGATTACTGCCTTCTCCAAAATCAAACAGCCATTAAAAATGGAATTTTCCTTTGTCCATAAAACTTCTGCAACCAATCCCATCTACTTTCTATGGTCTCTAAATAAGCTCTTATTTTAAAAGCAAGGGACTCACAAGAAAATTGTTCCTATCAAATGACTGTCTTTCAGCTCACCTCTTGTCTCTGCTGTCCCTGGGCATTCCAGGAATAATTATTTGTCCCATAGTATAGCTTGCTTTGTATCTATTCCTTCCTCCATTTTACCATTGCATTATGCCAATCATACACACTTTGTTCTGCCCCTCCCTCTGGGGTTATGGGCTTTCTGATCTCTTTACCTTCAGCACTTACTGTACTTAGTTCCATAAGTGTTGACTTGGGATGGAAGCAGTTGGACTGAACTGGACAAAGTGTTTTGTTTTCTTTTCTTTAAATCCCTTCATATGCCAATAATTCCCAAATTAATATGTAAGGACTGACTTTCCCCCTATACTCTATACTGGGACTATCTACTTAACATTGACTAGGGTATCCGAAAGGCATCCCAAACTCCCAATATCCAGCTAAATGCTTGATTAGCACCACATCTAAATATAATTCTTCCCATTCCAACAAATAACTAGGATACTAGAACTCAGCTGCCCTCTTTCCCTCACATGCCAATCCATGGGTATATTCTATAGACCTACCTCCAAAATAGTTCCTAAAAGCATTTTTCCTTCAGCCTCACCCTAGACAAGCCATTGTTCTTTCTTTCCTGAATTTTATTAGCCTGCTAGCGAATTTCTGCTTCTACTCTTGATCCTATAAAATCCCTTCCCAGCAGAGCTACCAGCATGATCTTATACAGACTACATTTGATCATGCCACTCCTCTGGAAAGCTTCTAACGGTTTATCATCCCACTTGAAATGACATCCAAGATCATCTCTAGTCTACGCAGCCCAACATCGTCTGCTCAGAACCTCATCTCACACCACCTTCTCCCTCACTCACTGATTCCCTGTCACCCACTCTTCTTCGTTTCTCAGTCACAACCAGCTAGTTCTTGCTTTAGGGTCTTTCCCTCGGTTGTTCCTTCTGCCTAAAATCTTCTTCCCCAGATCTCTGCCTGGACGGCTTTTCCTTGTCATTAATTTTCAGCCTGAACATCACTTAGTTCAAGAGGCCTCTACTGACCATACAATGAAAATACCCGCTTAGCGTCTATTAATTAATTAATTAATTTTGTTAATGATGGCTCTTATAACGACAGAATATAGTCTTGTTAATGTATTTGTGTGCGTGTTTATGTGTTTCCTTTGTGGCTCTCCTCACTGGAATGTAAAGTCGGACTTGTTTAAAGCTTCGCTTCCTGCCTAGACTAGTGCAGGCTCATAAGGTGCTTCATAAATGGTTGTTGCTCAGCGCTGTTCAGTTTACCTTCCTGCCTTGGCTGTTGACAAGTGCAAGATGAATGAAGTCCTGTGCCTCAGAGTCTACCTGAAAACGATTTGTCATCTAGGGTCAAAAGATCTCATCTCTTTTCCACCCTCGAGCACCTACTCAATGTTTCTGTGAAGACTGATTGTTAATGTGTAGTAACCTTTTGTCCCCAGCGGTTGCATTCTTTGGGCCCTGTCGTTGATTTTCCTCATCTTGGCGCCTGTAGAGCCAGAGTGATCCCTTTTGTCCCATTGCCCTGACCATGTGCAGTGATACCCGCAGTGCAGGAGGTGGAAGCCACCGCTCTTCAGGTATCAGAAGGGCTGACCTCCCTGCCCGGCGCCAGCAGCTTGGTGAGGGCTGAGTGCAGAGCCTGTGTGTGCCACGCACAAAATCCTGACCTTTTCCCAGAGTTGGCCTGAGACCTTGGGTGGGTAGTGACTGAGCTCCTTCTGAGATCAGATTTACTTGTTCCACTAGAGAGTGCTGGCAGAGAGGGTGGGAGAAACTACAGAACACTATTTCTGTTAAGTCTCAGAGGTTACAGGTGGAAACCAGAAAGAGAAAGAAAGGGACAGAGAGAAACAGGGTGGTCTCAGAAAAAGAAAAATCAGCTCACTCATCCATTTTACCCCACTGCCAGGAAACCCTGAAACCTTCTTTCTTTCCAACTGTTTGCTAATACAGTCCTACACTGTCTGAGTTACCATCAGGCCACTGTGACACTCCTGCTTTTTTCCCAAATTACGGAACTGTTTTTAGTTGCCCATGAGGCCCCTTGGGGGTACATGGTCATTCATTCACTGAACAGGTATCTACCACACCTGATGAAAACAGTCTGCTCTGATCGATGGTATGGTAGTAATGTCACTCTTGGTCCAGGCTCATCTCTCTGTGCAGAAGACCCCAGAACAGCAGGATATTGCCAGGTCTGACAAGCTCAAAGATATTCTTCAACCCCTAAAGTAGGTTGAACAGAACCCTAAAGAAAAGTTCATGCTTAGAACTATTCCATTTGAATCTTTGATGTAGGACTGAGGCCCCCAAATCTCCCGAGTTGTCCCCTGGTCCCACACCACACTAGTCTCACCAACAGCCCTTCTCCAGTCTTCAGTAGAGGGGCTGAGGAAAGGACAGTTCAGAGTGGTTCTATAATTACAGCTTCCCAAAGCTCCTTGAACAGAGCACCTTTCCTTCACCATCCTGATCCCCTGGTGGTGGAGAAGAAAGCCATCCTCTTAGTTTGTTTTAACCCAGTCAGTTTCTACAATCTCTTCTAGAGCAAAAGTCAATTCACACTCTCATAAGAAAGCTCTGGGTTCTCTTATTATAGGAACCATCCTATGGCAAAAAAAAAAAAAAAAAGAAGTCTTTTTGAAGTTGCTTTACCTTTTTCAGACCACAGGGATATTGTTTAGAAAATTGGTACTTTAGTGCCCTAAATGATGTTCTTAAGGCCTGAAGAGGTAAAGGAGTTTCCCAGAGTGCTTTAATTACCAGCCAGGAGCATGCTTCTTGCAAAGTCCTAAGGGACTGATTTACAGATGACTGTGCCTTACCAAGAAAGATTTGATACTTCAGTAACTACATCCTTTGATGGAAAGTGAGGAAATAATGACTTAAAAAAAAATTCTTCTCTAGGAATAATTACATTGTAATGGGTTTCTAGAGAGTTAAAGAGAAACTAGTTCAGTACTCAATGTCTGTGGCTGTCTATTTAGACCACACTAGAAAAAAATAATTTTAACCCACGTTTTATAGAACTGCATCTGGAGAACCTTCCAGATGATCAGAAACTCACGTTAGAAGTTAGAACATGAGAAAAAGAGATAGAAACAGACCACTATTGAACAGAAGGGCCCAGCAACTGATGTTCTCCAGGGTCCTGGAGTAACCTTTATGATCATTGGTAGTGAAAAGCCATACTTTTTTTTCTTTTCTCTGTAGTTTCTTTTTTTTTATTTGTCTTCTTTTCCCCCATCTCCTTGACCATTCCATACCAAACACACACCCCCTTTTTTTCCCTTAGTTTTACCTCTTTTTAAAAAATCTTTTATTAAGGTATAGTTTATTTACAGTGGTGTGTTAATTTCAGATGTACAGCAAAGTGATTCATTTATACATATAGATATATTCTTTTTCAGATTCTTTTCCATTATAGGTTATTACAAGATATTTAATATAGTTCCCTGTGCTATACTGTTGGTCCTTGCTGTTTATGTATTTTATATATAGTAGTGTGTATCTGCTAATCCCAAACCCCTAATTTATCCCCCCCACCTCCACTTTAACCTTTTCTATCTTTTACCCTCTGTATATCACTTTCTGGTTCTACCAATAACACCCAGAGCTAAAGGGGCTATTGGTGCCAGCTCCATGCAGAAGAGAGCAGATAATTTGGAGGAGATGATCATAGCTGGCTTTTACTGAATGCCTACTTTGCGCCTGGCCTTGCTCTACATACTTTCCGCGAATGCTCTCACTTAGTCCTCTCAATTGTCCCAAGAGCTCAGTCTAATTTTTCCAACACCCTGGTTCTACTGAAAGATAGAGGCTATTTTGGTTTTTGTTTTGTTTCTGAAAACTCTATTTCCAAAGATTGTAAAGGAAAAGTTCCCAAGACATGCCAACTTGAAGAAAATCAATGTAAGAGGCACATTTGACCAATAGGTTAGAGATAAGAAACAACTGGGTAGGGCCTGTAAGGAATCTCAAGTAGATTTCTATAACCAATCTTTTATTTCTACATTTGTGCTTTTGGAGGGAAAACGTGACTTTACCAACCATGTTAGTGGGGAAAAGTTCTGACCCTTCAATAATTTCAGGAAAACCAGTATATGGTTTAGGTCAAAAAGAGTACTTGATTTTGCAACACCAAGTATCCCTTCTGAGGATTCCCAGAAATGCAGTGGCTATGCCCCACAGAATTTTCTTCTTATTTTTACCACAGAAACAATAGTGCTATTTCAGCATTCATTGTAACCTTGACCACTTGAGAGGTGCTCTAAGGAAGCTATCAAAGAAACGAGTACCTGTACTCAGTGTAACATCACAAAAATGAAATACAGAATTTACATGCAAGATGAACACAGAGACAACTGTTAAATAAAACAAGGCATCGGTTATAATTGATAGAGGGACAAATGTGTAGAAGGACAAATGGAATAGTTAGACTTAATTGGGTCTTGTCAGGCAAAGATTTAGAGTATTTACTGTTATTTCAAATAAGTGAATTAATTTATTAATAAAGTATTACTGGGGACAGGACTAGGTGAATACCAAAAGAAGCTGAGCATTCTGAACATCGGAATGATTTGCCCCAGGGCTTGAACTTTCCTTTCTTTAGGGACATTTCTGAAGAGTTCTGTCACTTTGCAACAACTTATAAAGAAGGTCCTATATAAAGATGTTGTGAAATTTATAGGTTTATATTTCCCTAGTAGAAGGACTGTGAATATAAATGACTAGGTAACCAAATCTACCATGTGGAAGTAAAGCCAAAGAAAGGAGCTGAGGCAGAAAACAGAAGATGCCTGGCCCACTGGAAACGTAGCTGTCCTCAACTTCATCTCTGATCTATTACCCCAGGACAGAAATCAGCTGGGGACCAGATTTGGATTTCCCCACATGTATCGTACATACAAAAAGTGACCCAAGTCATTTCCTTAACACTTGGAAACACTTTAAGGCTCTTTTTTCCCCCGTTTCTAGCCAAGCTGTTTAGAAAGCACAGATGCAGCTGGCACTGTGATATTGTAAGCAGCCTTGCTAAATGACTCCAAAAGGAAAATATCCCTCCAGTGTCTTGAGTAAATCTAGTCGTCTCCATTCACCAATTTCACATCATTGTTCTCTGGTTCTTCAGATCCAAGATTTAGGTCAGAGACGGCAGAGTTGCTGCTGCAGTTATGTTTAAATCACATAGAAACTACTCTGATACTCTTCCATCACTACCCCGAATAGTTCCAGTGCAAGGCGTTGGCAATCACAAGGGATGGTATGGGTAAATCAAGTCACTTTTCATAAGGGATAAGGTAATTTTAGGAGTGTACAGTCTGGTTTGAGGAAACCATCCCATTACTGAAGGGAGACCAGACGTTCATCTAAGTTTTAAAAAAATGTCTATGTGCACCACGTTCTTCCTCTCCAATCATCCTGAGAGAGGAAGACCTTCTTCAGCACTTCCTGGATGAAGGCTGTGGCAGAAATCTAAAGTCCAACCTGGTGGCTACAGTCATAACCACAGTGAATATGGCTTGAGGAACACAAGACATAATCCTGCCATGCGGAACAGTTATAGAAATAGGTGCTGGGGTGTCATAGTTTTTCTTTCTTTCCTTCTGACTTGCCTCACGTACATGTTTATGATACAGCCAGATGTGGTTGCAGTCTATGAATCCAACAGAGTTCCTACTGCTTTGTATAACACCCAACCACACAGATAGCGTAGCGTAGTGTCAAGAGAGCATTCTCTAGAATCAGCCTGCCCTGGCTCAAGTCACTCTTCTAGAGCTTCATAGCATTTGAATCTTGAGCAGATTACTTTCGCAGGGGATCACGATTATACCTGCCTCATCCTGGTTCTTGTAAGGATAAAATAAGGCATTTCATATAAAATGCTTAGTACCGTATTGGGTACATAAGCACTCAAAGGAAACGCTTAAGGTCAGGTCTGTGAGAATCCAGGGCTTATGCTGTCATTATTGGTAAAATTAGAAAGTGATCTTCTATGGATTGAATGTTTGTGTCCTCCCAAAAAATCCTATCTCGAAACCCTAATCCAAATGTGGCGAGTAACTGGGTCATGAGAGTGGAGCCCTCATAATGAGATTATAAGAAGAGACCTGAGAGAGATGATCTCTCTCCACCACATGAGGATATAGCAAGAAGGCAGCCTTGGGATAAGGGGCCTCACCTGACCCCGACCACGCTGACACCCTGATTTCAGACTTTCAGACTCCAGAACTGTGAGAAATAAATTTCTGTTGTTTAAGCCACCCAGCCTGTCGTCAGCCTGAGCTGAGGCATGATCTAATTGAAATGGTTAATTTATCTCTAAAGTCCCTTAAAACCCTGGCATTACATGATTTGTCTTTCTTGGCTATCTAGGAGCAAGAACTTTTCCTAAGCTGCCAATTCACTAGGAACACAGTGTCACCTCACCTGAGAAAAGTGGTGAGAAGATTCTTGAAGTTTTAGAAGTCATTACAGCTAAACTTTAAAGAAATCCTATCAGCACGTAAAAAATAACAAAAATATAATCAACTATCCATGTTATCCTGGAGATATACAAACTCTATCTAATATAGTTCATGATTTTTTGTTTGTTTTAAAAGGAGTTCTAGACATTGTCTTAATTGTCAAGATAATGAGAAAAAATTTAATGAAGAAAGTTGGTTTTCATCGTTATTAATAACAAACACTAATTGAGACCTGTTCTGTCCACAATTATATGTTAACACTACAGTTCACTGTGCTTTATGGTTAGTTATATATGTTTGTTTCTCCACTAAATTTGTAAATAATTTTAAAGACAGGGACTATGGTTTGGTATATAAAGCACTTAGCATGGGACACTCAGTAAATTATTAACCACTCAGTAAATGCAGAATGAATGAAGGAAGGAAGGATACATCACCAGGATTTTATGTTACAAAGTATGAAACAATGCAGTCTAAATTGAAAGACAAGCCAGAGCATCAAAGGCAAATAGTGATACAAGTAAAGTTATCTTACAGATAAATAAAATGGATGAGGTGCTGCTTTATTTAAATAAAAGAGGCAATTTGAAGTGGGGCACAAAGACTTCATGAAGAAAGTGGGACTTTTTTCAGATTAGATGAATGGGAAACTCTTTCCCAGTAAAGAGGAGGATAATGTGAGCAATAACATATTCGTTTTCTATTGCTGCTGTAGCAAATTACCACAAACTCAGTGGCTTAAAACAAGCACAAATGTTTTATCTTGTAGTTTTGGAGATTAGGAGTCTAAAATGGGTGCATTAGGCCAAAATCACAGTGTCTGCAGGTCTGCATTCCTCTCTGATGACTCTAAAGAGAATCCAGCTTTTGCCTTTTTTTTCTTTGAAAGGCTGCCCTCATTCCTTGGCTTGGGGGTTCCTTTCTGTCTTCAAAGCCAGCACTGGCTAGTTGAGTCTTTCTCGCATCCTATCACTCTGGCACTGACTCTCCTGCCCCCAGAATCCACATTTTAAAACCCTTGTGATTACACTGGGCCATACAGGTAATCCAGAAGAGCCTCCCTGTTTTACCATCAGCTGATTAGCACCTTTAACGCCATCTGCTACCTTAACTCCTCTTTGCCACGTAAGCTAACATATCCACAGGTTCTAGGGATTAAGACGTGGACATCTTTGGGAGGCCATTATTCTGCCTACCACACAAAATGTCACAGTGCATCTAGCATGTATGGGCGACGGTGTGATTTCCATAGGAATTTTGAGTGTTAAATGTAAAATTTGAGTGAGTTTACAGGACTAGGTCAGTGGCAACTTATTTTTGAAAACATTGAATGCCCAGCAAAGGGATTTGTACTGTTTCTTTAAGTAATAGTTCTCTTTGTGTCGAATTAGTACTAATATCTGCCATCACTTTTTACTTGTTACACATTAGAAAATGACATGATTATAAGGTATGTCTAATTCACGACACCAAAACTTTTAAAGATAAATAAGACTTCACTGAACTTTTTTTAATGGTTTATGAGAGACTTGAAAAACACGTTTTAGAAGTAGCTCAATCAACTTACTCCTCAAACTTTGAAAGCAAAGAAGTAATAACAACATTAAAAAGGTATTTATTAAAAACCTAGTTATAGGTGGTTCTGGAGTTGACCCCGTATACTCTAATCCAGACACACAAACCTAAGAGCCGCAAGGTATGTGAACACATGCAAGTCAAAGGTAGGTATTTTTACCTTGCACTAAACAGGCAACAGAACATGAATGTCAGAAACAAAGATGTATAAGAGGACAAAGAATGCAAGAAGTCTCATGATCAGACTGCAGAATGGATTCAGGGAGAAGGTCATGGAAGACAGAGAGTAGGAGGGCCCAGAGGTCCAGATGAGAAAATAGAGTGAGACCCATGGTAACGATATCTTAGAGACAGAAAGATTTGCAATCATTTTAGATATTTTATGGAATAGAAGGAGCAAATCTTAGAATTTAACTGTGGGATGGAAAAGAAAGTTACCACAATGAAACTCTTAGAGAATCTTTAGACGGTTAAGATCTCCTACGTGCATCAATGTTGTCGAGTACTCCAGTGTGCTAGGCTTTCTTTCATTGATGATACTCCTGTTATTCTTCTAGCAACACTACATATCAAAAAAGCGGGGTGGGGCAAACGTAAGGTAGGTAGCTAGTGGGAAGCAGCCGCATAGCACAGGGATATCAGCTCGGTGCTTTGTGACCGCCTGGAGGGGTGGGATAGGGAGGGTGGGAGGGAGGGAGATGCAAGAGGGAAGAGATATGGGAACATATGTATATGTATAACTGATCCACTTTGTTGTAAAGCAGAAACTAACACACCATTGTAAAGCAATTATACCCCAATAAAGATGTTAAAAAAAAAAGCGGGGTGGGGGAGGGGGTTCAGTTGGATCCCCTGTACCATACTACACAGAGAGTAGTATATATTGTCTATACATTATACATTAAAAAGCTTCACCTTTACTTTTCACCCTTGCTTCTCCTGCCATCACAGAGGAAAACAGGTTCTAAAATTACCTTAAAAATAACCATGATATATATTCATTTTTAATCCATTATCTTCCAGCTTTCCCTTTTTTTTTTTTTTTTTAGTTACTCCTGTAGATGACAGGAAAATAGGTGTTCATCACTGTAGCAAAGCGCTTAGCCTTAGAAAGAACCAGGGAAAACAACGGGAAAAAAATACAGCAAACTGTGTTTCCAATTACCAGCAGATGCTTCCATTTATTCTAAGCGTTCTTATTCAGTTAACTGTACAAATTTTTAATCATATAAACCTGGTAGTGTTCGAGCCTTGTGCTCTGGATTTACTCTTGTCTTCCAGTTGATTTCACATGCCTTTTGCTTCTGGCATCACTTTCCCACGAATACCATGCCAGGAGCTGCATGAATTCCAGGTGATACATGGTAAAGAGCGCAGCTCATTGCAGAGTTTATTTATCTTTTGTGTTTTGTTTCGTATTTCGCTGAGGCTGTGAAATTACAGTACATCTCTCTGAGTCAGCAGCACCATGGGCCACTCGCTGGTTATAGTGCCATGAATGCCTACTTTCTTTTCTTCCGTCTTTGCTTTGTGGAATCATCTGGTCACCATTCTTTCATGCATGGAATATTACAGTGGGAAAGATTACCAGGCTTCATCCAAAGACCGCTTTACATAGACTTTAATAAATCAAATGAAGGAGTAGGTCTTGGTGAGAATATCCCTGATGATGAAGATCAAAGACTCAGAGCCTTGCCTGTATTTCAGTCATTCTGAAAATAGCAATAGTAGTAGCCCAACAAAATGCTGGAAAGACAGAGGGTTGGCAAAATTGGCCTAAGTAAATTTTGTTTGACATTTGGTGAGGAAAGACTTTCAAAAATGGCCATTTGGTTTTGAAGTTGACTCCATTGTATATATATTCTTCATCATAGTGGCCAATACTGGATGTTCAACCTTATCTTTAAAGTTAATTTCTAAGGGAAAGAAATTAATGAAACAAAATTCAAAAGCCAAGCAGTGGTTCAATATCATGGATGTCCCTGCACATATAGCCCTTGCTCTTATATTGCAGTCCTGGTTGCTTATTTCCAGTTGAGAGTACTTATCCTGAGCCACTATTGATCGTTTTCAAAAGTCTTAACACATCTGTGGCCACCTAGAGGGGTGGGATAGGGAAGGTGGGAGGGAGACGCAAGAGGGAGGAGATATGGGGATACATGTATATGTATAGCTGATTCACTTTGTTATAAAGCAGAAACTAACACGCCATTGTAAAGCAATTATACTCCAATAAAGATGTTAAAAAAAAAAAAGTCTTAACACATGTTCCCGTAAAGGTAGGCACTTTTGCTGCATTTTCTTTCATAAATAACTAACGTGGAAGAGGCAGAAAATACCTGCCACATAGTAATCCTCTAGCCTTGCTACTCAGAGTGTGGACCGCAGACTAGCAGCCTTGTCATCCCCAGAGAACTTCATGGAAATGCAGGGTCTCAGGTCCCCAGCCAGATCTGCCCAAACAGAATCTGCATTTTAATAGGATCTCCGGGTGATTTGTTTGCACACTAACATCTGAAAAGCATTGCTCAAAACAGCATCTGAGAGACACCTTTTGGCATAGATGTTTTATGTAATTCATAATCACCAGGAGGTAATAAGTGAAAGAAAGAGGGAAAAATAAATAATAATTTGAAGAGGCAGTAGGATTACACTTCATACACATATAGTTGAAACTTCCTTCTTCCAAATTGACTTTGAACTCCGTAAACATAAACATAAATGAATGCCAAGGGGGGAAAATTGGTACTGTTAGAAGGTTTTATTCCTTACCATTTTCTCACTTTCCTTTTATGTTGTTTATACTAATAATATTTTTCTATCTTACTAGTTTATTTTGATTATATTAAGAGGGAAAAATCCTCACTCGGGCATTTCCCAGCAGGTCTTTGAAGATGTCTGGACAATCTCCCCTCCTGCCTCCTTGAGGTCTTCTCAGCCTGGGCTAATTCTTGAGAGCTTCCAGAATCCATGTATCTCACTTGCAAAATAAATGGTATAGACAGTCTTATTTACAAAGCAGAAATAGAGACACAGACATAGTGAACAAAGGGGGAAGGGGGGGATGAATTGGGAGACTGGGATTGACATATATACACTACTGATACTATGTACAAAATACATAACTAATGAGAACCTACTGTATAGCTCAGGGAACTCTACTCAATGCTCTGTGGTGACCTAAATGGGAAGGAAATCCAAAAAGGAGGGGATATATGTATACATGTAGCTGATTCACTTCGCTGTGCAGCAGAAACTAACACAACATCGTAAAGCAACTGTACTCCAATAAACATTTTTTTAAAAAAGAAGTAAAGCGTATGTCAGACTGTTTTTAAGCCACTTTTGAAACACTGTATTTGGTTTTACATACTATACTACCTTGAAAAACACTTGTCAATTAAACGGACATGAGCTAGGAGCTGTCAAAATTATTAAAATGTTTGAGGAATATAGACCCCAAGCAAAAAATTGGAGGCCCACATAACTTGTTTAGAGAAATGAGGCCGGGGGAGGCCTAAGACGCATGTTCACTACCACAGCACACGACACAAAGCTGTACAGCTCATGAACATCAAACATACCCATTAGTCACTGTGGTCTGAAATTGAAATTCCCAATCAAGGGAATAGATACAGAACACTAAATAACCCATGATAAAGCAGGGTTGCAGGCTTACACCCTAGACAGGATTCATGACCGTTATCACACCTCCAAAATGCAGTTACAGTGAATATTTATCCTACTGGGACCCTTCTTTTAACACGTGCTTTGTCCTTTATCTATCTACTCTCATTCACGCGTCAATCGCTTTGCCCACCTTTCCTCACCTTTGTACCATTAAATCCCTCACTATCTCTCCCATGGGGCCACTCTCCAATACTCTCTCCGATACCCCTGTCTCTGATTTCCTCTACTCCTGCATCCTCATGGGAACATGAATTTCCAAAGCGGGACCTAACTCAAGGATGGGGGGTTTGACTTGTCAGTTTTCTTATAGATCCCAGGAAAGTAGAGCCAAAATTTGAGTTTAGATAAATTGTCAATTATGATTTCTTAGCTTAAAAACAATCACTCAAAAATTTTACAGCACACTAGTGCTTACGAATCACTCACATTTTAATCTTATTTTACTCTTAGAAGATCCCCATGTGATAGATGAGGTCGTTACTGCTATCATACCCATTTATAAATAAATCTCTTAAGTTTGAGGCAAAGCTCAGTGGTGAACTGAGACTGAAGTACAGTTTTTATAACCCTAAGATAAGTAGTCTTGAAGGACTTCTTGGAGATTTCATCATTGTAGCTATTTTTTAAGAAGGTGACATGCCCTCAAACATGAAATTATGAAAAATGTACTCCACCACCACTTACAATCTTTGACAATCAGAAATATTTCTGAAATCCCAGGAAGGTTTCAGCCAGAGGATGCCATCATCACACAGCAAAGCATCAGGTGTTTAGTCCTGGAAAGAACAGCAGGGAGGAGGAGCCAGATGGAGAAAATCAACTCTTGCAGCCATTTTTTTTTTTTCCCCCGGTACGCGGGCCTCTCACTGTTGTGGCCTCTCCCGTCGCGGAGCACAGGCTCCGGATGCGCAGGCTCAGCGGCCATGGCTCACGGGCCCAGCCGCTCCGCGGCATGTGGGATCTTCCCGGTCCGGGGCACGAACCCGTGTCCCCTGCATTGGCAGATGGACTCTTAATCCCTGCGCCACCAGGGAAGCCCCTTCCAGCCATTTTGTTCTCAACCCTTGTGTTATTGGACTCATTTGTTGTGGGTTAACTGTCAGAGACAGTAAACAGCATTAGTTAGATATCTGAGAGCCAGGATAGAGGTCTGATGCCAGCTCAAACCCTGATTTCTCTCTTTAAATGTCCAAAGAAAAGTAATAGAAGACCTAACCCACAGTGAAAATCAGAATCGAGGTGAGGGAGGCCAGACAGGTCCCAGGTGCCTGAGAAAGGACCCAAGGGCTGGTACAAGAGGTTCTCTCCTCTGCTGTTGCTCTAGCTGTTAATACATATTTGCAGAGTGAATAAGGGAATAATTGGTTGTAGTTTAGAAACCTGTTGTGAAATCAAACTATGAATCTGTCAGCTCAGCCCCCTTCTACTTCCCCCCACCTCGCCTTTCCTCATCTTGCCCCACCGCTCTCCTCCCTTTCCACGTGACAAGGGAAATGTGTGCTGCCTTCTACGGTCGGTCTGTAGACCAAGTCCTTTTCCCTGCTTGCTGGCATGACTCCTTGAGATTAGTTAAGGCCACAGTTATTACATTTCTATTTCTCCTGAAGGACACTGTAAATTGTTTGAGCTTCTTCTACTTAGACTACATTAAACAAAGTTGAAAGACCGGTTTTTCCTCCCTTGCTCGTTTTGAATTTCATTTGAATTGCATTTGTGAAACCTCGGGTGGTCATGTGTGTGTGTGTGTATGTGTGTGTGTGTGTGTGTGTGTGTTTACACATCCGTATTTGAACTGATGGAGAGAAAAGGCCAGGACAAATGAATAAACTCCCACAATAGTTTGAAATTTTTCTTTAAATATAGAAGCAGGATGAGGGTTAATAAGCATTTAAGGGCTTCCCTGGTGGCGCAGTGGTTGAGAGTCCGCCTGCCGATGCAGGGGACACAGGTTCGTTCCCCGGTCAGGGAAGACCGCACGTGCCGCAGAGCAGCTGGGCCCGTGAGCCATGGCCGTTGGGCCTGCGCGTCCGGAGCCTGTGCTCCGCAATGGGAGAGGCCACAACAGTGAGAGGCCCTAGTACTGCAAAAAAATAAGTATTTAAAATACTTGCAAAATATCTGAGTGAGAATACTTTAATTAATTAAAATGACGTTTTGTGAAAATCTATTGCTAGACTCAAAATAATCTAAAATTGAAATGAATGTGTATTTCTAAGTTTCCATTTTTAAAAAATGTACATTCTCTAAAATGATTAGAAATATTTAATATTGTTAATATTTTCTTTTAAAAATCATATATAATAACGGCTTATCTGCCTAGCCATAAGTCCACAAGATTTTTACATAGCCCCCAGAACACTAGAAATTCTTCAAGATAATCCAGGTTCTAAAACATTATGTCTTCAAATCTTTTTTCTTGGTCATATACTTCAGCATTGTGGTTATCAATTCTTTCCTTTATAGCTGCAAACACACAGCAAAGTATTTTTGATAAAATTAGGTATCTTTTGGTGGTTTTGACTTTGTTAGTTCTCATTACATTTCCTTCACACAAGAAGAGAACTACGCTATTTCCCTCTTACCAGGATGTTAGGTTGACTCACAATGCCTGAAAAAAAATGCAATTATTTTGAAAGTCCATTTTAAATTTCCTAATTGTAGCACATTAGTTACAAATGTTAAGACTTATAAGAATCTTACAAGTCACAGAGTCACATAGACCTCTTTGCTCCATGAGTCCTCAGGGCACAGAACTTCCCCATCAGCCCCTTCTCCCCATCCCTAGTATAATAATAGGTGAATGATGTTCACCGAGTAAGGGAAAAATCATAGGTTTACAGACATGCTCTTCTAAAGTAACTGTCTTTAAGACAAAAGAGATGCCAGCCTACAGAATGGAACAAAGCCACCTTTCAGAGAATTTGTGAGGGATAGTAATATTAGTCCAACAAGTGCTAGCATCTCATCGGTTTATCCCACTCTCTTGAACCTGCAGTTGAGCCAGAATTCTCCTGAGCCAAGCTTTCTCGCAAGATTTCCTGTACTTCCTGTTTCTATGTGAGCCAGAAATACCATGAGAATGACCTTCCTTGTGGTATTTCTGCACTTCTACCCTGGAGTGAAGATAATCCCATGTTGGGGAGAAGTTTTGGTTTTAATTGTGCAATATTTTTAATTTTCAAATATCCAGATGAAGGAGATTCCTCTTTGAGAATGAAAATGTGAGATGGTATTTGCTTGGCCCTAATTCATTTCCACTAGGAAGTATTCATGTTCAGTGATTCAACATTTTGCAACTTCTCTAAGATATTTTTACGAGGAAATATGTAAGACAATATAGAAAATACAGTGGAAACTCATATCCTTGGATTTTTTAAGAAAGCCATTCTTGAAGAAATATGTGCAATGAAGAGTTATATTCTTAATACATTAGCGTATGTGACATATTATACCATATACTTGTTTTCTTTGTTCTTAACCCCTTTGTTCTGAGGGTCAGGATATCCTGATGCAAAGCACTATTGCAAAATAACTGAACAAAAATAAAAATAGTCAAACACTTAGGAAACTCTTCGGTTGTTATGTCAAGGAAGTTTGTGACTGAGGAGTGAGTATAAGACATTATTCAGGAAATATGCTAATAGAGTACAACAGCCTACATGTGCTTATTAAATAAAAGTGTCTCAATTCTAGAGAGCCTGAATGCCTCCAGTCTGATGGAAAGGTAAGATAAGAATTGGGAGGGCTGTCAAAAGTGGTGAAACTGTCAGACCGAGGCTTAAATCCCTTCATCCCTTATAAAGAGGGAAGTTTAAAAAGGCACATCTTTCTCATAAGTGGATCATTGATTATTCCCTAGTTGGGTTGTATGAATATCTGGTTGTTAATAGGAAGAGCTGTTTGATCGATATTTTAATCATGAAACTCACAAGAAGCAGTGTCTTACGTGTCTTTTATTGTTGTTTTTTATCCTTAAAGGATGTTGACCCTTCTTCGCCTATTAGGAAAGACAGTAGGTTTGCCAGTGTACTTTTCCATCCAGAAAAAAGAAAAGCCACTTAATTCAGTGTGGAAAACTAAACTCCTTAACCATGGGTTTAGAGGAATAATAATAACAACAACAACAAAATTACAGTAGCCTTTGCTAGTTTCAACTTTTGAAGTATGAGGTAAGGGCGATGAAAATAATACACACCCTACAATGGTCTTTCTCCTCTCCTCCAAGTCCCCTCTGCTCTCCCCTAAAGAAACATCAGATGATTGCGTGATAAAACAGCCCCAAAAAGAACGTAGAGCAGAAGCAACCGATTGTGCACCAGCAAAATAAAATGCCAAGCAAAATAATGCACTTTGCAATACGGAGACATGAAAAGGAGAGAAAGATGGGATTGTTACAATGGCCTCCCCAAGAAAATAGGAGCTATTCACGTGAATGCACAAGTTCAAATTGTTCCTACAAACCCAATTTGCTGGCAAAAGTACCAAACATAATACCATCCCACTTTTGTTTGTGTCCAGGGCTTTTCACACTAGCTCCAGGGGCCATCCCTTTCTGTTGCACGGGTTCTGACTTCTAGGGTAAGTGCCTCCAGCTCTGAGCCTCAGGATCCAAGACACATGGCCCGTGATCGTCCTCAACTGAACCACTGTCAGGTGGGGGGAGCAGTTTGTGGCTAAAATACTATGTCCATAGCGCTCTGTCTCTGGAAAGTGAACCTTCAACACTTTCTTTTCACTGTCATTTATGCCCCCAACAAATCTAGTTTAAAATTATTATTAAAGGAAATTACTAGTCCTTTGAAATGAGTTTTTAACCATGCCCAGCTATTTGTCCAGACTCTGCAACCGCACCGCACGTTTGCATGAGGACCTTGATGCTTCCCCAATTCACTTCTTTCACAGTTAGCTTTGGAATGTGATTCAGTGTTATTTCCCTTCCAGCTGAAGGGCAGCCTAGGTTACAAAGGGATTTGACTAATAGGCCAAAACCCAGTTAAGTTTGCTGAAAAGCAAGTGACAGCGAAGGGGGAGGGGTGTGGAGGAGGGGAGTGTGTGAACCGTGGTGCCCAGGACCAACCCAAGAGCCTTCTGAAGAGCCCCAGTCCAGCGCACACTGTGGTGAGAGGGTAAGGTGGCCCCCAGCCAGACCTTCCGGAGAGAAGCAGCTGCGATGCTGAGCTTCCCCTGTTTTCTCCTTGATGCTTGCAGGGCTGGAGCCAGGGAAGCGTCTAGGTTTCCTGCACCACAGGGGTGACTCCTTACCTGACACCTTCAGGTAACTGGTCTCTGGAGGACCCCCTGGGAGGCTGGCAAAGGGGCGCCGCCCCACATCTTTGCCTGAGTCCTTGAGGGCTAAACAAGCCACTTGACAAACTTTGACAAGCACCAAAAAAGACTCGAGAACAAATAAGTCAGAAGAGAGAAAAAGCGAAGGCTAAAGCCTCCATGGCCTTTTTCCCCCCTGCTGTCGTTCCAGCTGTAGCCTGGGCTTAATTAAGTGCTGCAAAGTCAGTGCCTGAGAGAGAAGGGGAAAAAAAATGCTTTCTCTCTCTAAGGCAGGAGGACAGGAACCGTTCTCACCACTGAGAAACCTTGGGAAGTGAGTCGCTCTCATCGTCAGTGTTTGTGGAGGGACTGGAGGGACAGGGCTTTGCCAGGCTGGAGGAGGCTTGCCTTTCCGAAGCTGGAGAGGATTTTCCGGGGGTTCGCCTTCCCCTGCCTGGGAAGAATTTCCCCTCTGGTAGCAGCCGCAGCAGCAGCGCAACCTCCTCTTCTGGAGACCAGGGCAGAATGCCTGTGCTCGAGCGCTATTTCCACTCGGCAGAGCTGGGCAGAAGGTGGACGGCCCCAGAAGGTGTGCTGCCCTCCTCCCTGGGCAGCCGGCCGGTGTGCCAGCAGGGGCCGCTGCCCTGGGACTTGCCAGAGATGATCAGGATGGTAAAGCTGGTTTGGAAATCCAAAAGTGAGCTGCAGGCGACCAAACAGAGAGGCATTCTGGAGAATGAAGATGCTCTCCACAGCTTTCCAGGTAAATCAGCTGTGGGAGGTGTGAAAGGTACCAGGGCCAAGTCTCATGACTTTCAGTCCCTTCCTTGGAGAGCCCACGAAATAAAAATGGGAAAAGGAAGGAAGACAAACTGCAGCATAGGGCCCGAGGGCTGTGGTTAATGAACGTTTGCTCTATTACAGAAATGCATCTTAAAATTAAGAGCGATGTGGGAGTAGGAGCATGAACAGACGGACAATCAAGAAACCTGGGATCTGGGCTTAGCTTGTCACTTGTTTGCCCTGTGGCTTAAACAAGTGAAATTTCCTAAGTTTCAGTCTCCATAGGCAGGGGATGAAATTGCGTGCTCTTTAAATTGGGTGTCTATCCTGCCTCTGCAATTTCTTATTGACAATTTCTCAGTTACCTCTGAGAGAATATTCTTCTTGGGTTGCTTTTTTGTAATGCTTTATAGAAAGTAAAATATATTTTCTCATTTTAAACTGTGGAACTACAGCACGTATAAATCTTCCCAGGACTGAGTTTGGCCTGGTTGTTTTTTATGTCATGAGAAAGTTGATAAGCTTCCTTGCCTCAGTTTTCCCTTTTGACAAATGACAATAATACAAATTTCTCCATTGATATCAGGAAAAATCAACTCACAGATTTGGAAATGATGGTTCATAGGAGCTTTGTTATGTTATAAGAATGTGCTGTGTTTGGGACAGTTGAGGAGCACTTTGCTGTGTTTTTAACAGGGAGTACCACACCACAAACATACCTAGGATCCCTGTGGAGGATGGGACTCAGATAACTCCGTACACTAAGAATACAGGATGCACTCTTCCTTAGGGGAATATGTTGGTAGATATTTGGAAAGTGATGGTTTGCTTTAGAAGAACGAATGTGAGCATGTGTTTATGCATTTGAAGTTTTGGCTAGCCCTGTGCATGGAATCCTGACATGCCATTGTTGGTGAGAGATGGGGGCCTAGATGGAAAAGCAATACCAAAAAGGACCTCTCTTTTTTTCTCGTGGAAAAAGACTAGGAAATCAAAACTCGGCTAATCTTGTTTTTAATCATTTATGCAGAAACCTTTTTTAAGTTGCCTAATGATCTAAAATGAACATTATTAAAAAATAATGCTCTGGGCAAGAAAAAAAAATTGGAAAGGAATTAAAAAAACAACAGTATTGGTCTCTAGTAAACAACGAATACTTAGGAAAGAGAAGGAAATCAATGAGACTGACGTTTATGTGGCATTTGGGAGATGGATGCCCAGGGAAATGGGTCCTGGTCAGAAAAAATGAGGTAATGCTAAAGCCATCCCATATTTCATGTGAGTACAAGAAAAATGGAAAAACCCACCTGGGCAGAAAACTTAACTGTGACACTTCAACTTCTACTGCTCTGGTTTGTTTCAGTATATTAAGGGATTAAAATGCATGTTTCAAATTACACTTTTGGTAAAACTACTTAATTTAACAGATGTTAGCATGTCTGTAGAGATATGTGTGTATTATTCTTTATATTATATACTAGCAGGTGTCTAATTCCTGAAAAAGCAATACTACAGAGAGAAAACAAAACCCCTCTAACTTTTTGTCACTTAAAAGCTGCATTTTTCTGGATGTTATGAAGTTGAGCTAACTGAGTCTTAATGAGCCCCTGGACCCCTGCCTCACCCTTTGTGGAATATATCTCAGCAGCCATGCTGCTTCCCAGGGAGACTGCCCCTGCTTTGTTGGTCCCTTCATCCTGCCTGCCAGGAGGCCAAGCTCTATTTCAACACCTCCCCACAAGCTACCTGTTTACCTTCTCTTCTTCCTTCCCTGCCTCCCCAGCCTCAAGGAGATGAGGGGCTCACACTTTCTGACATGGACATAAAGCCATTATCGTTCATATACGCAGCATGGGGCCATACGTTGAAACCCCAAAGGCAAGTTGCTTCACTTTCCAAATTGTCTTATTGTTTCTCTCATCTTGTTGCTGAGGCTGCATTTCCTCCTCACATCAAGTTTCTGTGCCATTCTCACCGTAACAGCGTGATGGTGAGGGTAGAATATTTCCAAAAGCCTGGAATCGTTCCACTTTTAGAAGGAGATGGTTTAAACTGTCTTCATTTTGAGTACGGGGGTTTAAGTAGAAAACACCAAGATACATGGTGGTCTCTCTCTCTTTCCCTCCCTCCCTCCCGCCCTCCCTCCCTCCCTCTCTTTCTGGAATCTGACCCTTGCCTCAGAATCCTCAAACAATTTATGCTTTGACGACATGGGACAGTTTACTGTTCATCAACGTGCGTCAGGTGGTGCCCTACCTCTGAGCCTTGCCTTATGCTTAGAATGTCTTTTTTTGGCTTTGGCCATTGAAAATTTCTATTCAAATACAAAGTCCAGCTCAGGCATCCCTTTCTCTGTAATGACTTTTCTGATCTCCATCCCCACCCCCAAATCTTCTCCCACAGTCATTTATTCCCTCTCCTTTACTCTCTTTGCCTGTAGGAACTTAACATCTTACGCTCACAGCACACAATTTGTTGCCATGCTAGTAACTAAAAACAGGAAAATTAAATACTATAACATTCTATGTATACTTCAACTGCTTGTGATAACAGATAAATGAGTTTACATTTCTAAAAACCATGAACTTGCAGAACTTCTGAAGAGAACCAACAGTCCCGAGAACTTTAGAGACGGATGTCACCGTTCTTAATAAGTTGAATTTAACTTTAAAAGTTCCAGCTTTTTTTTTTTCCTTAGTGAAGGGCATCATTATTTGTACTCATACTCCTTAGTCGAGACTGGAACTTTGTTTCTCATAAGGGAAATAGAAAAGTGTCCTGAGGTTTTGCTTAGGTAATAAAGGGAGAGAGCAAAAGGATTTATGGAAAAATAAATGCATACGTATGTACTCATGAGAGATGTTTAAGATGAAATATACTGAACTGTGAGTGACGGAAGACAGACAGGAACAGAGTCCCCTGAAGAGAGCAAGGACGAGCTAGGGAGGAGGAAGTGGGAACATCTTTGCTGGAGGCTAAAGCGACTTTTAAAGCAATAGGTTGGAGGAGGGAATGGGGGATGATAGGAGGGAGAGAGGCTCTTCAAAGTCACACCTCCGGGTGCATGCTTCTAAGCGTGCCCCCAGGAGCTGGACACGGGCAGAGGCACTGTTTGCCCTGGAGAGGGACTCTGGAACGTATCGGCATGCCCAAAGTTGGAGTGTCAGCTCAGTTCATTACCCCTTACCCAAGTATTTAATTGTATTAATACTCACATCATTTTCCCTCTATGAAGCAAACAAAGGATGGTCTAACTGTCTAGTTAACACAAACGAGGTGAATAATGAGCTAGAGACTAAACAACTCGTCCGGACCTTGACATTGTGTCAGAACCAGACCATGTCAGTCATCCAAGTCTAATCCACAGAACTGACATGATTGAGGCACAAGCTGGGTAATTTCAATTTAAACCAAGATATTGTTTTACTGATTACATGTAGCTGGACAGACACGGAGGCTGTGGATGCTGTATAAGCCTCGGTCAGAGCAGAAAAATATTACCACGGAAAATAAGTCAAAGAATTGTGCCTCCTTTACATTTTTAAACTCATTCTGTGGGCTTTAGTTTTAGGTCCAAGTTTCCAGTGCTGAGAAGATTCCCAGGGGGAGATTATCCATCTATTACCAATAGAAAATAAGCTTCAAAGCATGGCGGTCAGAGTGTGCCCAGAAGTGGGGAGTGAGGAGAGGGAAGAAGGATGGGGAATAAATAAACGGTTTCTTAAATGCTCTGAGTGCAAATATTATTCTAGTTGTGATTCTAGTCAGCAACCTAAGACTAGACATCCCCTAGCAGGACTTGGTCTTAGTTGAATAAATAATTTGACTTCAGAATTCAACCAAATACCTGCAAACTCTGCAGCTGTGGAACTTACCATTCATTTTGGTATCTCTGGTCTAAATTTTACATTATGTTTTACTTATTTATTAAGCTTGTTTCCATTTCAATAGCCTTTGGTTACAGAAATGTATAAAACACACACCTCTCTCAAAAGAAAAAAGCATTCATTTTCCCCATAGCCATTGTAACTTGTCCTGTCTTCAAGAAGAATAAAAATCTCAGAAATTTGCTTTATACTGAACCCTAAAAACCAAACAGCTTCGGAAGGGAAAATCTCTGAAACAATTCACTGATTCCAGAACTGTACAATTCAGATTGACAAAGAGGCTATTTTTAAATGTGTCAAGCATGATATAAATTGAATATGTTGAAGACTGAACACTTTTATTATTATAAATCAAGGAGCATTTATTAGACGTGTAGTGTATACCGCGGACTGTGGTAGGCACCAAAGATTCGGGGAGCAATCAAACTTAATAAGAATAGAACAATTATGAATTTATGAATCAGAATTCTATCTAGAACTTCAGTGTGAAAACAAGCATTTGTTAGTTTCAATCTCTATGTCAGCTGAAAGTACTGGCTATAAAAATTGGCCAGTAAAATTCAAAAACACTAGTAAAAACTTCAAGCGCACTTTCAAATACTCCTCAATATTAATGATTTCGTTCAAAGCAGAACAAATTGCTTTGATCAAAGAATCAGTTAGTCTTAACAGTAGATAACTTGACACTAATTCAAAGCATTTTTCTATGTTCTTGTAGACATTAGCCTCCACTCATCCTGTAGCTATACTAGATAATAACCATTGACAAGTCAATCCATTCTTTAAATGTGAATGCAAATTTGAGTGAAAACTGGACACGTCATCACGCCTTGAACTTAAACCTGTGCTTCACCAGACCTCCTAGTTTTCATAAATGGCATCACTCCTGCAGAAACCCGGATTCAAAACTGCTCCCTTGTACTTCCCAGTTCACGTGGATTACATAAACCTTCACTTGTTCATTTAAAAAAAAACAAAACCAAAACACCGCTCCCACCAGTTCTCCAATTCCATAGAATAGGTTAAGAGTGTCGTTGCAGAGTTGAGATTTTTTCAATTTTAAGTCCTGCCTCTCTCTTATGGACTGTGTGAACTGTGCAAATTACTTCACCTCTCTGTGCCTCTGTTTCCCCTTCTTTTAAAAAACAGGGGAATAACAGCAGCACCTTTGCAAAAGGTGAGGATTAAGTGAGATAATACAAAACAGTGCCTAAAAAAGAGCCTGCATCCTACCACATGCTCAGCAAGTGCTCACTAGCATAATTACTGATATCGCTGCTATTTCCTCAACAACTTACTCACATTCATTGCTTTCTTTCTATTCAGTTACATGGCCCTTGGCCAAACCTCATGTTGTTTGGTCTGTTATCTTCCAATAGCCTCCAACTCCAGTACTCTCTCCACCCCTCTTCTTTCTCCTCCATCATTTAGATCAATAACATCAAAAGAAAAATCAGAATAGATCTCCCCCCTCGTCAGAATCCTTCAATGATTTTTCCATTGTCTGTAGAGAAAATCCAAATTCTACCATCCTGCATTCAAAGCACTCCACACTCTGAAACTAGCTCACTTTTCCCATCTGACTTGTCACTTATATTCCACCCGGATAGGACAAGCATCCCACAGCTTCCTACGTGCTTTCTGCTCATTGTTGCCAATGCCTAAAATTACTTCCCTCCATGTCCCCAACTTCTGCCATCTTTTAAGATCTCACTCACACGCCGTTCCCCACACAAAGCCCTTCTGAGATTACCGAGGAAGGGTGTGCCTTTCTCTTCTGAAGTCTTACAGAACTTTCTTTGTATTTATTTCACAGGCAAACCACTTTATTGTATTATAATTAATGTACATTTTCTTCCTCCCCTCCTAGACTTTCAGCTTTTTGAGAATCTGGAGAACATTCTATTTTCTTTGTGTTCTCCCTATCATCTTTCACATGTCAGCCACTCAATACACTTTGATAAGTGAAAGAAAGAAAATTATCAGAAGGAATAAAATAGCTTATGAGTTGCCATTAAATGCATGAATGAACATTCTTTTCTAGGCACGATTACTTAAGAAATATGAATTCTATTTCTTGCTTTTAATGGAGTCATTTTTAAACTTATATTCTGGCAGAAGATCAGTATTAGTCATTACGGCTTTTAAAGTAAAAGAAAAGAATACACAAGAGTGGATGTCAGAACCATTTAAAAGGTATAAAGTATGTGCAAAACTAATATGAGACAGTTCTCTCTTCATATAGAAGAGTTGTCATTTACTGATAATTACCAAATTTTAGAGTAATGCATGTAAATTATGCCTGCTTTTATATACTTTTAAAGTAATTACTCTGTTCATAAATCTTGGAACATTTTACATCAACTAAAGTTTCAAAAGTTGCTTCTTTTACAGATAACAGTCTGTATATTCCTCAATGTAATTTCAAAAATAGAATGCGGAAGGTGTGTGTTTACCCGGTTCTACAAATGAGCTTTTGAGGGGATGGAGCTGAATAGAGGATGTTATTCCCATGTCCTCTGCTCTTTGCCTGGAAACAGCTTCTCTTTTCTTTTTTCTTATTTTTTTTAACAAGACTGGTTTCACTGAGCAGCAAAGCATTGACTTTTGCATCTAATTTCTAAAAGGAAAACATTAGAAGCTTCATTGTTAAAAGACCAAAAGCAACTCAAAGTGTGTGCCCTCTCCTATTATCTGATATTTTCTCTCTTTAATTATCAGTCTACTTCATAATACATAGTAGTGCGTATCACCATATCAAAAATATGATAGGGAGCAAAGTTCAAAGTACTTGTGATTTAATACAATGCCCTAGCCTAGATGTACACACAATGTAGACCTTATTCTTTGTTTTTCTATTTATCTCTCTCTGCCTTTCCATGGATTTCTATTTAGAATTGACTTCCATCTCTAAAATGTTAAGAGATCACCCCAAGAGTTTGGATTTGTATCTGTGCACTTGTCTCAGATTTCCTCAAAATACAAAATTATCAGAGACCCTTCCTTCAGAGTACTTCTCCTCACCTAAAATATCCACATGGCATGATATTTTATAGATTATAAAGCAAGCTCCTGTCCTGAACATTTTGTTATTCTTGGGCTCTCACACAGTGCTAAGGGAACACGACAGTCTGTATCATTCGTAACAAGATAAAACCTAAAAGTCAACCCTGTATGCAACTGGAAGGCATACTTGACAAAGGCAAAGCAGGGTTTAGCTCTGTATGGCCTTAAAAGGAGTCCAGGGGTCCAGGGCTACTCCAGAAAAACAAAATCCCTAGAAAGAAAAGGACAGATTTCAAGAGAGATTGAGTAGGATGCGGTTGCACGTACCCGGTAGTAGAAATTGAAAGGTAAAGAATCCAGAAAATTGTAAAGTAAAATCATGGTGAGAGATATAATGGGAATGAATGTAAAACTTTAGTCAGGGTATTTTAAAAGAAAATTCAATAACCAAGGGTAATAGGACATATAATGTAATCGTTAGAACTTTTCCCATTAAATCTCCAGATGTCCCTCGACCTCTGGAATTAAAGCCAAAGCACAAGATTCTCTTTCTTGCTTCCTTCTCCGTCTCTTTTTTGGATGGCACACAGCTATCTCACAGAAATCTACAGACTTGATGAGCACTTAGGAAAACCCAAAGACATACTCATTTAGAGGATCTGTGACAAAAAATGTATTCAGAAAAGTAAATAGAATTTGCTGAAGAAAATGATTGAGAAAGAAAAGAGAAGAAGACAGGTGGGGCCAAGCATAGAGCACCAAGGAGAAGGAAGTGAGGTGAGGACACTGCGAAGAAAGTGGATCCAAGTGTAAGAAGAGGAATCAAAAACACATACAGAAATGAAGAGGAAACAGTCACTGTTAAAAACATCTGTCACAGGGATCTCAAATTTCCACACTCAAATGTACAATACATGTAGCCTGTTTCTTTTCTTCAACTAATCAAATCTTCCTTGAACCCACCCTAATGAGGGGTAAGAAAATTTGAACTTGCTAGTTAACGAGGTGGTGGTCAGTCTCTTCTGGATTAAATGACTTCTTTGGATAAATACTTTCCTTCCCCTTGCTCCTCTCCAAGGTACTATCTGCTGAATGTGTCTTGGGCTCCCGCGCACTCATCTGAATGTTTCGACCACACGCAACATAAAGTGCCGGTCTGAGACGGGGAAGCATGTCCATCTGACCACTGGGCTCTGCCTTTGCTTCTCTTCTGACAATTCTTCAGGGTGTCAGGAGTAGATGGCCTTACTCTGTGCCATATCCTCTTTTCCAGAAAGAAGCCTGAATGTGGAAGGGACAAGAAACCATATCCACAGCCTACCTCTCAATGTTAATGAGACCTGATAAATGACTGTGGAGAGTCTCTTTATCTTTCCACAAAGACCAGTTATTAAGATCATTGTTCTGCTACAAACTCTCTCTCTCTCTCTCTCTCTCTCTCTCTCTGTCACACACACACACACACACACACACACACACACACATACACACACACAAATGAAAACAAACAAAAACGAAAAGCCTTACTCTGAAGATGAAATTATGAATATTGACTCACTCTCTTTTCCTTCTTGCTATAGCGTTCCTAATCATCCCTAATGGTTGCCTCTGGTGGGATGGATGGGGAAGATACACACAAGAGAGGGCAAAAGAAAAATCACATGGATATATTTCCAAAAACATGCTCTCCGTTATCCACTGGTTGTGCTACCATGTGCTGAGCCCTGTACTTGAGTACCGCATGCTCAATATTATTTATTTTAGTTACATTCCCATGCATGTGCCGAACCCAATCATTCTCCGCTTTCTACTCCCTCTTTCTCGTTTTCCAGAAATATGCATGTGCATTTCAGTAACCATCTCAGGACTCTGACACTGAAAAGTTCAGCTGAATGATCGTAATGCACAAAGCAGGATGTGTACAAGTCACACCTTTATGATCAGGTTCCACACTGAAAGCTGAGGTTTTCTATCTAATGCAAATTAGGATTGTCGTCATAATCATACAGTGCATTGTACTCTGGTCAGGTCTGCTACATTATCATCGCTTAAATGTGCTAATTGGAAATTTCTAGAGTTCTTCTCCTTTCTCTGCGCCTTGGCCCCTAGGGAGAAGATGGGGTGGGAGGCGTGTACTGGTAGAAAGAACAGTAGCCTTACATATGATAACAGGGATCAATTTTTTTTTCAAGTGTCGTCATAGGAGCCATTATTGCCTCCTTCGTGGTAGCTGGTACACAGAAACTGCTGTCTCCTTCCCTATCCTCTCTGTAACTCACCTGAGGTTTAGGTACACCTATCTTTTTTGCCCTTGTTACCTCTCTTG
Organism: Monodon monoceros; assembly: GCF_005190385.1. NCBI lineage: Eukaryota > Metazoa > Chordata > Mammalia > Artiodactyla > Monodontidae > Monodon > Monodon monoceros. Next base: position 61,633,809 of record NW_021703771.1, read on the forward strand.
AATATTAGCTGAGTTCTGCACTGTTTTTCTTGGATCAATCCCTAATTCTACAGTAGAACAAAAGAAAATATTTCCTTGTCAATTAAATTGTTATATAAAATCAAGAATTGTGAATTCACTGGACTTTATAAACTCTAAAGCAGGTGATTTCTGCCCTCTCTCATCCTAAATGCCCTATTCTTTGATTTGGTGATAAATGCGCCTAGAATGTGAATAGACAAAATTGGACTAAAACAAATCTTGCTTTGAAAATGTCTCCAACACTCCAAAAATAATTAGGAACATTCTAGGTCACAGAATAGAAAATGATGTTTTGATGTTACATACAAGTATTTAGCTTATTCTACTGTACAATAAGTATCAGTTGAATGGGAATTTATTCCCCATTTAGAAATAGAAGAAATTGAGACCTATATTTACTGGTTGCTTATTCAAGATACTTAGAAAAGGAAGTAAGTAATTCAAATTTCTAGGTTTATTCACTTATTCAATTGAATAATTATCTTTTGAGTGTCTACTCAGTGTGTAGCATTGTTAATGTACCAGGGAGGAAAGCAGAAGGAAGAGCGATTACGACCTGTTAGAACACACAGATCTATAAGCAACTTACTGATACCGAGGCAGAATGGCATATGTTTTAACATACAGTAGAAATAATACTCTCTGGGAACACTGAAGAAAGATTAAGACTGCTTATTCAACTAAGATTTTTAGTGATTATCATGTACCAGACACCGTTTTGGTTCCTTAAAAAAATAAAAATTCATGAACCAAGAAAGTTGAGGTAAATGGACGAATGAATGGTTGGACAGACAGACAGTCGCAGATAGATAGATAGGGCAAGCTAGGTAGGTGACATATGTTACACTGGAGCTAGCTACACAAAGTCTGTGCCAACACACAAGGGAGCGATTAATTCTGTCTGTATTATGGATGGTAAAGAAGTTTTCAGAGAGGAGGTTATTTTGAGGTACCATTCAAAGTAAGTTATATTTCTCCAAATGAAGAAGAAATGGAGGACGTTTCGGGAAAAAGAAATAGTAGGACCAAATGCAAGAAATTCTGGGCAATGCCAAGTCGTGAGATATGAAGTATATCAGGAAGACGGCTAGGGATGAGACTAGAAGCAAACTGGGGGACAGGTTACCAAGGGCTTCATCTGCCTTTCTAAGGAGTATTTCCTCCAGGCAATGAGAACGCTTCAAATAATGTAAGTGGGAAGTGATAAATTTTAGTTTCGAAAGGTTGCTCTAGCAACAATGGCTGGTGGAGAGCTGGACTTGGGGTAAGGATACCAATGGATTTTTAACCATCAGTTTGGTGTTCCTTGACCGTATTAGGTAGATGTTGAGAATTTTGAGACGATGAATATTTTTTCTTTAACTTACAAACCAACTTTCCCAAGTGCTATAGCATTTTACAGGAAATAATACACAAATCATCAAGCCAACACCCTGTACCACCTGATACCAGCCTGTCCTGAAGGATTTACATCCTTAATGTTCTTTCATCCAGACCTCCCATTCAAAGTCGTGCTCATCTTTTCCCCAAATTCAAAACCTGACACAATTTATCCTCACAATCTCAGAACAGCCTATCCCTCCTAATTTGTCAAGTCACGTTTCTCCCTGAATTCAGGTTGCCATTTTTTTAAAGCAAACTGTTCTTTCAAGGCTAAATGCCACAGGATGGACGAGAAAACGTGTAAGAAAAACACAATTCTTATGTAGCTTATAATGTATTGAGTTAGGTAAAACTACTTCCTCAAATATAAACCAAGTGTGACAGATAATCCATGAGGACTGGATGTTAACTCATCCCTCTCTAGAGTGACCTACAAAGGCTCTGTGTGGACTGGTCATTACAACTATGTCTTTAAAATGGTTAAGATCTCAACAAGATGTAACAAGGTGACTTTCTTGGTGAATTAACATGAATGTAGGTACAGAAGCAGAAAATCACAAGAAATGATGGAGAAATGGAGATTAGTCAAGTTAACTTGGTCTGATGTTTGGCATAAAGAATACAGAAAAATAGAAAGACATGACATTAATAAGACCAGGTTGCCCCTGAACAAGAAATGTTAATTTTTGCAGAACCGTTGAAAATCGTTAAGTGGAAAGTCGAGCATTCTTTGCATTGTATAATAGAAAGTGCCTTTAAGATCTTCTAGTTAAACCACTGCATTTTCTTAAGTAAGAAAATTAAATGTACTTGGAGGTTACACAACATGCTTGGAGACAATTCGAGGTTCCTTGATGTACAGCCGTGCTGTTGACTCAGTCATGCTTTCTGCCGTGGTCTAAACTTTAAGTCTCCCCACTCCAAAAATGCCTCTCTACGTGATGATCTCTCTAATTCTACTTTTCTGTCCTTTTCACTGCCGAGCGCCAACATCTCTGTGATTGCGTTCTATAGCGTGTGGTGTTCATCTTACACGAACAAGAGTTCGTTATATATGTACCCGTAAACGCATACTTACGCGTGTATGTATACACATCTTTTCCTTGTTTTCATACTTTGACTGTGAATTGTGGTGGGGGGCATATCCCAAGCCCTCTCTTTGTGAATTTCCCCATCTAGAGGGCCTGCGATGCACTGAAAGGTGAGTTGTTCACCAGGAAAGAATACTAGAGCTGAGAATTTAAACAGGATCGTGGGGTTAAAGGAAGTTACGTATGAGATAAATAGAGATGGTAGCTGCTGGTTGCTAAAACCATCATAAATGAGATGCTTCTGTGATCCTTTTCCAGGGTTCTTCTTTCCACCTGTCGCTTGGAGATAGAGTTGCAGGGGGGTGTGGGCCAGACAGAGCCAGTACGTGTGGCTGTTGGAAGCTTGGGTCTGCAGTGCATTTGCCCATAAACCATTGAGGGTTAACCTCTCAATCCCTTGGGCTGTCTTTGCAAACACGGTGCTGAGCTCAGAAAGCAAGTTGAAGATTTAGCAACGTTTAGGCAAGATTTGATGAAGCTCATCCCCACCCGCCCTTTTTTTTCTTTCCTGCTTCTAGAAGGTGTTTGTGTTTCCAGAGGAAAAGTGTAGGCTTTCGAGGCTGTTCTTCCTCCTTTTTCCTCTGAAACTGTCTGCCTTCTCTCAGCAGCCTTCTTGGCTGTCTGCATTTTACCAGGCACAGCCTGCCTGCTTCTTGTCACCCAAATAAGGTAATAGTTAGAAACACAATTGAAGTGGCTTCTTTTTAATGAATAATAGACCTTGTTCCATTAAAAATAAGACCCTACTCTGAACCATTACAGAAACTTTTTTTGATGTTTAAGAAGAAATGTCAGTGACTATGGGGGAGTGGTGGCGGATAGAGCTTTGTGATGTCGTTCATTATTTTTACTTGGTGCTCCCTGTACCTCTGGCTCTCCCTGAGACAGAAACGGTGAGATGCCATAAAATAACCCTCTCTCGAAGTATATTTGGCCTGACAGGAAACAGGAAATACCAGAAAAGATCACAAGAAAAGCTGTAATCATAAGATTTCTAGCCTAATTCTTTTGACGTCAGCAGTTTAGATAAGTCAGATAAGCAATCACAAGCATCCGTGAGCGCTAGAGTGCCAATCCAAATACCCCAAGTGCATCTTCAACCCTTTTGAACTCTCGCATTGTTGTTTTGCCCCTGCCCTCTTCTCTTTCCCCCCAAGAAGCATATCCTGAAATTGTGAATTATGGATGAATGTCAACATTAAGGTATTCAAAGATATTACACAGAGCCTCTACATTGGTCCTATAGTCAATTCAGCTTGCTTCGTGCATTGTAAATCTTGGATGAAGCTGACGGTTAGTTAAGATGTAGGAAACTAACTCTGGTTTGTCTCAAAATGAGTTTGCTTCCCAAAGTTTAACGTTTCCAATCTTGACAACTAAGCCTTGGCTATGAAATGTCTCTGATAATATGCTAAAAGATACATTACCGTACCCAAAATATGCCAAAGTATTCAGTAACTCCAGTCATCATTACTATCACCTTTCTTTGGGCACCACCACCTCCATTCCACAGCAATAAAATATGTATGGGTTGGTTAGATATAAATGACATGGGGAATAAATTCCCCTATGAAAAGTTTTCCTAAGTTCAGAACCAAAACTATGGAACTCAACCATTAGATCATAAGCAGAGGTACATGTATGGGCTGCTCAGAGGATGAGGTAAGAGATTAAACCAAGATTTAAATCAATATTGCATTAGATGTAAATTTAAAATAAAAAAGGTTGAGAATAAGAACTTATTTATATAACATCTATTTCTAAAAAGATTTGTAAGCTTCTAAGAAGGTTATAATAAAACATAAGGACCCAAAGACATAAAACCATCCTGTCCTGATAGAAAACAAAAACCATACAGTAAAGTAGGAGGGAAAGAGAACAAATATGCAAAGTAATTGAGCAAAACTGAGATCTGAACTTACCAGCAGGCAAGGTAAAATGGAAAACAGGATGGTTACAGCGTTCATTGTAGCTGGGAAAAAAAAAGTTTTTCCTGGCTTCGGGTATGTGGAGCAAGTTTTGACAAGAGCTCTCTGTATAATAATGGAGGATGTCCTTCCAAGGAGTTTGATGTGCAGCTGTGAAGAGGTGCCTCACCACGAGGGAGTTTTACAGACTTTCTCAGTGAGAGATGATTCCATAGCTCTAGACCATTCGTTGGGAGCCAAAAGTGAGGTGGCCTCATTGTGGCTTTGGGGTGGTCTGACACAATAAGGGGTCAGACGTAAAACAGGGTCAAGAACATGTGTAAAACTGTGAGGAGTGAGAATGAAAGCATGTAGCTTCAGCGAAGGGTTCAGCTCTTCTGAATGTATAAAGTTAGGTCATAGCCCCTGGAATGTCAAACAGTTCTACCAGTCTCCTAATGGTCATACCTGCCATTATAATCATTAAAATGGAAAGAGAAAAATTAAGAAGCAAATTCCTCCTCTTAGATGGTAGAAGTGCTTTTATATTTGTCTCTGGTTGTGCCGGACATTTGGCTCTAATTAAATACACATCGATAAGGGGTCCTAATTAACTCAGGTGAGTCTTGACTCTTTACCAGGTTTTTTACCTGATACGCTTTACTTTGAGTACCACAACTAAGCCCTTTATTTCATCAGTGTTTCTACAGTGTATGAACCCATGTAGACACTCAAAACATACATGTTGTATTAAAAGTTCAGAATTAATAATATCTGAATGCATATTTCATTTTATTTGAACCCACTTCCCACACTTCGCCTAACATTCTGCTCAGTCAAAATCCTTTTAATACTTCCCGAGGATTCAGACAACTGGAAAGAATGTATGTGTCTAGATTAAAAGATAAATACTGTATTCAAGGAAGCACAGTAAGTATTGAAAACAAGTGGATTGGGCTTCCCTGGTGGCGCAGTGGTTGAGAGTCCACCTGCCGATGCAGGGGACGCGGGTTTGCGCCCCGGTCCGGGAAGATCCCACGTGCCGCGGAGTGGCTGGGCCCGTGAGCCATGGCCGCTGAGCCTGCGCACCCGGAGCCTGTGCTCCGCAACGGGAGAGGCCACAACAGTGAGAGGCCCGCGTACCGCAAAAAAAAAAAGTGGATTTATTCCTACTCAGTGCAAAAGTGATGAGCAGCTGGGTATTAAGTGTATTGAGAGGTGCAGTCCAGACATCTTTTCTGAGACCACTTCCAGATAAACTTACCGAGGAGGGTTACCAGTGTGTGTTGGGGCAGATTAATGTCAGTCTTAGAAAACAGGCTTTTGCTTTGTCCAAGTATAATATACCAGACGATGATCTTGCAAAATAAGTAAGGAAAAGAATAGAAGACTGAAAGATGAGAAGAAGCATAACTGAGCAGGGTAACACCTGCTTTCTGGAAAGACCAATGGGGTTTAGAAAGGAAGAAAGAGGCCTGAGCTAGATAATGCCAAAGGTGGCACAGAAAATAGAGGAGGTGGAGTCTGGATGCACTAGAAAGACTTGTTACATATACTATATCTTCTAACTTCTTAGAGCTGAGCTGCTCTTCCTCACAGCTCGCCAAGGTCAAGGTGAGCCCTTTATTATCAACAGCTGCTATACATTTGTATTATCAGTCTTTGCCAAACTAACCAAGTTGAATAACCTTGCACTTTAATTGAAAACCAAACTTAAACTAAGGACCGACCAGCATGCATGCAGACCATGTGTGCGGTATACTCACTACTGTAAGATTACTTTAAATCAGGATAATTCTGGACCCACCTGTGAGGGTGCTGAGTTCTTTCTGTAGTCATTGTTGATATTTGCTATTGCCCCCGCGAAGCTGAAATTTAAAGACTATAAAGAGCTGCACTTCTCAGAGAGGCTTCAATTCTCAACTCCTTGGGGAATAGACTCCATTTTTATAGGGTTTGTGCTTCTGGTTTATGTTCTTTTCTTTTAATCTTATGAAAACTTAATAACTGCCTACTACCCTACACTCCCCTTTAGCCCTGTCATTGGGGATACTTCTCTTTACTTCATTATCATGGTTAAAAGATGGGCTCTGGAGTCAGACTGCTTTGTATCTTTACTAAACTCTTTGGACCTCAGTTTTCTCATCTGTAAAATGGAAATAACAATAGAAACTGAGTTAGGTGCAGGATTAGGTCAGATGATCTCTGTAAAGAAACTAGCATACTCCTAGTACATAGTAAGTACTCTGTAAGTGTTAATGATTATTATCCCACACTGTTCTTATTTCTAATAATTACCCAGAAGTATTAAGGTAGCTTTTTAGTTTATCATTGAAAAAGCAGGGAGCACTTACTTAACATTCCCTCATCTAAGGTGCATTACTCTGAGTCATAAATAAAGTGGGAAGAAAAGTCATAGAACAGAATTTTGGCTTACTTATACTTGCAATTCCAGTGATACAATCTTGAAAGTACCCTTTACTTATCATTCTTAATCAAACTTTCATCCATTATACGTCACCATATACAATGAAAACTAATACTTCTAATCATGCAGTTGCCAAAATGTTGTGATTGATTTGGGGTGAAGAAATGGAATTTAAGTTTTGGTTGGGTCAAAGTACATGCAAAAGTAATTTCTAAAAGCACACTGAATTTGCCAGTATTCATTTGTCAACTAAATCCTTAGCTGAAATGAGGTAAAATGTGAGAGGCTTGTGTTCTTATTTTTGAGTAGTCAATTATTTATGGCATGAATGGCCACTTAACATCAAAAACCTATTTAATCACAAAGGGTTTTTTACTTGAATCTAGCCTCTAGATTACCATTTTGTTGGGACAATATGTACTTAAGACTTATTAATGCAAAAAGCCAATTCATAACAGGTTGCCCTTAGAATTCCAGCCACAGCTTTTTAGGAATCAAGACTGATCACTTTTGACAAGCAGCAGACCTATCCAAATTACCACAGGGAGAGAAACTTCTCAGAGACCAGGGGTTTTGTAAGGAGATCAACATAATAGCTCATTTCCTAATGAAACTGGCAGGAGTTGATGTCTTCTAGTTATGTCGAAGAAAAACCATTAGATTTCCTCATGAGATTTCAGAGGTTGGACGATCTTCAACTGGAGACAAAGGACACCCTGAAGTCATATAACATCTGCTCTCCCCAAAATGTCCAAGGACACCTGGAAATATTCAGAACTACCAGCATGTTTGTTGAACAAAGACTGTGCCTCCATCCCACCTCCAAGATCTATTTCCTGGGAACTCAGCAGCAGGGTAGAAATAACAATCAAAGGGAATTAAGAAAAAAAATATCTGGTTAATTGCTTTTAGGGGAATAGGACTAGTAAAAATTATCCCAGTTGTTCAGAATGAACAACTCATTTGTAGCCCTAATATATGATATTCCAACATTTTGAGCAATATTAGTTTCAGGAAGCTTATATACCTCACCTCTTATCAGCTCAAGTCTTGGTTGGTATTTGCTCGTGCTGTAAAACGTGGATTTGGGAAAGATGAAAGGGAGGGGCAGAGGGAAGAGGAATTTTCATAGGTGGTATTTAACGGAATGCAGAGGAAAACATACTATACCATGTTTGTTTACTTTAAACGTCTACTAAACCAAAATGAATTCCATCTGAAAGAAAAAAGTGATTTACATAAAAAGTCGTTTAATAGAACGTAAGGCTTTTAGGTTCTTCTATGAAAGTATCAGAAATAGGACTGGGAAGTCAGCAACATAAGTACACATAATCTACTTTTCAGATGCATGAATTATGAATGAGCCACCCTGAGCACTTGTTCAGCCTGAGCGGTGTTGACATGTCAGGTTGACCTGTGCTTTGGACCAGAGGTGGTGTAATAGTAACTTTACAGGGTAGGAATTAGAAGTGACTCATTGTTGAGGCAGAGAGAAGGTAGAAGAATGTATGCAGACTCCATCCCTGGCTCTGATCGCTCTGTAGTTCCTCAGTGCAATTATGCAGAATTAATCAAATCCCTGGATGTGGAATCAAAAGGCACCTTCCTACTTGCTATGCAGATGTAAACGTTCCTCTCTCTGCACCACAGCCAGCCAAAGTGTGAACCGTGGAGATCGGAACTCTGGTGGAATCGTGCCAGGAGGGCACAGTCACTTGAAACCGAGCCCACGTTTGATTTAAGCTCGGAATGACAACTTTGGCAAGGGCTGGGGTAGGGGTGAGGGGGTGTTTTGCCGCATTTGATCAAGAAAAACCAAGGCACTAGGCATAAATTTCTCCATTTTAATTATGCAAACTCCAAGAACGTAGTGGCTGTTTGAATACTATCCTAAAGTCCACTTGATTAATCTCCCCAAATCATGCTTCTCAGTTTTCATAACTATTTCACATTCAGGATTTTAGCTCTCACCTCCTCACAGTTGAAATAAATGAACTGCTTCCATAGATAAAAGGCTAAAATCTTATTTTTCAATTAAGAAAACAGTGATGATGCTATTAGGAACATTGAACATCACTTTACTGAAAGTATTTGCTATAAATTGATCATTCCCCATCTACCGAAACTTAGACGTCTGCCAAACTTGGAGAGGGATACAAAGAAATACAGATTACAACCCCCTCCTCTTGAGAATTTACAGTGCAGTTTGGAATCAAGAAATTGAGCATGAAACATTAAGTAGCAATTCAAACCCTTGTGTTCTGATGTAGAATATTAGTTTGAAAAATTAGAATGCATCAGAATCAAAATGAATCATTATTTTAAATTTAATTGATAAAAATGAATATCTAATTAATCCCTCCTTCTTCCTTAGCTAATTACCATTTTGCAGAGCTTTTTTCCTGAATAAGGGTTATTTCTAAATCTGGGTCATAATCCCAGACCTTCATCCTGTCCCTAATTTTGATGGAGGAGGGGGTGATTCTTTTTGCTTCCATTTGATTTATGTCATTTTTTTCCTCTCCCTGTGTTTTCTTCTCCACCTGTCTCCTCTGCCCTCTCTTCTTCACTGCCCATCTTAAGAAAACTTAATACATTAAAAGTCATATTTATAAATAAACAGCTAAATTAGGATAGATAGTGGCTTTATGTAAGAAGCTAACATGACAGATGAATGGATAAAAAGGTGTGGTGTATACATATATAATGGAATATTACTCAGCCATAAAAAAGAACAAAATAATGCCATTTGCAGCAACATGGATGGACCTAGAGATTATCATACCAAGCGAAGTGAGTCAGAGAGAGAAAGACAAATACCATATGACATCACATACATGTAGAATCTAAAATATGATACAAATGAACATACCTACGAAAGAAAAACAGACTCACAGACATAGAGAACAGACTTGTGGTTGCCAAGGGGGAGGGGAGGTGGGGGAGGGAAGGATTGGGAGTTTGGAATTAGCAGAAGCTAACTATTATAAATAGGATGGATAAACAACAAGGTCCTACTGTATAGCACAGGGAACTATGTACAATATGCTGTGATAAACCATAATGGAAAAGAATATGAAAAAGAATATATATATGTATAACTGAGTCACTTTGCTGTACAGCAGAAATTAAACACAACATTGTAAATCAACTGTACTTCAATAAATTTTTTTTAAAAAGAAGCTTACAAACAAGAACCTAAAATCACTTTATTAACAGAATAAGAAAGGCAATAAATTAGAGAAAAAGAATGAATTGTAAGAAAATATAAATTGTGGTTAAAAAAAAAAAAAGCTTATTATAATGGATTCCTTGAGATAGAGGTTTAGTGTGTGCAAGGAGCTTTCACATTTGTAGCAACTCCTTTAATCCTCATAACAACCAGTGAGGTAGATACAGAATTACTACTCCACTTCATGAATGGGAAACCGAAGCACATAGCTGATGAAAGGATAAATGAGAAATAAGTCTTTGGGTGTGGAGACAACATATAATGTCTTTCGATGGATGAATGGATTTTTTAAAAATGTGATACATATATATTTATTTTTAACATATATACATAGACGTATATATGAAATTATTCAGTCTTAAAAAAACAAGGAAAGCCTGCCATTTGCAACAACGTGGATGAACTTGGAGGACATTACGCTAAGCAAACGAAGCAAAACACAAAAAGAGAAGTACTGCATGATCTTACTTATATGTAGAATCTAAAATAGTCAAATTCGTAGAAGTAGAGAGTTAGGATGGTGGTTGGCAGCACCTGTGGGGAGAGGAAAATGGGGTGATGTTGGTCAAGGGGTACAACGTTTCAGTTACACACGGTGAAGAAAGTCTGGAGATCTAATGCACAACATGGTGCCAACAGTATACCGTAGTGTATAGTGGAATTTGCTGAGAGGATAGATCTTAAGTTACATCTTCTCAATACACACACATACGCATGATGATGGCTACATGGAGGTGATGGATATGATAATTAGCCTGCTCATGGTGATCATTTCACGATGCATACATACAACAAAACATCAAGTTGTATGTGTTAAATGTATACAATTTTTATGTGTCAACGAATCTCAATAAAGCTGTTTTGTACATTTAATAATAACAATAGTAAATGAAAAGGCTTTGACTAATACCGGCCGCTGAGTAGGTGCTCAGTAAACTCCAGGTTTTATCGCTGTACAGCAGAGCAGGGACTGTAATCCTCTGCGTCTGATTCCAAATCCAGGGTTCTTTTCACTTCCCTGATACGTTCTACTTCTATAAGAAAAGTAAAGTCCTTTGAGTTGTTTTGGTTGCTCTTTCAGGGCAAACCCCAGCGGGAGGATTGTCATACTGTTTCCTAGAACATGATGCTGTGCCTGGTGGCTGCCATGTAATAGATGCTCAATAATGATTTCTTGAATTCATGAATGTAAATGAATGAGACAAATGACTGCCACCCTTTGTTTTATTTGACTCTTAAATAAATTCAGTTCTTAGCTAGTAGCGTAACAAACAGCTTTACTTCCGAATGAATCCATGTTAGTGTTAATAGCATTGTTTACAGGGGAGTCTCATCAAGAGAATAAGAAATTCTGCACCAGTTCGAGGACAGTTGTTTTAGATTAGAGAGGCCTGAGAACTAGTCTAAAATCAGGAATTCTTAGGCAATGAACTTAACCTTTAATGACTCTTCTTCCTCTCTCCCTCCCCCATCTAAGGAAAAAGGGGCTTGCCTGCCAAATCTGAAAGTCAGAGAGGTTGTGAAAACCAGGACAACAGTACCTCTCAATGTTTTCAGCTACTTAGCAATACCCCACAGAGGTCACATGAGATGTATTCAAACTCGACCACCCATAGGGTAGAAGCCATCAAACTCGTTCATCAAGCATTAAGCATTAAATGAGCATCTAATCCACGCTGGGCATTGCACCAGGCCCCAGGGGGTACAAAAATGACTAAGACTAGGATACAGCAGGCCAGCGATTGAGAATGCCGCTCAACATTACCCAGCTTTGAATCCTGGTCTGTTGCTTACTACGTATGTGATTCTTGGCAAACCATCTAACCTCTTCGTCCTCAGTCTTCTAGTGTGTAAGTTAGCACAGTTCCTGGTACATTGCCAGACCTCAAACATGGGTTATTAGCATTACTGAACCCTTAAGGAGCTCATGGTCTAGTGAAAAGACAGAAATGGAAATAATAAAATACTATGTGATGCTTGTTGTGATAGAAGGGTCTGTGAGAAAACAGAGGAGTGAAAGCTTAATGGCCTTGGAGGGTGCAGTGTGGTGATGAACTAAACTGTGTTCTAATGTTTTACATCCTTTCACCACCCTCATGAGGTAAATCCTATTATCCTATTTTGTGGATAGGGAAATGAAGCCACCAAGAGGTTAGGATAGTTGTCTTAAAGCCACACAGCTAGTGAAGCAGAATTTGAACTCACATTTGGGGTCTCTAGAGCCCACACTTAACCAGGATGGCACAAAGCCTCTTTCCATGGAGGATTTTCAGAGGATCGGAGAGCTGCCAAGTAAACAAAATAGAAGAAGACCATTTTAGGCCTGAGAACAGCAGCTCTGGGGTCCTGAAAAGATCCCTTCCCTCCCACCACCCCCTCCTCTCCACCTCCAATGCCCAGCTAGGCTCTAGCCCAACCTCAAAGTCCAAACCCCTCTCGAGAGTGGATCTGCAGTCATTTCCAAGGCCCCAGATTGAACTGAAGGCTGAGATAGTCCTAGGAATGCACTAGAATCTATCAGTTGATTCTAGGCCATCCTGCATTCTTGTGGGGCAGAAGGGTATGGGGAGGAGAAACAAGGGAAGCAGGAACCGACCACACTGATCTGAGTTTGGAGTAGATTTCCTGTGGCCACTCCAGAGTCTCAAGATCAGCTTGAACCCTCAAAATTGAGGCAGATTGAGAAGACAATAAGAAACAGTGAAAAAGAACCTTTAATCGAATATTTGTTATAACCTTGGGCAGGTTTTCAGTAAAATGAGACTAATATTAATTACCCTGCCTACATAAACAAGGCTCTATAAGGGACAATATATGTGAAAATGAATTTCAAGTAAATACAGGGAAAAAATAATGCAAGGAATTACAAACGCGTAGCCAGCGGCTTGGAAGAGTGAGCAGAGTTGCCTGAGTTAACAGCATTTGATTAATGTAGGCACGCAGAGAACCTGGCCCAGTAGCTGATAAAGCTCACAGATAGCACTTGGAAACCACAACTGGATATTTTGAGATTAAAAAGTAAACCAGAGATATCTTACAAAGTCAAAGGAACTGTATACAACCATTAATATCTTTCCCACCCACACACTCCAGCCCATGTCTCCCACCACCCTGGGAAGTCAGGACCTCTTTATTTCATACATAGATTGCTGCCCTAGTCCTCTATCTGAGTTCCCTGCTTTCAGTACGTCCTAAAGACGAATCCATCCTAAACACAGGTTACCCCATCCAAGGCGGAGTTCTGCTTATACCGCTCCGCCGCAGAGTCTTCCAGCGGCTTCCCATTCACCTGACATCTGAGACAAACCATGAGCTGGCCCCACTCCTTACTCCACTCTTCTGCCTCACCTCCCCTTTGCACCAGCAAAACAGAATACTTTTATTTCACATACTCACTGTTATTTCCTCCCTCTGAACATTTACTCAAAGTTATCTCCCGTGGACGTTCATGCCTCATCCCCAAACCTCTAATTTCCAGATGCCCTTATTGTTCAATGATCAGCCCAATCACCACCTTCATGTCGCCTTCCCTGCTATCTCAGTAATAAACACCTCCACACCTGTGACCCATCACATTGTCTTTTTTACCTTCTAGCTTGTGCTATAGTTATTACTGTATATTTTATATTTCCCTGGCTACATAATAAATTTCCCTCCAACACCCATTTGTCCCAGGCAAGGCAGGTACCCATTAACGTTTATTTAATTAATTAATAAGGTTGAACGAAGAACACAATCTTTTTTTTAATACAACGTGTGGAATAGCATCTGGTTTAGGATTCTATTACCATGTGATAAAACTATCAGAATGTTCACAACTTCTTAACTGTACATCTTTTTACCCGGGGATTTGTTTTCGTGTACAACAGAAGACCATTAGTAGCTAAAATTTTTCTGAAAGTGCAGCTGTATTAACATTGCTGCTATAAAGGAAAAGCACAAACAGGTCGAACAAATGCTTTTAAAAGAAGAAAAACCAAATTACCTCTAATGACTTTCTGTCTGTGCGTGAGAGGAGCCCCAAATCACCCAACAGTTGGCAAAAAAAAAAAAAAAATTCTCGTAGATGCAAAAGCTACCCGCCTGCTTCTCTGTTGGTGGCAAGTTCATTGGATACGAGGCTGGGGACAAGGGGCTCAAGAGGAGGAACCGACAACAGGCCACTTCTTCCCTCAAACGTGGGGCCTGAGTGGATACCATTCTTCTCTTGAAGCTCTGAGGGTCTCAGATTGAGTCCTATTTGGTTCCCTGGCCTGATCTGACCCCTTCTCAGCTGTCTCAAATAGTTGTCTCTACCTTCATGTCTGGAACCTCGACCAAGAACTTGACAATGAGGTGAGACAATCAGCTCCATTTACTTCCCCTCCTTCTAAAAGGGAGTCCATCTCACAGCCCATAAAGCATTGCTTTCCTTGTCTTTAGTTTAATTGTCACTCTTTCCAGAAGATCTTCCCTGATGCCCCTGATAGGTTAGGTCTCTAAGACATGTTCCTGTTGCACCCTCCATTCTCCTTTATGAAGCCGGTAATTATATGTTTAATTTCTACCCTTCCCCAAAACACTGTAAGCCCCTTAGGGACAAAAACAGTATTTGTCACTGCTTTGTACCTGGCACATGGTAGAGTCTCAGTAAATATTGGTTGTGAATAATGAATAAACAATGCAAGTAACAGAGTCCAAATGTTTGTAGGTTTATGAGGGTGGCATGTGTATGTGTGTGTGTGACATTTACACTTAGCCTTTATAGACAACCCATAGCCCAAGTACCACAGAGCACAATTTCACATGTGCCTAGAAGTCCGTGGATGAGACACCTACTTAGACTCAGCTGGGGACGGGAGAATTTAGCAGCAGCTCCCTGGGAATGCTGCTGAAACCTGGGCTTGCAGGGTTTTCTCAGTTTACCTTGAAGATGTCACATCATTATGTTAATAACCATTTCTCCTACAAATAAACTTATCAAACATTCGCTTCACAAAACTACCTTTGAGGCGAAGTCCCAGGAGTAAAATGACATGAGAGAAAACTGAAATTGACATCCTTTTTCCCTCATATGAGAAGCCATGCGAATGCTTGTGAGCGTCAGCCTAATTTACGAAGAGACCTTAGACTTGATTTGACTATTTTGTAAGTCCACTGCTTCCATCGTAATTAATGATAGTCTAATGATCTTCAACAAGCATCTAATTTGATCCCAGGTGCCGGGAGCATTGTTCCCTTACCTCCAGTTTAGGAAGCATTGAAGGACTCTGTTCAGAATCTTCCCACCACTTCCAAATACCCTGAGGCCAAAGGTGTTGCCTTCCTTTGGGTTGGGTACACCCAACCCAACCCAAGAAGGAGACAAGGAATCCACGGTGCATGGCTGTATATGCAATAATGTTATTAAATTACACAATTCAGTATATCTGATCAGGTGGAAAGGTGGTTCTGTGATGTGTTCATCTAAATATTTTGTTCTAGATAAAAAAAATGTTTGAGTAGGATTTTCATAAATCTCAGAAAACCCATTTTCTAGAGTAACAGCTGTCATTGAACAGTTAAGCACTAAGCTATGCTCTTTATTTTTATCAGTTCTTAGTAATAATACAAAAATAGTATTTCCCCCTATGATTTTCAGAGTTCTAACCGGTGGTTTACGATCAGGTCATCAATTTCACACACCACTGCCACAGGGCTTCCTCAAAGCGTCTTACATTCCAATGGTTTCCATAAAAGTTTTTCTTTCTTTCTTTTTTTTTTTTAAGTGCTATCCAGGCATGTCCCCATGTGGCTCTTTTCTTATTTTCAGTCAGTCTGACGTAGTCGCAGTCCAGAAGGAAGTACCAGGGAGGCAGTGCAGTCGTCCGCATCCTCCTTACACAGCAGCACTGAGTGCTGTGCCCAAGTTTTTGTCCTTGAGGCAGGGCAACCTGCCCTCCCACCCCAGGATGACTCAGTGAGCCCTGAGAACAAAGGTGCACCCTGGATGTCTTGTTTGCCATTTGGGTTTGATTTGGTACTTCTAGAAGGCAGCTGTATGGTCAGAGAATGTGGGACGATTCTGAACTAAACCCTGAACAGAAATGAAACCTTGCTGATGCTCATATACAAAGCCATCGTTTTCTTATTAGAGCCTCCTTAAATTATGAGAAATGCAAAGCCCTTAGAGAATCTGATGCTTTGGACAAATTAATGGAACAGGCATGGCCTAGGCAACAGAAAAAATAATCAGCCCTCACTATGCAAATGCAATCCAATTATGGAAAAAGACATCTAAAATAAAAGGGAATTTTTAAAAAAAATTGTCAGGTATGCAGTATATTCTGTTACATACAGTATCATGGTAAATATTCTTTAAAGAGAAAAATAAAGTTGTACCACATCACATAGCAACCAAAGCAGAAGAGACGGGGAGATAGAGCACAAACCAGCCAGTTCTGGCTGCATCTTTGTCAATGACTCCCGGAGTATTCCTCTGGACACCCACTTCTTATCTCTGAAGGAAAATTCCTTCACACATTAGAAATAATGTTTTTCTCCCTCATTCTCAGAAACGTTTCAGATAAAAAGATAAGGTATGCATATAAAATGTTTCAGCCCAAGACATCTTTATAGTAACAGTTTACCCACTTTTCTCCAGACTAAATAATCCCAATTCTAAGTGAGACAGCATGAAATTTCTGTTTCTCAACTCTAACCGTCTGCATTTGTTGTTTTCTACTGTCCACTTTCACCCCCGCCTCACTGGACTCCACACTCTGTGAAGAGCTGTACACCCATAACTGAGCATAAATATTTTTTAACATAAGTACTTTTAATCAAAATGAGTGAATGAGAAGTGAACAGTATTTAAATTATAAAACTGAAGATAAATTAGGAGTTTAGGATTAACATATACACACTACTGTTATTTAAAATAGATAGCCAACAAGGACCTACTGTATAGCACAGGGAACTCTACTCAATATTTTGTAATAACTTATATGGGAAAAGAATCTGAGAAAGTATAGATACATATTCAGTATAACTGAATCGCTGTGCTGTGCACCTGAAACTAACATGATATTGTAAATCAACTGTACTTCAATAAAAAAAATTTTAATTTAAAAAATAAATTTTAAAACCGAAAACTATATAGGACATTCTAATTAAGACCTGAATAGCAATGTGTAAGGACTTCTGTGCACCAAACATTAGAATGAAGGTGTTCTACTACTTTTTCTTTTTTTCGTTTGGTTTGGTTTTCCATTTCAACTATTGCAGATGTGACTTTGACCAGCATTTCATGTTGATATAGATGTGGCTTCACATCTAAGCAAGGAAGGTGTTTTTCAAGTTGCTGGAAGTGAGCCGCCCAGTATTTCCCACACATCGGACCCTGTTTTTTCAACAACTTGTGGATCACTAATTGGAGTTTGCATAATTTACCGCCAAATTGCAATCATTCCTTTGAAACGAGTGCTGCACACACTTCCCTTTCAGAGTCAATGAAAAGAGAAGGTCAGGAAGAGGAAAAGCAGAAAACAATGATCTTCTAATTAATGTAGAAGGAACTGAAATTCTCGTTCTTGATTTTCTTCAGGAGAAGAAGAAATAGAAATTCAGTCTGAAAGGAAAGTTCGTGATTTATGTTTTCATCCTAAAAACAGTTCAATGGTTAGCTGCCCCACATCGCATTAATCCTCATAGCAAAGGAAAAACAATCTTGAAATAACTTGAAAATGTGCTCTCTATGAAACTTTAAAGGCAGAGGAGCTGGAAGCAGTAAGCAAACAGGGACAAATCATAAGAGAGAAAATGCTCTCTGCGCACTGTGAATCAATCTTTAAACCATTTGAAAGACTGCGTGTGACCGCACGCGTGTGTGTAAATACGGACACGTGAGGTCATGTTAGATCACACTCAAGGAGGAATTTGAAAATAATCGGCAGTGAACGTGTCCTCAAACAGAAAGTCATGATTTTTCCCTTCAACTTAAATCCTTGAAATAAACCAGTTTAAACCTGTCCCCAACAATGCATGACTGGTATCTTGCAAAGCATTTGGTTATATAAATGTGCAGTTTTGAGGGCATTCAAGAGTGCAGTTAGTAATGTACTGTCTATCTTAAATGTTTTAAATTGATATCTAGCCAATTAAATTAAACTGCGTCTCATGAATGAATTGCTTCCAACATTTTTGAAAACGTTTTTCTATAATATACAATCATGAAATATGAAAAATAATCTTAAAGTTTAGTTTATTTCTCTGTTTTTATTACTGTGTTAAAATCACAGTATCTCCATCAGGAAATAACTCAGAGATAAATTGCCTTGGTAAAAATATCACAAAAATGAATGTTAAAAAAATAAATTCAGGGCTTCCCTGGTGGCGCAGTGGTCGAGGGTCCGCCTGCCGATGCAGGGGACGCGGGTTTGTGCCCCGGTCCGGGACGATCCCACATGCCGCGGAGCGGCTGGGCCCGTGAGCCATGGCCGCTGAGCCTGCGCGTCCGGAGCCTGTGCTCCACAACGGGAGAGGCCACAGCGGTGAGAGGCCCGCGTACCGCAAAAATAAATAAATAAATAAATAAATAAATTCAGAATTGTAAATATAAGGTTTAAAGTTAAAGAGGTGGTATATCCTTTCTCTATCTCCAATCTGATTCACCATTAAGGAAAAGTGTTATTCAAACAGCAAATCTAAGCTAAACTGAGCACAAAAGTTACCAAAATTTGAAGAATATTAAATTGATAAATATCAAAAATTAGAAATTCCCCACTACCACCACTGGTCAACTCTTCCTGAACATACATATTACGCTACAGACAATTTAAAATATAGTGCACTGTATTTTAAAGAATCAAAGGCTAAAAAAGCAGAAGCAAGATTTAAAACCAATTTGAAGAAACAGCTACTTATACTCAGAAACAGGTGGTAACATAACATACTGATGTGACACCAAGAAAAGTTTAATTAGAAGTGGATTGAGTCTTCAAATTCCAATTGAACAGGAGAAAGAAATCCATCACATTTGAGTTCCTTTGGATGAGATTCAGCAGGTTAAGGCAAATTATGTACAATTTCACAATGGTGTCCAGGTAGAATATTTATTAAACTCTATGAATACCCACACAGTTTGCTTTCAGACCTACATTTTTCACATTTTGTATGATTATATTAATATGTGGTTCTCAAATGTTAATACTGGCATAATTGGATCTCATTAATGACAATATTGTTCAAAGGAAAAAAATATTAAGTGTACTCTAACCTCCTTTATTTAAAAAGGTCAGTAATTGATCCAGCTGGAAGAGCATTTTAGACATTCATTTATGCCATATTTTTGTATACTTTAGAACACAAAAGAAAAAAAAAACTCTCTGATCATTTAGAATGGCACTCTGACTTTTTTTTTAACTTGCAGCATATTGACTTTTTTATTATCAGCAAACTAAAATACCGTAATATTACTTGAACACTTACGACTCAAATCAAAAAATCTAAAGTCAGTAGAAAACAAGTTATTTGGGCTTAGTAGGAACCAAACCCAAACTCCTACCCAAAATGAACAATTGAAATTCCTGTTGAGGTTTGAAAAAGTCTCCACAACCCCCTCAAGTGTCCTACTTTTCATGCAGCTCAGCACTTCCCAACCGAGCCAGAATGAGGAGCCCTGAGATCCCTGTGGTCGACTGTTTCCCAAGTATTCCAAACCCACGCCTGGACCAAGAAGCTCCAGGAATCTCATCAGAAACCTTGACCCCAGGAGGTTTCTAGTTAGATTTCCAAACCAGAGAGGTTTGGAAAAGACTGCCTTGAACCTTCGACCCACTCATGGCTTACCCAGCTGTATTCCAGATTCAGGCACTCACCTAAGAGTACTAACTCCTTTCACTATACCTGCATAGTTAATGTGCCATTTGCACTGTAAGAAACTTGGCTGAGGAAGTCAACATGGTTCAGTTTACCAACCAATAAATATATTGAAAATAACCAATGAAAACAAAATCACACAGGCTGTTTTGTAGCTGAGCTGCCATGGTCTCTGCAGCCAACCTCCACCTTCACCTCAGCATTTCTCTAAGTTTAGAATCACTAAAGCATCAGAAAGCTTGGACAAGAGGAAAAGATGGGGCAGGTAGGGGGAAGCCACACATATGCATATAAAATAAAGCTGAATTCCAAAGTATTAGGCATTTTATTTTCAAAGTACTAGAGAGGAAACGAGAGATAGTTCATTCCACTTTAATTACAGGAGCACCAAGAAATGATACTTCTCTGGGCCTCGGTTTTCTCATCAGAAAAATGGTGTTCAGAATACATCATTTTCATATTTTAAGATTAAATGAGATGAGTTTATGACAGTGCCTTATAAGGTACACAGCACAGTAAGAACTAAATAGATATCAGTTTCTTTCCTTAGTTTCCATTGATATTGATATTTTTCATTAATTTCCAGTCACTCAACAAATATTTTTTGAACAACGATTATGCAGCAAGCACTATAATTGGTTCTGAATATACATTGGCGAACACAACAAATATAGTTCCTGCCCTCGTGGAAGCCACAATCTAATGAGGAAAACAGAAAATAAGTAAGGAAGGGGGAGGGTGGGTGAAAGACAGGGAGAGAGACAGATAGAAATTGTCATCAGTGCTATGAAGGGATTGAACAAGGTTCACAGATAGGAAATAGCAGGGGAGGAGGGGACCTGATTAGATAGCTCAAAGCATTAGCTGATGCTTGAATTTTGTTGCTTTATTTTTCCACTGATCTTAAGAAAGAAAAAACATGTCTTCCAAAAACTTATCAGTTTTAGCATAAGTTTCACAGTGCCACGTTACCCTTTGGAAAGACTGTGACCGACTGGTAGGACAGAGTATTTCAGACAGAAGCTAGACCACTGAAGACTTTTCTGGACATGGATAGTCCGGCTAGCTTTCACTTTGTCATTACATTTCCTCTTCTGAGAAAGGTCACGGGAGGGGTTTTGACAGGGTGATGCTATTGATATTTGGAATCCTGACTTTCTTGATCCTTTTCAGTTGAGCTGTAGGGCAGCATGTGCAGTGGAAACTGGCCCGGTTGCCATGGTGGATAATGTCTTGACAACAGACATGGGTCAGGTGTCCATTTTGGACCTTCGGGCTTGTCAGCAGCTCTGGATAAAGCTGGTCATGTGGTTTTTATTGGCTCACCTGTACATTCTGATAGGAACAGCTAAGAGCCACTCAGCTCACCCTCGTCTTTTTGAAGAAGTCCCAGGGAGTAGTGTTGCTTGTGGCTGGTCTGCTCTGAGAACAGTGTTGGCTCTTACGTCACTTTGGCCTACTCTCCTGGCTAAAGTGTGTTAACGGAATATCTGAAGTGGCAGTGTCAATAGGGGCAGCTGCCCTTAAATCTGCCTTCCATTTCACAATCCAGGTCACTGTGGCCCTGTTCCTGTCCCGCAATATCACACAACTTAGGGCCACAACCGAGGATCTCCATCTGAAAGATGTTGAGGAGGGTGTACACAACTCAAAGTGTGTTGCTGAGTGCCTCTCTATACCAGGCATTGTGGTAGGTCTTGGGACAACATATATTAAAGACATCCCCCCTTTTGTGTAAAGAATGTGATTGGGTTAAATAAAGGTGAAAATTTTCTTTCCTGAGTCCCAAAATAAGGGCATCTGTATTAGCTGGCTAGGGCTGCCCTAACAAAGTACCACAGACCAGGTAGCTTAAACCATAGGAATTTATTTTCTCACAGTTCTGGAGGCTAGAAGTCCAAAGTATCTACAGGGTTGGTGTCTCCTGAGGCCTCTCTCCTTCGCTGGTAGATGGTCATTCTCTCCACATGATCATTCCTCTGTGCCTGTCTGTGTCCAAATTTTCTCTTCTTATAAGGACACCAGTCATATTGGATTAGGATCCACCCTAAGGTTCTTACTTTAACTTAATTACCGTTTTAAAGACCGTATCTCCAAATACAGTCACATTCTGTGGTACTGGGAATTAGTATTTTAATATATGAAATTGAAGGGGGGGGGCACAATTCAGCCCATATCAGTATCTTTATAGCCACATATAGTATAAATCTAGAAGTAAATCACCGAAGTGTATCAGAGTATAAGTGGCCATGGGTGATGATCATTTAAATCTTTCTAGCTAAGAATCTCAACCTATTTTCTAAAAACTTGTTATGAAAGTAAAATGCAAACAGAAAAAAATGAAATTTCACCAGAAATTCCATATGTGAATCAAATGAAAACTTTTACTCCCCACATGCTACCCAATAGACCTAATTCCTCGGTAGAGAATCCATTCCCACCCCATTCCAATGACAAAAAGAAATTTGGGAAAACTAGGTTTCTTTCCTCTACGTGAGATCATTCAGTTGTTAACTGTAACGAGGGAAAAGTTCTGAAACAACTTCATAAATCAAAGACTTCGATCGACATTTTTGTTAATGAATAAAATGTTTTCAAGCCATGGTCTCCCTCAGTCTAATGTCTCTGATTCTCCTCTCCTGAGTGCTTCTCTTTAGCCACAGCAAAAGCATATTTTAGACTCTTTTAAACTTAAATTGTTCAAAACATTAAAGCACTGGAGGAATCAGAAAATTATCTTGGTGTTCTCTGACAGCTGCAGTGTCATGTAAATTATTACTAATGTGCCAGGATCACAAAGCATTAGGTAAAGTGAAAGACCCACCCCCTTGAGATTCTCACAAAAAGGAAAGTGTGTTGAACTGTATTGCTTAGATCTGTTGATGACTTCTCCTTTTTGTACATAATAAATGAGATATTTTAGAGCTGGCACAAAGCTGTGACACACTCATGACCACGATGCTCTCACTGTCCCACATGATAACAAGGATGAGAGCTGTGCCATCTCTCCACCAGCTGTATGGGGTCTTGTGTGTTCTATATTTGCAGGGGCACCATTTTACCGTTTGAAGACCTAATACTGGGTGAAGTGTGGTTGCAGATTACAATTCAGAATGCCTACAATACATATGGATTGATGGCCTTTTCTCCCTAACTGCCCCTTCCCTTTCATCCTTTCCCTCTTCTAGGAACCCCTCTTGTTAGAGTGATCCCTGGGAATGGTACTCACCGTTGAGAAGAGTTACCTGGGTTACATAACAAACCCTCAAGGACAGACAATGCCTCAAGAAAAGGCAGGACTGCTCAGAGGCAAAGAAAGCAAACCTTGGCCCTAACTACATCACTCATTTATTTAGGGTGTTGATTATGTATCTTATGTTCTGTGTCTCAATTTCTGCATCTATGCAGTGACAACATGTTTTGTCTTTACTTTTTAATAGGGAAGATAAATGTGGTAGATTGAACACACCTGTTTATCCCAAAAAGCCCATGATGGGGCAACAGTAAAAAGAAATGAATAAACCCCCAAAGACATAAGAGTGTAGAAGGAGACACCAATAAGCAAGAGATACATTTGGAGGATGGAAAATGGATGGGAGGGTGATGCCTGAGTTATGTTTACTTCTTAGTACCACTAAGTGCAGAAGGGGGACACCTGGGCAAACTAAGAAGATTTGTGTCTCAAACCTTAAAACCCTCAGGAATTGAAGCCATCAACAAGGGGCAAAGGAGATATGAGAGTGCTAAAAATAAAAGAATTGGTACAAAGTCTATGTGCGTTGCAGTTAGATCCCCAGATCTCTTCCCTACACACACACCCCACATACACACGCAAGCAAATCCTCCCCTTCTACCCTGGCATAATACTGGGGTGTACTCTCTGGGGAGGTTGAGCCAGCAAGGTTCTGGACAATGGAACATGGGGACACCTGGGGAGAGAGTGGGTCACCGTTCTAAAGTCACAGGAATGAAGTCAAAATATGTCTACTAATAGCAGCACTGAAATCAGTTCACTGTGGAAAGTGGTCCAGCCAGGAAAAAGATCTCAAGTTATTCATATTTGGGAGTCCCTGGGAAAAAAATGGCTAAGTCCCTCTGAATCCCTGACAGTGAATAAAGATGCAACAAACCATATGTAGATATGCAAGATGTCAACTTTTTTCTTCTCATGTACTCTTTGTCAGGGAGCTTGAAGAGAATGTGTTCCATCAAATCAGCATATAAACAAACATAGAGATAGACGATGGAGACAGAGGTGAATGTGTGTGTGTGAGAGAGAGAGAAAGAGAGCGGAAGCAAAAATTAGAAAATCCAACACAGGAGAGAAGGAGAGAGTGACCATGAGAACAGTGACAAAGAGCTATAGGAAGGAGGTCTAAAACAGAATGAACAAGATAAGAAAAATATCACACCTGTTGTGCTGGACAATATTAATGTGTTTTATCATTATTTAGGATACACAGAAAACTAAGCAAACTAAAAAGAAGTATACAGTAAAGAAAATGTCAACATAGTACCCGGTGTGGCTCAGCTGTGAAATATTAAGACTATAGTAATGCATATGATTTAACTCAAATTGGAATGATTAAAGAACAGAAAGCGTGGGGGAGAAGGATGTATAAGAGTGCTAATTCCTAATTGTCTAAAACTGAAAATCAAGATACAGAAATATAAAAATATTATTTAGAAATATGGAGGTAACTATCATTTAAAAAAACTGAAACTCTTAAAAGTAACCACCAGCAGCGTGTCTGACTGGGGACTGGGAGGGGATGGTGAGAAAGGGGATGGCTTTTTGATTCTCGTAAGCTTCTTAGTATTACTTGCTTTTTAAACTATGTGCCATATTACTTATATAAAAGTTTAAATTAAATTTAAAATATTAGGTTAATTAGCCCATATGAAGTACATATTTCAACATGTTTTTAAATGAAAAAGTATTTCTAATAAATATTAAAGATTCCAAAAAGCAGAATTTTATAAATGTAAGTCTTTAAAATTATTATCGCATTGTATAATGTTCCTCTAATTATGCCTGTAAAGAGGTTCCATCAATCCTGGATTTTTATGTTTTTCATGTAAGGCATATTTTCTTTTGCTGTTTATTGAAAAGCTGAGTTCCTTGATCATGAACATGAACATTGAAGGTCCAGTCTGGCTCACACACATGCACAATGGTTTCCATGATTATTTGAAATCCTATGTAGTCATGCATCGCTAATTCAAACCTGGCCAGGCTGCCTGATTCTAATCTCATCCCAGGGTGAATTGAGGTTAGCTACTAGATGGAATGTTCAGTTCAGTTGACTGTGAGCCTGGTGCTGAGCTCCGTGTGAGCTGAGTGCTTCAGGAAGCCAGGTGATAAATCGAAGAAAGAAAGATCACATGAGGTTGATGTTTTAGCATAGGTCCTCTTCTGCAAGAATACTGAGCAGAGCTGTAAGTTAGGTACAAAGAGGATATATACGGCTTAGCAGGACTTCAAAGGACTGACTCATCTGGAAAAAACTCCCTATGCCAGTGAGGGCTGAATACAGGCTATACTCATCTTTGGATAGGTGTCTGATGAAGACTGTATTCTTAGAATGCCTTTCCAACATTTAGCTAAGACCACTCATCCTTCACAACACCTTTGACTTAAGGAAAATAGACGAGTGCCCACCTGGCAACTCTTAGGATCAGACATTAACGCCTCCTGCACCCACCCCAGAAAGATCCTGTTTAGTCCACACCTAACTGATTCCCTGAAAAACCTCAATGTTACAGTAGTCTTGGGTATCTGAGCATCCCAGCTCCAGATGAGTGACGATACTGCAAGGGTATCCCAGAATACCAATGTTGGTGAAAAACTTTAAATACCCTGAAAAAAAAAAAAGCTAGTATCTGAAGGAGACAAGAGGAAAAAGAATCTCTTTGGTGTTTTGATTAGCAAGAGGGACACCCAACTTTGTGTGCGAAAACCTACCCCAACTCCTAAATAGCCTTCTTTTTTTTTTTTTTTTTTGCGGTACGTGGGCCTCTCACTGTTGTGGCCTCTCCCGTTGCGGAGCACAGGCTCCGCACGCGCAGGCCCAGCGGCCATGGCTCACGGGCCCAGCCGCTCCGCGGCATGTGGGATCCTCCCGGACCGGGGCACAAACCCGTGTCCCCTGCACCGGCAGGCGGACGCTCAACCACTGCGCCACCAGGGAAGCCCTTTTTTCTCCTTTTTATTTTTTTTAATTTTTTTTCTGGGGTGAGGGTACTTCTCTCAGTCTCCTGCACATTTTATTTTTTGACGTTTTTTTATGGTAGGTCCTTGTTGGTTATCTATTTTAAATATAGCAGTGTGTACATGTCAATCCCAAACTCCCAATCTATCCCTCCCCCACACCCTTCCACGCTGGTAACCGTAAGTTCATTCTCTAAGTCTGTGAGTCTCTTTCTGTTTTATAAATAAGTTCATTTGTAGCATTTTTTTTAGTTTCCGCGTATCAACAATATCATATGATATTTGTCTTTCTCTGTCTGCTTATTTCACTCAGTATGATAATCTCCAGGTCCATCCATGTTGCTGCAAATGGCATTATTTCATTCTTTTTAATGGCTGAGTAATATTCCATTGTATATATGTACCATATCTTGTCCATCGACAGATGAATGGATAAAGAAGATGCGTTCTCCTTTTTAAAAACCATCCTTTTGCACGCTCAGGGTATCTGTTTTACACATTAATACCATATCTTGAAACTGCATTGTCCAATACAGTAGTCACTAGCCATGTGTGACTACTTAAACTTAAATTAATGAAAATTCACTAAAGTTTAGAATTCAGTTTCTGAGTTACACTAAGCACACTTCGAGGGCTCAGTGGCCACATATGGCTACACTATAGGACAAGACTGAATAGTTTCGTCATTGCAGAACATCCTATTGGACAGTACTGTGTTGAAACCAGATGTTTCTCAGACACAGACCACTTAAGGGCTGAGGTTTTATTGAAACACCTGAATTTTCCAAGGGCTCTGACTTTTGACTCTTGTCAACATAATGCAGGGTTAAATCCCACTGTAGAAGCCAGAAGTCACAACTCAGCAACCAGCCATTTGGATAAAGAAGGCAAAGAGGAAGCCTTTCCCACCATTTCCAGTGATTTCTCAAAGATCCTGACTTCCAGATGTTCTCGTGACCAGAATAACGCTCTTCATAACACTCGGCTCCATTGATTGAGATATCGTGGCTCTTGTTCACTCAGAACGAGTATGAGAGTTTGAGGGTAGGTGCTGCCTGGTAGATTGGGTCCCATCCTACTTCAGCGTGGGAAAATCACTCCAAATTTCAGAATATAAATAAAACAAGGACAGTTAATGAGCAGCAGGGTCTGGGAACTGGATCCAAACCAACCATCCACCTGAAGTTCCTCTAGATCTTATGCTATAACGATGAGGAAAAGAATAGAAGGGAAAAAAAACATGTGTTCAGTATCATGTTCTCAGGCTGAGCAAATAACCCCTCCCCCTTCTTGGTCCCTGTGTCTCTAGGGAACATAATACACAGGCTTGTTCCAATAATTTGAGAAGATAAACTTTCAAATTTTCAAAATTTATGTTCAGCTTGAATAAGCACCTAAAGTTACATGCTCTCCAGTCTCACACAAACTCCCTTCTTAAATCTCTGGAGACTAAAAGTTTGGCAGTGAGAACAAACATTCTCACAGAAGGTTTCTTATCCTTCCTCCTTCCACTTAAATTTTAACTTCCTCCAAATGGCCTTTGGGATTTCATTTCAACACGTCTTCCCCCAGTCCTAATAGGAGTATGGAAATATGAGAAGAAAATATTAGCATGAAAAGCGATTTTCAATTTCTATAGGTTCCCAAAATGGCCCAGTTTGAGGTCTGTAGGAAGACTTGGAGTCATTTCTCATTTGATATGAACTGTCTTATCTCTGCTTATGAGCCATTTGTGTTCAGTGATACCCGTGTGACATGGAGGTCTTTCTCATCTCTGCACCCTAAGGAGCAGTCTTTGGAAGGGCTCTTGTCTTTACTTATTAATTTGTTCATTCCTTTGCTTAATAAACATTTATTGAGCAGTTGCTATACACCAGGGAGAGAGCCGTGTCATTTTTACAAACATTAATAAGAAATGGCTCCTATCCTTAAGAAGCTCTAAGGAAAAAGAGAAGTAAGATGTGATGAATGCTAAGAGGGAATACTGCACAGAGGAGAGGCACCCACTGAAAAATGGGGGAGGGGGAGGGGGGTCTAAGAAAGCTTCCTCCAGGAGGGGATGCTTGAACTGAGTCTTAAAGGATAGCTAAGAATTAGCCAAACAGTGAAGGTGGGAAGGACTGTCCCAGCACAGTGAAAAAGGAGAATGGCACAATGTTTGTAGAAGGGCAGATAACGTGGTGGGGTTGGTACAATAAACCAATAAGGCTGGAGGTCAGACAGGGTCAGATGATGAGAGACCCTGTATTTCATTCTGAAAGTGATATAAAGCCATTGAAGGCTTTTAAGCATGGCAATGACAAGAGAGACTCATAATTTCAGAGAGATTTATGTGGTGTGTTTGTAGGGGTTGGACTAAAAGGGGACACACATGAGAAGACAGAGAGAGAGACACCATACTGATTGTGACTACAGTGCCTCAAACGAGAAATTAATGCTTAAATTAAGGGGGTATTGAAGGTCTAGAAAGTGCCCAGTGATATGATTTCAATGTTAGGAGGTAAAATTTTCAGGATCTGATAACCAGTTGGGCAAATGGAAGGGAACTAGAATAGTTTCAAGGATAACTGAGTGATTATAAAATAAACTAGTCTTTTAAGAGTTGCTTTGAGGGAGGGGTGGCTATTATCAGAACATCTACACTGGCATCTGAAATATGAAATATTGAAACATTCTTAAGGCAAGAAACAGAAGAAGAGCACATTTTGGATGTTCTATGAACATCACAACTGATTCTCATTATCCTTGAAAGCCTTGCCTCTCAGATTAGTGTTCTGTTTTCTAGACTTCAGTGACTCTCAAAACAAAGAAATCTGAGACATCATTTGCTATGTGCAATATTTTTAATTTTGGCATCAACCTATATAAGACCCTTTCAGTCATTTAGTCAACAATGTTTACTGAAATTTATTCTGTGCTA
This sequence comes from Monodon monoceros, assembly GCF_005190385.1. Lineage (NCBI taxonomy): Eukaryota > Metazoa > Chordata > Mammalia > Artiodactyla > Monodontidae > Monodon > Monodon monoceros. The sequence continues at coordinate 61,662,839 of NW_021703771.1, forward strand.
AGAATTGTAAGTACAAGAGAAAATAGACCCTTTATTCAAATCGTTCTTTATCTCATTTTTATTTGCGTAGTTATTTGATTGTTTGCTATTATCTACTTATTATCATCATACATTGGCACAGTGGTTCTCAAACGATAGCATGAATAAGAATCAGGTGGAGAGTTTGTTAAACTAATTTCCTGGGCCTTAATCCCAGAGATTATGATTCAGGAGGTCAGTCTGTATAGGGTCCATGAATGTGCATTCCTAGCAACTTTATAGTCGCTACCAATATTGCTGGTCTAAGGACCACACTCTGAGCTTTGATTGAGTGAGAGTAACTCTGATCCGTGAAGCAATGTAAGGTTTTCTTCCTGTGGTCCTAAACAATTCCATATCCATAACATGGAATTGACGTCAATGGGAATTACATAGGCCACAAAGTTGTCACACTGAGGCCTTAAGTGTTTATGGCTATCCCCTCACCACCCAGCTCTCGTCTCCTGTTTATCAGCTGTATTCCCCCTTGGGCACTGCTGTCGCTATTGGTCTGTAAGTTGCTGCAGTTACGGCTCTTGATGAGATCAAACAGTCCCAGCTGGAGAGACTTGAGAAATGGCAGCAAACGTTCCTCTGTCTGAACTTCTATCCTACCTGAGTTTAAAAGTCAAAGATCAGTAAACCTGGAGAAAGTGGCAAGGTTTGCCAAATATTGCCAGACACTGGAAGGGCTGCAGTGATCAGCTCAGGTCCAGTCATGCAGTTGGCCTGGACCACAGAAAAGATAAATGGGTAAGAACCTGTCTCACGGTACATTGTGAACGTAATGGCTTGCCAGATGCCTCACTATGAATTTGTTTTCTTGTGAGTGGTTTCGAATTGTGGGTCGCTTTCTAGGCAGAGTTAAGCTCCTTCCGTTTACTCATGATATTCAGAAGTTTTTCTGGTCTTTGCCTTTCAGGTATATATCTTTCAGTCTCTCATACAGGAAAATCAAGCAAGAAATTATCGAGTAATTTGGGTATCAAGTGAAGAGAGAGCAATGGGAATGGAAAGAAGGGACAAATTTAAACAATATTATAAAGAAAATGGTAAAAGGCTTGGCTTCTTTGACATGGGGGCAATATGGGATGAGGCAAGGTAGTTGAAATGGACTCTCAGGTTTCCAGCTCTTTTGACCAGGAGAAGGATGGCATCAGTTACATAAATATAAAGATCGAGGAAGGATTGGTGTAGGTACAATGCTGAGTTCTGTCTTGGACATCTTGGTGATAGTGGGGCAATGAAGTGGAAGTGTTTGGAAATCGTTGGAAATCTAGGACTAGAGTTTGGGTAAGAACAGTGGCTTGGAGGATCCTGCTGGGTCACCCCTACTTAGAAGTGAAAAACTGAAGCCCTGTCAATGAGGAGTTCACTGAGAGAGGGTCTGTGAAGAAACAGTGAGAGGATTGAGGACTGAACCCCAAACAGTCCTTCCAGAAGGTTCCAAATAGGTTCTTCTTGGATTTGATACCTTTGTGTATTTTCGGTTCGTGTTTTGGTTAAAATGTAAATAGTATTTCTGGAACACAGGCTAGGGTAGCCTATGGATAGATACCCCATACATCTGAGGGCGTGCACATGCCCACTTGCATTTGTGCCCACCTGTATAGAGAACAGGGCTTCATTTGCATGGTATAGAGGCTGACTTGGGGACATTTTCAGTCCTCTCAGAAAATTACAATAAAATAGTCTGAAATGGCATGCTAACGACTATTAAAATGTCTATAACTTTTCTTTTATTTTCCATATCGTTCATGCCATGTGATATTGATGTGGGGATACTTTTCAGCCACATTTGAAAAGCCTCCCCTGAAGTTGCAAACCCATGGTTTGGAAGAGAGTGTTTAAATAACTCAAAATATACAGTGTAAACAAGCCGGCCTTTTAGTATGAAGTGTACTAAATTAAAGAAACCAGATGCTTTGGTTGGCTTGGAAGAGCTGGATTATGATTGGCTCTCCTTCACTAACCATTTTCTTTGGAGCCTCCTCATGTCCTTCTCCTCCTCCTTTCTCCCTTCTTGCCCTCCTCCTCTGTCTTTCTCTCCCTTCCTCAGCTCCCCTGCTCTATCTGGTTTTCAGACAGCCATAAACTCATCAGACGCAGGAGACACACCTCCCAAATATCAAACGGTTTCTGAAAATAGAGTTGGTGAATTTAAATTGTTTGCCTGTGCTCATAAAAACTTGCTTACTGGAAACCTGGTGTGAGAATCTGAATCACACCTCAAATCATAGTTCTTAATGTGAAGGACTTTTCTATGTACAATTTTGTTTGACTTAAAAATTAAACATTAAAATATTTCTCTTTCAATAGTACTAACTGGGACATTGGGACATTATAAGAGTCTCTAGGAAGTCACTTCGATCCATAAAATTTTAAAGTTATTTATTCATATAAAGTCATGAAGCCTCACAACCTTCTGAGAACGAGAGTCAAACCCAAATATCCCAGTTCATTAAAAGTTAGATGAGGGCTTCCCTGGTGGCGCAGTGGTTGAGAGTCCGCCTGCCGATGCAGGGGACACGGGTTCGTTCCCCGGTCCGGGAAGATCCCACCTGCCGTGGAGCGGCTGGGCCCGTGAGCCATGGCCGCTGAGCCTGCGCGTCCGGAGCCTGTGCTCCGCAACGGGAGAGACCACAACAGTGAGAGGCCCGCGTACCGCAAAAAAAAAAAAAAAAGTGAGATCAACCTCAATGAAGTTGAGTGGTCTTCCTGACACAGAAGCTTTTACTGGCCAAATCTATGCTATCTCAAATCAATTGATACCATGGGAAATTACTTAATATGGATTGAAACGCACTTACATATGAAATATCAAGAGAACTGTACCAGAAATGTACCTTCAGCTTGAACTCTAGAGATAAGATCTCCAAGAAGGGAAGGAAAGAACAAGGAAGAGAAATTTCACAGCCTGAAAGATCAACACTATTGCCTCAATGATTAATTACCTCATAGTTGGGGGCAATTTCATGTTTCTGAGATTTAAGATAAACAACAGTAGTCTCTGTCAGAATGGTTAATTATGGCTTAGCTGATATAGGTGGTTGTGAAACATTTTGTAAGTATAAAGTGTTGTATAAGTATTAGGGGTAAAAAGCAAGTGCCAGACACTGCCTCAAAACTGTGAAATCTATCGTATTTCAGCTGGTTTAGGGAATCTTTTTGCAGGCCAGGGCATCTAAAATGTATAAGTATTTATGTTCTCCCTTTAGGGAGAATTTTTTGTTATGCTTTAGTAAATCAAAGCCTAGGAATAATACTGGTTCCATATAATCTGGGGGCAAGGAGACACTAATTTCATTTCATTTCAAGGAGTGGAAGAAACACTCCACAAGTTCTCCATGCCCTCCTCTTCTCTCCAAAACACCCATCACCACCTCCCTTTCTCTCCACCCTCCTTTACCTTCCGGGTCTCAGCTCCAGGCCGGCTGATGGCCGGTCACTATGGCTTAGTTCTAGCATTTGCAGGAAAGCCAGGTGGAATGGGCAGGGCACATCCTGGAGATGATCGTTCCGGCATTTGTCCCACCCCAGTTAAGCCTGACGATAAATCTTTTCAAAAGTGCACTATTGTACTGAGACACGTTTCATAGGGTCTTAAAGCAGTAACTGAGGCACCAAAGATATAGGACCTTTTTGTTGGTGAGCCTTTTATGTCACAGTCTGACTTCGCTTCCCAACTCTGAAACAGGAAAAGAAAAATTCTACCACTCTTTCCTGCCACACCATTCACTTCTCAGAAGCAGGAGGAAAAAAAAAAAAAGGAATTTTTCTTTTCATAGAAACTACACATAGAGAATAAGTCAGGAAATTCTTTTTTTGTGTCTTGACTTTGCATTCTTATGCCAAAAGTGCTGTCCTGGTACTAGTCTGTTTTGAAATTTATGGGGATTTGTGAAAAGCAAAGACAGAAACTTCTAAGCTGGTAGCCCAGTTGGTCTTGTTTTTGTGATGCATGGGGCGGCTGGGTGTTCAGATAAACAGCTCCCTGCCAGGCTGACTTTTGGCTGCTGGACTCAATTAACATCCCCAGGCAGATTTGGAAATCTTGACTTTCATCAGGAGGATGCTGGTTATCCAGGGGATGCAGGGCTAAAGGCAAAGAACTGAGGCAAAGTGGTGGAGAGAAAAGTCAATATTGAAGAGTGAAATGAATTTATGAAGCTCTCACCCTTTTCCCAGAACAGCTCCCCATGTAATACTGGGAAGCGAATGTTAGGTGTTGTATTTACTGCGTGTCTTTGCCCACTTTAATCCCTGGTTTCGCTGTACTCTACCTCACTGGGCAGAGACGACAGAGTCTGACTGAGCTGCAGACGCCACACTGTGAACTCAGCAGTATTCTAGAATTCACGTCACCTGCAGGTGATTATTAAACTCTGAGCTTTGTAAGATTTTTGGAGTATTATCCACAAAATGTTTACCCCAGATACCTTTATGGCGTTGCTTTATCGGCCAAGTTTTACAATCCTCCCCTGCTAGGCTGTGATTGCTTTCTTTCTTACATAGGTATTTTTAATTATTGTCCAACAGACAGTTCTTTTGCAGCACTTCCCGATAGGCCCCATCAAGATGTGTTTGTGTCAGAAGAGACCTTTTCCAATTATTGTATTTTCTCTGTTTGGATTGTGTATCTGGGTAACTGGAGTTATAACTCCTGCACTTGGAGAATATTCTAGTACTCTGCACCACTCTGCATAGTCTGGACCTGTCTTGCATCTCCTCCTATGCTAGTATTCCTTTCCCTGTCTACATGCAACTTACACTTTCAGTATTCTAATTCATTTCTTAATGACTTTTAAATATTCCCATACACTTCTGCTTTTCTCCTTCACTCTTCTTTTATTCCACTTCGGCCTCAAGTTGAAACTTTTCCAAAAGGCATGTATCACAATATTCGTAAATATAGAAATCCAATTTCTCTTTTCCCGACCACAGTAATTTACAGAAAGCTTGACACTGACCTGACTCTGAGCGTGCCTTTCACCCTAGGGTTATTTTTCACTGCACCCCCTTTGACTAAGGGTTGAAGGTGCATGTATTTTGCTCAGAAGAAAAAGCGTAAAATGGAAAGTACTGTTATTAGAGACACTTAGCAACAGCTTGAGAACGTCAGCGGCTAAAGCTGTGTGCAACCAGCGCCAAGGTGGATGCGGCAGCTGCTTTAGGAGAATATTGAGAAGCCAGCTGTTATTCCCATTGGCAAGGGAATGCGCCAATCACCATCCAAGCTGCAGGAAGGCTGGGCCAAGTTCTGGGGGAAAGAGCGCCTTCCCATGCCAACTAGAAAGGGGCCCTATCGTTTCTATGTGTCAAAATTATAGCAGTTACTTATGTCCTTTCCTTTCTTTAATCACGCATTCTCCCTTCACAGGTTGGAAGGAGAAAGAGAGGATACTGAAGAGGGAAACATCTTTCTCTTTCATTTTACATTGTTGTAACAAATAATATTATGGTTTAAATATTGATTATAGCCTGGCTGGCATCTTTGGTTGATGAAGGGTGCAGATATAAACAAACACAGGCGAACTTCAAAGGGTGACTAATGCACCAGCCCATATGGGTCAATCCATTTTCTCAAGCTCGCTAGCTGGGAACCAGAAATTTTGGCTAACAAAAAGCAGTGCTTCGAAATTTCCCTAAGAAACTTCTTTTTTACCTCCAAGCAGAGAGGACAAAGTACATTTTCCTTTAAGTTTGTTTACCACGAAGTAGGAAGAGCAAAAGATATTTTCCCCAAATTTTATTCAGGCTTGGAATTTAAGTCAATTCTGTAAAAATGAGGCCTAGTTAACTTTCACTTTGGCTGTACGTAAGCAGTTCTTTGAGATCCGAAGCATTAACTTAGACAAACAATTAGAAAGTAATAACCTCATGTCCCTCCTTTCCAATATGTCTAAGGCATGCAAAGCTTCCTAATTAAATAGCAGAGTCTTCTCCAAAAGGGCGGTAAAAAAGAATGCTCATACATGCATATGTCCCTTTGAGAAATATATACATATGCGTATTCCTAGTCTGAGGGCAATTTGTTCTCATAGGCCTGTTTAGATTTTCATGCAGTGTGGATGTGCAGCAAGCGGAGTTATGTTCTGCAACTGAAATTGGTAAATCTTTTGCTCTTAGAACTATCTCAGAAAATCAAATAAATAAATAAGTAAAACGATCATACTTTCCACGGTTTCAACAAGTCACTCCCGGTGGGAGGAAGTCTTTTCTCTAAATCACATAAGGAAGAGTAGACCATCAGTAGCATTCCTGTGGAGTAATCCATCCTATTGCCAGCATACCAGTATCCACACAACTTGAAGTTCAGTGTTATTCTGATTTCTTTTACCAGGATAGCTTCAAACCAAGCAAGTAGGCTGCTAAGGAACATTCCTGAAAATTGGACAGAATAGAGATGGGAGCAGACGGAGATAGGTGTAGTGAAAGCTTAGGACAGGAGATGAAGACCTGGGTTTTTAGCATGTTGTCACACGTACTGTACATGTACTATAGATGTTATGAAGTCTCATCGTGCTGGAGGGAGAAGAGACTGCTTCATGATGCGGGAGTGAAGCGGGACGACCTTCTTTAGAGAGAGATTGCAGAGAACCGCTCTTTGTGTATTAGGAGGGGAAACAAGAGAAGCTGGTTCAAAATTTCACAAACACTGATTGAAGGTGTGCCGTCTCTGCTGGGTGGCCCTCACTCAGGGAGACCATAAGCTACGTGAGGCGAAAAGGCAGGGACACGCTGAAAGTTTTCAAAGCACAATAATGCAAGACAACATGACTACAAATGTCATAAGACAAAATGGGATTAAAAGCCAAGTGAACAGGGGCTTCCCTGGTGGCGCAGTGGTTGAGAATCTGCCTGCTAATGCAGGGGACACGGGTTCGAGCCCTGGTCTGGGAGGACCAGACCATGTCGTGGAGCAACTAGGCCCGTGAGCCACAACTACTGAGCCTGCGCTTCTGGAGCCTGTGCTCCGCAACAAGAGAGGCCGTGACAGTGAGAGGCCCGCGCACTGCGATGAAGAGTGGCCCCCGCTTGCCACAACTAGAGAAAGCCCTCGCATAGAAACAAAGACCCTACACAGCAAAAATTAATAAACCCCTACCCCCAACATCTTCTTAAAAAAAAAAAAAGTCAGGTGAACAAAAGACCACATATTATATGATTCCATTTATATGAAATGTCCAGAACAGGGAAATCTGTGGAGACAGAAGTAGATGAGTGGCCTGCTCGAGGCCAAGGAGGGCGGGGATAGACGACTACGGGGTTAATAACTGAAGGGTACGGGGTTTCTTTTTGAGGTGATGAAAATGTTCTAAAGTTGAACATCCCCTGTCATGATGGTTGCACATATCTGTGAATGTACTAAAAACTATTGAATTGTACACTTTAAATGGGTGAATTGTGTGGTATGTAAATTATATCTTAACAAAGCCATTATTTAAAAATCTAAGGTAATTTAAAAATTGGAGAAAGAAAAGCCAAGTAAATGAAAGGCGCCATAAGAACTCCAGGGATGGAGTCTTCCCTGTCAGGACCCTGACCCCACAGCCTGCCCTCTTTTCTCACCTACCCACAGGGAACAAAACAGAGGAAGCTGTGAAATACTCTTGCTTGCTTAGAAACAGTGAAATACTCTTCAGAGAACCCACTTAAGTGTAAGGCTCGATGGGGTCCCAGTTCAGTCCTAGGAGAATTGTGAGCCTGTGAATTATCGTCCAGCATCTTTTCCAGACAAAAGTGCTTTAGCTGACAACAACACAAGCTCTTGGATGAAAAGAGTAGACATTCAAGCTCTCTGAAGCCCTCTCATAAATAACAAAAAAGATTGGCACCAGGTAGGTCTTACCAGAGACTGCAGCATTTACAAAGTTCTTCTATTTGAATTTATTTCAAGCAGTCAATAAATAAATGGTTCCGTGCTATTAAAAATGGAGAAAAGAGAAGACTACAAACATGTGCTTCTACCTCCTGCAATTTGGTCCATTTCCCCGGCTCCCTTCTCAGAGAAAGATGCAGTTGTTCACTTGATGACCCTGGTACCCAGCATATTTTCTTTGGGGCCATCTTTTGAATATTATTTTTGTATAAAGCCAAGTAAATGAATGGGGAAGTTGAAAAACAAAATCAGAATGTTATATTGACACCGTTGTAGATTTTCCGAATGCCGAAAAACAAGAAATGAATGGAAATGGGTTTGCCAAAGTGAACATTTTATGCATCTTTATATCGGGCATATTCCCAAGTGGAAAAAAATGCATTTGAATAAAATAAAATAACATAATATTTATTGAACATTTTTAATTTATGACATATATTTGTCACATTTAGGCAGAACTCTCACCCTCGGGGGCTTAACATTCTAAACATTTCCTTCTTTGTGTGTCTTTTTCTCTCTTCCTTATTTTCTATTTCTAGTGCTCAGAAGGCACTTTTAGCTATTTGGAGTTACGAATATTCTGCCCAGTCACAGGCGTATAATCCCCCTGGAACTGTCCGTCTTTCTGAACTGTCTGTCTTAGTGATACACACAGTGATGGCTAGTGATTGTGTAGACCCTCTGAGATAACTGCAAGACACCAGATGAGGTTTTTAAACTAATCCAAAGAGTGCTCTATCAGCGCTAACCTTGAAAACCCAGAAATGACTGTTCATTTTGTACCCTCAGGAATAATACCCTTCCATTGACGGGGGAGCATGGGGCCATTCACTTAGCTATGAGAAAGCCCGAACATGTGTGGAGCATTAAGGTTTAGAGAAAAAAGTGACACTGGAAATTCTAGAAAAGATCCAAAAGTAAATCCTCAATAAAGCTGGTAATAAGTCGTTGCTAAAGCTCTTTGTTTAGGAATTTGGAGAATTTGTGCTTCTCGTTGGAGGGATTATAGAGATATGAGATGGCTTCACAGATGCTGTATAATAAAGTTAGGCTTTGGATCGTTACCTGTATTTTTCTTCAGAACTTGAATTGTAACTTCCTTATACTATATAATATGAAATATACCTGTACCTTATTGCACTCTTAATCTTGTCAGTAAACATTTTCCATGGTAGTATTCTGTATTATTTTTGATGTAGTTTTTCTTTGAGTGTGAGTACAGATTATTGTTGACAAAGTCCTTCCTCAGCTCTGATTGCCCAATCCAAGAAAAAATGTGCCAGTTACCCTTCTAAATCTGAACCAGGCCACCTGTGGAGCACCCTAGTTTTTGCTCAGTGACTGAGCTCCTCGTTGGAAGGCCAAGAGTCTTTATCTCCCATTTCTCTACTGCCCACCCCCTGCAAATTCTCTTTCACTCAGCAAACCACTCCTCCATCTATTTCTCCATTTGCTGCTCTGGCCCTTCTTTTACCTGGTCTGTGAATTCATACCCCAAATTTTCACTACCTTTTTCTTTCAAAATGTTCTTTAAGTTGATTTGTTCCACAGAACCTCTCCTAGCTCACCAGAGCAGTGACAATCCATTTCCCCAACTAAGGTGCCCAAATCCCATGAGACACAACTCAGAAATGCCCAAAGATGATGCTTAGTATAAATATTATCTTCCTGTACTATTTGCTTTTGCCTCATGTCTCATCTCTGTTTTGCTGGATGATTGTGCTTTGGGATGTGTCCTTTCACATATGTGCTCAGCCACAAAATGGGGTACCCATCAGTAGTTCCTACCCATGTCTTCCCATTGGAGTCACTGGGGAAGCTTTGTAAAAATACCTATGCCCAGACTCACCCCAGACCAATTAAATCAGAAGATGTGATTGCAAACAACTGATCTTTGATGGTTGTGAAACAGAGTAGAATGTTAGTCTAATTTCTTTTTCGCTCCCATCCTGGGATGCAGAGGGAAAATTCTGACCAGTTTGAAAGTATAATGGGAAAAATAATTTTAAGTAGCCTGCTGAATCATATGACTAGAAAGTTAAAGGTAGGCAAGAGCTTATCTTTTTCCAGGTCACTGCCATGTCAGTTCAGAGAAATAAAACATTTGCTTTCAATGACGGTCCACTCCTTCTACTCCAATCTTCCATGACCTTCACCCCACCCTGCCCAACCCCTGCTGGTGAATAGTTTTCTGAAGACTGACCCTATGATTCTGTGAAGTCTGTTGACCTCAAGAAGTATATATTCTAATAAATCAAACATATGATAAGCTATTCTGAGGGCTGTATCCAGGTAGCTTCATCTTAGTTGTACAGATCAGTGTTTCCCAACCAATGTGCTGTGAATGGGTTTCCAGTGTGCTGAGATGTTGATCACCCTCAGTCCCTGGGGTATCCAGGCAAGCCTGGGGCAGCCAAGATCCCAGTTCTAAAGGCTCTCAACTTGAGCAACCAGATACATTCAACCCAGTGGGAATCAAATGTTATCTTCTATGTATGATATGAAGTGAAAAAGCAGGGAAGTCCTGGAGAAATACTGATGGTAGAATCTCGAGTGTCTAAAGTGAGAAGCAATACAGAGCACCAGGTTTTGCTCAGTGCAGAAGGAATTACATACTGTGCCAAAATCCATCCATCAGTTACAATCATACTAAGAGTAAAGCCATAAGCAGCAGCATATCAGGTATGAAAAACTAAGCAATTAATACTAAAAGACTTGTCCCCCAATATCACTTGAGGGGAACATTATATTGCTCACAAATTCCTAATATAATAATACATGAGTACAATAGATTAATAATTGGTAGTCAGTGAACATTGATTGAAAACAAATATTACTGTTTATTCATTTATCATCTCCAAAAGAATGAGTTCATATATTTGGATCTGTTTTTCAGTTCCAGTTCTCAAATTCAAACAGATTAAAATCACATAATTGGGTTTGGACATGAAGAACTGTTTCTCTGGGTTTAATTATCACACGAGGAAAATGATGTAGTGAAAGGAATTCGGGACATTGTTAGCCTTTAATTTCATAAAGGGAAATGTATATTGCCATCAAAATAGATTCTAAAAGGCTGTAAGACTTGATAAGGACAGAAAAATCTAAAATACAAACTTATTAGAATGTGTATTTATTCATTTAATTCAGGCATAATTTTCCCAGTGATAACTAAGATGTATTCTCGGACTTCTGGGTTTGTAGAAAAGAAACGTAGAAATCACATTATATCGAGATCACAAGGTATCTCAGTAAGCAAGAATAGAGAGATTTACCTGAAGAAGTCAATGAAGGTGTATAAAAAGTTCTCTGATGAGTTCAAATATTTTTTAAACTATTAATAACATGCACAAAAGACAGAGGAAGATTCATGTAACCAAAGGCAAACACAAATGTGTGATGCAAACCAATGAGAAAGGATTTTTTAAAGAAGTTCTTAAAATGCTTTTTAAAGAACAAGGATGGAAAAGAACCAGCCTATGGCCCAGGAACCACCCCTTTTTTCTTTCTTTCTTTTTGTCCAAAAGAATGAATTCCAAGTAGAAAAGGTATAGCTTTGTTTTAAACAGGGTCAGTGTAGAGGGCTGGAATGGAAGCCCAAGAAAGCAAAAAAACAAAGGGCCAATAGACAAAAACAAGGGCCATTTTGCAAAAATTCAAGTTTCTGGGTCTAGTGAATTATAAGCCCAACTATTCGCAGATATATTTGCTAAACTCCTGTCAATAATCCTGGTGGAATTATGGAGAGTTGGAAAGTGTCAGAAAACGAGAAAAAAGGCAAAAGCTGTCTGAATATTATTTGGTTAAAAAAAATCAAATGATCTCTGTTTATAAAGTACCTCTACTTCAGCTTAGTCACCAAGGGTAATTATGATGGCTGTGTAAACAAGCAAGGGAGCAGAGTCCTGAGTGGGCAAATTAATGTATGTTCCAATCAACCCTATCATAAGTAAAGTCCAGGCACAGAAGGGCAGGTTTCAGGGACCGTTTCTATAGGAGCCAGTGTTTCTTGAGTTTTATATTTTATCTGCTTCTTAAATAGTTCTTATTCCAAGTCAATATGCTGCAAGGTCTTTCTTCCAAGTATACATTCTGCTAGGACCAGTTTAATTAATTTTACAGATAATAAAATAGTCTAAAATACACCTCTCCCTTAAATAGATGTATTTGTATCCTACATACTTATAAATTTGATGGGAACTTGTATGAATGAAGTAGCCACATGATCATGTGACTTGACCAATTTTCTGCCTTTTCCATGATGCCAGAAGAATGTTGATTGGGCCTTAGCCCCCTTTCCTAGAGAGGGCCCTGCATATAGAGGCTTTACTAGAGCGCCTACCCTGCTAAGTGATAAGACCAACTCTGGGGGTTGGGGAGCGGCACACAGTAACAGGCCTTGATGGCTGACTGGACTTGTCATAACTAGGACACAAGACAGCACCTGGGTTATAGGAAAAGATACCACATTTGTTTGGGAATCTACTAAATGTATAAACTCCCCAACAGTCTATTCCCAATGAGGCAGGAGATAGATGGGCCCCTGGCCGAGCAGCTGGAGTTTGTCCCCTGTGGACAGATATTCCAAAATAGCAGGAGGGAGAGAAGAGCTGAGCCCTGCCCAGGTAAAAGATAGAGACCACATATTTCTCATTCTCAAGCTCAAGGAGACCTTCCCGACTATACACGCACAGAAAGGCTCCTTGGAGATCAAAAAGGGAGTGATGTCAACCTACCCGAAGCCCTCTTCGCTAAAATCCATCTTGGCTAAGCGATGCGCACACCAACATGGGAGGACCCTGAGATAAAGCAAATACGGACTCAGAACCAGGCAAAGAAAGATGACTGGCCAAAGGAAACCGGAAGAAATGCCCCACATAAGTGATTCAAACTACCACAAGTGACTCCTTCTCTGAGTCCGCCCGTGTGTCTGTCCACACATACCCTTTTATTCCTCCTAATAAACACTTTACTTGATTCACTTCTTTCCGTCTCTTTGTGGAAATTTATTTCTACAAAGCTGATGGGCCAGGGCCTTGTCACTGGCCACTGGCCATCATAGTCTAGTGGCTAAGATTCAGCGCTCTCACTGCTACGGCCTGACTTCAATGTCTGGCCTCTGGCCGGGAACCGAAATCCTGCTTCAAGCCACTGCAGACAGAGGCCACCCGAGATCAGCAACAGAGCTGCCAGGGCCATCCTTTAAAAACATTAGTCAGATCATGTCACTCTCTATTCAAAACCTTCTTGTGTCTCCGTTTCTCTCTGAGTCTCTAAGCTATTGATATTTCTGACTCCCCTCCTTGCCCACCCCTCCCCACTTGTCATCTCTCTGCCCTTATCTCCTCCCCACACTCTCTCTGCTCCAGCATGCTGGCCTCCTTGCTATTTCTAGAACATATCAGGCTTGTACTTGCTCTTCCCTGAGCCTGAAATGCTCCTCCCAGATGGCCCCATGGCTCCTCTCACATTTCATTCAGATCTTTGCTCCAAGGCACCTCCGAGCAGCCCTCCCACACCCTCCTCTATTTAAACCTCAGTCCCACCTCCCACCCGGCCCACCCAGAGCTCCCTCACGCCTTCCCTGCTTTATTCACCCCAGAGCACTTACATCAGGTCCCATCAGCAATGTATTTGTTAATTTTGTCTATTATCTGTCTTGCCTCCACTGGAACCTGAGCAGGCATGTTGTCTGTTCTCTTCACTGCCATATTCTCAGAGTCTAGAATAGGGCCTGGCACATAGTAGGCACTCAAAACAATTTGAGGAATAAATGAATAAATATCCAGTTGGTCTGTACCCCAAAAAAGCAATTAGAACCAGATGTGTAGACTTAGTCATACAGGACAAGAATGCAGAGTGATGGTACCAGAGAAGGGCACCAGGGGACCTCTAAGCTCCTTCCAGTGCTGAGATTTTGACCTAAGTATTACACACACACACACACACACACGCACACACACGCACACACACGCTCCATGTAGAACAGTATATACCCAATTATTTTCCTCAAAATAGTCATCTTAGAAGATACTTGAAAAACTTGTTTTGTGGACAAAGGTGTTTGGGAAATTCTGTATGATCTCACCTTCACAGTGAAGCTCAATAATTGGAAGAATCCAAAAAATCTCACACGTATTAGTCAGGGTTCTTCAGAGAAACAAAACCCTGACTAATAACAGATTTTGGTAACAAGAGTGGTTCTAGAGGAACAGAATCTTAAGGATGGGTTTTCTCAATTGGTCTGGGCTGTCTGGGATTGGCTGTCTAATATGATTAGATTTAAGAATGCTAATTATTCCCATTAGTAAAGGGAACACTGATGAGTTCATAGTGTGATGTGGCAATAGAGATATGCAAAATATCAACAATAGATTCTCCTAACCAAACATGTATAAGAGGCAAGTTTCTGGGTACGCATGTATGTAACCCCTTCAAATTTTTTGTCAAACTAACAAGAATAATGAGATTGGCTGGTTACTCCTAACGTTGCTGGACAAAGCGGGAAAAGAAAAGAATGACTTCAGGGATTCAAATTTCCAGCTCAAGTGCTGTATAAATGACCCTGAAAGCTTCTATGTCTGCCTTGAAAGAGACTCATTTCCTGTAGCTGCAAAGCTGAGATTCCTGAAAGCCAAGCCCAGAATCTCATCCGGCTAATGGCTGAATTACAAAACAAATTGAATTTCCAACATTGGAGGGTGTTTACTATTAAAGTGAGGGCCTTGAGTGGGAAGGAATGGGACCCTGAAAATTGGAATGGAGACGTATGAGAAGGCCCTGATGAAGCTGGGGACATTGAACCCCCAAATTCCGACGAGTCTTCTTTGAAGTAGAAGCAGCCTCTCTACCTAGCAAAATACCATAGACTGAGTGTCTTAAATATCAGAAATTTGTTTTCTCACAGTTCTAGAGGTTAGTCCAAGATCAAGTTATCAACATGTCTGGTTTCTTCTGAAGCCTCTGTCCTTGGCTTTCGGATGGCCACCTTCTCACTATGTCCCCACATGGCCTTTTCTCTGGGCTCACACAAAACTGGTGTCTCCTTGTGTGTCTAATGTCCTCTTTTTATAAAAACACAAGTCAGATTGGATTAGGACCCATCATAATGGCCTCATTTTAACGTAATCACCTCTTTAAAGGCCCGATCGCAAAATATAGTCACATTCTGAGGTACTAAGGGGGTTACACGTTCAATATATGAATGGAGGACACAATTTAGCCCATAATATTGCAACTTTTAAAAGTTTAATTTTATTAAGCCTCTACATTTCACAAGCACATTTGACTACAGCACCCTTAATTCACATTTTTTTTAGATGTTGCGGGTAGGAGTTTATTAATTAATTTACTTATTTTTGCTGTGTTGGCTCAGTAGTTGTGGCTCATGGGCCTAGTTGCTCTGCGGCATGTGGGAATCCTCCCAAACCAGGGCTCGAACCCGTGTCCCCTGCATTAGCAGGCAGATTCTCAACCGCTGCGCCACCAGGGAAGCCCCAATTCACATTTAATTATATATCAAACAGTAATGTTACTCTGTTTGAATCTATTTTAACAATGACCTAGATTTATATAGCAATATCAATAATATTATTTATACAATATATAAAATATAATTCAATATAGAATTTATATAATGTGTAGTATATTATGTATGTTTAACTTTTATATAGCAATATCAATAAGAATATTCTTAATAATAAACTTTATTACAAGACGATTGACAAAGCACTTTTATCCACATGATTTGATTCCTACCTTCTATGAGGTATACAGAGCAGATATTATTATCCCTATTTAACAAAACAGAAGATTGAATGAAACCCAGAATGGCTAATAGTTACCCAAGTTCATAGAGGTAGTAAATAGCTTCTCATATTATTGGTTTCTTCTTTGTGATAGTTTTTCAATACTACATAATACCCACCCTCCCTTAACAATATACCATGGCTCTCACTTTAGATCAAGACATATTTGAACAGACATATTGTACCATATTAGTTGAAAACACAGGCTGTGGAGCCAGTCATCCTGGTTGCAAATCTGCCTTCACACTCACTGACTACATCATCTTGGAAAAGTAATTTAACACCTCTGTCTTCCAGGTACGACATAGACAACAGTACTTATTTAAGCGGGCTATTGAGAGGATAAAATGAGTTAATTCATGAAAAGTACTTCAAACATTACCTAGCACATACTATATGCTCAATAAATGTTAGCGATTACTATAGAAATATAAGTGACAGGTTTTAATAGCAAAATAACATCCTATAACATGGATGTAACATAATAGATTCAACCATTTCCCAACTCAGTCCAGTTTTTGCCATCTGTTTCCCTTCTGAAAAACAAAAAATGAACAACACTTGGAGTTTAAAAGAATCTCCAGTGCCATGTTGGCACGGATGCCTGGAATGAAGAACTCCCAAACACCTCCTAACCCTGAGCAGGCTCCAGCAGTGAGTGTGGTGGCCTGATGGTCCTTCTGAGGTCAGCAGACTTCATGTGGAAGTCTCCTAAGAACAGGCTATCTCGTGGGACTTTGAGTATTTCCTGCCCGTGATCAGCAACATCTTTTCTTGCAGTATTTTGGCAGGTCTGTCCTTGTTCCCGGCCAGAATCAGGAAGTTCAGAAGCACATGAAAACAAACAATACATTGAAACACTTCTCTCAAATTATTCAAAGTTCAAGAAAACAAGAAATTATTCAACAATATTAGGACTTGGTATTTTATCTTATTAATTATATTTCTTCTCGTTAATGTGCCCATCCTTTTCTTCCCAACAAATACTCTCCTTGACACTGATTTCCAGGAGACTATTTATTTTTTCTTGAAGTATATTTAGGTATAGGAAGTGATTGGACGGGGTATCACTATATTTTGCAAAAATCTGCAGGCATTTTCATGACCAGGGCTGTTTTATCCTCTGTGCAATTTTCAAATTATATTTTGTTATTAATATCAATCTTATGGATTACCAATGTTCTTAAGATCAGCATGATTTTTTCCTTAAAATCTCTTCCCTTCATTTCAATCATCATAGCTGGATCAACTGCAAGTCAACACTGTAAAATTTCAAAATTTTACATATCTTTTAAGATCATCTAAATATTGGCTCCTTAATAAAACCTTCCCAATTTCCCAACTCCATGTGATGCCCAAAGGACTCTGCTTCTATTTCACACTACTGTCACTCAGCTAAACACAATGGACTTTTTTCAATCCTCCTTTCACTTACGCTTTCAGCAAG
The DNA here is from genome assembly GCF_005190385.1 of Monodon monoceros. Classification (NCBI taxonomy): domain Eukaryota; kingdom Metazoa; phylum Chordata; class Mammalia; order Artiodactyla; family Monodontidae; genus Monodon; species Monodon monoceros. Next base: position 61,679,994 of record NW_021703771.1, read on the forward strand.
ATCTATCTGAAAGCCATTCCCTCCCTCTTGAATTACTCTCTTCCATGACAAAATGAGCTTCTGGATTTCTTCCTATCTTATGGCTGCCTCTTTTCCTTTACAGACTCCTCCTCCAGCAAGATATTAAATGTTAGAGTTGCTTAACCCTGGATGCCAGGCCCTATTCACTTATCACTTCATTTCCTAGGCAAATTTATACATGCCTGTAGTTTTATTTGATTTATAAATTTATATATTCATCCCAGACATTCCCTATGGGTCCAGACCCATATGTCCAACCGCCTACTTGACATTTTTGCTTTGAAATAACAGTAACACTTAAACTCAGTGTAGCCAAAGTTGATCACATGAACTTCTCCCATATCTGGTCCTTTTAAAATTCCCTTTTTCTGTGGTTAGCATAATCAATCATCCAGTTACGAAAAGGCAGAAATCTAGGAATTATCCTTGATATTTCCCTCTCCCTCAGACCTCCCAGGCAATTCCACATGTCATTTCTACCTACTAAATATGTCTAAAGTCTATTCACTTCTCTGCCAGGACCACTACCATACTCCAAGCCACCACTTTTTCTCACCTGGACTACTGTCAATACAATGATCCCCTAACTAGTCCTTCTTGCCCCTTCCAATCCTTCTCTATTGTGCACCCAAAGTTGTTTTTTTCAACATGCGAATCCAGTTATATCATCTCCCCCTTAACACCATCACATGGCTTCCTAGTTCTTTTGGAATAAGGTCAAACTCCTCAGCCTGTCCTGCAAAGCCCTGACACCTCTCCAGCCTCATCGTGCATCATGCCCCACCACATCGCTTTGTTCTTTCCTATGATACACAGTAGGTCTTGTTACAGGAGCTCAGACACACCATTCTTCTGCAGTAAGGATGCAATAAAACCTTTGGACATGCACGCCTGTCTGCCTGGATTGCCACACTCAGGGTAATCATGTAATGTACGATCCAATCAGAATACTTCCAAGTGTGAAAGGGGCACTATTACTAATTACACCAGGAGAGACAATAGGCCTAAATCAAGACTTTCCAGGGCAAATCGGGACATATGTTCACCTTAAATTAACTCCTGTTCATTCCCAAGCTCTCAGATCAAATGTCACCTTCTCGGGGAGGCTCACAACAACCTCCCTAGCAAAGTGAAGTTCATTGTAACTTTCTTAACATCAATAGACCTCTCTTTTGTTCCAGTACCCAAAGTTGCAACTTTACATTTAGCATATAATTCTTCTATGCTGTCCCCTCCAAGAGAATGTAAACTCCATGAGGCAAAGACTGTTCCCAAGGTTCTTCACCATTGTATTGCCTGCCAAAAATATCATGTCTCATAAATATCATTTATATTAAATATCATTTATCAAATGAAGGACATGAAATGACTCCTCTTTGAGAATTTCCTTTTTCTGTGATGGCTACAACCAACCATCCAGTTATGCAAGACAAAAATCTACAAATTATCTCTGATGCCTCCCTTTCCCTCAGCCGCAGGATTCGGTCCCTCCCTGTGTCCATTTCCTTTGTAGCCTCTTCTCTCTCTCCTCCTCTTCATTCTGTGCTTCTTCCTCCCCCACCTCTTCTGCTGTATGTATATTTTTTTTCCAGAAAGCTAACACACTCATGAAATCCAAAGGACGTCTCTTCCTAGTGACAAGTGGTTTCAGAAAGAGTGTTCTAATTTAAATTATTTGCCTGTACCCACAGAAATTTGCTTACTGAAGACATGGTATGAGAGTCTAAATCACACCTTCAATCATTGTTCTAAAATGTGAAGTCCTTTTAAATGTAAAATTATATTAAATTGTTTAATTGAACGTTAAATGATTCTCTTTCAGTTCTACTAACTGCAACAGTTTTGTAGATTACTAGGAAGTTATTTTAGACCCAGAAATGTCCAAGTTATTTATCCATATAAAATCATAAAACCTTACAGCACTTCTGAGACAGGGATCCAAACCCAAATATCCCAGTACCGCTAAAAGTTAGATTCCTTCTGGCTTTATACCATATTTACTCATTTCTATGAATCTCTTCTAGATTATTAATGATCTTAGTGCCAAGATGACATCTTCTGTTCATTTGTGTTTCCCTTTCCCCACCTACTTTCCAACACTTTGTATAATGTTTTGCATGACAGTTTATCAAAATGAACTGAATTAGTCTAGGGTCTCCTCAGAGCCTGCTCTAGAATTGGCCCCTTTGCTGACACACTTACCCCAAAGTTCTACTTCCCTACAAGATACCTAGCTCTCCAGTGGAGTCTAGACTCCCTGTAGTCTAACCTGCATCATCTGAGACTCGTGGCTTCTAGTGTCATGATCTGTGGCACCCCCTGTGATCCTGGGCTTATAGTACTGACATGAAGCATCAAGATTTCCTCAGGACGTAGCTTTGGTACTGACTTTCATTAACCCTGACCTGCCCAGCAGAGGGAGGAAAAACACAGCCTTGGAAGGTCAAGAAAGCCATGAAAAACGTCATGGGTGATCTGACTGGTCACTGTTGTAAAGAATGGAGACATTGGCTCTGCACAGCAGTGGTTTAGAGAGCAATGGCTCCCGAGGCCACCTGGTTTCTGATCCCAATTCAGTGACTTACAAACTCTGTGTTCCTCAGCACAACACGGATGTTACACATACCTACCTCAGGCGGATGGTTATGAGGACTAAACCAGCTCATACATGTACAGTCCTTAAAACAGTTCCTGACTTTGAAATTCTCCTAAATAATACCTACTGTGGTGGGGGAGGGCACAGGAATCTCAGAACAGCAGCAAAATAATAATAATAGCTACTGTTTTTTTGTAGTTTTTTTTGAGTGCCTATGACATGCCAGGCATTGTGTGTGTGTGTGTGTGTGTATTATACATTTATTAAAAAATAGCAAGCTTTGCTTCGGTGAGATTCTGGAGGTAAAAAGCATTATCCCAGAAATAAGTGAATAATGTGCAAGCTTACACTGGTGTTTTCATTACTTAAGGCAGATCCAGATCACGTATTCCCTAAACTGACTCCTCAGATTATTCCCCTTATTCTCAATCTTTGCAAGAAGACATGTGCTTGGTGTCCTTTTAAGTTCTTTTACAGCTTCTTGGAACTCTCTTTAGGCATTCCTGCTGCTTCTTGTTCAATATCTTTTTTTATTAGTCTTCTGTGTTCCTAGTGATTGTAACTTTTTTTCTCGTTTCCCCCTGTAAAACCATCAAGCTAAAGAATGTCTAGTCTGAGTTAAAACATACCATACCCGCCTTAAAAAATAAAAGCACTGCTATTTATATATTCACTTTTGCAGCATTTAAGTCCCAAAATGTGCATTTGTCACAAAGTATTTAATAATTCTAAAGTTGCAAGGTAATACAGTATAGGCAATAGAATATTAACCCTAACTTGGTGAAATTTCCCTTTCTCTGATTTTGACAGAAAGTGCAAGGTTTTTTCAAAGAGAAGAAAAAAAGGACTTTTTGCACATGCAAGGAAAACTTTATATTGTTCCTTTTGCCAAAAGCATGGTTTCTGGACAAATAACTCCTGGTTCCTCTCTTTCCAACACACAAAGCTCTCTCAGCGACAGCCCAGAAAGACACAATTAGGGCAACAGACCACTGGAGAGGTTCTTAGTAACGAGACAGGCCCAGCCCCACTCAGGAAAGTAAAGCAGAAGACTGAACCTCTGGGTGGGAAACTGGGGTCCCATCAGCCATCTTGGATCTCATGTGGGCTCACAGTACTCAGAACAGCCCTCTCTGCCTGACTCATCTACACTGGCTGCCTGTCCTATCCCATAAATCTGTGGAGTGATTAAATTGCACAAACCTTCTCCTTTTTATTTGGCTAGATAAACGTCTTAGGAGAAATAATTCACTTTGCTAATCGAGAGTAGTCATCTGAAATATTCACAGCCGCCAGCTCGGGGGCAGTGCAGCCTGTTGAAAGTTCCAGTGTGAGATTTGGGGATCTGACTTCTCTCTGCCTTCATTTTGCAAGTTTGTGGCAGTGACATGAATTAGAAATGTCTAAGGAAGCTCAAAGGAATACCTTTCACGGGAGCGTCTTCTCTCCTGCCAGAATGGTGGCTCAATAGCACCTTTCTGACTCTATGACCATCTTCCTCGTTCATTGTGGTGCCCTATGAATGTCTATCCCGTGGTCCCTGCAGCTGTTCTCGTTATCTTCTTCCTTCGTCTCAGAGGCGATCAGAGCACAGTAGCTACTGCTCTGTTCCTTTTCTGCTTCTTTTCCCCACCCTGAAATGACCTTGACACCATGACTGGGGCCAAAGTCTGGTTCTCGTCATGTGGCCCGTGTTTCAGCCACTGTAAGTTGTCATCGCTGTCAGCGTCTCCACCCTCTTTGCCAGTTACATAAGAGGCCACATAATGTCTGCTCCCTCCCAAGCTTTTATTAAGCAGAGACGGCCTGAGAGGCCAAGTGGGCAAGAGGTCCATCCTGGAACCTCGTCCCCCGGGAGGGTGAGTGGCTGTCTCAGCTCTCTGCCTGTGTTGGCAGCTTTAAATACCCGAGGACGACATGTTATGTTTTCGGCCTGAAGGGGCAAAAGAGAAGCAGCCCTTTCAAAATAAGAATTCCCCCGCTGTTTGTTTCCTTTTGGCACACAATAAGAACAGAGCGAGGACACGATTCTGAGCTGTCAACGCTTCCTCCCTGCTTCCACTGCACCTTCCGTTTGCCAGAAAAAAATTTGCTTCAGTTATACAAGGGTCTAATGAATAGTCAAAGTAATTGTTTAGCTTGGATATAAGGCCTTAGGTAAACAGATGATTGCTTGAGACCGTGGGCCAGTAAAAGCAGTGCAGTAGGATGCCACTCGTTCTGTTCTTCGGACCAGTGGCCTCTGCTCCTCCAGGGACCATGGTTACTGAATGATTTCTCTCTTCCCACGAGCATATTGAAGCAATTTAATATCAGAAGGGGCTCATGAAAGCAGGGAGAAGGAGCAAGAACTTTCTATATGAGAAGTATATACTGAGAACATTCGTTTTACCCCATTCAAGCTTTGATTCAATAGAACACTGAAGATACGGAATCTTTGGTTTGTTTGTATTTAACTTTTCATGTTGAAGAATTTCTAAAATGCATTGTTAGCCCACTTACAGTTGTCCTGCCTCCTGCCTCATTAGTATTTTCAATATGATTTCATCCTTCTTCAAAGCAATTAGCTGCCACACCTAAAGGCCATCGTTAGGTTTATGAGTATCTGCTTCCAAGACTATAATAATAGTTACAGAAAGAATAAACACTGCAATGGAACCTTTCGGGTTTTGTAGTTTGTTGTTGTTGCTGTTGATTTGTTTTGCTTGTTTGTTTAGGTATCTTTTCTATCAACATGCTTCACTGTTAGCTTGTCTCTTTTTCTCAAAAGTGGGCTGGCATCATAAAAAAATTATCTTAATTAAGAGCTTCGGTAAATTAGGTGCCAGGTCGTTTGAGTTCTGCTAAATAATATTTTTAATAATCGCTTTCCATTTCTCACTTGAAAATAAGAGATGCCTTGTTGATCCAGAGCAGGATTTGGTTGTCTTATTCATGCAGCCCATTTCCACTGAACTGCTATTTGAATAAACAGCATCTATCTGATTGAATCTCAAATTCATCAAGGGGGTAGATTCCCCTGGTATTTAGTTTCCTGGAATCATGATGAATATATATTTGGTTTATGGGCAACTAGCAATCAGAGCATACATTATGCAATAAAAAGTTAATGCTTGACTGTTTATACAGTTTTTTTATCCTGATGCTATAGGAGAATGGTTGGTTAAGAACATGGGGTTTGGAGCCAGTTCTGAGTTTGAGCACGAGCTCCCCACTCATTAGCTCTGAGCACAGACAAAATATCAAATTTCCATTAGCTTCAGTTTCCTCATCTGTGAATGGTATAATAATAATACCTCCTTCATTGGGTTGTTGGGTAGATGATATGAGATAACACATGTAAAACGCTCCGCACAGCATAAGTATTCAATAATGGTAATCATCATGTTATTTTTCAGGCACCTGATAATTTCCTCACAACAATCCTGTGGGGAGGCGGGAGGGGGGGGAATGCTATATAATGCAAATTTAAATATTAGAAAACTGGACCTCGAAGTAGTTATTGATTTGCCCAAGGTCACCAAGGTGGCAAAATTCTGATCCTCTCAGTAACAAGAGTTTCCTGACTCTCAGCGTATCACCACCGCCCTCCCCCCCTTTACCCGTTCCGCCACCTGGTGCTGTCTCCTCACGATTTCTCTAAATCTGAAGTCTAAATCTAAAGTCATGATGACGGGCCACCTCTGCCTTAGACCCTCAGATGGATAAATGGAATAAACTCTGGAAGAGGCTTTAAAACTCACATTGATATTAGACAGAAATTTTCTGGGAAAATAGTATCTTCAGAACTACAAAGTCAGGATGAACTCTTTGGTAACACTGAGAAGCAAATACTAGTGAGGAAGTGAGTTCCAATTAGTGAGCTTGAAACCCACAGGAGAAGCCCAAAGGGATGACACAACAGGTGAACAAATCCACAAGCCGAGCCAGCTTTAGACCAAATGAAGACAGTCTCATCTCTGCATAGGTTTTCTTTTATTATTATTTATTTATTTATATGGTTGAGCCAGGTCTTAGTTGCAGCAGGCTGGCTCTTTAGCTGTGGCTTGCTGGCTCCCTAGTTGTGGCATGCAAACTCTTAGTTGTGGCATGCATGTGGGATCTATTTTCCTGACCAGAGATCGAACCCGGGCCCCCTGCATTGGGAGTGTGGAGTCTTAACTGCTACACCACCAGGGAAGTCCCAGTCTGCCTAGGTTTTCAAGTGTGTGTCTATCTTACTGTCACTCATAAAATATAAATTCATTCAAAGGCAGTGCTGCATTTGTTGTATCATTTTTAACATGCTGTATTTTCTTGATAAATACTAAAAGCATAGCTTCTATCATGTGGAGGTCTATGACTTTTTTTAACTTTAAAAACCAGGTGCGCACACTTCATAGCCAAAAATCAATGGTATTGAGAGGAGAGATCTTTGCCTATGAAGTTTAACAACCTAGATTTAAGGACTGGCCCTGCTAATTATAAGCTTAAAGCACCATAAACTCAGGCAGTCAATTAAAGTCAATAGACAAATGTATAAAGAAGACATGGTATAGATACACAATGGAATATTACTCAGTCATAAAAAAGAATGAAATTCTGCCACTGCAGCAACGTGCGTGGGCCTAGAGAATACTATGCTTAGTGACATTAGTCAGACAGAAAAAGACAAAAACTGTATGATATTATATGTGGAATCTAAAAATTAATACAAATGAATGTATATAGCAAAACAGAAAGAGACAGATACAGAAAACAAATCAGTGGTTACCAGAGGGGAGAAAGAAGAGGGGAGGGGAAAGATAGGGTCATCAGATTAAGGGATGCAAAATACTATGTATAAAATAGATAAGCAACAAGGATATACTGTATAGCACTAGGAATTGCTGTCATTATCTTGTAATAACATTTAAAAGAATATAATCTGTAAAAACACTGAATCACTATGCTATACACCTGAAACTAATATAATATTGTAAATCAACAATACTTCAATAAAAAATAATAAAAGTTTAAACATACATAAAGTCAGTCTACTGAGTGCCTTTAAGGGGTCTGAGTCCTGAGCTGGGGCCAGTAGGGTGAATAGCAATCGTTCACCCTCTTTCCGAGCCTCTATTTTCTCACCTATAAAGTAAGGGTAATAATATGACTCTCCTCACAAGGCTATTGTGAAGATCCAATGAGAAAAACAAGAAAATAAATATACAGTGATGTTTGTGAAAGTGCTTTGTAAACTCTTTAGAGAGTTATAAACATAAGGTGTTGAAGACAACTCAAGGAGAGGAAAACTCTTCAGCTTTTTCTGGTGGCTTTCCTATAACTATTGACCATCCAGCCCCACGAATTTATCAAATACTAGCATTCTCTTCTTAAATGTCAGATTATATTCATATTTTTATATTCATATTTTTAAATGTACTTTTCTGTCTCTTCTCTCCTCCTCCCACTTTACTGTGTTCCATAAATTATAATGTTCTTTAATATCAATATGGCACTACAGTATCAGATTATACAAAACATTAAATAAAGCATCAGTATAAAATTCAAAGCAAAGAATAGCCCAAGGGCTCACAGCTTACAGTTTACAAGCCCATGTGTACACAAGGCCCATCTGTGAGGGGTATTTTAAACACTGTCAATTGCATGGGTTATAGCTGATGGAGATCTCATCCAGGCTCTGGTTAGCTCCAGGAGTTAATGAGAGAAGACTGTTCCTGCTCTGTACTCGTAGGCTGAGGCCCTAGTGCCACCTCTTGTCTGGAAAAGAGTGGTTTATGGAAGTGGAGGCATCACTCTTGGAACTGAAACCTTCCCCAATTCAAGTCTTCTGGAAATATATTAGGTCTACTATATTTTTACCTCTCCTCTGATTCCGTATTATATGTACTAATTGGTGAATTTGGTCATTATATCTATTCTTGTTAATAGAAGACATTCACTTAGAGTTTGCTAAGTACCAGACAACACACAAAGCACTACAGAGAAATGCAAAACACATAATATGCATGATCCCTGCCTTGCAGGATTGTAGAAGGAAGTAAAACCAGCATTTATTTCCAGGCAGCAAGTGTTATTTTAGATTCTCCAACCAATGACACCTTGAAGTGAAGCAACTGAGGCCCAGAGAAATACATTTTCTAAGATCACACAGCTAGCAAGGGTCTGAGCCAGGTTTATCCAAGGTCTACCTTGTTCTGAAGTCCACGTGAAACCTTTCCACTCAACTTCACTACTTTCCTTAATCAGGGAAAGTGAACACAGACATTAAAGGAAACCTACAAATGAATAAGGACTAGAAATTCTACAGACTCATAAGTGCAAGGGAGACTGAGGGTCTAAAGTATCCGGAGCTAGACTGGCCCTGATCTGAGCAGATTCTCAAGCAGGTCAATGAATGATACAACCTGAGAAACAAGTAAGGTGGATGCCAGCCAGAAAAAAAAAACAAAACAAAACTGTGCTGGAACCAAGAAAAATAGCACTGTGGGCAATTAAAACTTCTAATTAGAATAAAAGCTATAATCCCAGCACACCCTCCAGATTAAGATGCTTCATCTTTATGGCACTAGGAAGAATAAAAAGGACTATGGAAACCTTGTAAGTTACCAAAATGTTCACAGACCTATCTTCCCGGCAAATATAAAGGAGTGCTGCTTCATTTGTTAGAATATTGCCAAGTTCATTACACTCAGCATTCATTAAATATCCCTTCCCACACAGCGCTCTCTTAAACAAGGTGAATGGAATCATTTTTCCCGTTATTTGGTGTAGGTTCCAGTGACATAAGTGGGTAAGAGGATTTACAGAGGAAAAGTGAATACACTTGGCAACGTTTTCAAACATTTGCTTGGATTTTGTTTTCTAGGAGATGTACGACTGAGGGGTCAGACGGGGGTTCCTGCTGAACGCCGCGGCTCCTACCCATTCATTGACTTCCGCCTCCTTAACAGTGAGTAATCAAGTGTACCTGGAAAGGAACAAATGTTTCCTTGAAAAAAAAATTCTCATTTCCCTCTGAACTTCAAAACCCTTGGAGGTCCGCCTTCCTTCCTCCATCTCTCCCTGCCCAGTTGCAAATTAACCCTTGGTCTTTAGATTTCCTTAGTAGTGAAGTCATTCGGGCCCTGCCCTACCTCACAGAGCTTCAATGAGGGTCCAGTGAAATCACGCCAGCTTTAGAAATGTAAATCTTGAAAACAGTGAAGCCTGACACGAGGAAGCTATTCCTTTCATTATCCAGGACATTCTCTCCACCTTCAGCCGGGACTAGACTAGAGGAGATTCTATTTTATTTTTAAAACCCCACAGGGTAACCTATTGTACAGCTGCCCTTAGTAACCATCCATTATCTAATTTTACTTTCTTTGTCTAATCTAAGTCCTGAGGTGAGTTCTTGCATCCCTGGTAAAACGCTTCACCATGGCGAAGTCCTTTCAGTCTGCACGTGCTGCTGCTTCCTCCAGCATGACTGCTTCAGAAGCTCATTTATTTCTAACTTTCCCCTTCATATACTATTCCTCCTTTGGAGATCTGCTCAACCTCTGGTTCATAATTCTCTTAATTTCAGGTTCCTTTGGAAACCCAAACCAGTACCAGTCACCCCTCCAGATTTCATGTCTTCTAGCTATCACAATCATCCTTCACTTGGGACTTGGGGGTGGGGAATGAAGAAAATGGATAAATTTCACAACTTGCTCCAAGGTTTTCGGTATGTGGTTCTCATAGCACTTCCCACCCATAAATTTCAAAGTGCTGGGTTGTACCCACAAAATATTACATTCCTTTGGCATAAATGAGTTCAACTCAAGAGGTAATTTGATTTACCTTGACCCCTGAAAATTACTAGGAGAAATTGGAACTTGCTATTTCTGATCCTTAGATCTGCCAAAGGCCAGTGAAAGATGGACGTGTGTATTTCTCCTGGTTTGTCCACTTCCCATATCACTGTGCAGTATCTGTTTTTTCAGCTCTTTCAGAGACACAGGGATTCGGAGTAACTCTTTTCATACTAGAGACAACTTCCCCCACCCAGACCCAAAAAAATGCATTTTAGAGGATACAGTCAAGTTCCTAGACTAATGCAATATTGGTTACAGCCTATGGGGAGCTCTGATGGTGTCTCTTACCCCGCCTTATAACCCTGAACGCGTTGTTCCAGCTACCCATGGAAGTTATCCTTTTGACAGCCCCTAGCCTGTATGGATTTCCAGGTCCTAGCCATATGGTCCCACCAAGCAGTGCGGGGATAAGCAAGGGTCCAATTCACTGTCTCATATAGACCAGGACTCTCAACGGCATCACATACCTAGGGTCAGAGGCAGAAAATAACCAAAAAGCCTCTTTTCAATAGTAAATGAGATGTTATATCATGGGTCCTAATATACGCCATGAACAAATTAGGAAAATAGGAGACATTTCTCCTTAAAATTCCAAGGTTCCAAATGATAAACTTTTTTTGTTTATCTTAGTGTTAATGAGCAACATCAGCTACTAATGATAGTTATCCTTGCAGGTGGGATCATGGAATATTTAACTGTCTACATCTTAGGTTTCTGTAACACTTGGACTTTTTTTTAATACTTTGTTTCACTTTTTAAGCTGAAAAAAACTGGAAATTATAAAAATTTGAAGAGAAACTCAATGCAGATAATACTTCGCTGTTATATTATTCACAGCGTAATATCAGACCACCTGTAAGCAGGTGCCATCCTGTCATCCCTCTGCCGTAGGTCCTCCAGGAACTTCCTGGTACCTGGACTCAACACTAGCCTCCTTCCCCTGACTCTCTGCCCTCCATCCCCATTTCACCTTGCCTGTTGCTCGTGACCTCCCACCCGCCGAGTGACAGTGTTGGCCATCCATCCTGCAATTCCCTTTCTCCTCTGCTCAGCACTCCACTCTGGATAACTCTTTCACTTGTATTTCTTTATCAGTAACATATGCTAAGGCAATAATAATTTGCCTTCACTGTACTTTGTTTTCTAAGTGGTCTCAATTTTTTTTTCCTCTATACAGAAAACCACATCCCAAGATAGACTACAAGATCCGAAAGGATATTCTCTTTAGAGTTATTGACATCTTAGTAACTCCTGTTAACTGACCAATTAAAGGGTCCCCTTGAAAAGATTATATTAAATAATTATAAATGTCAATCATCCTCTTCATTTAACCAAACAAATCAGATAGAACTGAAGCCCTCTGAGATTTTTCCTTATTTGTGATACTACCCATTCCATTGTCTAGAACCAGTGACATTACTGTGGTCACTCTCCACAGTTTCCTTAGTCTACAGTTAAAGCAGATTGTCACCAAGTAGCAGCAGATGTGTGCATATCTATGTTATATAGAGTCACATAAGATATAATACATGTGTCACATCTCCTACTGCCTTATCATATACAGTCTACTTAATTCTCTTTGATCTCTTTCATGTCCTTGCTGTGGTTTGCCTGAGTTGTTAGTGTGTGCTTTCTGCCTAAAGGGAAACATTTTAAATATAACTTTATAAAAAATTTGAAATAGACCCCTGAGAATATTTTGAGACTTCCTCCTAAAGCTTTTAGTTTTACCAGCTGATTCCAATTCTACGTGATAAGTGCCAAACTAAAGTGATTTTTAAATGTAATTTACCTTAATTTTGAGTCAGTTTTTTCCAAGAATAGGCACAGACACATTTTCCTCAGGTGCTTGCAGTTGTGCACACTCTCCCAAGGTAGAATCTCATCTAGGACTTTTTTAAAAGAAACGTTTGTACGAAAAACTGAATCACCATAGCCTCTCTTCCCTGTGTCTGCATCCCTACAGCATTCTTCCTAAAAGGCTTTTTGAAACCTGCATGGCTGCCATTCCCTGTCCAAAGTGTCCCTGATGGCTTACCCTCTACCACCCACCTCAGCTATGCCTTGAATGGCTGAAACATGCCTAAGCAAAAATGTACACTAAGTAGTAAGACCCATTGTACTTCTCCATGGGCCCCATTAGCCACAGCCCCCAACCTGTCCCAACAGGACAGGAGACATCAGAATTCATATCTAAAATAACTTTCCTTCTATCAGAACACAGTCTCTAGATATTCAAACAGAGAACTAGAACAAGGATGGGCAAACGACAGCTAATGCACCAAATCTGTGTCCCTACCCTGCCTGTTTTTGTCAACAAGATTTTATTGGAATACAGCCATGCCTATCCATTTATGTATTGTCCACAGCTACTTTCACCCTACAACAGCAGAGTAGTTGCAACAAAGACCATATGGCCCACAAAGCCCCAAATACTTAGTATATGGCCCTTTACAGAAAAAAGTTACCAACGTTTAAGTTAGATTTTTAATCAGGGTAAAAGAGTTTATGACATCAATATAGGCACATTTAGTCCAGTCTGTTTTCCTTTGTTAATGTCATATTTTTTTTCTTTTCAATTCCCAGTGCCATCACGTTACATTAAGAATGGTCTCACATTAACAAAATTTACATGCAGTAGAAGTATAAACAAAAAGGGAAACTCCTGCTGATCCAGATTTTAAACTCCGCAAGTATAATTTCTAAATGCACAAATTTTTCTTGCAAGAGGTGCTCCTTTCCCCATATTCTGTGAGGGCATAGTACTACCATGCCCATGTACCTGTCATCTACATTTAAGGTGACAATATATACCTGGTTTGCCGGAGATAGTCCTAATTTACACCTGTTGTCTAGGCATACCTATTAATAATGCCACTTTTCAACTCCCAAAACATCCTTATTTGGGCAATAAATTACAAGGCCAATGGATTGTATGGTTTTTCCCCCAAAAAGTACTCTGAGACAACACCCCTCCTATGTCACATGCAATCTGAGAATAAAGATCAGAAAATCCTCCTCATAAGAAATTCATCCAGATCAGTAGAAACATGTGGGATAAAATTACCTGTTAATAGCCAGTTTCATGTCCTATTGATATTTCATACAATTTAGAAAAGAGGCATCTATGTGAATTTCTAGAAGCTTCTCTGGATAAGTAGCAGGAAACTGTGACTTCAGCACCATTGTGTGGGACACAGGAATTATAGACTTTTAAAGAAGAGAGTCATCTTTATCTCTAAGCATGGAGGGGCAGAACAGAATGTGAGAAAAGGGTGACAGTTATTTTTAATCCACATGAGGTTCTAAAACAGAGAACTGGAGGAAGGGCAGGAGGGATGGGAATGTAATGGCTCATCTTATCCCCATGCTGATTTCCTACATACTGACTTCATTTACTGACTTTCTTTGGGGGGAAACAAGAGAGGGGAAAATGTAGAGGAGTGTTCGGAGAGACGGGTGGCCAGAGATGAACGTCGCAGAAGCAATTACAGTTTCTGCAGAGCAGGTGGCTCCAGTGACCCCTGCTACATCTCTGTCTCCTGGCTTAATATAATCAGGAGCCTGAGTAGATAATGACTAGGTGGAGATGTTCCCGTGGCAACCACTTCAGAGCAACACGATGTGATTTCCACACTGGCTCAGCAAAGGAAGTGACATACAAAACAAACATGCACAGTGACTGTGGAGCTTGAGAGAAAGAAGGAGCATCAGCTGGAGGTTTTAGGGCACCAGATATCAGCTGCCACAGAGAGCCTGGAGCTCGAGACCAGCCCCGGGGCTGTGCAATAGTAGGTTAATTGGCTATTTGGCTTTTCCTGTCAGTTAATTTGCTAATCTTGATGTTTAAAGTTCTATTCCTCCAGATCTGCCTCTCCAGGCAGGGCCATTTTAGCTGCACAAGCATGAGGTAATTTTAGTAGCACTACCAAAATATTTTCCTTTGATCGTTATTTCCAACATAGAATATTTGCAAACATATATATATTGACCTTTTTATGAAGAATTGACCCAGAGACTCAAATGCTTTTTTTTTTATTAATGCTTTTTGAAAAGCTTCCATCTAAACACATTACACGCTGCAGAAATATAAAATACATTCACAAAATGATAGTCACCCAAAAGCCACCCTGCATGTTACAAACCATCTGGTGCTAAGTGATATCCCCATCTTAAAGAGGGAGGGGCGGCAATTTGATTATAAACTCCATTTTCTAAGAGGGAATTCGTAGCAGATGGTAACAGCCTTTCAGTAATCTTCTAAAAGATAACTTTTTTAAAATTGAAGTATAGTTGATTTACAACGTCATGTTAGTTTCAGGTGTATAGCACAGCGATTCAGATATAGATATAAATATAAATATACATATTATCTTCAGATTCTCTTCCATTATAGGTTATTACAAAATTCTGAGTATAGTTCCCTGTGCTACACAGAAGGTTCTGGTTGGTTATCTATTTTATATATAGTCATGTGTATATGTTAATCCCAACCTCCTAATTTATCCCTTGAATGATAACTTCTAATGTTACCTATGAGAGCCACACAAAATGTAAAGAACCTAAACTAAAATGTGACAGCTGAGATATTGTTTAGGGTGCAAACTTGCAAGTAATAGATGCATAAGTTCTGAAGATCTAATGCACAGCATAGTGATTTTAGTCAACAGTACTGTATTATATACTTCAAAGTTGCCAAGAGCTCTTAACTGTTCTCACCACAAAAAAGAAATGATAACTAGGTGAAGGAATAGAGGTGTTAACTATCGCTACAGTGGTAATCATATTGTAATACATAAAGGTATCAAATCAACACGTTTGTACACCTTAGACTTACACAATGTTCTATGTCGTTATATCTCAAATTGTTTTAAAAAATAAAAATTTTAAAACAGAAAATAGACACTTCCCTGGCGGTCCAGTGGTTAAGACTCTGTGCTTCCATTGCAGGGGGCATGGGTTCGCTCCCGGGTCGTGGAACTAAGATCCCTCATGCTGTGCAGCGCAGCCAAAAAAATATATATATTAAAAACAGAAAATAAAATAAAAACATCCTTTAAAAAATGTTACTGTGATTTGAAAGGAGTCATGCTCAGAGGATGATATCCCACCAGCCCCAAACCCCGGCCCCCAGCCCTGTGCGCCCCAAACAGAGAAGAGAGGTGCTGGCTGGGATCAGCTCAGACTTCTCCAAGGTTAACGCCCCACAATTTCAAAGTTCAATATTTGCCTTCCTCTGGGAGAAAGGCAAGGCATTGGTTGTGGTTGTGGTTGTGATGCCTTCTGACTCACCTGGAACGTACTCCGTGATGGGCACTCAGGGTTTCTGGCTGCAGGCTCCCCAGCACTTCAGATGCGGAAGTGCCAGACCAGTAGGATGGTTAGCCACCGAAATGCCACTGCACTGCAGAAGACAGACTTGATGGTGTCTGCACTGTTTCGCTCGTTCCCTGTCACTGTTTATCACTGACCATCAGCGGACTACTTCTCAGGATAAGCAGTATGCCAGGCCCCAAAGACACGAATATACGTGAGACATAACCACTGCCTTCAAGGAATTTACAGAGACATAAGCAAATACGTTTTGATATGACTGATACATCTAATACTACATGTGTCTAGAATAAGAGTACACATAATACGAGAAACATATGTGTAAACAAGGTTCGGAGGAGAGAGTGATCAACTTGGGGGAAGTTAAAGAAAGGAAGAGTTAACTCTATCTTGGGAAATGAGAGAAGGCTTTCTGGAGGAACTAAAACATGAGCAGCTCTGAAACAACGATGATGTGAAGGAGGGCTGCACACAGAGGCCAGTGTTTAGGGCTTCAGGACCTAAGGAACCAGGAAAGAGTCGTCCACCCTTCTACTCAACTAGCTGTAAATGTTATTGGGGGATGCAATATTCAAGGAGGAGCCAGAGAAGGCAGGAGAGATCATGCCGTAGCCCTGACTGTCTGAGGAAAACCATATTCAAAAAGAAAGAGTTTTCACCCTCTAAAGCCAGAACTGAAAATAGCCCTTGCCTTCTATTAACCTGGCTGACATCATTTAACAAATTGATTTTTTATCTGAGTGATGAAAAACAGAAAATTGAACCCGTAAGCCCAGTATTTCCTCTTGGCTGTTATCCACTCATTCAACAAACATTCGCTCTATGCCCAGCAGGCCGTGAGGCCAAGGTGCCGTGGGCCACACCAATAACCACCGGGCTGAGACAGCGTTTTACATGATGGCTAGCTCCTGTCTCCGATGACAATGGACTGGAGTCTGCCAGATGCACCAAACACAAATATCCAAATAATTCCTTTCCAGGCAACAAGGACTGGGGAGTGGGTGGGATGGCACCTACTACATCCCTGGGCTGAAGATTCCGAGTGCTTAAAAGGAAACTTTGAGATATTCCTCTACCCTCAAAGAACTAACAACCTTATTAGATGGATAAGACAAATACACATTATACCAAGGACCATACAAGAGCATAAATGAACTAGTTCTTAAGTAAATGACACTGGACAGTAAATCAAAGACAAGAGAAGGCAGAGATTACTGAATTGCCCTGAGCAGGAGAACAGGACTTTATGGTCTCATGCTGAAATCTAGAAGATAAGGCAGAGTGTTGGCTGGTTCAGGAGTTGCCTAGAAGCGAGACTGAGCTGACATATGGGAGATATTAAGCACTGAGTAGGAAGAAGTTCCAAAAAGTAGTAAAATACGTTGACTAGAGAGAAAATGAAAAGGCTTGGAATGCCAAGATAAAGGATTTGAACTTGATTCATAAAGCAAAGAGGATCGCTAGAGAATTTTAAGAAAAACGTGAATTAAGTAGTGTTTCAGAAAATTAAGTCACATCCGTATGTTAGGGGAACAGACCCAATGAATCAAAAGGAATATAGTCAGGTGGCAGACTATGATGGCAGTAGAAATAAAGTATAAATCCAGACATCATGTGGAGAAAAGGAGATAAAATGCTGATACTGAAGACTGGGCGTTCCAGGGGTTGGTCTGGTCATCTGAAAATCTGGAGGTGAGGTCAGCGGTGAGGAAGGTGGAGGGTGGTGGGGAAAGTATAGTGAGCTCAGTCAGGACAAGTTGTTTGCTGGAGAGTCAAGTGGAAATGTCCAGGAGAAAGCTGGAAATACGGGATTGCAGTGCAGGGCAGAGAGGCCTGCTTTGGAAGCGCCACTTGGGAGTCACATCCGTCCATGAGCCATATGGCCAGAAGAGGTATCACAAAATCAACGACTACTTTGTTCAAATGCTCCTAGAGTATTAGTTTAGAATAAGCTTGATTTAGCAAAGCACAAGACAGTTGACAAGAAAGCCCACAAGGAAGGAAGTTTCACCAGCAATTTCTTTTCCTCTGTGAGAAATAATTTAGACATCACAGTTCAGACACCTCTCCCCAACCCTCCCCTCATGGATTCTATTTGGTACAAACGTGGCTGCTTATATCAGAGCCCAGAGGGTTTGCTAACTCACCTGAACACAGCACAGAGAAATGGCAATTTTCTACTGCAGCATTTCCTTGAACAAAACCCTAACCCACCTAGAGTATTTCTGGCATAGTGGTGTCTTTGGATTTCTGGAGACAGTAAAATATAGAGGGAAGCAAGAGTAAGTCGAGTTTTTTTGACTGAAGTTTCCCTCTGAGTCACTGAGCTAGAATGACTTATTTGTTAAATAAAATTAAATTCAACCTACCCAGAAGCAGTCACAGCCGATCTCTTGTGGCTTCATTAAATAAACAAAATGAGGGGTTATGTCCTCTGATTGCCACCCTACTCTCAAAGTTTCAGAAGATCTAAAAGACTCACCATGGTCCCCATTGAACTATATATGGAAAAATACAGTGTTTCCATCCTTAAAATCTTTTGTGTGTTTCCAAACTGAGATCTCACGGTTAACACACAAGATCAAGATCTTGATTTCTTTCTAACTAGCAAACCAGATTGCCTTGGGACACCTGGGTGGTTTATTACTGATAAGCAACCTTAGGAGGGAGGGCAGTAGAACACATGCGGAGGAAAGTGGCAGCAATTACAGAGGAAAATCCCAAGGGAAGGTGGCCAGTGTCACTGCACCTAACAACGGTCACCACAACAGCCTTAACCTAGGAGGTGCTTAACCCCAGGTCCAGGATGCAGGTGGCTGGCGGTGGAGCCCTCTCAGGCAAGGCTCCCCAAGGCCGAGAAGCACAGGAGGGCTGCTGCGAGCAGTAGAAACAAGAGGCCTTCACACCCCCGCAGGCTGCTTCTCTGCCGGGTCCACCATGGCTGCCCACCTAGATCCCCGCACCCACTGAACCGCAGTCAGCAAAGGAGACTGGCAAAAAGACGATGAACTTGCAAGTCAGACCTGAGTTTCAATCTTACATCTTTTGTGAGTGTGGGAAATATGCTCAAACTACTTAATGTCCACACATATGGAAGGACATTGTAACATCAGACTCATTGGGTCACGGTGAGAGGTAAATGAGATCAATGTGTCCAGCAGCCCGTCTGGCTCCTAATAGGTCCTCAATAGATGTAGTTTAACTTTGGATGTACCTACTGCCTCTGCTGAGTATACGCCTACCTGGCCACCTCCTCCTAGGAGACATCTACATTCGTCCCTCCGTATCCACAAGGGATTGGTTTCAGGAGCCCTGGGCCACACGGATACCAAAATCGGCGAATGATCAAATCCCTTACAATCCGTCCTCCTCATCCGTGGATGCGGAACTCGCGGATACGAAACCTGCGGATAGGGAGAGCTGTCTGTCTGTCTTCACCGCTCGAGCTCTGGCCCAGCATTATGACCTTTATGAAGACTCCCTCAACCCTCCCAGCTAACTAATTATTCCCGCTTCTGTGCTCCCACCATATCTCCAAGAAAGTATCCATCACACTGTAACTGCAAACTCTTTGAACCTGAATCTCCAGATAGTATATTCTCAAAACATCCTGAGGTGATCTGATGCAGCAAACCTGGACCTTCTATGAGTATTTGGAAACCACTGACATAGGTCAGTTATGCCACACACATATCATATCAAATGATAATAATAATAGCTAAGATGTGTGGAGCCTTTAGGTTCCAGACATTGTATTACACACTTTGCACAGATCGACTCATTTAATCCCCACACGATCCCTATGAAGTAGGCACTGCTATTTAAAATGAGGAAACTGAAGCCCAAAGAGGAGAAATAACTCTCCCAGGAAATAACTTGTTAGTCAGAATTCAAACCTCAAAAATACAATGCCAGAGCACAAGTTCTTAACCATCCTGGACTATAATTCTTCTCTATATATGGATTTTAATATTCAAAGGCAATACATGTATGCCATACATTCCTTTTAAGTGCCAGTTACTCATATGAAGTATTTTTCTTACATTATAATCATTATTTTCTTTTTATAGTACATTTAGACAATTCCCTTTTTGGTATGAAATGCTTCAATATCATTGAACAAATGTTTCTATAACTTAACAAGAAATGTGTAATTATACACCTAAATACGAGATTTTGCAACTTTTCAACTCTGTTTTTCAATATTCCTACTGTTCTGGCAGACGGTGCCGAGTGACAAATTGCTCATTTCATCACCTGACCTTGTGTTCTTTGATAAGAAAGAGAAGGGTGTGGTGGTGACAGCTGAGGACACTTGTCAACTGTCCCCAAGAAGAAGGAAATGGAATCACTATTGTGACAAATTTAAGTCAGATTTGAGGCTGCCACTGGTTGCTTTAATTTTTCTCCAGGGGGAGTTGGTTATTTCCTGTCATGCAAACTGCATCGTTGAAAGACAGTTTCTCAAAATGTTTATAATACATGAAGTAAAAAGAAGCAGGATACAAATCGCGTAACTTAAAAGAAGATCTCAGTTATGTTTTTAAAAATACACCAGAATTTTAACAGGGATTATTTCTAGATGATTATTATTTCCCTCTTTTCTTTTTTTCTATTTGTTATATCATAAGCATTTATTCCTCTTATATTCAGAAAAAAAATGAAATTTTATTGAAAAGAAAAAAACTCAATGTTGACCAGAAATAGAATCTTTACCTTTTTTCCTAAATAAAGTAATATCAGCACACAGAAAATGAAGTTGCAGCCATGGTCCAGAAAACATTATTTACTGGGCTATCTTGGAAAACTGATTGGAAGTTGTGAGGTTGGGTAGTTATCGAAGCCACGTATGGTACTTCACAATGATGGCTTGTCCTTTAAAGATGAAGTTTATTCCAAAGAACATGAAACCAAACTCCTAATTCACATTTAAACAGCACTTTACATTTGACAAAGCTTTTAAATGAAGGCACTCGAGATGTTTCAGCCCTGTTTTTCAGTTTTACAAGCAAAAAAAAACAACCAGCAAAACAACAGAGAGGCCAAGTGACTCACTGCAAGGTAATGAAAGAGTAAGGATTCAGGCCTTCTGACATTGTTTTTCCACACAGTCACACGGCCTTCCTTATTTAAACGTCAACTTAAAGATATAAAATAACTTTTACCACTTGTGATGAAAGGAAAGATAAAACAAGGATTCTCCCTGAAGCTGGTGGGAGCCAGCTGCCTGGGTTTCGATTCTGGCAGCAGCGGCTGCCCAGACCTCTCTGTGCTCCAACTTCCTGGGCCGGAAAAGGATTGAAGAGTACAGACCTCATAGGCTTATTGTGAAAAGTAATGGGTAAATGTGTGTAAAGTGCTAGCGCAGTAGCCATCCCAGTACAGGTCCTCAATAACTGTGGGCTTTTATTATTACGGTTATTCATATTTCTGTTTCTCTATGACCACATGTAGAAGTGCTTTGTGGGAAGAGTATACAATACATAACACATTTGACTTATACTGAAGGCAGTGATTCATTAACCCTTTTCAGTTTTTCATTCTTTCACTTATTCGTTCTTTCAACAAATATTTATGGAGCTTCCCCCTGCAATGCCAGACACATCTCTTTCCCAAGTACGTTTCTAAATAAAGTGGTAGAGAGAAAATGGTAGCTGGAAACATGGGATTGGAAGTATTTTGGTTTTGTTTTTGCAAGACATTTAAGCATGCTGAAATTATGGTGAGAAAGATCTAGTTGAGAAAAAACAATGGAATATATGAGAGAGAAAAGTCATAACTGGGAGTTGTTAGGGAGGGGGAAATTCCCCCTCTACCCCTCTTGAGTTCTTGTGGAGAGACAAATAGTAACATGGACACAAGACAGATGAAAAGGAGAAAAAGAAACAAATTTTAATTCATGTGCATGAAGGACTCATAGAAATGGAACCTAAGAAGTGGCCAAAGCAGGCTACTTTTATACTTTTTTACACAAAATAAATTTGTGAAGAATTGACAGGATGAAGAAACTTAGGTTTGAGGTGCCCAGTTAGTGAAGAAACTAAACAGAGTTTGGGCTTGTAAATTAGAAGAAGAAATAAGGTTTGTTTATGCAAGCATCTCAGCCCAAATTCCCAGTCGTCCATGATCAGGGTGTCCTTCTACCTCCAGATACAAGGAGTGCACCTTTCACGTGAGAGGTTGATTTCCTGCTTTCAGGGCGACAGAGGGGAAAATCAGAGCATCCCTCTTACATTGGCCGTTTCTTAAGTAATTTTAATTCAAAATAATCAATAAGCCATTGAGGCATATTTTGGGGTGACCTGCCTGGGGCCCCAACAGAGCAAAATGTCCTGGAAACATAGTAGGGGGACTGGCCTTAGAAAAGGAGGCAGCTCATCTAATAGAATGGATAGAACGAAGACAAGAATGTCTGCAGAGTAGGAGGTTTTACAGGTTTTGTAGCAAAATGGTAAGGAATGTCCCACCTAGTGACTTTCAATCTCTCCATGAAGTAGGAAGCAAGGTGGAGGGTGGTAGAGACAGGGCACTGGAGGACCCTCTGAGCTTGACGGCCATGCATTTGTGGCCCAGAGAGAGAGCTCTGTGCTCCACCTGGCCACCAGCACTCAGCGTCTGTTGGACCACAGCTGTGGTGCCACTAAAAGGAAAATTCCAGCAACAACATGGTGGCCTGGCCCCACCTGGGACAGCTAAGTCTGTGTCATTGCTTTCCCGTTTTCTCACAGTGTGGACCATTATAGATAAGCTTGTCACAGTATAGATAAGCTTGTCACCATTCCTGCCCCGACCCCGCTCTCCCACATCTCCCACAGTGCAAAACTGAAAACAAAGGAAATGATAACCTCCTGTCAAAGACTCCTCTCTTCTTTCTTGGGCTTACTTGTGCTCTGTGGGTAATATAATCTGTAAGGAATGTCCAGCGATGAAAATAAGTTTTACTTCTGTCTCCAGTGTCTCTGCCCTGCACACCCACCCCGTGACCACCCCCAGGAGCCAATTCATCACATGGAGACAGCTGTGGCAGCAGCTAATTTATGTCTAGGCGGGGGTTGGGAGACGTTTCCTCCTTGCTCTTCTTCCCCCAGTGGCTATGTATTCTGTGGCAATGTGAAGATTTCTAGCACCTTCTCTCCCAAGAGTCATCAAGAATCAGTCAAGTAGAACAAACTTAACCTTAGTGTAGATTGCAAGCCCTAGTACCCCCCTTCCCTCTCCCACCTACCATTTTTTGACAATCCTTGCCAAGTGAAAAAGCAAAGTCCCCCCATCTCCTCTCTTCTTCTTTTCTCATTCTTTCCTTTTGTGCCTTAGCAGATTCGCTTTGCTTTCTATTTTGGAGACAATTCTTGGTAAAGACCAGGAAACTAAAAATCCACCCAAAACACCTTCTCCTTGGAAGACCTGGAGTAAATCTCTCTCTCTCTCTCTTTTTTTAAGAAGAAAAGGTAAACTAAACAATTCATATTTATCGAGAATATACTGAGTGCCAGGATATGAGCTACAGGAGATAAAAGATAAACAGAAAGTTTGGGGAAAGGCTGGTACACAACTCAGACAAACACCAGCGAAATTAACACCAGATAAACTGACAGGTGCCAAGGAGGCTCCCATGGAGAGAGCACTGGTCATTCTAGTGAAGGACCTCATGGAGGGGTTGGCACTGGTACTTGGACAGCAGTTGGATTTTTATAAGTAGAAATTTTTTAAAGTGCATTCAAAAGAAAGACCAGAGGTGGGGAAAAGCTGGGTTCATTCAAAAGCTGAGTGCCTTCAAATCCTAGAGTGAATGTGCAGTGTTGAAGGGAGAGAGCTGCACAGTTGGAGAGAATGTAATCAGAATTGATGTAAAATTAGGCTGAACTTTTACTAAACCATGGGGATTGTTTAGAACTATACCAGGGGCTGTCTTGAATATCAGTTTTGTCATTTACTCTGTAAAAAATAAAATGGAGACTCACTGAAGGCTTGTGTGTAAAGAAAAATACGTTTTCTCCTCCCTTGTTCCTTGCACAGCAAGTGGTTGCTTCTTTTTAATATTAAAACTAAGTTACAAAGGAATGGCCAGTGATTCCTGGCTGTACAATGAAAGTGCATTCTGTACCACTTCAACACCTTTAGTCCAATCTCCTATACCTAAGAGCAAGACTCCTTTAATGACATGCTTTATAAAAACCCCATATACTGCTCTTGATGTCCAATTCTATTTCAAATTGTTACATAGAAAGTCTAGGATCTCAATCCGATATCAATATAAAATGTATCATTATAACTCAAATTAGCTGATATTTATTGAGAGGGTTCAATGTGCTAAGCACTTTTTTTTTTTTTTTTTTTTTTTGTGGTACGCGGGCCTCTCACTGCTGTGGCCTCTCCCGTTGCGGAGCACAGGCTCCGGACGCGCAGGCTCAGCGGCCATGGCTCACGGGCCCAGCCGCTCCACGGCATGTGGGATCTTCCCGGACCGGGGCACGAACCCGTGTCCCCTGCATCGGCAGGCGGACTCTCAACCACTGTGCCACCAGGGAAGCCCCTAAACACTTTTTATGTATAACCTTATTTATCCCTCTTAACAATGTGGTAGGTTCTGGTAATTATTATTATCTTCAATTGACACGAGGCAGTGGAGGCACCAAGAAGATGCAGAAGTCCACATAGCTGTATGGGACACAGTCAGGTTGCAAAGCCACACAGTAGATTCTAGGGATCATCCCCCATAACCCTCTGCTGGAAGGCTCCCCACCACGCGCCCTGATGACGATGGCATCCTCCTTAGGCAGGTCTCCAGACACACTAAGGCTGCTGGGATCCTCTTTTTCACTGATTTATTCACTAAATAGATATGTATTGAGCACCTACTCTGTCAGGCAGTGTTCTAAGGGCTTAGCTCTGACAGTGGAAAGGAAACAAACTTCCTTCTTTTAAAGGACCTCTTCTCTTAGAGTATTTTCTCTACCACATTTGTCCCTCTTGATTATAGCAACAATTATTTAAGGGGAAATATTAGGTCTCCAAAATGTAAACACTATTCTTGATACCACTGCCAAAGCATCTTAATCTTCATGTAAAAAATTAGTTTCAAAGACAAATAAATGATAATACCTCAGAGGGAAATGTCTTAAAAGATAAGTGTTGATCAATATATTGAAAGACAAGCATGTTCTAGTCAGTTGAATATTCTCTTAATTGGGAATTGCCAAACACAAATAGCCTGTTTTGAAAGAATTATAATAGAACCAAAAATTCCTAAAACAAAAGCTATTTGAGACGTAACTTGTAGTTTTTCTTCAGTGACTCATGACTTCTCAGAATCTTAGAATTCTTCAGAGTCAATTATTTTTAATAGCAATTATTACCTGGAACTTCAAAACAATCTTTGTGAAGACTTTAGCTTTCTTATGTGTAAACTTCCCATTTGCTGAACTTGCACAGGCCAGTGGTACTACCTGAGACTTTGAAAATAATCTAAAGCAGTGGGTTTTTATTTCAGCTGTTTGGAAATGACTAACAGAGTAATACAATGGATGAATTTCATCTAACATTAATAGTTGGGTAAGTAAAAAGCACCCACTATATGGAAATTAGTAAGACATGTCACTATAGTCTTATGACAGGAATGCTCTCTTAGAGTATTTTTGAGCTACCTATTTAACAGCTCTTACCACCTTAAATCACCCATTGGTATTATGTTTTAAGTGTTTTAAATAGAGAAGATGAAGAGAAGGCACATTATACTCCTTTAAATGATAATTAAGAGGCTCTGATAACCATTTACCAATGATATTAATGGCATGAATATTAAGGAAGGGTGACTCAAGGTGATTTAAGGACAATTTAAATTGCATATGAAAGATGAAAACTTGAGCTGAAGTATTAAGGAATTCTTAAATTCTACTTCTTACATTATGGAGTGGAATTTTAAATCAGGATGAGACATATGTGCAAAGCATCAACAAAATAATATATATATATATATATTTTTTAATTGAAGTATAGTTGATTTACAATGTCACGTTAATTTCAGGTATATAGCACAGTAATTCAGATATATATATATATATATATATATTCTTTTTCAGATTCTTTCTCCTTATAGGTTATTACAAATTATCAAGTATAGTTCCTTGTGCTATACAGTAGATCCTTGTTGGTTACCTCTTTTCTATATAGTAGTGTGTGTATGTTAATTCCAAACTCCTAATTTATCCCTCCCCCACTTTCCCCTTTGGTAACCATAAGTTTGTTTTCTATGTCTGTGGGTCTATTTTTGTTTTGTAAATAAGTTCATTTGTATCTTTTTTTTAGATTCCACATATAAGCAGTATCATATGACATTTGTCTTTCTCTGTCTGGTTTACTTCACTTAATATGATAATCTCTAGGTTCATCTGTGTAGCTGCAAATGGCATTATTTCATTCTTTTTTATGGCTGAGTAATATTCCAGTGTGTGTGTGTGTGTGTGTGTGTGTGTATGTGTATATATATACCACATCTTCTTTATCCATTCATCTGTTGATGGACATTTAGGTTGCTTTTATGTCTTGGCTGTTGTAAATAGTGCTGCAGTGAACATTGGGGTGCATGTATTTTTTCAAATTATCGTTTTCTCTGGATATATGACCAGAAGTGGGATTGCAGGATCATATGGTAACTCTATTTTTAGTTTTTTAAGGAACCTCCATACTGTTCTCCATAGTGACTGCGCCAACTTACATTCCCACCAACAGTGCAAGAGGGTTCCTTTTTCTCCACACCCTCTCCAGCATTTATTGTTTGTAGACTTTTTGCTGATGGCCAATCTGACCATCATCAAAAAGTGATACTTCCTTGTAGTTTGGATTTGCATTTCTCTAATAATTAGCGAGGTTGAGCATTTTTTCATGTGCCTATTGGCCATCTGTATGTCTTCTTTGGAGAAATGTCTACTTAGATCTTTTGCCCATGTTTTGATTGGGTTGTTTGTTTTTTTGGTACTGAACTGTATGAGTTCAACAAAATAGTATATTGTTAAAAGAACATTAAACATTAAACAAAAGAACATTAAAATCACTTTGCTGTATAAAATTAAATGCCAAATGACAGTATCATGTGTGCACATCCCCTGATGCCAAACTTAGTCTTCCTTCTCGGAACTAATGAAAATCAATTTTGCTTTTATTCCCATCTTATGTCAATAGAATATAAGCTACACAAGGAAAGAAACTTTATCTTGTTCACTGCTGTATCCTAGTGCCCAGAACAATGCTTTGCACGTGGTAGGGGCTTGACAAATATTTGTTGAATGAATAAATATATTATTTAAAGGGTTTATTCAAAAAGACTTGTTACTATGGATGGCATATTCTATTTTTACTAAAGTTAATTTGTACATAATATGCTGACAACGGTGGCTGAAGGTTTGCCTTGTTACAAGAAGTTTTTCAAATAAGAGTTGAGTAAAGAGTATTTTCATGAAGACTAGCAACATTATGTGGTACAGCTACCATATTACATATATTCCATTCTAAAGTATTCGTATTTGTGACACAGCATTAATACTTGAAATGCAATATATAGGATATATTTTAGCAAAAGGAACATATGTTCTTTGTAAGGAATAAAGAAAATTAAAACATATGACTGGGGCTTCCCTGGTGGCGCAGTGGTTGAGAGTCCGCCTGCCGATGCAGGGGACACGGGTTCGTGCCCCGGTCCGGGAGGATCCCACATGCCGCGGAGCGGCTGGGCCCGTGAGCCATGGCCGCTGAGCCTGCGCATCCGGAGCCTGTGCTCCGCAATGGGAGAGGCCACAACAGTGAGAGGCCCGCGTACCACAAAAAACCCACAAACATATGACTGCATCATCCTTTGCCCTTAAGCTGTATTTTCAAGCCTACAGCCTTCGTTAGTATGTATCATTTATAGCACCATTTCCCAAAGTGTGATGTACATACCAAAGGCTACACAAGAAGATCTTGTTACAGGAAGATCTTTTCCTTTAATAGTTACATATTTATTTTAATGTACTAGGGAAAATGTAACTAGCACATCAAATCTATTTTTTATTGATACCAAATTAATACAAGATACACTTAAGTAAAAATGAACTCACTTGATTTAAAGAAAGGTACTAGGTACACAGTGGTGTAAGTAGATATGGTAAAGACCATAATAATGTCTGGTGGATGAATGAAACTGGGGGAGACTCTGACTTTAGTTCTTGCTTGGAGCAAGACACATGCTGCATCCTTATGAGGACCGTCAACAGACTGAAGTCTGTTGCTTTACCACCTTCACCAGCTAAGTTTTTATATGGTGGAATGGCTTTTAACCTTCTCAGACTCAGTGCTTCCATTTTATAGCACATAATTTATAATGTCCTCCTATACTATCTTGAAACGAAATCTGTAACCTACTTTGTTCACGTAAGTTCGAAAAAAAAAATCAATCTAAGGTCCTGGCTGTATTAGAAAGCAAAAATACAATACAGGCAACATGTGACTTAAATAATGTTTTCAATATGTAAATCCTTGGGGATAACCACCTTAGAAGGCACAATGATGTAGTCAAATGCTGCATCTCCATGCAGGATCGCTGTGAATGACAGCTACTACTACAGACTGGCGCAAGGGTGTTACGTAGGTAACGCAATCCAACATCATAAGCAGTTTTGCCACTGGTGATTTCCCAAGATGGAGAACAACTTCTGATAAAGTCCTGCCCACCACCCCTCCCTGCCAAAATTACATTCCTCCCTTAATTTGCATAGTAGTTGCATTCCTGAAAAAGGAATATTAAACTTTGCAAAAGAATATTTTGTGCTTATATGTAAAACAAGGAAACAGGAGTAGGTTCCAGGTTCAGATAATTATAAACAGACTTTTCACCTACATGAATACCTGAGTGGCCGTTGAAAAGTTGGAACAAGATACAGGACAACTCTTTGATGTGTGGAACTATCCCACACCCTTCAGCACATCCAGTGTTCCTGGCTCCCTTCCACTGAATTCCATTCAGGCTCTTTCTGTCGTTGTGGTGACCAAAAATGCCCCCAACATTTCCCAAGTGCCTCCCACGCTGATCTCATAAATCCAGTAGCACTCCTGGGTTTCGTTGTTTAAGCTCTTCACTGCGCTAACTAATGGGTAGTCATTAATCCACTTTGAGCTTTCTATTTATCAGTGATAGCATTTGGTTCTAAAGTATCTTAAATATAAAAGATTAGCTCTATGGCTTCTAAAGCAACTATAAAAATATTCTATTTTGTTATTATTACAGGAGTTTTATTGTTTACAGCTTGTTAACTGTAAAGTTTGTTGGCTTACAGTTGATAAAGAATAAGTACTCTTAACGTAAATTTCAGAGAGTTTGGTTGCTTTTACGAAAAATATTTCAGAGTTGGGGCTCCTGAAAGAATCTGAAATTCAATATAGCTAGAAATCTGGTTACTGAAAATCGGATACTTTCTGAATTATCTAAGCCTCCTAGGGCTGCAAATTTTGACAGCATAGCTTTAAAAGCAGATTCTTGGCATAATTTTGAGTGGGTTTTGACCAAGTCATGCTGAGAAATTTGCAACTGCAGCATTCATTGGGATGTACAAGAAAGAGAAAAAAAAAATTAATGAAAACTTTCCAGGGTGAGGGACCGTAAACTTAACTGAACTTCTGAACTTTACGCCCTGTTGTGATCTTTCTGACACTTTGAAGAATCGTTCTGGAGAGTCTCCAGAGAGCACACTCCTCACTCTTCATTCTTAAACAGTGTGAAATCTGTCAACCCAACCAGGTCATCAAGAGGGCAGACTGTGACTTGTCATACGGAGAGGGATGTTCTCTAGGACACTGAAGAAGCTGGGCAGATTTTGCTTTTTACCAAGAGCGAGACCCTGGCTTTTTGAGAAAGGGACTGATTTCTATACATTGGGAAAGCTGGCTTAGCACATACACTTGAATCAAACACAAACTACCAAAGTGACATTTGACATCCATCCTCTTAATTCTTATCAGAAAGCTGATCATTGAAGACAACTAACAGAGCTTTATTTGCAGAAAATGGAAAGTTTAAAACACCTCAGCTGAAGCAGAACCTGATTTTTTAAAATTATTAATTCTATTGTGGGAGACAAAGAAACAGTATCAGTTACTGAGAGGTGGGAACTCTTGATGCCTCTTCTTCTACTTGTTCTAGGTTTTTGTTGTTTTGGTTTTTTTTAACTGAGTTCTTTAACCTTTCGGTACTCTTTTTCTCTGCTTATAAACTTGGAATAAGGATAGCTATTATTAGTTCAGGGTTTTGTTGTTGTTGTTGGAGAACTGGGAACTCTGGGCAAAATTACCAAATCGATGAAGTTTTTCTTCGACTTTCACACCTTAACTCATTCCACTGTGCTAAATGCTGGGGATTAAAAGGTCATTAAGGCATAGCTCCTGCCCTCAAGGAACTAACATTTTAGTGGGTGAGAAAACAAGTAAATATGACAATTCTGCCTTGCATGAATAACTGCTTTGCTGAACATAGAGGTGGGGTTGCTATGGGAACCCAGTGCAGAACACCAGCCACCACTGGGAAGGATGGAGAAGACTTTCCAACATCCTCTATCTCCTCTCTCAGCCTCTCCACCCCAACTTCCAGCTCTCCCCAAAGCAGAGGCTGCCCTTCTGAGATAGAACCCCAAGCTTGAGACTGTTCCTTCTGCCCCTTCCATCAGAATCTATCTGTTTGATGTTGCCTATCTAATTGTGAACTAAGTCAAGCTAAGGTATTCATTGATTGGTTAAGTGACTCTTCCCAGATGATAGTTGCATTCTGACTAGGGCTGTCCTTACCCATTCCACTAATCTTTATTGAGCATGCACTGTGTGGATTAATTTCAATTCTTTTACCCAGAAGACTGATGAATGGGAAAACCAAGGCTTGAGCCTGGCAAGCTCACTATAGACCAAAGGCTCTTTCCTTGGAATTACACTCTTTTATCACAGTATGTTGGCTCTGCCTAGCTAGATAGCCCCACTGGCTGAGACTCCAAGTAGAGCGGTAGGACCGTGCTAACACGGCTCATCTACGTGAAGAAGGGACAAACGCTGGCACAAGCACCATCATGGCGTCATAGCCGCTCCTGGAGACCCAGACACCCTGAGGGCACTGCTTAGTTACCAGCGACACTAGCTGCCTGCTAGAAGGGCAGCTGGAGGTCCCAAGAGAGTAGAGATATCACCCTCCAAAGCCAGGGTTCCGGTTTTCGACTATTACTGCCGTGGAGGAACAGGAGTGGGCTCCCCTCTTGACAGGGAACTCTCTGAGGGAAGAGGCCATGTCATCATCATCCCTCACCCCCAACACCACCCAGCGTCTGGACCAAAGTAAACCCTTATTTAATGTTTGGAGAAGGAAAGGAAGGAAGAAAGAAGGAAAGGGAAAGGAAGGGGAGGGAAGGAAAAGGAGAGATGAGCTTTTGAGACAATCACGGACAGTCCTCCTCTGGGTCCCTCCACAAGTCCTTTAGCTGAACTGATTCCACAGCTGTCGTGTCTCTGCCTTCCCTCCCTCTCTGCCCTTCCTTCAGGCGCATAATTAAACTCTTTGCTCTGAGCAATCCAGTGCTAATGAGCGACGATAGGGAAGGCAAGAGAAACCTCAGCACAGACACTTCATATACTTCTTCGTGCATTTCTTTGTCACTCCACTTTCACTCCTTGCTCTTTGCATCTCCACAGCTCCTACTTGAGTGGGTTTTTCTACAGCTTTACCAGGTTGTACGTATATTCACTTTTTTTTAAACACAGGCTGCTATAAGCTTGTTTTTAGAGCTCTATGGACTCTATAGTCCTAAGAATAAGAACATATTTCTTACTGACTACTCTACCCCTGCAGTTAGGCTTCACCTCATCTGGAAGAACATGCAAGACCCAGTCCATTGCCAGGAAAAACATGACCTCATTGGTAGGAAATCGCAAACCCATGTGGGACTCAGAGGGTGCTACAACAAATTCCTTACATTTCTTCTCAGATTGGCTTTCGTTAGTACAGAGACCACCTCCAACGGGTGCTTGTATGTCCCTCCTCTTTTTTTTTTTTTTTTTTCCGCTACGCGGGCCCCTCACTGCTGTGGCCTCTCCCGCCGCGGAGCACAGGCTCCGGACGCGCAGCCCCAGCGGCCACGGCTCACGGGCCCAGCCGCTCCACGGCATGTGGGATCTTCCCGGACCAGGGCACGAACCCGCGCCCCCCCCGCACTGGCCGGCGGACTCTCAACCACTGCGCCACCAGGGAAGCCCTGTCCCTCCTCTTTTGACCTCCCTTCTTCGTTCCTTTTCTCCTGCTCTGTCCTCTCACCCTCTCCACCCTGCCACGTCCCCTACGTACATCCCAGGCACCATCTAGCCTCTATCCCTTGTGGAAAGATAGGCTTCTGACTCCATCCAGGGCAAGGGGCAAAGTGAATCATCATATTCTTGAGCGTAGAGCCCACTAGACAAATAATCTTTCTCTTGCTCATATTTTCCACTTTATATGATAATTTCGAGGCATTTTTATATTGAAGTATCCCTTACCCACCACAGCTGAAGTAGAAACAAAAGTAATGAAGGTGATGACGAGGCCATCCCACCGCCTTCCTCTGAGTAGTTGAGGGCAGAAACACTGTCTTGAAAATTCTGTGGATTCAAGTGCACAGTAGCTTGCACAGAGTAAGTGCTCAATGAATATCTGTGGGTGGAGCTTTCCCAGTGTTTAACCACACTGCTTAGATCTAAGCACCAAGAGAGACTCAGGAAAAAACCAGCCAATTCATGCCTAAAGGACTTCATTTTCATTCATTGACACCTACCAAGGGATATTAGATATTTATTAAATAACCATTCCTGGTTAGAATATTATTTAACATTATAGAGGTAATTAGAAATATTTAGAAAACACATAAAAGACAGATGTGTCTTCTAGAGGGAAGAAGACAGGAGAAAAGGAGAGAGCCCACGGGCCATGTGAAACAAGTGTAAGATTACACTCTCAGACCACGTCGGAATCAGCAGACGCCCTTCAGGTAAAAATCCTAGGAGACTTTAAGGCCCGGCTCAGAAATGGTTAAACACGAGGCCTGTGTGCATCCTGTCACAGTTTTATTTTGAGCAGCCTGTTTGCCCAAGTACCTCCCACTCTTTCCCTTCCCCAGAAACTGCCGCTCTGTTCTATGTACACAACAAAAATGTCTTTTCCAAAGCTTGAGGTACTAACCAATGTCTGTGAATTTCTTTGTGTAATAACATAATAATCAAATCACATTTAAGTCAGTGTCAGTAATACATGTGTTTTCAATTTTAAAACCCACAAGTGATTTATTATTTACCTCCCAATATTCCATTTGTACGTTTAGTGAGAGAAACAGGAAAGTTACATACAAAGAATCACTTCCAAGTTTTGCTATGAATTTATTTCTCTGGTTGTTCTCTAGTTATTTTACAGGTTGTCTTTCAATATTAGCCCTACAGTATTTCTCACTCTGACATTCCTGTTCAATGATACCGATTTTAATCTTCAACGTTTAAATCTTTGTTTTTAAAACACTTGTATTTATGAATTACATTGAAATGTCCGTCTTTTGCTTTTGTTTTACTACGTTTTTAAAAAAGGAAGGAAATCTGAGATTCCTTGAGTATTGATGCATCACTGTGCCTCAGGGAAACTACGATCCCATGCTGGACTGCCACATGTCCCCTATCCTTTGTCCTTTCCTATAAAGAGCAGAATATAATGAACAGAGCATCTTGAAAGATCAGATAGACCAGGGTTCCAGTCCCTGCTCTGCTACTTATCAGTTGTGCAACTTTGGATAAATTATTAAACTTTTCCAAGTCCATTGCTTCATCTGTAGAATATACCTAGTAATACCAACTTCACAATACCCACTTTTCTGAAAATTAAGTAGGATGACATATGTAAGCTAACTAGTAGGTGCTCAATATTTCTTAGTCCCATCACCCCCTTTCCCCAAGCCCTGTTTTTGCTTGGAATAGGAGGCCAGGGGTGCTTGTTCTAGATTAAGTATATCAGTTATACCTTTGGGGACAGTTCAGGTACCCATGCAAGTGGACACTGGAATAACCATCTAAAACAATTCCTTCTTCTCTCTGATCTAACTCAATATGAAAATCTATAGCTTTCCATGGCCTGTTAATGGTGTGAGTCTTAGCGGGAGCGTTTCCTTAACAGTGTCCTACACCAAGAGCTGCCGATGTGATTACAACTAAGATCCACTGTAACCCATAGACAGCCATGTGCCATAAGAGACAAATCTCAATGTACAAGTAAAAATCTCAAGCTCTACTAAACTACAGTGGATATTTGCATTTAAAGAGTTATATTCCACCTTCATATAATACCCACTTGATTCAATCCATTAAATCAGAGGATCCACTCAAGTGAACTATAATTCAAGCAGCTATCGTAACCCATAAAGAGAAAGGAATTCACTTAGATGCACTTCCTTTCCAAAGAATAAAATATAAATGATCCTTTTCTGAAAGCTTTTGGAGATCCATGTTCCTATCCAGGCCTCTACTAATGGATACACTTAGTACTAATCTACCACTATTCTAAAGATATACTTAAAATCGTTTCAGAAAACCCAACAAATTCAGAGAAGAAACAGAAGTTCAAGTTCTTCTGCACAGGAGATCACCCTGTTATTTGTTGTGTAAGATGAATGAATCTTCCCTGCTCTGGACAATTCATTCAATTCAACAACTCTGTGGTGGTATCTATCATGAGAAAGATAATGTGCCACAGGAGAAAAGAAAAACAAAAAGTTTATGTCTCAACCAGTAATCACCTTATTCCATAAAGAATATGTGAGATATATAGATATAGATATATATGCACAATGGAATATTACTCAGCCATAAAAAAGGATGAAACAATGCCATTTGCAGCAACATGGATAGACCTAGAGATTGTCATGTTAAGTGAAGTAAGTCAGAAAGAGAAAGACAAATGCCATATGATATTACTTATATGTGGAATCTTAAAAAATGATACAAATGAACTTGTTTACAAAACAGAAATAGACTCACAGATACAGAAATAAAAGTTATGGTTACCAACAGGGATGGGGTGGAAGGGGACAGGGAGAGATAAATTAGGAGTTTGGGATTAACATATACACACTACTATATATAAAATAGGTAAACAACAAGTACCTACTGTATAGCACAGGGAGCTATATTCAGTATCTTGTAATAATCTATAATGGAAAAGATTCTGAAAAAAGAATAGATGTATATATGTGTATAACTAAATCACTTTGCTGTACACCTGAAACTAACACAACATTGTAAATCAACTATACTTCCATTTTTTTTAATGGTTAAAAATTAATAATAAATAATCACCTATTCCTTCATTCCCTCATTCAATGAACACCTTTTAAGCCAGCCACCATACTGTACAAGACATGATCCTAGCCTGACAGGGCTCACAGTAATGTGTGCAGCAAATGCTACATAGCAGGAGAGCTAAGAACGCAGGTTACTCCAATACCAACTGTAAAGCATTAGGGGGACTCACAGAGGATCTGAATGCATCTGACTGGGAAGTGAGAAGGAATTACTTGAGGTAGGCTATTGAAAGGCTGATGGCATTTCAATAGATGGAGATAGTATTCAACTGAGAAGGAGTATGGGAAACATACAGAAGTTTGAGGGACCTGGCAGGGGAAAAAACAGGAAAAACAGAGACCTATCTATCTGCAAGGGGACTGGTGGGAGACAAAAATGGAAAACTAAGTTGGCATCACATTGTGGAGGACCATGAATACCAGAATAAATATTATAAATATAACTAAGTAGACATTGGGGAGCCAGTGAAGAATTTGGAGTGGGGTGGGGGGTGCTGACATGGTAGGAGTTGAGCTTGGGGAATAAATCTGTCAGTGGTAGGTGAGAGAGATTGGAGGGGACAACTGGAGACAATCAGAGGGTTAGTCTACTCTCCTGGGGCGGGGAGTGTAGAACCGGCAGACAGAGTGAAAGGCGAGGAGCAGACGTACATTACAACACACATCTGGAATTTCTGTAGTGAAATATAACAATCCAAACACATATCACCAGATAAAAGACCACACTTACTTTAAATATATGCTGAGAACTAGGGAGTTAATGCAGCAGTTTTTAACCTCTGGAGACTTAGAATCGACTGAAAGTTTGGTCACCTCAATTTGCTCACCACAAACCATTGCCCTCAAAATTTGGGATTTGCTAAACATTTCAAACTCTGAGAAGCAGAGGGTTCAATAAAACCACATTGTGCCTGGCACATATTTCTCCTTTAAAACTGAGGAAATTTGATCTGCTTACTAATTCATTTAAATTTCATTCAAACTGGGATTTTGAAAAACCTCTCTATTGCCCAGAGAAATCTTAAGAGCTTATTTTTAAAGACTTTTTCCCTCCTTACAAAAAGGAAATAATAGTTTTCCAACTATCCCTGAACCCCAGAAGTTAAGAGATTCGTAATCCATGGGTTGGAATGGAATTTTTGGTAGGCAAAACAATAGACTAAAACCAGCACATTTTGCCAAAACCCAGTGCATTGGATGGTTGAGGAGGACAAGAATTTTGACCCTCTTGAATACTTTCTGAGCACGTTTTCTAGAAATGAAGCAGCAGGTGTGGGTACAGTGAACTGGGGGAGTTTATTCTATGACTCATATCAGCCATATTGGTTTTCTCTTCACTGTCAAGAACATAAAAGAGAAATGGCAATGTTTTTTTAATCTTAAAACAACAATTTATTATTGCTTATGAGTCTGAGGGCCAGCTGGG
Organism: Monodon monoceros; assembly: GCF_005190385.1. NCBI lineage: Eukaryota > Metazoa > Chordata > Mammalia > Artiodactyla > Monodontidae > Monodon > Monodon monoceros. Next base: position 61,716,564 of record NW_021703771.1, read on the forward strand.
TGATTTGGTCCTGGCTGGACATCTGCAGTTGACCCTTCACTTTTGTTCATTAAAAAAGTTTTTTAAGTGAAAATATAATACACACACAGAAAAGTGCACATACCATGAGACTGCAGCCTGATAAATTTCCACAAGCCGATCACACCAGTGCAACGAGCACACGGATAAGCTACAGCACCCAAGACTCCCCTAGTGTCTCCTTTCAGGTATTTACCTTCCAAAAATAACTACTGTTCTCAATCTGTCACCATAGCTTGGTTTGAGAAATGGCAATTTTAAAAAATAAACATGGGAAATATAGATCAATGGCACAGGATAGAGCCCAGAGATAAACCCACGCACATATGGTCACCTTATCTTCGATAAAGGAGGCAAGAATATACAGTAGAGGAAAGACAGCCTCTTCAATAAGTGGTGCTGGGAAAACTGGACAGCTACATGTAAAAGTATGAAATTAGAACACTCCCTAACACCATACACAAAAATAAACTCAAAATGGATTAAAGACCTCAATGTAAGGCCAGAAACTCTCAAACTCTTAGAGGAAAACATAGGCAGAACACTCTATGACATAAACCACAGCAAGACCCTTTATGACCCACCTCCTAGAGAAATGGAAATAAAAACAAAAATAAACAAATGGGACCTAATGAAACTTAAAAGCTTTTGCACAGCAAAGGAAACCATAAAGAGGAAAAGACAACCCTCAGAATGGGAGAAAATATTTGCAAATGCAGCAACTGACAATCTCCAAAATTTACAAGCAGCTCATGCAGCTCAATATCAAAAAAACAAACAACCCCATCCAAAAATGGGCAGAAGACCTAAATAGACATTTCTCCAAAGAAGATATACAGATTGCCAGCAAACACATGAAAGAATGCTCAACATCATTAATCATTAGAGAAATGCAAATCAAAACTACAATGAGATATCATCTCACACTGGTCAGAATGGCCATCATCAAAAAATTTACAAACAATAAATGCTGGAGAGGGTGTGGAGAAAAGGGAACCCTCTTGCACTGTTGGTGGGAAGGTAAATTGATACAGCCACTATGGAGAACAGTATGGAGGTTCCTTAAAAAACTAAAAATAGAACTACCATACGACCCAGCAATCCCACTACTGGGCATATACCCTGAGAAAACCATAATGCAAAAAGAGTCATGTACCACAATGTTCATTGCAGCTCTATTTACAATAGCCAGGACATGGAAGCAACCTAAGTGTCCATCGACAGATGAATGGATAAAGAAGATGTGGCACATATATACAATGGAATGTTACTCAGCCATGAAAAGAAACGAAATTGAGTTATTTGTAGTGAGGTGGATGGACCTAGAGTCTGTCTTACAGAGTGAAGTAAGTCAGAAAGAGAAAAACAAATATGGTATGCTAACACGTATATATGGAATCTAAGGAAAAAAAAAAAAAAGGTCATGAAGAACCTAGGGGCAAGACGGGAATAAAGACACAGACCTACTAGAGCATGGACTTGAAGATATGGGGCGGGGGAAGGGTAAGCTGTGACAAAGTGAGAGAGTGGCATGGACATATATACACTACTAAACGTAAAATAGATACCTAGTGGGAAGCAGCCACATAGCACAGGGAGATCAGCTTGGTGTTTTGTGACCACCTAGAGGGGTGAGACAGGGTGGGTGAGAGGGAGGGAGATGCAAGAGGTAAGAGGTATGGGAACATATGTATATGTACAACTGATTCACTTTGTTATAAAGCAGAAACTAACACACCATTGTAAAGCAATTATACCCCAATAAAAATTTTTAAAAATAAAATAAACAAGTTAGAAAGTAGAGCTAGAGAAACAATTCTCCTTTTGCCTTAAAGAAGACTCCTCTTCCTCCACCTCTTCCCACTCTGTGGCAGTGTTGAAGCAAAACTCTTCTTCTAGTGACAGCCATCAAGAAGTCGTGAGTATTTGTCATACGTAGAAGAGCTAATGACGTGCGGCTTTAATACATCTCTGTTCAAGACCTGAGTTTAGAAAACTTAAAATAACTTAGCTCCTTTTAACCCAAATTGATTTTCCAACTTCAAGTTAAATTTTAAGGTAATGATGAGTTTTCTTTTGGTTTGGGTTTGTTTTCCTTTTGTTTCTTTCCTTTTGTGTGTGTGTGTGTTTATTATTGTTAATGTTACGTTGTGTGTATTTTTGTTTGTTTTTTGATATCACAACTGATTTTCTTACTTTTCTATTAAAGACCTTAGAAAATGCTCCAGATTAAATTCTCCAGAAGGAATTTAATTTACATTTTATCTCAATCCAATTACTCCAGGATCTCAAAGGTCACTTGTACTGACTTTGTCTTAAATATATGTTGACCCACGTGAGAACAGTCTCCACACTTGATGTTACAGGACAAATAATATCTTTGGTCATTATTAGTTTCTATGCACCATTTTCTGACTGCTGGCAATATGTACAGGAAAAATAAACAAATATGGTCATTTATGAGCACTGATGATTTTTGAAAGATCGGGATAGACATAGTATTTTCTTTTCTTTTCTTTTTAACATTTAATACCCCCTTCACCCATTTCTCTCACCCCCACCCACCACCTCTGGCAACCACCAATCTGTTCCTTATATTTATGAGCTTGATTTTTTTTTGGATTCCACATATAAGGGAGATTATACGGCTTTGTCTTTCTCTGACTGATTTGTTCCACTTAGCATAATGCCCCCAAGGTCCATCCATATTGTCACAAATGGCAACACCATTTATTGAAGAGAATCTTTTCCCCATTGTATAACTTTGGCTCCTTTGTCATAAATTAATTGACCATATATGTTAAGGGTTTATTTCTAGGTTCTCTATTATGTTCCATTGATCTATTTGTCTGTTTTTATGCCAATACCATACTGTGTAATTACTATAGCTTTGTAAAATAGTCTGAAATCAGCAAGTGTGATGCCTCCAGCTTTGTTCTTCTTTCTCAAGGTTGTTTTTTCCTATCCAGGATCTTTTATGGTTTTCAGATTGTTTGTTCTCTTTCTGTGAAGGATGTCATTAGAATTTTGATAGGAATTGCATTGAATCTGTAGGATGCTTTAGGTAGTATGTAAATTGTAACACTATTAATTCTTCCAGTTGATGAGCACAGAATATCCTTCCATTTATTTGTCTCCAAATTTTTTTATTAATGTCTTGCAATTTTTAGTATACAGATTTTTCACCTCCCTCGTTAAATCTATTGCTCGGCATTTTATTCTTTTTAATGCAATTGTATATGGGATTGTTTTCTTAATTTCTCATTCTGATAGTTTGTTATTAGTGTACAGAATGGCAACAGATCTCTGTGTATTGATTTTTTATCTGGCAACTTTACTGAATTCAATTATTCTAAGAGTTTTCTGATGGAGTCTTTAGGGCTTTCTATATATATCATGTATCAAAATCATAATATCATTTCTATATTTTAAAGCATCTGGTTATTTTAGGAAGAAATGGAGACTTTATTGTCTAGAGATACTAATCTGTGAAAGCTGGGATTTGACTGAAGCACATGAAACTGAAGTCTTTAATACATGTTGAAATGAGCACTAGTCTCATTCAGCACCTCGTCAAAAAAACTAGAAGTCCACACTATACACTTTTGAAATCCACTGATATTGTTTTCTACACATAACCTCTTTACTAGGTTTTTTTTCATTTTTTAAAAGTAGTCTACTTAAAAATTATATCTACAGGGAAACTGCATCTTAGCATGTGGTTGTTTCAATCTTAAAACCCTCATGAATGTTTTCAAGAAAATTGCCATCCTGGATAACTCCACTAACCTTCCAACTTTGCAGGACTCCTGAATCCTAAACTAGTAGAATTGGCAATAAAAGAGAAAAAGCTATACTGTAAATCTGCTATTTGTGCTTCAGGGCCCCTAAAATCACACTAACTAACTTTTTTCATCTTTTTTTAAAACTACATATTTAAAACTAGAATCTCAACCTGATTTCTCCAAGACTCATCATTCTTGAACTTAAAACTGGAGCACAGACACAGGAAAGTTATTTAATTCCATCATCATATATTTAACACCTATATCTTGCAGTGTATTGTGGAAATTCAAAGAAAACTAGCAGGAATCTGGCCTCTGAGAGCTTACAGCCTAATAAGAAAGTAAGATGTGTAAATAAGAGTAAATTTGCAGTCACACGGGGCACAATGTTATAGTGGAGGTCACTCACAGGAAATGGCAGTAGCAGGAGGACATGGTCCCTGGAACTCCGTTTGGGGGATTGAGAAAATGATTTTAAAAGCTAAGGTACAGGGACTTCCCTGGTGTCACAATGGTTGAGAATCTGCCTGCCAATGCAGGGAACACGGGTTTGAGCCCTGGTCAGGGAAGATCCCACATGCCGCGGAGCAACTAAACCCGTGCGCCACAACTATTGAGCCTACGCTCTAGAGCCCTCGAGCCACAACTACTGAAGCCCACGCACCCAGAGCCCAAGCTCTGCAACAAGAGAAGCCACCGCAATTAGAAGCCCGCGCACTGCCCCCGCTCGCGGCAGCTAGAGAAAATCCGCGCACAGCAACTAAGACCAAACAATGAAGACCCAATGCAGCCATAAATAAATAAATAAATAAATTTATCCAAAAAAAGCTAACGTACAAGTGTAAGTTTTAGAATCACACTTTACAAATTGGCTTATTATTTTAAAATGACATTCAATAATGATTTTTCTATAAACTAATTAAGAGAACTGATTCAGATTAAAGCAACAAATTTTGTATGGAACTTCCATTATGAGCAAGATTATGCACTAGATACAAAAAGTTTGATAAGATGGTTTCTGACCTAGAGGAGTAATAAGTTATTTATACCAATATCTCTATAGTACGACATATTTAAAATCCTGTAAGAATATAGAAAGCATATGAATAGCCACTAACCCAGCAAGGAATTTCATTATAATTATTATGATATAATAATTATATATAATTATATAATACTTACATAATATATAAGTATTATAATTATTAGTACAATAATTATCAGATTAGGGCATTTATTTATTTATTTTGCGGTACGCGGGCCTCTCACTGTTGTGGTCTCTCCCGTTGCGGAGCAACAGGCTCCGGACGCGCAGGCTCAGCGGCCATGGCCCACGGGCCCGGCCGCTCCGCGGCATGTGGGATCTTCCCGGACCGGGGCACGAACCCGTGTCCCCTGCATCGGCAGGCGGACTCGCAACCACTGCGCCACTAGGGAAGCCCTAGGGCATTTATTAATAACATTATTTTAAGTATTCAGTAGAATTAATGCTCTGAAAGTATTGATATTAGGTTTGTGGAGTTGGGTCTCCATGTTTGCTTGAAGGAAATTCTGCTCATTTAAACCGAAAAGCGCTTTTTGTTCTTACTATCACCTGAGCTCCTTCTGCACCAATTACTAACTATTCAAATTCTGGGAACAGTAGATATAGACATTGCTGGAGAACTATGTATACAGTCGACAGAAACAGCCTCATCATATAAGTGTGCTTACAACTTTTTTTATCCCAGATACTTATTCTAGGTTTAAGATTTCTCCAAGTACCAAAATTTATCAGCCCCCCGTAAAGAGAATATGCCATAGAGAAGATACTCAAAATGAAAATAATTTTTATTAACATTTTTTGCATTTAAGCCGACCCCAACTTGTGAAATTTAAAACTTACCATATCAGCAGTGCCAATATAAACTTCATAACCCTAAAATTAGTTTCTAAATAGTGCAGAAATGTGTTAATATGCACAATTTGTGAAATTTGTAAAAGAACAAGTAAACAGAAAATGAATTTCACAATCAGGGTCCATGTGCATATAGATTAGGCAATGAAACATTCTGGAGCACCATTTTATAACTGTTCCAAATGAGACTATGGAGACCCATAGCCTATAAAACAACAAAATCCAAACAAAAAACACCATTAAGATAGCTGTGAATGCCTTTAAATAATAAGTTTTTAATTATATAAAAGTATTAAATAAACCCAGTATTTTATTATTACGCACATTGTTAAGATTCTTTAAATTTTTGCAAGCTGATTTTAACTGAGCTATCTGCAAAATTTAGCTTAGCTAATCATTTAAATTTCTTTCCAGAAATGCCTATCACTTACCCCTAATAATAAAAGCAAAAATATGCTAGTTATTCACTGAAAGTCCTTTTGGAAACAAATGTGTCAGGTCTTATTCAATAACTGTATAAAACACTTTGGCACTTCGAAAAGTAATACTTAGGATTATTATACAGCATGGTGATTTATTCACAATTTGTTCTTTATATGGATTTTTTCTCCCAACTATACCTTCAGTTTATATCCTACTTTTCCGTTATCTCACAGCACAAAATGCTTCCTAAATGACAGTTGATAAATTAGTTATCAGTATTGTTTTAAAATGAATTTATTTTTCTTTCATTATGGAATGCTCTTCTTCTTTAGAGAGCTACCTTGAGGATTTTATTTTTCATTTAGCTTTATGAACGTCCTCACATAAGAAAATTAAGCCCTATTGTTTTTATAAATGGTCACCCAGCATCACTTCTGAATTATTTTCTTGTGTATTAAGGAATAACCCAGATAGCAGTACTAAATGGCATAGTCATGACTTGCCTTGGTATTTTAGAAAATATTGGCCACCAATGAATACTGTAACTTGGCAGATATCTACCTGCTCATCTCAGACAATAAGTTTGAAATTGCACAAATAACAATACACATCATTACAGCTAATTGGTTCCAAAACTTTGAAACTCTCACAGTGAATGACATTATATGCTACATTTTTTTAACCTACACACTACCATAAAAAAATTAAGTATGAGAAGTTTTTATAAATAAATCTATCTATACATAGATTTATTTCAATATTAAATATATTTTACATTATCTGAGCTTCTGCTGCAAAGATGCAAGACAGGGCCAAAACTAGGTTGGGACAAGTGAGGCACTTATCTCAGGCTCAAAATTTTAGAAGGTACCAAATGATTCAGTAATTAAAATATTTCATTTCTTAACATAATATTTTTAAAATAAAAATTAGGACAAAAAATATCAAAACATGAAATAAAGATTGAAAGAGATATACATTATCATGTTGGTAGACTATCATCTATTTGACAAGGTGAAAATAATAAGTAGGGAAGGACAGAATCTTGCTGTTTTCCTCTTTGATTAAGGAAAAAAAATGGCTCTCAACTTGATATCTCCAGCTCACAGCATCATTAGATTAGCAATATTTGAGTCAAAATGATAATTTTAGTGGCTAAAAACCATTGTTTCCTATCAGCTATACTTACTGTATATGACAAGTGTCATTATCTTAACTATGACTCTGCTTAAAATATACCACCTGCAAAGCTGAATGGAAGTTGACAAAGAAATAATCCATAATTTCAATTTGCTATGTTCGTGGCATATTTCCATAATCCAGTCTTAAGTTGCTTGCTTTACATTCTATTATGTAAACACAGCATGCTCTCAGCCACATAGGAGATTCTCTTTTAGTATTTTAAAATTGGGCGATTTTCATAGACTATAAAAAAAAAGGAATAAATCATTGTATGGATATTTCCTTTTAGGTTTACATAACACAGGAATAATTAATTTCATTTCTTTACTGACACACTTGATTTCATTCTATATAGTTCTATATAGAAATATCGCCAAGTTTCTTTGCTCCCCTACATAGCAAAACTCCTTGAGAGCTGAATATACTCCATGTCATTGCCTCAGATTTCTCCCTTCCCATTCCCTTTCTTCTTAGACTCTTTATTACAAAATAACTTCAGATTTATAGAAAATTTGCAAAAATGGAGCAAAGAACATTCATATACCCTTTACCCAGATGCACCAATTATTGTATTTTGCCCAATTTGCCTTGCTGCTACTTTCTTCGTAACCACTTGAGAGTTTGTTATACACAGCATGCCCCTTTATCCCTAAATATTTCAGCATGTATTTTCTAAGAACAAGGGATTCTTTCATGTAACCACAGTTCAGCTATCCAATTCAAGACATTTATAGATAGGATATTATTATCTCATACACAAGTCCATATCCAAATTTTACAAATTGTCCTAATAATGTCATTTATGGAAATTTTTTTCTGATCCAGGATCCAGTTTGGAGCCGTGCATTGCATTTAGCGCACTATATCTGGTATCCATTATTATGAAACAATACCTGAGGTTCTCTTTGCCTTTTATGACGTTGACTTTTTTTTAAGAGTACAGGCCGATTGTTTACTTATAGAGTATGCTTCAGCTTGGGTTTTTCTAATGTTTTCTCTTTTGGGGGATGGGATGTGCATTTGGGGCAGGAACACTGAATAGGTGATGTTGTGTCCTCAGTGAATTACATCAGGAAGAGTAAGATGCCAGATTTTCCTATGACCGGTGATGTTAACTTTGAATAGTTAGTGAAGATGGTGCCCCCTCTATATTTGTCCATTTTTTCTTTTCCGATTAATAAGTTATCTGTGAAGAGATACTTTGATGCTATGTAATTATCCTGTTGCTTTTTAAGCTTTCACTTAACAATTTTATTGTCCATTAATGATCTTGGCCTGAATCAGTTATTACTATAAAGGTTGCAAAATGGTAACTAACTCTTATTATTTCTTCTACCTTATTGGTCAGCACTCACTGCAAGGAAGAGCTTTCCCTTATTTATTTACTCGCTTGCTTACTAACAGTATGGACTGCTGGAGTCTTCTTTCAGTCGATGGTTTATAATCCACTCTTCTATTATCCATGTTGAGTTTCAGCTTTTCCCGTATTTGTTCAGAGGGACCCCCTTCACATTGTCTCCTCTGTCATTTTTCTATGAGCCCACCGTTTTTTGAGCTCTCCCTTATTTTCTGGCATTACAAGAAGTTACAGTTCATCTTGATTCTGCCTGCCCGAGTCCTAGACTTGGCCATTTCTCCAAGGTTATCTGGTTCATTTTAGTGATAACTTGTATTTAAATAACAAAATTTGAGTGCTAGATGTGCCTGTAGCTACTGGGTGTTGTTGCTTCTAAACATACAATAAAACGTGCTCTTTTAAGGGCATAGTTCAATGAATTTTTACAGATGTATACACCCATGGTCAATTCTCAGTCTTCATTATACTTGATCTATTAGCAGCATTTGAAACTGAGGAGCAAATATTGCCTCCTTGCAATATTGTCTTCACTAGGCCTCCAGGAAATGATACTCTTGGTTTTCGTCCATCCCCGCAGGATAACTTCTTCTCAATCTCCTTTGGTTCTCTCTACTCTTCTCCACACCCTTTTAAGTTGAAGTACTCCAGAACTCAGATTCTGATGCTTTTCTCATCTGTAGTTACACTCCCTCCCTAGGTCAATCTCATCTGACAACTCCCAAATTTGTATCTCAAACCCAGTCTTCTCCCCCAAGCCCTGGATTTTTATATCCACTTATTTCTACTTGACATCTTCAACTGAATCTCCAATTGACATCCAAATGCAACATGTACAAAACTGAAATCCACCCCACACCTGCTCCACCCGTAGCCTTCCCCATCTCAGGTGATGGTAGCTCCATTCCCCCAGTTATTTAGGCCAAAAACTTGAAGGCACTCAAAGTATATTCAGAATCCCTCCACTTCTGCTCTCCACTGTTTCCCCCATGATCTAACCAGCCGTCGTTTCTTGCCTGGATTATTCCAATAGCTTCATAACAGATCTCACTGCGTCAAAGCTTGCTGCTACAATCTCTTCTCAACACAGAAACCACAGTGACCCTTTTTAAATGTTAAGTGTTTCCATATTACTCTTCCTCTCAAAACTTTGTGGTGGTTTCACATTTCACTGACAGTAGAGCCCAAGCCATCACAATAGCTTTCAGGGCATAATCCTCACACACACACCCACTTTGCTCTATGACCACATCTCTTCCTCCTTCCTTTTCCTTTCCTCCCCATCCACACTGAACTGCTGTTCACCCCACATGCCAGCCAACCAAGCACGTTCCCACTCTAGCGTTATTCGAGCTGGTCCCTCTGTAAGGAAGGCATTTCCCCAGATATCTGCTCGGCCAGCTCCTTCATCTCCTTCAATTTTGATCAAATCGTAGCCTCTAATGAGGCCAACCCTGACTACCCTAACACAGAACCCTGGATCCCTCATTCCCTGCGTTTCTTCCTTCACCCTTTGCACATACCAGCTTCTAATACATTTTTATACATTACTTCTTTTTTGTTGTTTATTGTTTATTGTCTATCTCTCTATGTTAGAATGCAAGCTTCTTGAGGACAGGGATCTTTGTTTTGCTCACTGGAGGATCTAGAACTGAGGGATCTCACCAAGCATCAGAACAGTGCCTGTTCCTTAGTAGCACTCAAAACTTTTTTTTTTTTTTTTTTTTTTTTGGCCATGGCAAGCGGCTTGCAGGATCTTAGTTCCCCGACAAGGGTTTGAACCCGGGCCCCAGCAGTGAAAGTGCCGAGTCCTAACCACTGGACCATCAGGGAATTCCCTCAAACATTTTTTTTTTTGGCTGCATTGGGTCTTCCTTGCTGTGGCACGGGCTTTCTCTCCTTGCAGCGAGCGGGGGCTAGTCTTCGTTGTCATGCACGGGCTTCTCACTGTGGTGGCTTCTCTTGTTGCGGAGCATGGGCTCTAGGCACGCGGGCTTCAGTAGTTGTGGCTCAGGGGCTCTAGAACACAGGCTCAGTAGTTGTGGCGCACGGGCTTAGTTGCTCTGTGGCCTGTGGGATCTTCCTGGACCAGAGATCAAACCCGTGTCCCCTGCATTGGCAGGCAGATTCTTAACCACTGCACCACCAGGGAAGTCCCCCCTCAAAACATTTTTTTAATGAATGAACCACTTTATCCTGTACCTTAACTTGATAAACAAATAGAAATGAGTGAGAATCCATCAGTAGAATTGAGTCTATATATGCCATTTTCAATATTGATGTGAGCCTAAGCACCCAACTTCAGTTTACGCCTCTTATCTCCTTATGTTTTTGTTTACATCTCCCCACACATGAAATCTAGAACCATTTTAAAATAAAAAGAATTTTAATCAGGTGGCATTTTCAGAAAGTAGTAGGTGTTGTCTGCCCTGAATTAAGTCCTTGCGTGCATAATTAATCCAAGTAACGAACTGAGTTTGGTCATTCCCTGCCCTTGGGGAGTGCCACATTGCTAAGGAGACCCTTGCCCATTGATTCCTGGGCTTCTAATATCCACTGTGATTTTGAGTTCTATAAAGGAAAAGGGGACATGGGAGGAGGCACGAGAGAACCCAAAATTTCTTTGTATATGAACTGTACGTTTTCCTACTAGGACTGTTCAGTTGACTCCAGATCTAAAATCGGCAGCAGACGTCACTTATGTGGCTGAATGATTCATAGAATTTCAGCTGAGATGAGACATACCTTGACAGACATTCAAATAATGTGCTTGGGGTATTTCTGGACAATCAACAGTCAAGTTTTAAAAGGCACATGTGACAGGAGTATTAAAATATCTGTACTGACAGGATCAGATTTTTATGGCCACCAGTAAAAGAGAATATACTCCATCAAGAAATAAACACCCACTCTGCTTCATGTCATGGCAATCTAGGTCACTCTTGGGCTGAGATTTTTAATTCCTTTACCGCTGATGTTCCTGGGACATTAGGAAACATCTCCTCATGTCTAAGCTAGTGTATTCTCAACTCTTCTAATTCAGGTGAAGGATTTCATCAGACTAGAGAGAGGATAGGATGAGAACGTGTTCTAAATTTTGGAACCTCAGCTCCAGTATAGCAGAAAAAAAAGCATAACTCTTCCTTAAATGCATGCAGAAGTATGTGAATTCACTCACTAACTTTACCAGCATCATTAACAAGAAAATGAAGTTTTTAATTCATGTATTTCATGTCTTCCAAAATTAGTCAGAAATATCTCATTTTAATGAATGTAACATATACGAAATATCATTTTTTCTAGAAAAATTGCAAATGCAGAGTTAAATGGTCTGTATTAAGAAAGCACTGTGAGAGCATCTCTTGGATTTCTCTCCTTTATATAGTACATTGTAGTTTTACATAGTGGAGAAAAATGGGGCTTTTTAAATATATAACTTCTGAATTTGATTACTTTCCACAGATACAACACACTCAGGGGAAATTGGCACCAAGAAAAAGGTGAAAAGACTGTTAAGCTTTCAAAGATACTTCCATGCATCAAGGCTGCTCCGTGGAATTATACCGCAAGCCCCACTCCACCTGCTGGATGAAGACTACCTTGGACAAGCAAGGGTGAGCTAGTTACCCCTCTGTCGCCTCATACCAGGCCAGTGGCTGAGAGCATGTGCCCCCCTCTACTCCCCATCCCTCCCACCCCGACCCCCCAATAGCACCTAGGTTTGAGTCTTTACTTCTGTCACTGAAGAGCTCCGTGCCTCTGGACAGTTATTCAACACATCTGGACTTTTTCCTTAAATATAAAGTGAAGTAATAGAAACGCTCACCTCATAGGGGTGGTACAAGGATTAAACAAGGTAAATAAAGCATGTTTGCATGCTTAATATACTCATGCCTAGCACATGCTAGCTATTTTGATTTTTATAAATGTGCAAAACACATTTGCACAACACTAAATAAAATGAAGTTTTGGACTGGCCGATTACCAGTGAAGGAATAAATTTTTTAACCCGTTGAATTATCTCACCATAATAGCTACCCTGAAATTAACCCAGTAATTACCAACTCTTAATTCCACTTTAGGCTATCAATACAGTGCACTGTCTTTTTTATAATTTTTAATTTATTCAAAAAAATTTTACTAATTTGACAACTATTTTTGCAAAGCATTGATCCAACAGAGGGTAGAAATCTAATGTGTGACAATCTAAAAAAAGTTCAGAGGTTATCTCTAGCCCAAACTCCCAAAGGAATTTAAATTTCAGGAATAAACCACCTCAGTTTAAACAGAAGTCAAAGGTAATATCTTATAGTTCCTATGATAAGGAATATTATGCTGTCTATATGCAATTAAGAAATACATTCTAATGGTATATACTATTAAGAAATAAGCAGCAAGTAATGTTAGAAGAACTAATTCCCCACATTAGGTCTACAAAAAGAAAGCAAATATCACTCCTTCTAACAGCCCAAGGTCTGAGATTGAGTGAATGGTTGGTTGGTTGGTTGTTTCATTTGGTGAGAGGAGGAGAAAGCAAGGCTAAGCTCCCAGTGCTGGAGCATCCGTGACAGAGCACTCTCTGTGGGGACCTCTCAAGAAAGACAACGGTGAGATGTAGAAAGAACAACAGACCAGAGGTCAGGATATAAGAGATCAAATTTTGGCTCCGCCTTTAGAATTGTGTGACTTTGGGATAAAAACTCACTCAAACTAGACTTCACCAAAACCCTACTATCCCTTCATTTTTCTGATGCTGTTCTGAAGGCCTTTGTGTGCCATGATGAGGCCGTTGGATTTTATCAAAAGACACAGGGAGGCCATTCAAGGGCAGGTAGAGGAGAGTGAGCTGGTCCTTACGGGAAGCAGGGCCTGTGAGAGGAGAGGAAAGCAGTCGCAGGAGCTACAGTGAGGATAGAATCAGCGACTGCAACTTTGTGTCCGAGAGTTAACACCATCTAATCCCAATCAGGGGGTATTATTAAAAAGAAAAATAGCACAGGAAGTCGACATTGAACAGTAGGTCTTTAGAGTACCCAGTATTTTCAATTGCCCACACTTCCGTTTCCTGTCTGTTACAGGGGTTAATTTCACATTTCGCCCACATGGAGCAGAGTGGTGTGCTCATCGTCGTCTAGGTTTCTTTTTTTTAAGTTCACTGTAAAGCGCCTCCCCTGAGTGCATAGTAGTTTGTGATGTAGAGACTTAACGGAACTACAATTTTAAAAGGTATCTATCGTGTGCTTACTATGTACTCGCACCGCTCTAGGCACTTTTACGTGTTTTACCTTATTTAATCTTCACGACAACCCTCTGAAGCAATAGCATTATCAGCTACATTTTTCAAATTAGGAAACCGAGGTACAGAGAGTTAAGGAACTTGCCCAAGGTATCACAGCCAGTAAGCGATGCAGCCGACATAGGATGTGGCGGTCCGATTCCGGAGCCTGTCCCTTTAACACTGTTGTTATTAGGCTGCAGAGTAAGATTTGTCTTACTACAAACCAGTTGTACATAGATAGTAGTATGCTATTTTCAACTGTTTAATTGTTTAATTCACGATGTCTCAAAGTAAATATTTGAGTCTCCGATATGATTCATGAGAGTGCTGGTTTTTGTTTGTCTTTTCAGCATATGCTCTCCAAAGTGGGAATGTGGGATTTTGACATTTTCTTGTTTGATCGCTTGACAAATGGTAAGTCACCCAAAAGAATTCTCACTAAAGTACACACCGTTAAAGTGGGATTAATTTTGTGAAAAACAAAATATATTTTTAAACACTGTTATTCTTTTTTCTTTCTTTTCCCACATTCATAAATCTACAGCCACTCAAGAAGGACCAGGGCAAGGGAAAATTAGTTCAAATGAAAAAGAAGGGTTGAATTTGGACCTCACATCTTAAGACAGTTTCCTTCTGGTCTTGCTGTTTCCAAAGCAATTTAGAAACCACAGATTAGATTCCTTCCTTGCAGAATACTTTGGCCACATGCAAAAGGAAGGAGTTTGTTGTGAGTCAATGAAAACTAGAAACATAAAAACACATCTGATCAGTCCTGACTCTTACTGGGCCAATGGTTTTGCACTTTTATTAAGTGAGCGAGTCTGCCCCATTACAGGTATTGTTCAGATATGTTTGGCATCATGAGAAGAAAACAACTCCTGAGGATAGAGTGTAAACACTTAGGCTGCAGCTGAAGGGAAAAGTAGACCTTCTTATTGTTTCCACTTTTTAAATTGTTGTGCCTATAGAGGCTTCCCTTAAGAAAACAACAAAATCCTATAATATTTTCATCTGCCCATTAAACGAATGCTGATAATAGGGAGCCAATGAAAGACGTCACGTTTAATGCTGACCGTCACATGTCCTATCATCTACAGGCTTGTGTTTTAAGTCATTACAGATGGTTTTCTCACCATTCTGTTTCTTGACAAACAACACACAGTGGAGAGAGATACGGCCTAAGACCATGAAACTGGGCTTTACACTGTGGAAAGATAACTAGACCATATAGGGCTGTATCTCATAATCTTGCATTTCACTTTGCTCAAATCAATTGAGAGATGGGGACCAGTATATGAAATTAACCATGAACAAAAGAATTTGTTCAATGGTATTTGTTAAAAAGAGAGTATAATCACGACTCTCATAAAGATATGAAGTGATCACATCAATGATTTTATTAAACTCAATTAATTAGAGATCCAGTAAAATGTTACAGCTAGTCCAAAGGAATATTCAGAGAGCCATACATATAAAAGCAGTAAGAAATGCCAAAATGTATTTGTAAATAGGTGAGAAACTGGGAGGGGGAAATCACTAATTTCATTTGCATGTATACAGCCAAGAATCATGTGCAATAATATCAGTTATCTACAACTTTGATTGTCGTGAAATAGCTCAAAGATGATGAAAGCTACAGAAACACATAGAACCAGGTACCCTGGAAGAGTGTGCTTGGGCAACACCTAGTTTTCCAATTAAGACAGCCAGTCATCTTCTTGGTACATTTCAAAGTCTTTCATAAACTTTATAATGCTTTTAATATTTAAAATCCTTATCTCTAATGAACAGTATTTCTTGAATGCTTACAAGTTATTGTAGCTTCAATTTTGCGCCTCTGCTGGCTTGAGTTATAAAATATCTCACAGTCAAATTTCATCTTGGGTGATTTTCCAAAAGAAGAATAGGCACTGTGGTGGCTTAGATACCCCTGTAAATGTAAGAGTCAATTGGAAGCAACTTAAGACACATTTCAAGTGACCATTAAACTATGTCTTTAAAAAAATAACCATACACACACACACACACACATACACACACACACACACACACACACACACACACACACACACGTGTATGTGTCCCTGATACTGCAGTAGGCAGACTCCTTTTAACTCTTAATGTTTTCTTTGCCTTTGGTATAGGGAGAAGGTCTGAGTTAATTTTACTTGTACAGTAAGAGAAAATATGGGACCAGATCATAGTAATAGTGTCTTTATACTTGAATAATTTTAAATCTAAAGGGGAAAAGAAATGACCTATCAGAGAACTTTCATTACAGAAACTTTGGCTCCTATTGCTAGTCTTGATATTTTAATGGTGATGAAAATGGATTAAAACAGGTGGCTGTTCCCCTATAGGAAACAGCCTGGTAACACTGCTGTGCCACCTCTTCAACGCGCATGGGCTCATTCACCACTTCAAGTTAGATATGGTGACCTTACACAGGTTTTTAGGTAAGTCCGTTTTTCCTTATTTCTACCCCCTTGCCCCTGAAAAATGGCAGTCTACAATATTCTTTAACATAAATTGGCAAGAGCCATAGCCTGGTAGATGAAGACCTCATATTAGTCTTAAATTATCTCATCTTAATTTTAAAATAAGTTTACTTATTTAAATCACTGGAAAAAATGCTTACCTGATTAGTTATGTTTAAAAGAGATAAAGGCTATGTAAAGACAACCTTCAAGAGCAAATAACTGTCACAGAAGTTACTGATCTGCTCACGTATGAACAAAATCCCGGAAAATATTCCTCAAATAATGCCACTCTGGATGTGAGTTGTTGAAATATTCAACAGGCTTCTTTTTAATGATAAGAACTACCATGTGTGTAGCACCCACTGTACGCAGGGGGCCTTTGGTATGTTATTTCTAACAGCGTCAACAACCCTGCAAGTTGGCCATTATCACCATTTGGCCCATAAGTAAGGAGAAGTACAAAGAGGTTTTGTAATTTGCTCAATGTCAACAACATATAATTGGCAGAGCTGCAGTCCAAGCCCAGGTCTGTCTGATTTGAAAGCCTACCGTCTTCCCACTCAACTCCACCATCTCTCCGCATCAAGAAGCAGCCCCAGATCTCATTTGACTTCATGCATATTCTTATTTATCTTCCAGTGAATTATCCAGGGCACACTTCTAGTCACCAAATGACTTTCCTCTGCCTCTTGGTGTGTTCCTGGCTTCTTTGACTTGGCACATGGCAGTGCTTTGCATTTGGAAGCTGACTTCATGCATCAAGGATAAAATAATGGTGATGGTGATAACAACAGTAGCAGCAACCACCAGGCTTATATAGTGTTTACATATGCTGGAAAGTCTTCTAAGAACTTGCATACATTAACACATCTAATCCTTACAGCACCTCTTTGAGATCAGAGCTGTTGTTATCCCTATTTTATAGAGAAGGAAAGGGAGGAAACTTTCGGTTAAGTAACTTGCCCAATACAGATAAGTAATAGAGCCAGGGTTCATATAATAGTCAAATAAACCTGCTGATTAAAAGGTACATGTGGCACAACAGAAATACTGGAAACAAGCCAGAGCATGGCTCATTCCAGAAACACAGATAACCTCAAGCTAATTGTGTTCAGATTGATTGAGCAAAGTAATGGCCGTGAATAGAGCCAAATAATCTTGATTTGTCTAAAGAGGGAGAGCACAGATACTTTGGACGTGTGTATGCACCCAGAGTACATGGGGAAAAGGCAAAGATTCAATGACAGAAATAACACTGGAATCCAGAGCCAGAGTCATAGCTGGGCTGAGAGAACAAAGCCACACTTGAAAGCCAGGACATTCTATACACACTGAATATATTGCATCCTAGTCATTGCCTTAGTTATTAGCTGAAGCAGGCAAGTAGCTTCTGTAAATAGCAAATTCAAATTGCCTTCCTTGTGTCTCTATTTGGTTCCAAGAACACTCCGGTCCCTAGATTGGAAGGGCAAGAAAGATGATCATTTAATCTGAATAAGATAGAAATAAATCCAAGGATTCCTCAGCTGGATCTATGAATTTCTGCCTGAAGAATCCCCAGATTTGCTTTGGTCAGTATTTGTTACTTAAGTGATAAAGCAACCTTTGGATGAGAGTAGGTCTCTTTAAAAGGAAACCTCTTTTATTGGCACATTATTCTTAAATGGCAGCAAACTTAAATAATTAAACTATAGTGTGAGATAAAGTTGCCCTTTTCCTACATATTTATTTTTCCAATGAATGAGAGCCTTCATGAATGCCAGAGAGGGGTGATTTATGAAGGTGGTGAGGAATCCCAAGGGCCTCACAAATCCTTTTAGCCTTTCTTCCCTCTTCCCTCCCCCTCCTTCTCCACTGAAATCAACCCAGTAGAACTGCCAAGCTGGCAAATCGTGTCCATTTCTAAAGCATCCCCAGGCTGCACATTTTGGAGACACTGTTATTTTTAAGCAAAAGGGACCCTCAATAAGTCTGAGCTAGTATGTCCTTTGTGTTTTGTTTTTAGCTGATTGAGTTATCTGTTTACCTCCTAGTCATGGTTCAAGAAGATTACCACAGCCAAAACCCTTATCACAATGCTGTTCACGCGGCCGACGTCACCCAGGCCATGCACTGCTACCTAAAGGAGCCAAAGGTAAGGCAAGACCCGCTGCCTCCTCGGCCATCTGGAAATGCCATGTAAACTACCTGCCGGGTCCCAAATCACCTGACGTATCAGAGCGACTGGGTTATGGGCCAATTTATAGCATGAATACAAATTGCTTATATTAAGGTTTCAGTATCAGCTCTGAAAACTGTATAATAGTCATGAAAGAGGATGTAAGTTTTCAGAGGTTCTGTTTCATAATTTATATATTTTCAAGGCTGCATTAGGATGAAAACAACCCTCTCTATGACAATCTACGTCCTAGATATCTTCAACCGTCGCAAAAGTTAGCTGCTTTTGCCTTGAACCTTTGCCACAAACAGTACCAGAACTGAACTTTTCTAGGAAGTCTCCCACCTCGTGGTTTTTGATCAACAAATAGAATTAAAACTCCTCAAGACTCAGCTGCATTTCCTACTGAGGCAACTAGGCATCCTGATTCAGGCCCAAGAGAAATTGTGAACATCAAAAACCTCTTTAAAAATATGCCTAGATGCAATGTATTAATCCAAAATTTAAAACATGATAGTAATGCTCGTTACTTAAAACCTAGGCCTTTCTTAGCCATATAAAACCTAGCTGTTAAAACATACAGGATGAGGTTTTTCTTAGGGTTATCCAACCCTGGATATCCAAGGAAAATGATATCTCAGTCCAAGACTCTGTTTAGTTCAATCAGTTTTAACATCAACCACTAAATATACAGATGCCAGATAGGCATTCCCAAGACAAAACTGGGTATGCCTCATCCTTATAAAATATCCCAAAGACATTAAAGGTTTTGTTATTTAATCCCTAAGTAATTTGAAAATTGTATAGATTGCACAGTTGTGTATTTAAAGCTAACACTAGATTCCCATTTTCCTGCTTGTTTTCCTAGCTAGCCAAAAAAAAAAAGACAGATTCTCACACATTCCCCCACTTTATTTATTACACATTGAAGAAATATGCAAATTTTGCAATTCAGCCCACTGTGGATTTCATATTCGAAGAAGTGGCAATGATATATTGGATGGTTGAAATACACAAGGGATTTTTTTCCATCGCTTTGGCTTCAGCTTTTTCCTTCACTTACGGCTTTCCTAGGAGCAAGGCTGATTTTAGACTCTGCCTTCTCCCCGCCCACTATAGAGCAGTGTTGCCAACAGGTAATACTACTACAACAACAAAACAAGACAGTAGCAGCAGGAAGGGGAGGCCACCTGGATGAGCTACACAATTTGAGTTGCTTAATTCCTTTCCTCACAGCCCTTTCTTTATTCCTGCGATTCCATGGTTTTATTACCTTATTGACAGCTTCAGAAGGTTAAGGTCTGGATGAAAGGCCTGAACGATACTATGATGATTCACTCAGTGCGATTTAGCCAAAACAAATGCTAACCTATTTTTGGAAACACACCAGTCAATCTCCCCATTCAATTCTTTAACAGCTCGCCAGCTCCCTCACACCTCTGGACATCATGCTTGGACTGCTGGCTGCCGCAGCCCACGATGTTGACCATCCAGGGGTAAACCAGCCATTTTTGATCAAAACAAACCACCACCTTGCCAACCTATATCAGGTAAGGGAGCCAACATGATACAATATGGTTAACTGCTTTAGGCCCAGTGCTGTAGCCTGAATCTCACCCTTGGAGATAGCCTTCATTCAGGGTCAGCCTCAATGATGACCACAGCCAAAGAGCATGGGTTTGAAATAGGTTCAGAGTGTCCCCCAGGGAAGATTAAATTGGTTTACAAGGATATCCAAGGAATTCAATGTGCTCTGAAGCAGGTCTGAAATTGTTCTAAGTCAAACAGGATTCCTGAGTCTACTGTCTCATGGTCTGAGACTATCTGTCTCCATAGGAACCATCTAATATATAATGGCCAGTTGAAGCCAGTCCTTGTAGAACTTCTATAAATGATACTACCAGGTGCAATCCTAATTCAGATTTACATCTCTAGGGCCATTTCTTTTTTTAATCATGTTTTTATTTTTTTATTGAAGTATAGTTGACTTACAATATTATGCTAGTCTCAGGTATACAATATAGTGATTCAAAGATTTTACAGATTATACTCCATTTATAGTTATTATAAAATATTGGCTATATTCTCCAGGGCCATTTCTGAACATTTTGGCCTCTGAGTCAGAGGTATGTTATTGAAGACAACAGGCATACTTTGTTGTTATAAAATTGTTCAACAGCACGAGTAGATTGGCCCAAAGAACTCTTATCTATGATATTACTTCAGATATTATAACCCTATATCATAAATGAATTATTCCCAGAATTTCAACATGGTTTGGGGGAGACCTTTGGTTGTCATTAACAAAATCATTGCATTCAAAGGAGTCATTGATCTCAATTTTAGTGCATCTTTTGAAAAAATTCAGTATGGGAAGAATTTCTAAAGGATTCCCGTAAAACAGTTGCGTTATACAAAACAGTGCAGCTTGAGGATAAAGTACAACTGAAACATGAAACAGAGCTTTCTTCCATCCAGTTGATTAGCTTTTGGTCCAGGTAGGAATTGTCATTCCAAGGTTTATGGATCCCCTGGGACATAATTCAGCACTCGGCTCTCTTGGTCTGTCAGCCAGCACCTGGAGCTGGGATAGAAATGACCATAATGAGGGGACAGGGTGACATAATTTAGAAAAACTTTTGATGATGAGCTGAAAACTAAACAAATAATAAAATGAAAACTAAACTTTCTAAATAGTCTCAGAAGCTAAATTTATTGCTTGGGGAAAACATTAAAAATTTGACCAGGGGAAAAAAAATGAATGACTGAACTGAGAGCTCCCAAATAGATTTTCTGTTCCTGTCATATTTTAATTCTGACTGACTTTTCAAATGTCTTTAATTAAATAAAGAAAATCAAGCAACAAGACTGGCTACTTGATCTACTTCCATATAATGTAAATGCTTACCTAATTCTAATTTCTTATCATCAAATAGATCACATCAATGGAGTTTAAGAGAGTATGTACTGCTGCTGACTGATTTGTACATGAAAATAAGGATCATAAAGCTGTGCTTTGACATGTAGTGTATATAAAACACGTAATGAATGCACATTTAGACAGAAAGTCAGAAAGAAATATGCCAGATGTTAAAGATGTAAAAACCAAGAATGTAGAATTTCATTAACTACTCACTGCTAATTAACAAAAATTGATTCTCAAAAGAAAGATACTGCAATTACTTGTTCATATACTCAAAATGTTCTCAAATAAATGGATTCCTTACTCAAACTTTTGAAGTACAGATAATTTTTGATAATATTTAATCTCTTTGTTAAAAATAAACATTCCTATACAACCAAATTCTGCAGCCTTTTCAACACAACATACAGTCTTGTATATTTTGAACTAGCAACTATTGATTGCATGCATCGGATGATATACTAGGATC
This sequence comes from Monodon monoceros, assembly GCF_005190385.1. Classification (NCBI taxonomy): domain Eukaryota; kingdom Metazoa; phylum Chordata; class Mammalia; order Artiodactyla; family Monodontidae; genus Monodon; species Monodon monoceros. The sequence continues at coordinate 61,738,531 of NW_021703771.1, forward strand.
TAGGAGTACAGAGATAAATAAAATATAATCCCAGCCCTTGGACATTGGTTCAAACTCAGATGCTCAAAATGTGCAGAATCCAAGAAAACTTAATCCCAGTTTGAAAAAGTTTAGAGGAGTTAGCCAAAGATATGCATGTATCTCTATATACATACCTAGAAACAACTTTTTTTTAAAGCCTCTGAAGACAAAATTTACCCATGCTGTTCTTTGTATTCAAAGATGTTACAACAATAAAGTGAGCTATTATTTTTTTTCTAGCAGTGACTTTATCCATCTGAATTGTCTGGCCTGATGCTCGATAGGAAAGAGAAGGATCCTCTTGATAATGACTAGACAGAAGTTGGCATACAGGACTCAAAAACCACATTCAAGAGACTATCTTCATCAGTCCCCTGCTCAAATGGTCTTAGGCTCTCTTGGAGGCTAGAGATCCATGTCTCTAGGTTTTAGGAACAGTGTTGAGGGCAAACCAGTATCACTTAATGTCATAAAGATACTTCCAATATCCTAGAGCTGGCTAGTATAAAAGATGAAATTTTATCAGCCAACTTGGGACTTTACATATTAAAGTAAAAATTGTTAAGAGGACCTAAAAGTAATATGAGATTTTAATTTTGTCCAAAAATATATATATGATGGCTTTTACATTTGGCTATAATACCGTTCTTATTAACTATATGAAGGAGCTCCAAAAAGATAAAGAAAATTCCCTTTAAAATTCGATTCAATGAATTGTATAACTAACCTTTATTCAACACTTACTATGATTCAAACACTGGGCTAAGTGATTTTATCTATTATGTTATTTAATCTTCACAATAGCCCAGTTAGGTGGGTACTATCATCATACCTATTTTCCAGAAAGAGGAAAATTGTTATTAGGAAATCCAAGTGGGTTTTCCTGAAAATAAACAGCTAATTAATGGCAGAGGTAGAATTAGAACTCAAGACTTTTATCTCCAGAGCCAAATGTGCCTAAGCACCGTACATACTGCCTCTAAAATTCATATTGATCACCTGTGATGTGCAGGAAAGTAAGAGCTCTCCTCCAGGTTCTCCTATCGCAGTGAGGGAGACAGGAGGGTTATAGACATGTATCAATAGCTTAAGGTGGGAGAGCCTTTGCTAAGTGCTCTACGGTAGTTAGCTACAAACAAAATGTGATGGGAAGACAGAGCCAAAAGAGAAATTGATTCTGCAGATGGTTTCTGGAAATAAAAAAAATTAGAACAAAAAACAAAAATAAACCTCATGGAGGGAGAGTAATATAAACTGGGCCTTGAAGTGTGAGTAACATTTTGAGTAGCAGGGCAGAGAGTATGACACCAAAGGCAGCATAAGCTGGTGTACTTTGGGGATGAAAGCCCACAACTCCAGAGTAACTGCAAATGGACTGTTTCTGTGTCCTTGAGCTGAATATAGTCCTGTCGCGAATGGCCCTGCTCTCTGTTCAATGACTTGGGCATGTTATGATGAAGTGTATATTCTCCCTTTTGTAGACACTGTAGATTAGCTGTACAGAATGTGATCTGGGTCAGAAAATCATTTCGCATTGTCAGTGAAGAACTGGCATAACTCTTTAGGTTTTCAATTTCAAGTAAAAAAAATCGTGTTACATAAAATATCAACTCAGCAAGATCATTAACAACACATGATGCTTTAAAATCTTTGGAAATACAGCCTTTTAGCCTACCAAGGGCCTGTTGGTTGAGACATAAATAAGCTTTCAGGAAACTATATGCAGATTTTCAGACGACGTACCTTTACACATTTTTCTAGGGAGAGGATCCATGACTTATATTTTAAAATGAGTTTTATAGATCCAGAATATATTAAGAACTGTGATAATGAGTGAAAAAATATATACACATCATATATATACATATATATTACACAATACATATACATATATTGTGTAATATATGTGTGTGTGTATATATATATATATATATATATATATATATATACACACTGTACATGCACATGAACATACATTTGGTCGAGAACAGCCAAGAAGATGTGCCAGGAATTATGGGGCTTTGAGAACACCCTGTGCGTGACTTTGTACAATCCAGACTTACTATAAATGAGATAAAATGGAAGAGGGCTTCCTCTCCCTCCTTTTGTTGGCTGTGCTCTTTTAGTTCTAATAAATAAGAAGATCACTGCATAAGACCCAGCCTGTGCTTCTGCCCTGAGATAAAGAGAGAGCCAGGGCAGCTGGAGTGAAGGCCAAGTTAAAGGGCTCTCTCCCATTGTCCTCTGTCTGGGCCAGACTCACTAGCTGAACTGCCAACCCAAGTTCAACATGAAGACCATAAAGGCATTTCCACCTGGCACTACTCTCATCAGACTGGAAGCAGTCCAGGTGTCCGTGGTGGACTGAGTGTACCTAACAGGATGTGAGAGATACAGCTGAGAATTTATTTTCTGTCCCTCCACCCTCCAATCCTCCAACATGTGGGTTCAGCAGTTTTGCAAAGTAACCGTTAAATCAGACATGATATTGCTTATTACAATTGCAAAAGGAATTGCTTTCAGTTCAATTTAAAATCTAGAATATGATACAAATGAACTTATTTACAAAACAGAAACAGACTCACAGACATAGAAAACAAACTTATGGTTACCAAAGAGGAACCGGGGGGGAACGGATAAATTAGGAGTTTGGGATTAGCAGCTACAAACTATTATATATAAAACAGATAAACAACAAGGACGTACTGTATAGCACAGGGAACTATATTCAATACCTTGTAATAAACCATATAAAAAAGTTAATTCCTTTTGATAGAGTCCAACTACATATTAACTAGTGACAGAACAACCTAATGAATAAAATAATAATTAGTTGTTCCATGAAACATTGTATTTATTACATTCTCTATTTGTCTTGCAGAAGTTTATAATCATTTTTCTTGGTCACTTATCACAAGCACTTAGAAGAGGCCAGCATTTTTAACCACTTTTTATTCTTAATGACTCTGCACCATAAATATGAAGTTAGAGCCAGAAGACATGTTCCTTCCATATGGTCCTATAACCTCTACTCAAACAAGCAATTGCAAAGATTATATGTAACCTCATGATTTCTGTCTCATGAAAGGTGTTTTTGGCAAGTGGAGTGAAAATTGTAAAAAGGAGGTTCAAATTTGATTTTCTGTTTCATAAAGTTTCCACTGTTCATAGTGAGGTAGCTGGCATGTGGCACATCCATGGCCCTGATCTGAACACAGGCCCGCTCCGTGGACAGCAATCAATGTTCGGGCTCCCTGTGAGAGCAGTGTCTTCGGCAGATGCAGATCAAACAAAAGAAAGACATCTTCCAACAGGCAGGAAACATGGCAGTGCTATAGTTTCTTCAAGGGCCAAGCTCTTGTTTAGGACTCAAGGAGCTTCTGTTCCTCTGAGGCCTCCTGGGCTGGGGCCCTTGCAGCGTTACCAAGGAGACCACTGGGCTTGTTAGGGAAGAACTCAGTGACTTCATTATCTTCTGGAGTCTTGCCTCCCGGTTTCGTGAGCAATTAAAAATGAAAACAGAGACTATGTTCCTGTTGTTGTTTTTCTTCCTGCCTCCACTGGTTTAAAAGGTATAATTGACTCTGAGTCTTGTTGTACACCAGACTCAGTTTATCAACGTCATTCTAAGTATTTTAATCAAAGAAAGTGTCCAGTAAATAGGAGAAAAAAAACAACAACAGTTTAAAGCTGCTCTGTATGATAGCAGATCTGCTCTGCCAGATTCTCTTTGACAAAGAGACTCTCGGTTTAACTTGAAAACCTGTGTTGGTGGTTTATTAAATGCCAGATGTGTTGTTATTCTAGAACAAAGAGACTGTTTTTTTCTTAGGGTGGATAATACTTGATTATTCAGATAAAAGGGGAAATAAAGGTTTCGCAGTAGCGATTTGAAGAGTTTTATTTTGTTCAATATAAATTCTGGTAGGTTTTGTTGCCACAAAGGTGGATGCTTACTCTCTCAACTTTACAGTGAAGATTATTCTTATTAATAAAACTACAGGTATGAAGAGTTTGTGACACTAGAACACATTCTCATTGGAATGATGTGAGATTGCTGAGCTGCTGCTTCTGAAGGTAGAGGGATGTTGTACCTACTGTGGGATTCCAAAACAGTGCTGGGATTTAAATGGCTATTAAAGCAATATCATCTCATCCTATGTTCAGATCTCCATGAGCATTTCTGATGAGCATCTTCTTTTTTTCAATCTACATTTTGCTGACATTGGTCTTTGAGCTGCTGTGAAAGCCAGTGAGTCTGTAGGAGCAGAGCCACCTCCCTCTTAAGAAAGACAAAGATAATTTGGCCATTGCCTATGCCATACCAGTACCTCCCAGCCTGCTCAGCCTAGAGCAGGGCACCAACATCTTTCATCCTGTCATCTACACTCAGCCTTGCCTGTCTCCAACCCTTCCGCCACTGTGCAGCCAGAATGAGTTTCCTGAAACTCAACTGTGACACTTAGATGCTCGCTTAAAATCCCATTGCCCTCAGGGTTAAGTCCAAATATCTTAACCCAGTTTACAAGCCTCGTTATGATCTGACCCTCACTACGCTTTCCAGTTCCACTTCCCACCGTTACTCTCCCAGGCTCTATGCATCATCCAGTCTGAACCGCTTTCAGAATCCCAGAGCCGACATATGTGCCAAGTGCTGGCAGTACAGAAGATAAACGTAACAAATAGAAATCCCTGCTTTCTACTAGGGGAATCAGAAAATAAGTGAAATATGTAGTATGTTTGAAAGTGATCATTTCTAATGATTAAAAAATAAATAAAACAGGGAGGGAAGGTATAAAGTGTCCCTCACGCTCCAGGTCTTCACACACGTGCTCTTCCTCCTTCCGCCTGTTTTAATGAAATGTAACCATGGCAGTGCTATAGTTTCTGTACTGCCTGCATTCTCGGACTTCTCTCTAACTTGCTCATCCTTTTGATCCCAACTTGGACAGATCTTCCTCCTGAAAGCCGCCTTTTCCTTTAAAAATCCATCTTCCATGCCCCTGCTATATGATCTCACAGCCCTCTCTTACTTCCCCTATCACGGCGTTTATCTCTCTAAACTGCCATTTCCTGATGAGACGTCCATATCCCCCATAGCCTGCAAGCTTCTAGGCATCTACCTCGTCCGCTGCTGTATCCTCAGCATCTGGCACAGTCCTCACGTTTAGTGAATATTCGTTGGGTGGTGGGACGTTTGCTGGATGAGTAAGTGGATGGATAGATGGATGGAGAGACGGATGGATGCACAGTTTGGACCCATGCAGCAAGAAAGACAGAACCGGAGTAACACTGAAAAATGAGGAATATTGGCCACAGTGAGCACACACAGGGACCCAGAGGGGAAATCTGAGAGACAGCAGCACACAGACGAGAAAGCATATCCCTGTACTGTCCACTTAGTAGGTACTTGTGCTAATTATTGCATTATTACTTCCCTACATCAAGAGTACACCATGCAGACTGAGAAGCAACGTGGAAAATTCTTTATAATGATCTTCCTATTTGTTTATCTTGCAATTGACAAATGCTATCTGATATATGTTATTTCTGGAGTCGTTTACCTGATCCTGGTCATCTGTGAGCGAATAGTGAGAGAGCCCATTGCTATAATAATTGTAAAAGCTCTTTGACTTTTACCTGAGTCTAAGGATTTCACAGCAGAAGATTCCAAGTCTGGCTTTTATCAGCTATTGACCAAACAATTAACAGGACTCTGTTACTTATACAATTACTTAAACTTTTGCAGTTACGCAACTTTGGGGGTTTGGAGGTTAATGACTTAGTATCCATTCAACAAATATTTATTTAGATGGCACTGTGCCACATACTGGTGCACAAAGATGAATAAGATATGCTCCTTGTTCTCAGTGGCAATCATGTATGGCAGCAGCTTCAAACCAGGCATGTGTGCCCATGGGGATACGCGAAGACTTTCCCAGGAGTACACAGGCATGAATAGTGCTAACAGAATTCATTTTCAGCTCCTCAAACTGAACTACCTGGAATGTGCTTGCAGGACAGTCAAGCCAATTCTACTTTCCACTCCTCTTTCACAGTTACCCTGTTCCCACCGTACAAAAGAAAGACATATCTCTTATCCATTCTGCGTATTGCATCTTGCTCCAATTGCACTAATATTGTATATTGCCCCAGTGTGAAAAAATACCAAAGGAACAACTAAAAATATTCAAGGAAATCTCCTATAACTGAGGTACTATAATGCTCCCAGCCATCTCATGAATAAATGCATTGTCAGAACATTTTTATTCTTTTTATTTATTTATTTATTTATTTATTTCTGACCACTGTTCGTTGCAGTGTGCATTACGGTGGCTTCTCTTGTTGTGGAGCACGGGTTCTAGGCACATGGGCTTCAGTAGTTGTGGTGGGTGGGCTCTGGAGCTCAGGCTCAGTAGTTGTGGCACACGGGCTTAGTTGCTCTGCGGCATGTGGGATCTTCCCAGACCTGGGCTTGAACCCGTGTCTCCTGCATTGGCAGGCAGATTCTTAACCACTGCGCCGCCAGGGAAGTCCCAAAACATTTTTATTCTTAAGCATAATGTTTTCCAAATTTGCAGTATACGTGTATTTTCATCAATTAGTTACCAATAGCAATTGCATTGTAAACCCAAGCTGGAAAAATATTTACTACTTAGAGCCTGATGTTAAGTAAATTTGTTAAATTAAAGATTCAATTTATATATCAATACTTATTTTTGTTTCAGAGAGATATGATAGGGTGATGATGAAAGAATTTCACACATCAAAATATATTACATTAAAATAAAATTCTATGGGGAAATAGAATGGAAATGTAAGTTCTAGAGGGAAAAAAATCAATTTAAAATTTTTGACTTAAAAAATAAATTATTCATGTGTTTTCCTAAACATGTGATTAATAGGTATTAAATGCCATTGGTATTTTGATTCCCTTAGATACATTTAATGCATAAAAGAGTTATATAATGATTTTATATTAAAACACCAATATTCACAAAAATGCAAGACATTATTACATCTTTTGTTACCATAGAAATTTGTGATTTCAGATATCAATTTTTAAAAGCATAGGGAGACCATAATTTTTCAAGACTATTTTAAGAGTAAATGAACAAAACATGTGAAAATTACTTATATGTAGGAGCAAGGCCAGTGAACAAAGTTGTTATAAGGTGTTTTGGACAGTAGGATAGAAGCTTGGGTTGGGAATGGGGAGCTAGAAGAGGGAGCTGTCAGTTCTGTTTGGAGAACCAGGAAAGTCTTTCCTAGTAGATGGCAATGTTTGATCTCAGAAATAAGAAGTGTGTGTTTGTGTGTGTGTGCCCTCGCGCAGACGCGCGTGAGCCCACGCGTGCGTTTCAGACTTTACCAAGGTGATTTCACCTCACTCTTTTTTAGAGTTATAAAATTCTTTATTAAGATTCTTATGCAAAAACCAAGCATTATTCTAGATTAAGACATTGAAAAGGTCTTTTTATCAACTCTTTTGGGATGATATGGAAGATAATAAAGCAACTTTAAATAATTTGGTGTGTTAGTGACTTAAACAAGGGTAGAAGTTTGTTTCTATCCTTTATAAAAGAAGTTTGGATACTGGCAGTCCAGGGCAGGCGTGGTGGCTTCACAAAATTAAGAATGAGTGACCCAAGATCCTTTCAGTTCTTCAGTCTGCTATCACTGGGGTATGACACTTGTCCTCATTGCCCAGCTAGCTGCTGGAGCTCTAGCCATTCCTGCTGCATTCCAGACAGTGAGAAGGAAGGAAGGGATAAAGCAAAAGAAGCCTCTCCCAGATGAAACAGTTCCCTTTAAACAACTTTCCTTAAAATCCCGCAAAACATTTCTGCTTACATTTAATAGGTCAGAATTTAGCCTGATGATTCCACTTAGCTGTAAAGGAGATTGGGAAATGTTATCTTTATTCTGGACAATGATGAGACTCTTCTAAACACTGAGCCATCCTAGCAGATCCAGAAATCAACCATCTCACCACCTCCACTTTCCTCGTCCAAGCCTTTATCAGCTTTTGCCTGGATAACTGCCCTCTCCCCCCACCTTCTACACCTATTTCTACCCTTATCCCCTACCAAAGTCTATTTTCAACATAGCAACCAAAGTGATCTTACTTACGGTTAAGTCATATAATTTCATTCCTCCCAAACGTCTGCAGTGGATCCTTATTTCTCTCAGAGTAGATATCAGAATCCTTACAATGGCCGGAAGACCTCACATGATCTGGTATCGAATTACCTCTCTAACTCCTTGTACCGATACTTCTCTTCCCTCACTGCACATGGACCTCACAGCTGTTTGCTCCCCTTTGGGGGCCTTTACTTCAGCTGTTTTCTCTGGAACAGTCTTCCCTCATCAGCATGGTGAGCTTCCTCCTACCTTCAAGTCTTCGCTCTAATCTCACCTCTTACCCTGACTACTTTACCTTCCCCATCCCACCCCTCCAAAGACTCTCAAATCCCCATTATTCTGCTCTACTTTTCCTTCTTTCCATGCATTTGCTATCTTCTGGATGCTATACTTTTTTCCCAAAGTATTTCTTGTGCTTATTGTTTATTATCTATCTCTCTCTATCCCTGCTACCTCTAGTTCTCTGTCTCTTTTGTTCACTGATATATTCCAAGCACATATTACAGTGCCTGGAACATAGTAAGTGTTCAATATGTTTGCCGAATGAAATCAAGTAATTTGTTCAGTTATATACTTAGCAAATTAATAGAAAGCACTTTCTCTGTGGAAGGCACACAGTTGAGTGGATACAAAAGGAACGAGGCAGGGTTCCTGCTCACGTACAGTTTATAATCTAGTAAGAAGAACAGGAAGTACATACACAACTGACACACACATCAACGGGACTGAGACCAACTGGCCTCAGGACTTGAGGAATGCCGAGAAAAAGAGCTATAGGACTCAGAGGAGAGCAAGTTCGCCTCTAACTGGACTCATTCCAGGTGGCTTTGTGGATGGAGTGTTTGAATTGGACTTTGGAAGACAGGTTTTAGTTTGATAAGGAAACATAGAGGAGTTTGAGGAACATAAACTACCTTGAAAGGCATGAAAGTGGCAAAAGGAAAGGACATTTTCATGTATTAATAATTTAATAATGTCAATAATAAGTTATAGTTGTATTAATATGGTGTCATTTATTTGGACTATAAGACCTTTGTAGGAAAGGAAAGGTAAAGGTATTCAATTATGCCAAACATATAGGAGCAGAATGATAGTTGGGACAATTTTTAGGGAGCATTGAATGCCGAGCTAAGGAGTTAAGCTTAATTTATCTGATAGGACACCAAGGTAGAGTTTGGAGCAGGGCATGGGAGAAGGCAGATGGCACAATCATATTGAATTTAGGTGAGCTCCTTGAGGGCTGCAATTTTGTCTTACTCACCTTTAGACCCCCAGTGCCTGCCATGGCACCTGGCATATTAGGAGGTGTTCAAAAAAATATTAGTTTACATTCCAACCAATGATTAGGGAGATGGTAAAAAATTTTGTCAAATAAACAAGTCACATTCTGGAAGTTGTAGGGAGGATGAATAGAAGGAAGGATAATTAAGGATAATAAAGCACTAAAATATGGTCACTTCAGTGAAAGGAAAGGATGGGTATAAGAGACGCCATGAAGGAAGAACCAACAGAACTCGGAGACTGGTCAGATGTGAGGGTCGAGAGTGGCTGAAGGATGAATTCTCCCCCAAGACAATCTAAATCTCAACTCATAACACACACAAACTACAAGACTTTTTGAAGTGACACCAAATTTGGAGGTATGTGCAAAGATTCCAGTGTGGATTTAGAAACTAACATCTAATTAAAACAATCAACCATTGACTTTTAAAGCAGCAACTATAGATGATTTGGGGAAAAATTAAGTATAACTGTAGGCATTCATCAGTTTATAAATGTCAGGCCTCTGAATGCTTGGATGTGGGTGAACAGAGGTAATTCTTAGGAGACAGCAAGTGGAGGTGTGCAAAGCTTCGGTGTTGATGCCTGGCAGACCTGGGTTGAAGGCCTTTCTCAGTTACTGACTAAGCTATGTGGCCTGTCAGAGAAACCTGGGGTTTCATTTGCTGTGAGTTAATGATTAAAACAGTAGACAGTTATGTGAGAATTCAGTGAGATCATGTAAAGGGCCTGGCACACAGTGGGTGCTTCAGAAATGTTAATCCCCCCTCCCTAAACTTCTTTTCTTCTGCATCCAGTGGAGTACCCCTACCTCCAACACAATTCTGGCCAAAACATACTTTATTTGTAATGACAGCTCCATGAAAGGTTGTGTTTGTAATATGTATGCTATTTTCTTTTATTCTGTGCCAGCATCCAGGCCCCCTCCATTTCCTCCCATTTTTCTGGTGCTAACCTCCAAATATGGTTTCACCGGCAAATTTCCCAAGTATCCGTTTATTCTGTCTTCAGGAAGATTATTAATGAAGATGTTAAGTCAGGCTGGCATAAATAACAATGCTTAAGGCAATTCTCCAGACGCTTTTGTTCCACTCAACAGGGATATGGCGTCATTTATCATTAAGTCTTGTTACAGTTTTCCGGCCCCTTGAAAAACTCACGTGAGGGCACTTATGTCACATCCACTTGAATTAGTCTTGCAAGTGAATGCTCATGAGTGACTGAATTAAATGTCACAGCAGGGATAGAACATCTGTTACATCACACTAACCTATCACTCTCTGCTCTCATAAATCTTTACAATCAAAACAAATTAGTCTAGTATGTTATTTCTCATAAACATTGTCTTTTGCTGTGTGTAGCTCATGCCCAAAAGGAGATAATAGACTGGTTGATAAAAGTAACAAAATCTCATCACAGGTTCAAACCTGGTCAAGTGGTGCGTAAGGAATAGTGACTCCTTGGCAAAGAGAAATGAATGGCAATAGAGCAGCCTGTACAGAGAGTTGGAATAAGACTCCACCTCGTGAAACTCATTCTACAAAGTCCTGGGGAGAAATCATGACCTGGTTTTAGAACCAAGAATAGTTGCAGTTTTCTTGAACTTGTTTTTTCCTAATAGACCCTAGCTTGTGTCACTCCTGGGGGATTCTCTTTTCCCATTTGCTGAAGAAGTTGAGCATTACACAGATGGCACAGATATAGTGGCAAGAAGAGTGGGGTTGCATAATGATGGAGTAGTTTTCAGTGTCTGTCCTGGCTCCATCAGTCTCCATATTATTTTCCTTGCTTCTTTCCCCTCACTTTTTTTTTTTAAATTTTTTTGCGGTACGCGGGCCTCTCACTGTTGTTGCCTCTCCCGTTGCGGAGCACAGGCTCCGGCCGCGCAGGCTCAGTGGCCACGGCTCACGGGCCCAGCCGCTCCGCGGCATGTGGGATCTTCCCGGACCGGGACACGAACCCGTGTCCCCTGCATCGGCAGGCGGACTCTCAACCACTGCTCCACCAGGGAAGCCCCCCTCACTTTTTTTTAATTGTGGCAAAATACACATAATATAAAATTTACCATCTTAACCGTTTTTCAGTGTACAATTCAGTGTACTAAGTACATTCGCACTGTTGTGCAATCATCACCCCAATCAAGCTCTAGAATTCATCTTGCAAAGCGGAAACTCTGTACCCACAAAACAATGTTGTGTTGGCCAAAATATTCGTTCGGGTTTGTCCGGAAGATGGTGTGGAACAGCCCGAACGAACCTTTTGGCCAACCCAGTAACTCCCTATTCACTCAGCTCCCCTGGGAACTTCCATTGTTTCTGGCTCCATGAATCTGAATCTGACTATTTCAGGTACCTCATATAAGCAGAATCACACAATTGCCCCCTACTTTTTTCAACTTAAGTATAGTTGATATACAACATTGTATGTTACAGGTGTACACTATAGTGATTCACAGTTTTTAAAGGTTATACTCCAGTATAGCCAATTACAAAATATTGGCTATATTCCCTGTGCTGTACAATATATCTTGTAGCTTATTTTAGACATAACAGTTTGTACCTCTTAATCCCTTTCCCTTACATTTCCCCTCCCCGCTTCCCTCTCCCCATTGGTAACCACTAGTTTATTCTCTACATCTGTGAGTCTGTTTCTTTTTCGTTTTATTCACCAGTTTGTTGTATTTTTTAGATTCCACATAAAAGTGATATCTCTGTCCTTGTCTTTCTCTGTCTGAAGAATTTCACTTAGCATAATGCCCTCCAAGTCCATCCATGTTGCTGAAAATGGCACAATTTCATTATTTTCTTTGGCTAAGTAGTATTCCATTGTGTGTGTGTGTGTATATACACCACATATATATGTATGTATATACACCACATCTTCTTTGTCCATTCATCTGTTGATGGAAACTTAGGCTGCTTCCATGCCTTGACAATTTAGCCTCACTTTTAATAAATGCTATCTTCCCGTATTTTTTGTAAGTTTACAACACCTCTTGAAACAAAATGGAGAGTGAATAAATAAATAAGAAAATAAAGGGAAAAGATTTCTTGGAGACTAGAAGAGTTCTATTCTCTGTAAATGAAGTCAGTGGTAAGGCCATAATGTTTGCTAATATAGAACAAAACACAATAGGTTGTAAGAAATATTCATTATTTAAATGGTTAGCTAATGTTCAGACAGGCAGCATACTTAAGGTCAAAGGAGAGATTGGATGTAGTAGAGGTTTCCACAAAGGAAGAAATATCAAGATAGTTGAACAAGGAAGCAACTGTAGATTCAAACCCAGACCTAATGGGCTAAGTGCCGATATACTGATCACGAAGATTATTGACAGTGGTTCTCAGACTTTAGTGTCCACAATAATAAATCACCACAAAGCCACCAAAACAAGACTGCATTGACTGGGGCACATATCACACCAGAGGTTGTGAGGCCTGCCTCTGTTCTGTTGAGTAGTGTGATTTTGGATTATATTATGCACATAGCCCTACGGTATCCATTACTACCTACTTTTACTGCCTCACTTTCTTTCTTCTACACTGTTACCTGAATGCGCTTTCAAAACCAGACAGAGACAGGACTGCGGCTGCTAGAAATAGACCCGCATTCAGCCCTCTGGTGGAAGGTCAGCGGGGCCTTGACCCCCACACACACTATTATTATAGCCTTGAGAATAGGCCTGCGGTTGTTTTATTTTGTATTTCTGCTCTGCCTCTATGTCATCAGGTACCAACTGGCCAGAGGGAAAATACTGGCCTCCACGGAGCTGTGTTCAGTGAGAGAGATCGGTATCTGGCTTCTCCCCCATTTATAGTTTTAATTTTCTTTCTTTCTAGAATATGTCTGTGCTGGAGAATCACCACTGGCGATCTACGATCGGCATGCTTCGAGAATCAAGACTTCTGGCTCACTTGCCAAAGGAAATGACGTAAGTGACGTAGAGATGAAACATACCGATGTCCACACATTAGAGATAAGCCGCTTTCTCTTGGGCTTGAGACCGCCAGGGTTAATGGCAGGGAGCCAGCCCGCTGTGCTTCCGGCCCGTGCTGCCTTGGTTGCCTATCAGAGGAGATGCGGTGTCAGTTACAGCAACCCAGAAACCAGAATCCCTCTGTGAACTCTGAAAGGGCCTGGAGAGTGTAGGACCTAACGTCAGGAAAAGAGATAATAAACAGCTCTCAGCTTTCACACTCTTCGGCATCAACGCTGTGCTTTGCCAAATTCCTGTCTTTTATGTTAGCAAAATTGTCCTCCTGTGTAGATCCAAATAATAAATATTTATCAAGAAGGAACACAGGAGTTCCCAAGCTAGACTGAAGCCTAGTTCAATAAAGCGTGTTTTGTTATTGCCAGTCTTAGCAAAAGGAGAAGTCAGGAATTCTTTTCTAAAATGTCTTTTGTTAAGTAACTGAATTGGCCCCAGCAATTTTTTTCACCAGGAATTTACCTATGTCTCTTGCATTTTAAACAGAAAGGGAAATACTAGTTTCCTGGTCCACTGTTCGTTAGCCCAGGTATTTAGGTCGAGTCCTACTAAATCCAAGACCATGGCCTCATTTCCACCTGGCCTCAGTTTAGCTGCTGTACCATATTGGCCTTAATTTAGCTGCTGCACTGTCTTCCAAGGTCACCGCTAATTCCTATCTGTTTAATTCAAATGCACAGAACCCAGGGTAGCTAGGAGGGAAAAAGTAAATAGATCCCTGCACCATCTTTCTGAAGGGCACACAACTTAAGGTCAAGGACCACGTGGGGTCTCTCGGTAAAGCAGGCAGGATGCTCTGGGCTCGCACGTTTACCCCTGGCACGCTGATTCTATCTCATGCTGTTCCCTAGCACCCAGAAGAAAGTGGAATTTGTGGAAGGAACTTCAATTCTGATAAAATTTTACCCCCGAAACCAAATAAAACCAATCCTCACACATGGAATAAAAACTCGTGCCTCTTACTAAAACAATACATTGCAAAGATCGAAAGAATTAAGTGCAAAAAGAACTAAAAACTAGAGCAAAAAATCAAGTAAGAAGGAGGAGGAAGGAAGAGGTGAATGGTAAGGAAGCCAAAGAAAGAGAGAAGAAGGGAAGGAAGGAGAAGGAGACAGGAAGGAATTAAACAACAGGAAAAAGGGAGGAGGAACCTGGGACCAGATTTGTCCCTGTAACGCCCTCCTTAGTCCTGCTCGTTGCTCAATTAATATTCATTTCCTAAGATACTTCTAAGATACTTCTAAGATACTTCTACTCATCCCTATGGATTCCAAATAAAAATACTATATTTTTATATGTTTTGTGGAACATAGTGTTATAAATTGCTTTTGCTAGAAGAAAAACTGTTATGCAATAATATACGTGAAAGGACTTTATAATGAAATTTACGGTCATCCTACTCATAGTGTGTATCCTATCCTCATGTGAATGCCTTCAAATCATTTTTCTGATTCTGAAAGACAGGTTAACCATACACACTAAGGAAAAAATCAGAAAAGTATTAGTTTGCACCATATGAAGTTGCTGTTTTTGAGAGCCCAGAACAGTAGAATATTGGCAGTTTCATATGATTCAACCTAATAGGAAGAAGAAAAATGAGATTACTGGTAATCCGGCAGTCCAGGAATAGCAAATGTTAACCTGGCTGGTTTGTTTCCTTCTAGTCTTTTTTTCAGTATAACTATATTTTAAAGAAATGGGGAAGTTATCTCATACAGTGTATGTCCTGCTATTTTTCACTTACTGTAAAGGCCTTTTTCCATATCATTAAACCTGCTGCTAAAATAAAGTACTGCATTCCATTGCATCAAATTGTATTGACTATTGCCTATTGTTGGGAATTTAGATGATTTCCAAATTTATGTCATTACAAATAATGCTTAACAAGCATCCTTAAACATGTATTTTTATCCCAAACTACGATATTCTATTTTCTCAGAAACTGTTTGTGGTTAGGAGTTATTGATCAGAAAGAAAGGTGTGAATTTTTAAGGTTCTTGTTGTATACTATCAAATTGCTTTTCCAAAAAGCTACATCTACCTGTATTCCCACTGGTAGATTATGAGAAAATCACCAAAATTGAGTTTTATCTCCATTACCTTTTTAAAATATTTGCAGATTTGACAGAGAGAGAGAGAAAGAAAGAGAAGGAGAGAGAGAGAGAGAGAGAGAGATTCGTTGATAACAAATGAAACTAAAAATTTTTCATGCATTTACTGGCCACTGTTATTTCTTTAGAGAACAAAATTTTGCATTTGATCTTTTCTTATTTTCTTATGAGTGTTGTTATTCATTTGTAAGAAGTTTTTGTATTTTAACTACAGTAACCATTTGTTATATGTTGTAAATATTATTTGAAGCTTTTAGTTTGCCTTTTAACCTGGTTCATGAAACATTTCACCTAACTAAAATAGTTATGTTTCCTGGTTATAAATTTAATAAATATTCATTTTTAAAGAATTCATACAATATTGAAAATTATTTTTTAAGTGAAAATCATTCATAATTCCCCCATTATATGTCTTTCCAAATTCTTCTCTATGACCATAGAGATCATGTCTTACATACTTTGTATCCTGTTTTTTAACATAACAATAAAACATGGTATTTTTCCATGTCAATAAATATAGCTATACATCATCATATGAAATAATTGCATAGTATGCTTGTAACATGGTTCATTTAACCAATCTCCTATTTATGAATTCTTGTGATATTTCTCTCCCTAGAATGTTGCATTATTTTAAACAACAATAGGATAAACATTCTTATAACATATATCTTTACTAACTGTGTCTCTACTAACATGTTCATAGTAAATTTGTAGATGAACTGTTGGTCAAATTATTTATATTTATCGCTTTTAACACTAATTCCTAAATTACCCTTCAGGAACACTGCACCAGTTTACACTCTGGCTAACAGAGAATAAGAAGGAAGATTTCCCCATATCGTCAACAGCATTAAGTATCACAATCATTAATTAATTCATCATATTATTTAGCAGTTACTTTTAATCCACGCCAATAAAAGTGTGGGAAATAGTATCACATCGCTGTTTTCATATTTTTTGTTATACTAAGAATATTTAATATCTTTTCATATTTTGGGAACATTTTAAATTTCTTTTGTGAATTGCCTGTTTTCTGAGATTATTTCTAATGTCCAGGAGTAGATTAAAGATGTGTATGTGGCTTAAAAACAAAAATGTTAATGATGAAACTATAAAGCTTTTAGAATATAATGTAGGGGAATATTTTCATCAGAGGTAGGAAGGATTTCTTAAATAGGAGAAAAATATTAACCTAAATAAAAATATTTATAGGTTAAGCTATATTAAAAATTAAGACTTCCTTTCATCAAAAGACATCATAAATAAAACAGAAAGACCAGCCACAGAGTGAGAGAAGATATTTGCTACACATAAGTGACAAAAGACCATTATTGAAAATATATTAAAAACTCTTAGAAGCAATAAACAAAACAGAAACCACCCTATAGAATAGTAGGTAACGACTAGAATAGAAACTTCACCAAAAAAATAGAAATGGCCAATAAACACATGAAAATATGTCCAACCCCATTAGTTATCAAGGAAATTCATAGTAAGATTATAATGAGTTGCGCGACATTGGCAAATGGGCAAAAAAAAATGTAAAGTGTAAGACTATAAAGCAATGAGAACCTCATCTATTACTGTGGAGTGTAAATTTATACAACTGTTTTGGAAATAATCAGCAATATCTAAGAAATTGAAGATGAACATCTCTGTGATCCAATAATTTTATTCCTGGATATAGTCCCTAGAGAAACTTTGCACATGTGTAACTGGAGGTACATGAGGGTGTTTACTGTGTCATTTTTTCCATAGTAGTCAAAAGCTAGAAACTACTCAAGTTACCATCAAAAGTAGAACAGATAAATACATTGAAGTATAGTCCTACAATAGGATACAATATAATCAAGAAAATGGATGAACGACAGCTCACACATCAACTTAGGTGACTTTCAAAAATATGTTAGGCTAAAGAAGCAAGTCACAAACTGATACTTATCACATAACTTAACGTGCAAAAGCAGTTAAAGTTAAACCGTATTATTTAAACATGCATACACAGGTGGTAAAATTGTTATAAGTAGCAAGGAAATTATTAAAACAAAGGTCAAGAGAGTGGTTACTTCAGGGGTTGAGGGGAGGTGGGGTTGGATGAGAGACACAATGAGGACCTTCTGGGGTACTGGCAGGCAACAATCTTGACCTGGATGGTGATTGTAAGATGTTTATTTGATATTTATTCATTAAATTGTATATGTGTACTCTATGCTCTCTACTTAAGTATACTTCACTTTTAAAGGTGAATTTTAAAAATAGGTACGGATATTCCTCCCATTGATTACTTTCCATGTGTGAGGATAAGCTCTGATTTGTTTTATTTTTCCAAAATATCCCATTTTCCATATATCATCTGTTGACCAATATATTGCTTGACCACTGCTTTTTAATGGTGCCTTAATCAACTGTGATTCTTTTTTAAGTTCCAGTATCTCTTTCCAACCTATCAGTTTTGTTCCCTTGATGGGTCTTTCCATTCCACAGAATCAGTCACTATTATTGTCTTCATTACTGTTACTATTATCATGCCCATTTCTCTCCCCATGCAAATCTTAAAGTTTGAGTTGGTTTGAACTCTATAAAAAGCACAATTCAAATGCCTGTGATTCTGTGAGTCTTTCTGGGTCCTCCTTAAAGCATACATTTCTCGTTGGCTTTCGATCTTCCCACCCATAGGAACCATGGGAATGTATAAACTGCCACAACTCTGTTCACCCATGGTTTCAATCTCTTGTCCAGTCCTTGACATACATCCCATCCAAGGACAGAAATGATGGTGGGTGAAAGAATCACTCTCGGGCTGCAAGGACTGGGATTCTGTGTAATAAACAGAATCAGAGGCAGAAATGAGAGTACAAGCCACCTGATGATGACAGAATCCATCACCCTCCTCAAAGGAATTTGCTTTGTGTGTGTGTTTTCTCTTTCATTCTTGTGGATGCAGACAGGATATTGAACAGCAGCTGGGCTCCTTGATCTTGGCAACAGACATCAACAGACAGAATGAATTTTTGACCAGATTGAAAGCTCACCTCCACAATAAAGACTTAAGCCTGGAGGATGTACACGACAGGCACTTTATGCTTCAGGTAAACAACAACAACAAAAAGAAGTCATTACCCTCACTGGGAATAACACTTAAGGACACGATCCATCATTTTAATGCATCTGAGAAGAAATGTCTCCCATGGTATAAGCTAGAGCGGTGACCTACTTTATTAAAAACTTTGAGACATGAAATTTTTAAGTGGTTTCCAAGCAAGTAAAATCTGGGTTTCACGTCAGTAAGTTGATAATATCTCATTTTTCCTTGTTTGGTAACTGCTTCACCACAACGTAGCTCTGCTGTGTAGCTGCATGCAGTAAGAATCTACCACATTTTCTGCCTTGATATAAAGCTGATCACTATCATACCTGTGCAATGTAGAAAACTGTTTCTTTAATACAAAAGTATATTATGTTAACTATAGTACTAACGAAAATTGAAAAACGAGTATCCTTCCTTTACCTAAAGCCTATTTAATTAAACCCTGCTTTCCTTCCTTTTACTACCTTAACTCGTATTTTCATCTGAGGCTCAGACGTGTTTACCTAGTCTTACCATTTTTAGGCACCAATAAATAAATGATTTTAAGTTTAATTGAATGAATTGAATCATATCAAGCCCAACCCTTTCTGCTTCCTTCCATGGCAAAAAGCCATTTGTGAAAGTTAAGAAAGAACAAGATGGGAAGTGGACCTTGGAAGCAGAGGTCTGACCTGCTGTATCCAAACCAGAGCCTTTTGCTTGGTCTTCCATTTTCTCTCATTTTCCTTCTTTCCTTTTGGCACAAAAGACTGAATGAGTGAATCCTGGATGCATCTAGATAGGCCAGCTTTAACCACGGACGTGGACCTGCACGTGGGAGACTGAACCATACCGTTTCTTCCCTTCCATGCCTTCAGGCTGCCTTCGGAAGCTGTCCAACTGTTCCATCCTTTTAAGGAAATACCCTCCTCCCAGCTGTAAAACTGTATCTCCCTCCTTCTTTCTTCCCAAACTAGTCTTCTCGTCCCTGAGTGCCACAGACGCCTGATTTTAGAGACTCAAGCCTAGTTGTGACTAGCTGAAAGATTTGGCCTAGACACTTGCATTTCAAAAGGAAAACTTGCTAACACACACGAATCCCTCAAGGGCGGAACCTGGAGAGGACTTCTGCCCCTGACCTACTCCAACATGTACTGGTGTCCCCATTCACCAGAAAATAAAGAACCAACCAGGTTTGCAACTTAATATGATTCAGGCTCTCCCAGACCCCAGCACTGCTGGCAGTTCTATGATCCCAAAGAACTCGGTCCAAACCAACAGACCTTGCTGATGGATGGGCATGCCACCAAAAGCCCATCTGGGAAGTGGGCTCTTGGCAGTTGGTAGTTAAGGGGGAGAACTTATTTCTCTGGAAATCCAAGGAAACCCTCCTAGGGTCAGCATCTCTGACAAAAGCTGGTATCCCAGATGCAGAACAGTGTGAGCAAAGCCAAGAAGGCCCAGATTTATCTCTGCAAACCAAACACTCCTAGGCTTGATATGACTCAGCTCCCTGGCTGGCAGTCTGAGCTTGTTCACACAGACACGGGCATATAAATGCAAACACAATTTAATGTATGGAGTCGGTCAGTGTGGCCACTGTGAGAGTGAGGTCCCAATGTGAGTAAAGCCAAGAAGGCCCAGATTTATCTCTGCAAACCAAACACTCCTAGGCTTGATATGACTTAGCTCCCTGGCTGGCAGTCTGAGCTTGTTCACACAGACACGGGCATATAAATGCAAACACAAATAATTTAATGTATGGAGTCGGTCAGTGTGGCCACTGTGAGAGTGAGTGAGGTCCCAATGATCTCACTTGAGCCTGGCTGGGGCCCCTGCGGCCTCCCTGCCCACAAGGAGTGGAGCAGCAGGAACAGGGCAGGCCACGGCTTTCCTTGGCCTGCCTGCCCCAAGTCTCCTCCAGGTAGCTCCGTGTCCTTGGACGATGGCTCTTCTCTCCTTCTCACTGCTATAAAGTGGGAGTTCTGAATGAAGGTTTTGTGCCGTGATGAATAAGTGCTGTTTTCCTGAAGAGGCACGTCAGGGAAGCCTCTATAAATACAGGCCTGGTACCATGAGGCCGACTGGCAGGTCTGATGGCCCCTTGGGCTTGGGGTGCATTTGCTGCTCAAAGATCATTCTCTGACCCTCTCTCCCTGCCCTGTCATTTCTCAGATTGCCTTGAAGTGTGCTGACATTTGCAATCCTTGTAGAATCTGGGAGATGAGCAAGCAATGGAGTGAAAGGGTCTGTGAAGAATTCTACAGGCAAGGTTAGTAGTGACCCGACAGCTGACTTTTCATTGCCCCTTCTCCTTTCAGGCATTTATCCTAAGAAAATAGGGAATGGATCATCTATCATGACATTTGTTCTTTCATCAACTCGTATTATCCCAGCCTTTCTCTTTTAACCCTCTTGCGAACCATCCAGCCCTTTTCTGGAAATAATTTGAAAATATTAATAAATAACACTGATTTACCATGGAAACAGGTAATAATGAGGTACAGTAAAAATGAGCAAAAGGGGGATATATATATATATAGATATATATATATAGATAGATATATATATATAATTTGTTAATGGTTTTTCTCTGTGGATATAAGAATGTGCAGGACTGTTTGATTTTTACTCTGACCTTCATTTTTATGAGCTGAGCACAGCCTAAATGCTAAATGCCATTTGGGATCAATGTTTTCCACTCTGACAGAAGGACTTAGACTTTTTTTTTGTATTCCTTTCCCTCACTTTCTTAAATAAAGTGAATAATGAAATAGAGCACAGCTGGCCAGTGTTCGTCCTCTCAAATATATACAGTGAAAAGACAAGTGGCCCCAAGTTAGGGTATAAATTTTAAGAGATTAACCTCATTCAGAAGTAAAGCAGTGAATTAACAGCAGGATCTTGATGTCGGGTGGGATCTTGGCCTTTAAACACAGCTTGTTTCTTCAGGCCCGGTTTCAGTGCTCGGGATGTTTTTTCAGGCACAACAGTGCCCTGATGTTAGTGACAGGATCAGGTCTGAGAGGCTGAGAACAAATAAAGCCTGAAGTGTCCCACATACCAGTTCTGTGGGGAGGTCAAGTAGCAACAGTGAGCCTTTTGGAGAAGCCTCCGTAGAAAGATGTGTCAGTGACACTGAGATGGTCCCAAAGACGGAAGACAAAGCAGAACGGATAGGGTTCATGTGGGACCAGCAGGCTGTGCTCCGCATCTCTTTCCTTTGAGTAAAAGCACGCATGGAGCTCCCTCTCTGTGTACTTTCACTTCAGATGAGTGTGAGTGGTTAGAAAACAAAAGGCCAGTTCTACTTGCCCATGATATAAAATCTCCACTGAGAGAAAAACGAAAGGAAATACGATGAACTTAGAGCAAGGAGGTTTCAGGTTAGATAAGATAAATACTTTCTTTACTATAAGATACAGAAAATATGGAAATAGCATAGCGAGAAAAGGGCTGGGATCTTCATCCTTGATCAAGAAATGGTTCTACTCTGTCCCTCTTGGTTTTGACTCAGTCATGCGTTCTTGTTGGCATTGATTGGAGTTTAACCCTTTCATTTGCTTATCTTGAGCCCTATTTGGATTATGAGCAGTTTGGGGCCTGGACCATGTCCCCTGGGCAGATGGTAAGGCCCACAGAGCTGGTGAGTGGAAGTTGTTAACTAAATGGAATCAGTGGGATCTACCAATAAAGGTAATCTGTAAGATGTCTTGGCAAAAACTTGTCCTCATAATAATATGCATGTGCAGCATCATAAGATAGGACAACCTAGAATATTTGTAACTCTGATCACTAAAGGCGAGCTTTCAAACACTTTGCTGTGGCATGTTTCCTAGCAGAGAAAGGAGAATTCAGAGGGTATGTCGGGTCCTTTTTATTTAATAGCCTTATGGTCTAGCAGAAGTTCAGCTTATTTAAGAGAAGACCAGACTCTCGGGTTATCCAAACTTCTTGTCCTCCATACTGAATTATTTTTTTAGAAATTCTGTAATCACTTTGATTAATCTTCTTCTGGCTTTCAGTTTAGGATCTGGGCTTCCACAGACTGCTAACAGTCCCAGCCAAAGTATCTTTAATGATTTGTGATGTTGAGCAAAGGAAAAACCCTAAAATCAAGGTCAGGGACAGAAGGGCAAAGGAAGATGAGATCCCATGAATTAGGAAGACAGTGTTAAATTCTCAGAACAGACATTAGGATTCAAACATCATTCACCCTCGTCCCCTCAGTGCCTTAAAAAAGTAGAATTTCTGTCCTATTGTAACTGCAGATTGGTATTTCTCAATGAACCAAGATTCCCAGAAGTTTTCATCGAACATCTGCTTCCAGCCTTGTCTAATCCTCAGCAAAGCTGTGATTTTCCTATGTGCAAAGACCCACTGGGGGTGTCATGAAGGAGGCAAAGAATTATAGTTAATGTTTCATAAGCTCAAAATACTAACCAGTAGAGTTCCTGGAGGAGAGAAACTCCAATCTTCCTCTTTGTATTCTCTACATTGATTAACAAAGTGTCTGAAATGTGCAGTGCTTTGTAAATATATGTTGAAATAAGTGAATGACTAAATGATCCAATTGGAAGACCAATTGTGGTAGAGGTCACAGGAGAAGACCTAGTGCTGAGGATGGCAGAATCTGAGCTGGGTATTCAAGGATGTGTAGTGACTGCACTTTCCAATAGGATAAACGTGAGGCACATGCAGCTAGTTAAATTTAAATTAATTAGGTTAAATAAAATGGAAAATTTAGTTCCTCAGTTTTCTTGATCTGATTTCAAGGGGCTACTATAGTGGGCAGTGCAGAGAACATTTCCATCATTGCAGACAGTCCCAGTGGTCTAGATAGAGAGGAGCAGAAATGGACAGAAGCACTGCAGACCATCCCCCTGCCTCATAGACCAGCTTGATCCCATAGAAGGTGAGAATATGAGGATCTGTTGAGGCCCCTGTACACCATGCTAAAAGTAGAGAACATGGCAGTGGGAGTCATCTTAGAAAGTACAATTAGGGCAAAATGTATAACTGAAGCAGAAGAAATACGAAAGAAACTAGCTAAGAAGCAAAAAATCGGAACGAGTTATAAAGAAACCAGATAAAGGAAATGTGGTGTATGTGTACAATGGAATACTACTCAGACATAAAAAAGAATGCAATTTTGCCATTTGCAACAACATGGATAGACCTAGAGGGTGTTATTCTTAGTGAAATAAGTCAGACAGAGAGAGACAAATACTGTATGTTTTCACTTATCTGTAGAATCTAAAAAGTAAAACGAATGAATATAACAAAACAGAAACAGACTCACAGATACAGAGAACAAACTAGAGGCTACTAGCCGGGAGAGGGAAGGGGGAGGGGCAAGATAGGGATAGGGGATTAAGAGGTACAAACTTCTAGGTATAAAATAAATAAGATACAAGGATGTGGGACTTCCCTGGTGGTCCAGTGGTTAAGACTCCATGCTTCCACTGCAGGGGGCGCAGGTTTGATCCCTGGTCAGGGAACTAAGATCCCACATGCCGTGCAGCCAAAAAAAACAATAAAATAAAGATAAATATTAAATTTTTTTAAAAAGGTACAAGGATGTAATGTACAGCACAGGGAATATAGCCAATATTTTATAATAACTTTAAATGGAGTATAATCTATAAAAATATTGAATCACTGTGTTGTACACCTAAAATGAATATAATATTGTAAATCAACTATTTTTCAATTAAAAAAAGAAAGAAAGAAACCAGACTAGAGTCAGGCAGAGTGAAAGTAGGGAAAATAGATGTTTCAACAGAGGAGTAAACAGGATTTGCTTCCTCAATACAGAGGGTAGAGGGAAGGGAAAAATGAAAGACAACTCCTCCAAAGTGTCAGACTTAACTGAAAAATCACTATTAACAGAACTATGGAGGTGAGGAGTAAAACCAACTTTAGGAGAATTCATTTTAATATTAAATGGTGTCATGCTCTGCCCTCAGAAGGCTATTATCATCTGACTTCCCTGAACTCCTCAGTTAAGCCAAAGTGATTTCCTCACATCAGTTTTGAGAACCACGAGGGCCTGAGAGACCATGGGAGCCATGGCTAAAGTCTTAGGGAAAATGACAGACATGTGGCATCTCAAAAGATCCTAGCTTAATGGTTAAGTGCAGACCCTCTGAAGCCAGACTTTCTGGGTTGGAATCCAGGCTCCCCTCTTCACTGGCAGAAGGACCTAAGGTCAACATATTTCCCTACGCTTCATCTCAATTTCGGCATCTGTAAAATGGGGGTTATAGTGAGGTTGTTATGAGGATTAAATTAATTAAATAGGTAAAATGCTTAGAACGTGCCTGACACACAGTAAGCATGATATAAATGTTATGTGTTTCTCTCCTCTAGTTTAGAGGAGTGCACTCACAACTGAACTCAGCTAAGTGTTTCTGAGACCCAGCTTCTGTACTGATTAACCAGATTGTTTTTCCCAATGAAGTAATTATGCACAATTTTTCACCTTCAGGAAGAATTGATAAAATACTTTGATAAAGCTTTGCATGATGTATTTCTTTTTTGCTCTAGCTAATGGAGACATTAAAAAGAAAGATCATCCTGAGCTTTATACTTTCTTTAACCTTCATTTACACTAAGTAAAACTCTAAGGAGTAAGAATGAAAGATACCAGACCCTTATTTTGGATTCATTTTGTAGCTACAGAGATGCTCTTCAAATGAGATCTTTCTACTTCCTCTTCCCGATTTCCTGCCTACTAGTTATTCCCGGTGGTTCAGGTGAAACCAGATGAGGGTCAGGCAGAGTGAAAGGAGGGAAAAAGCGTAAAACCTGTTTTCTTAATCTGCAACTTAAAACCAGAACTTCCATCTCATATTAGGAAACTGGCCATTCGTTTTCTTGTTTTTATAGATTTTTGTTCAAAAGCTTATTCTAATCCCAGAGCATACCTATTTACAATGAGCCTATTGTAAATGATCGTCGATACTCTGATATTTTAAATTTTCGCAGAAGCTACCAGAGCAGGGCAGAGCCAGTTGTTGCTAAAGGGTTCCTAGTGATAAGGCAGGGAACAGTAATTCCCAGATAACTTCTTCCAACTAGATCATTAAAACTATCAACACTCATAGGTTCTCGATTACCAATGTGTTTCTTCTTTTTTCTTCTTAGGTGACCTTGAACAGAAATTTGAACTGGAAATCAGTCCTCTTTGCAATCAACAGAAAGATTCAATCCCTAGTATACAAATTGGTGAGTCGAATTCAATTTTAATTTTAAATCAACAGTTTCAGCACCTCTGCTAAGAGTCACTAAGAAGATCTACACACAGCTTTCTCAAGATCCAAATGAGAGGTTTAATCAATGGCCCTTTGAATGGCTGAGTCCAAATGAACACTCTAGTCATGACTAATTACCAACTGAGATGAAAAATAGGGTAAAGGCTTTGTTACAGACCCTTAATAACTAACCTGTATTAACTTTGTAGTTCAGAATTGAATCAAAACCAAATGAGTAGAGGAAAGTAACAAGAATCAACTATTGGCTGCTGAAGATCGCATTAGCTCGCACTCTCTTTAGGACATGAAGGGCGGGAAATCTGCAGTTCAGGATCCTTCCAATTTGGTCATTACCCTTCATCCTCAATGTTCAATACTAGGGGCTTGGTCACCAGGCCCAGGCCCCACCAGCCATGTGACATGGGATCCCATGCTTCTCTAGTCTTCACTTCAAAATGGATTTTCAGTCTCATTCTCTTAGGACCACACTCTCAAGTGTCAACTGCACTAAAATGTTAAACGGTGATGTTAATGCCTCTAAAGTAATTGTTTGTTTCTATCACTCCTTGAAACACTCTACCAATTCCATCTACGTTTAATGCAAGTCTTTCTGTTCCTTGCAGTTCCCTCCAATTAAAACCAAACTCAGTTGATGGACACTTAGGTTGCTTCCATGTCCTGGCTATTGTAAATAGAGCTGCAATGAACATTGTGGTACATGACTCTTTTCGAATTATGGTTTTCTCAGGGTATATGCCCAGTAGTGGGATTGCTGGGTCATATGGTAGTTCTATTTTTAGTTTTTGAAGAACATCCATACTGTTCTCCATAGTGGTTGTATCAATTTACATTCCCACCAACAATGCAAGAGGGTTCCCTTTTCTCCACACCCTCTCCAGCATTTATTGTTTGTAGATTTTTTGATGATGGCCATTCTGACTGGTGTGAGGTGATACCTCATTGTAGTTTTGATTTGCATTTCTCTAATGATTAGTGATGTTGAGCATCCTTTCATGTGTTTGTTGGCAATCTGTATATCTTCTTTGGAGAAATGTCTGTTTAGGTATTATGCCCATTTTTGGATTGGGTTGTTTTTTTGACACTGAGCTGCATGAGCTGCTTGTATATTTTGGAGATTAATCCTTTATCAGTTGCTTCATTTACAAACATTTTCTCCCATTCTGAGGGTTGTCTTTTCGTCTTGTTTGTAGTTTCCTTTGCTGTGCAAAAGTTTTTAAGTTTCATTAGGTCCCATTTGTTTCTTTTTGTTTTTATTTCCATTTCTCTAGGAGGTGGGTCAGAAAGATCTTGCTGTGATTTATGTCATACAGTGTTCTGCCTATGTTTTCCTCTAAGAGTTGTATAGTGTCTGGCCTTCCATTTAGGTCTTTAATCCATTTTGAGTTTATTTTTGTGTATGGTGTTAGGGAGTGTTCTAATTTCATTCTTTTACATGTAGCTATCCAGTTTTCCCAGCACCACTTATTGAAGAGGCTGTCTTTTCTCTGTTGTATATTCTTGCCTCCTTTATCAAAGATAAGGTGGCCATATGTGTGTGGGTTTATCTCTGGGCTTTCTATCCTGTTCCATTGATCTATATTTCTGTTTTTGTGCCAGTACCATACTGTCTTGATTACTGTATCTTTGTAGTATAGTCTGAAGTCCAGGAGCCTGATTCCTCCAGCTCCGTTTTTCTTTCTCAAGATTGCTTTGGCTATTCGGGGTCTTTTGTGTTTCCATACAAATTGTAAAATTTTTTGTTATAGTTCTGTGAAAAATACCATTGATAGTTTGACAGGGATTCCATTGAATCTATAGATTGCTTTGGGTAATGTAAAAAAATAAATAAATGAAATAGATAACTAATAAGAACCTGCTGTATAAAAAATAAATAAATAAAATTTAAAAAATAAAAATAAAAACATGTTGCCACATAAGTGAAATATAGCAGTTAAAGGCTGCATGTTAATTTCAAGATTTGTTAGCGCAGAGATAATAAACTTACAAAAAAAAAAAAAACTCAGAACTTTAACTCTTTACTTATAAACTATGGCCCTGACATGTACCATTTCATGTTTTTCACCAGTTCCCACAGACCTCAGACAGCTTAACACATTCACAGTGTTGCAAACCTCTGCAAGCTCAAGGCTTAATGCCTGGAGATTGGGAGTGAAAGGGTCACCTGAAAACATCAGTTGAAAACTGAGAAAACCAGAGCCAGTTAGAAAGATATGCTTCCAATTACTGA
This sequence comes from Monodon monoceros, assembly GCF_005190385.1. Classification (NCBI taxonomy): domain Eukaryota; kingdom Metazoa; phylum Chordata; class Mammalia; order Artiodactyla; family Monodontidae; genus Monodon; species Monodon monoceros. The sequence goes on from NW_021703771.1 coordinate 61,766,654, forward strand.
GGGTCAAGTTGAACCCACAGTCCCACAAGAGTCACAAAGTCAACCTAAGGAAATAGGAACAAAATTTATCTAGTTTAAAAAATTTGAAGGGAATATACAAATGTTAAAATAGATGTGTTGGAACTCTGAGATTACTGGTGATCTTTTTTTTTCCAAAATGCCCTTAATATCGTTACATTCTTTTTACAATTAAACCGATTCATCCACCTGAAAAAGGGAGAGGGGTGTTGTTATAAAAAATAAAACCCTGCAAGAATCCAGAGCACATGAAGCTACAGAATTGAAGGGGAGGGGGAAGGGCATCAACATCAACAGAAATGCAGCCTCAGCCTCTTTGGATCCAATGCCCTATCAAGTAGGAAATTCTGCAGATGCAATTCAAAAGGAATAGACCCCCAACCAAAATCCTAATCCTGGGACCCAGCTTGCTAAATTCTGGCTAGGAAGAAATTTGCCAGGCACCTGTTAAAGACATTTTGAGCCCCCAGAGAAAAGCATTCACATTATTAAGCACACAACCTAGATTTGCAAGACAGACTTGATTTCAGAGATTCTATTCTCTTGTTGTCATGAGAACACACTTATTTTGTCAGATCATATGTCCTGATTTTCAGCTCAGGAAAATGTGGTTACCATAGATACCTGTTTTTAAAATGGGATGGGGATTGAATGAAAAGGAAAATCCCATGGATGCTACACCAGCACACCAATAAAGAGAAAGAGGTGATTATAAAACAACCCTTAGTAGATAAATCTTTCTGTCTCTGTTCCACATCTCCCAGCTCTGTAGGTTCAAGGCTGGGAGGTGTGGTGTGCATAGGTAGATCAGACTAAACTGGAAAAACCCAAACAGATCAACAGAATCTAATGGGAACTGTGGGCTCCAGGCTCCCAGACAAGGATTTTTCCAGTGGGTGCTAAATAATGCAGCTAGTTCCTCCATTCTGATTACCCTGGGATTGAAAATGTCCCCTCTCTTTTTCCTTTCCCAATCCACAGTGAGGATTTCCTGAGAGCCATCTCAGGCTTAGACCTGATTTTCTGTTTAAGTAATTCATATTTACCCAAGTGAGACAGGGATTTAATATCCACCCCCCACACACACCCATATTCCTCCCCTCTCCCCATCAAACTCTACATTTTAAAAAGAAGGCATTAAATCAGGGCTTCCCTGGTGGTGCAGTGGTTGGAAGTCTGCCTGCCGATGCAGGGGGCGCAGGTTTGTGCCCCGGTCCGGGAAGATCGCACATGCCGCGGAGCGGCTGGGCCCGTGAGCCATGGCCGCTGAGCCTGCGCGTCCGGAGCCTGTGCTCCGCAACGGGAGAGGCCACAGCAGTGAGAGGCCCGCGTACCGCAAAAAAAAAAGAAGGCGTTAAATCAAATGAATCTCTAATTGGTGCAGCCTATAGAAAGATGAGGAGAAAGAGGCTTTCCTTCAATCCCTGTGTACTCTGAAGCCATCATTTCTCCCCTGCCCCACTCCCACCACTCCAGGAAGACAATATCCCGGCAAAGTCAGGCTCTACATCACTTGAATAGAAGAGGGAGGTTTGCACAAATACACAAGGAACCTATGGGGCAGGCTCCCAAGTGCAGAAGCCTTTCTTCATGTGAAAAACTGCCTCATGGTGTTTCTTCAGACTTTAAAATCACTCTTCTATCTCCTATAAGAGGTCTTTATATCTGACGAGTAGAAATACAGAGGTGTAATTCCAGAGTAATTTCAGGAAGAAAATGAGTTGATTTTTAAGTACTGGATTTTTAAATGTGGGATTTGTAACTTTTTTTATACTTAAGGTAAACCTGATAAATATTCACAACTTAAACTTTAGAATAGTATAATATTGCACACTATCTTTTTAGATACCTAATATCTAATCTCTCTTAAGATGAAAGATATCAAAATTAGATATGGAGATTGTGAAGGAGGTGAAGAAAATTCAAGAATAGCAAGCAAGGACATTCCAAAATGAAATCCTTTCTTGCTGACTCCCTGTATGACCTTATCAAGATGTAGACAGTAAGTCACTGGCTTAACCTTCCTCCTCAGGTTCAGGTAATCTAAAATAATCTTATACTATTCAAATCATATTTCACATCTGATGAGATGATGCAGGCATGTACAATAACATTTTGCTTTGCTGCATTCTTTTTTCATCTCTATAGCATCCTCAAAGGCCAAGTATCTGCTGTTCGTCCAATAAAAGGATAATCAAATCAAGCCTTATAATTCACATGCCTGTAAACATACAGGGTTAGTTGTTGGAAGATTTCGTTAGCTGAAAAACACTTGCCTTTTCTCCCCATACCTACATCTCAGGGAAATACAATAAAACCTAAATATATCCAAATTTGTGATGAGTCCAGTTATTCCAGCCTAGACTGGAAGTTATCTTTGCTTTAATACATCATGTTTAATATGGAAGGCACATTAACAGTGAAACATGGTTAGAAAGCAGCAAGGCTAAAATAATTAAGAGAACAGACATGCAAACAAAGAAGTCTCATATCAATCCATCTTATCTAGTCATTCAAGCAGAACATTTATGCAGGTAAAAATCTGTATTGAAGACGAATGAACTTTTATTGCCTACACCTAGTTGTTTAACATAATTGAAAGTAAGACAAAACTGTGAAATGATAACCCTGAAAAAATACCCTACGGAGTAGATGTATCAATTCTTCAGATGGTCTAAATCAACGAGGTGCCCCTTCCTGGTATCATTTGATCTTTCCTCCCATCCCCCACCCACCCTCCTTAGTTCTAGCACAAACTTTTTTTTACTTTTTTCTTTATATGTCTTCTCCCTTCTTCAAATAATAATAGCCAATATTTATTGAGTGTTTATTATGTGCCAGGAGCTTTCTAAGCATCTTCACGTGTGTTAAGTCATTTGATTGTCATAACAACCCTATGGGTTTGGTACCCTTCTTAACGCCTTTTTACAACTGCAGAAACTGAGGCACTGAGAGGTTAGATGCCAAGCCCAAGGTGACATATCTTATGCTTCGACACTGAGGGCAAGGACTGCATCTTGGTGGCCTTCTTACGCACGGGCCCAGCACATCGTGGGCCCAGTCATGTTTGTTAGGGAGGAAGAAGTAGGTCTTACTGCCCTGCTGGTGATGAGCTTGGCCTTGCCTGTTCCAGGTTTCATGACCTACATCGTGGAGCCCCTCTTCCGTGAATGGGCCCGTTTCACGGGACACAGCGCCCTGTCTGAGAGCATGCTAAGCCACCTGGCGCACAACAAAGCCCAGTGGAAGAGGCTGTTGCCCAACCAGCGCAGAAGCAGCAGCGGTGGCGGTGGCAGCGGCAGCCCAGACCACACCGGCCCAGGGACCGAGGCTGAGGGGCAGACCGTGACCGAAGGCGACGCCCCGTAGTGCCAGCCAGGCCTGCCCCCTGCTCTGCACACTGAGAGTGCCAGCCTCCTCGCGCAGAGGCCTCTGGGAGGGCAGATGCTCTGAGGGGCTCTTGCCGGTAAACCCAGCCCCTGTCTGGGTGTCGTCCTGGGGCTCTTTGGAACGCCACCCTCCTCCCGCTCACCTGCCTCCCTCCTTTTTCCAAGTGTACAGAAGCCATCCATCACCTCAGCATTAGCTGCCGAAATAAGCAGCTCCATTCCGCCACGAGGGAGCTGATTCCAGGGGCCGGCTTGGCCCTCGAGGTGAAGACTGGGGAGTAAGAAAGAGGTGCTCCTGCCGTGGGCCCCTCGGGTCCTGGGTCACACTGAGACAGGCGGCACTTCCTAAGTCCAGAGCATTTTTAGCGTTGGCCCTCGGACTGCTGATCTGCATGACAAAAACACCAGCATATTTGGAACTCCAAGGATATTGGTTTCAGGTGCAAGAGCACAAATGAGAGCGTGAGAGAAAGTACCTTCTATTTTAATAATAATTATTATTATAAAAATAATAATAAATCTTTTTAACTTTTCTATTTTATGCACTAGACAATGGATCTAAGACTATGGGCAAACATTACTCAATGTACCCAAACTCGAACAGGGGGTTCACTGTTTTCTTACGGACTTTATGCCACTTTGGGTCAGAGATTTGGCATCTTCTCAATTAAGAAACCACGTTTCCTATCCGATCCAAGGGGAAGGTGCTGTACAGTTCATTCCTTTGCACCATTTGCCAATCTGTCTTTTATCGATAACTCAGATTCAGTGACATGTTTATATTCACACCTGTACATTCTCTGTAAATATCAAGCGCTACTGATTCCCATGCCAAAATACATGAGTATTATGGGATTGCTACCTGTATAAACAATGGCACTGTGAACAGAATACTGTTTGTTAGTTTTAATACAAGAGAATGCATTTGTAAATATGGTATAGAGTTTATTAATATACTATTGTTTGCAGATAAAGGCCTTAACTTTAAACATCTTTCATCTTCTGAAAGCTGCCCAACTTAAATCCTCACAGATGTCCTTCTGAACTGCCTTCCCATGTCCATCTTTATGCTTTCCAGCTAAGGTCACAAAGCAAAACTGAATAAAGTCTTTGAGGAAATATTTTGGAAACTTCACATGCATTCCGCTTGAGACCATAGTGTTTAATCTGTGGCACCAAGCATTGTTTCCTCAGATGAACAAGACCCTTCAGCAAGCCTGAAGTCACTTTCAACACAGCGATGTTGCACTCTGTTTTAACAAGCCAGCTGATAAGCTTGTGTTTATACGACTCTTGTCATGGACATGGCAGTGTGTCAGCCTCGCGGGACACATAGCAGGTCTCACAAACCTTCCGTGGCCCCATCATCTATCCATCAGGGACTTCCCTGCTCCCCTAGCATGCTGTCGTCTGTTCTGGCTACAGTACCAAAGCATCTCTGGTTTATGGTTGGCGTGCATTTCTTTGGTTTATGGTTGGCGTGCATTTCTTTGGTGTCAGTAGTAACTGGATTTTCCTTTTTCCTTCATTTCATGTGAACAACTACGCAACTGTTTAGCAGACGTTAACATAACTTAAGGAAAGAAAATATTTCAGTTGTCTGATAGAATTTACCTTCCTGGGTAGGTTTTTGTTGCCATTTTTTCTGCATATACTTGGCCGGAAAATCAATTTATTACAGCATTCTTCTCTAGTCAGCTAAACTCTGTGCATTTTCTTTATAAGTTCTATCATAACTAATGTTAGATGAAAATTGGCAATGCCCCCTTTCTTTTTACCTTAAACAATGTGGTAGTGGGAGAATGATACTATGATTGTTTCTGCCACTATCAAGGTGTTTCGCAAGCTGATAGAATGTCAGCTTCCTCTCATTTCCTAAGTGCAACTCTTTTTTTTTTTTCTTTCCTCCTAACGTACAAATGAAATGTTAGAAACTTGACTGGATTGTATTAAGTTCCTGCAGAAAGACTGAGGCTTGCAGAATAAAGGTTTAGAGGAAATTTGGAAAGTTAGTTGTACTTTCATTAAAGCAGAAGAGATTGTCAGATGGTACTAAAGAAAGTGTGAAAACTTCATGAAATGGGTGGATGATAAGTTGAAATTATTGATATGGGTAAGAAAGGAAGTTGTGAAAACTTAACACTAACTTTGGGTTTTTTCCTGTAATAACTATGAACTGACACATGATTTTTTATTGCTTTAATACTCTGAAGCTCTCAGCTTGGTGAAGCCCCGAAAGAGAATGTATTGAATGTATTTCTGCTTCCAAACCTCTCTTATTTTGGTTTGGTTTGGGCTTTTGAGTAGTCTATTTTTAATGTACATGAGATCAAATCAAGGAAAGCAATTACTGGGGAAGATACAGTAGAGATAAGAAAGAAGATGCTATTTTAGCTAATGGAGCCTCTACTTTGAGTTTAGGAAATGGACTTTGTTTAAACTATATTTATATAATAATTTAAATAAATAAGACTGGACGTGGTTTTAGTAGTTCCAAATTTATAGGACAAAAGTGTATTAGGTCTTGAAGAAGAGCTCACAGAGAAAACTACCAAATATCTAACAGTTGAGCCTATGAAGCAGCTACTAGTACAATACAAATTTGAAGTAAAATGAGATGTGATGCATAAACTAGATACATTTGTCTCCTTCTTTCAACCATCTGGAGATTTCTTGAGTTTCTCACTTTTTGACCAAAAAAAAAAAAAGAAAAAGAATATGAAAACTCTTTTTTTTCCTGCCTACTGGTGGCTCTCTAGCAATATTTCAATAGAAGGTGTCCAGTGTCCAATTACTAGTTAAGACACAGCTGTTGGATTATCCGTGGGCTTTATCTTCACATTCTTTTTCTCTTAGTCCCTGGACCATCAAGAGCTGACTTTCCGAGTTTAATTCCTTCAATGCTTGAGAAGAAAGGAATCAAAAAGCTATTTTTAGTAAGTGAAAGCTAAAGTTAAAATCAAATTAAGAGAGAGAGAATAGATATCACTGCCAGGCCTGATAGGCAAAGCCTTTTTCTTTTTACAGCACCTGTGAACGGTCAGAACCTTGTTCCTGGAACGCTGACCTCCCCATAACTCCCTGCTAGGCTGAGTGAAAATCCTGCTCTGTTTCTACCTGCCTAAGGCTTCCCGCAATGGGATGTGGAGCGTGTCCTGCAAAGCTGTCACCAGGTAGTGCTTCCTACAAGCCAGACTTGTTTTGTAACTTTTCTCATGTTGAATCAGATCTGCTCACTGATTTGAACATTGGTTATGAGCTTGTATCTCACTGTATTTCTTATGCTTTGTTCTTTTACGCAAACCCTTACAATTGTGTTGTTTTGTGTACACACGTGAGGTTTGGAAAAAAAAAAAAAACACCTTGTGAATTTTTGCTCAAAATGTGGCCGAAATATCCATTGGCATGTCTAGATAAACAATTAAAAATAAAGATAATTTCTTAAAAATATTGCAATATGAAAATATTCTGATTCTCACCAGGTAACATGTTACCAGCCAACCAATCAGATTCAAGGTCAAGGTCAAGAGCACAGATGCAGCCATGATCCATGGGACTCATTCCACCAGGGGCTGCAGAAACAGCCATGTCCATGAAGCCATCATTTGCCAGTTAGTACCAAGATAGGGAAAAAGGGCCACCATTCAGCTCTGCATTTCCCCTGAGTTCTGATATTTTTCTGATCCACATTTGTCAAATTCATATATGAATGAGAATGAGGTACAATGTTTTAGGTTGTGGAAACATAGTGGACTTACTTGTGAAAACTATGGTCTTGCATTTCAGGATTGAAAGCCAGCAAGAACAATAGAACAGTTCAGGCAGGACAACTGAGTGTCTAAATCTATCTGGAAATAGAGGAGAAAAAAAAAAACCCACCAACCATGGTTCCCAGGAACAGTCTTATATCTTTACATAGTCTCCTCATGTTCATTTTGTTAAGATTTGTATTCAGAATCTCACTGATACCCTAATGCTTCTCCATGTCTGAATGCAAAGTCACTTTTTTCATTTGTCCACACTCCATATCATCCAATTAAAATCAAAAGTGGGACCCCAGGGCTTCCCTGGTGGCGCAGTGGTTGAGGTCGCCTGCTGATGCGGGAGACACGGGTTCGTGCCCCGGTCCAGGAGGATCCCACATGCCCGCAGAGTGGCTGGGCCCGTGAGCCATGGCCAATGAGCCTGCGCGTCCGGAGCCCGTGCTCCGCAACGGGAGAAGCCACAGCAGTGAGAGGCCCGCGTACCGCAAAAAAAAAAAAAAAAAAAAAAAAAAAAAGTGGGACCCCCCCCCCAGTGGTTTCCCAAGTAAAGGTCAGACATGACTTTCAAATGTACCCAGGAACCTAGCAGACACATCGTCAAATAGGCCAAGCCTATGTAAGCAACTGAATTTAAATCAACGAATTTTTTTTAAAGAAAAATCTTTTATTGCAATAAATATAGTATATGCTGTTTCATACCAAAGAGGCAAAATAGAGCTATTTATTCGTATTTATATTTAAAGTATATTTTTAAAGAATAGTTCAATTGGCAAATTTTTATTATCCAATCAAATATTAATATTAAAAATGACAGAAAATGTCTTAAGTGTGAAAATCTACGTGGTGCCAATAAGCAAAATATTTTGTAGTGTCCTTTAATCTGTTTTGTGTGTATGTATGTGTGTGTGTGTGTGTGAATTTCCATAATACAGAAAAACATTGGCATTCGTTCTTCTCTTTGGTAATGTATGTTCATTTGTGTAAAACTATAAATTTCAACAAACAATATTTGTTGCTCTCAGTCTCTCACAAAATATCTTTTTATTTACATGTAGAAACGTAAGCAAGTAAGTGTATTTGTACAAGCTGTTTTGCTACGTCACACAGTCAAAAATTTGGAAAACAGAATTCACTAAAAAGAAATTTCCGTTTGACAATTGTTAACTCCTGTAGACTCTTATGAGACCATGGTCTTTCAAGTCAAGGGTCTATATTCCTTTCAGCTTACTGCAACATTGCTTGATTTAAACTTTGTCATGATTGCAATATTGGTCACTGCCATAAAGTAGGAAATTCAGGGGAAAAAAGAATCTATTTATTGTGTAAAAGGTGTTGACCTAGGATTGTAACACACACATGAACTATACAGGGATAAGTAAAAGCAAATGCCATCTGGGCAGTCAGAGTGATTCCATAACTGTGTAGCCTTACCCCAGTGAAAACAGGATTGGAAAAATTAGGACTATCACAACCAAAGTCAGTAACCTTGTGAGATCAGCAAGCCACAATTGCCTTTTCCGCATTGGAAATTGGAATAATGTAAATCAACAAATACTGATTGAGGATCTACTATGTGCCAGAGGTTGGGCTAGATACTTGGGATATAAAAAGACCCAATCCCTCCAGAGCGTTCAGACTTGTGTCAGAGATTGGCACTACCAGTGAACTCTTCTTAGAGATTTCATGAGGACATCTGTGAGGGCTTACCTCCTGGAGAACAATGTAATATAGTGCAGATAAGATGTGGAGACAAAAGTGGTCCCAGTCTTGGTTCTGTCACTAACATATTCTGTGACTTCAGGCAAGTTACTGAACCTCTACAAAATTATTTCTAGACAATAATGGTTTTGTTATGGTTTTGGTGTTGTTTCTGGTTTTGTTACGGCAATTAAAGGAGATTGCATACAAAAAGCACCTAGCACTCTGTCTGGTACGTGGTAGGCTTTTCAGAGACACAAGTTCCCTCCTGTTAAATTATAAGATGCTTTACAAATAGCCATTCACACGTGGTAAGAATGTGGAGAATATATGGAGAATAATGTAGTAAAGAGATGCTAGTAATCTTACACTGGGAAGACAAACTCATTTCTATATATTTTTTTAAAACAGATTGATTAGTTTATGTACTCATTTATTGGCAAGACTGGGTAAAAAGATTACTCAATGAAAACTCTTGCCTCAACTACAGCCTACTTTTCTGTTTAGTCCTCTGTATTTTAGAGTAGAAGATAGTGTATCTTTTGTTACCAGTTTTGTCAGAAATTTCTGTGAAGGAAACAGCTCCTAAGAACAAAATATGAGGCATTTATCTCCCTTTCATCTGTGCCACCAAAGCCCCAGATCCAGCTGGTGATAGCTCTGGTCCTCTGCGTCAGTCCCCAAAAAGTTTGCTGGGCTTTCACAGGCTCTGCAGGAGCAGGCATGGGCTGGTGCTTCCAGGATACGCTTGGTTCACTCATTCACACATCTCCAAATGTGTTCTCAGCTAAAGCTTACTGCCTGCCCTAGAGCAGGACGGAATGCAGAGGCATTTCCTAACAACGTGTCCGAGGAGGGAGAAGACTCCGTCCTGCCTCCGTGGGAATGTAATAGACAAACATTTGAATAATGACTAAATGAGGAGCTTTTAGCTGTGAAACAGTCCATGATTTTTTTTTAAGTAAACCAGAGAGATTATTAGACAAATTTTAAGTTTTAGCTGATATGGTTTGCAGATGCATGATTGCCTTGCTTAGTTAGTCATCTAAGCAACAGTGTATTTTTGATTCAATTGCCTGAAATACTTTAAATTCTAGTATTGCAAGTGCTGATTTAATCTCCAATAATTTTTTCCTTTTAAGGAAGTGGTACGGTAGAGTTTCAAAAGTGAAGGCTTTGGAGTCAGACAGACCAGAATTCAAATCCCTCATTATCACATGCTGTTTAACCCCAGGAAGTCAGTTTAACTTCTCTGTGCCTCCATTTCCAAATGTATAAATCCAGGGGAACACCTACCTCCCAGGGCAGTGTGAGGTCAAAATTAGAGGACATAGATAAACATATAGCATGGGTTCTAGCAGAAAGAGGGTACTCAGCAAATATAAATTCTTACATCATTTAAAGAACAAAAATCTACAAAGTGGGAGTTGGGATATGACTTTTGCTTTCTCTAGGTTGTACTTTTTTGTGCAAAAGAAAACGCAAGACCCATTACTAGACATTGAGCATGATTATATATACAGGTGACCAGTTTGACTATAAAACAATCCTTATAATATGGACAAAATATTGTAAAAAATGATTATAGAGGAAGACAGTGTCCCTTGGGTACTAAGGATACACTAATAAGACCAGGGACAAATAAGGAACTGTCTTTTCTGACTGTAAAGTAAGTACTCCTCAGCCCAACCAGAGAGAAACAGTCTGTCAAGCCTTTCCTAGAGGTAATGATAATACAACCCGGTTATTTAGTTAACAAACAAAACTTGATACACTGTCAAGTTTTTCATGAATTCCAATTATATCCTGTAAATTCTGTCCATAGAAATTTCCAGTGGCCCTTCCTCTTGTAGTATTAGATTCTGGCCACTGACAGCAGAGGTGGAGAATCCAGGGGAGTCTCTGTAAATAGATGATCCTAAAATAGATTCTCTTCTCCCAAACTATGCTTGATAATGCATATGCTAAAAGATGCTAAGTATTCCTTGAAAAAAAAATGGCTTCATAGCCAAAGATATTTGAGAAACAATGGATTAAACACCCAGGCTCCTCTCCTGCATGCTTCTCTGAACCTCCCAGATGCTAATGCACAGTTCCAAGAAGACAATATAAATGATATTGTTTGGATCTAATTTCGGTTTCATATCATGAAGGATTCCTTGACCACAACCCACAATGATCTCCCTGTTTATCATTTGCTTTAGTTTTGTCAGTGATTATTAGTTATTTATTATTGATATGTGTGTGTATTTTCTGCCCAACTTGAGATTTAATATAACATTGTGGTTAACTTGCTTGAGTTTGTGGCTTGAATTTACCACTTACTAGGTGTCTGACCTTGGGCAAGCTTCCAAACTTTTTGTGCCTCAGTTTCTTTATCAGTAAAATGATGATAGAAAGTAATACCTATTTCATAGAGTTTCTGAAGATGGAAAGATTTCATGCATATAAAGCACTTGGAACAGTGCCTGGCACACAGAAAGCACTCAATTAAGTATTAGCAAAACCCAACATCTCCCTCACCCCCTTATCTACAAGTTCCTTGATAACAGGAATAACTATCCTTTTTAATATATTCTCCACAGTGTAGTACAGAAAGTACAAAACAAATGTTTTTTAAATGAAAAAACACATTTTTGACTGATAAATTGAAAATCATATCAGAAAAATATGTTAACATTTAAATCCAAACAAACAAGTTCCTATTGGAACAATAAATGTCCCGATAATTTGAATGCAGATGTTGTTTTTTGATTTTGCTGATTTCTATCCAGTAGACTTGCTTTGTTTCTAGGAACATGACTTAGGAAGACAACAGGTTTTCTCCTCCCAGTTTATGAGCCTACTCTTCTGAGTGGTGAGGGCAAAGATAATTCCCCTGAAAAAACTTGATGCCCAAAGATTTCTAGTTTTTTCCCATCCAAATAGAAAAAAACCTACAGAAGGACCACTAAATTACTTCCTTTGCAGAGCTAATAAGCTTTGCAGAGCTAATAAAAGTAATACACAATCCAAGAAAAGACAGAGATAAATCCCAACCCTCATCTTTACAAAGGAACATGAGAGCAGCAGATGAATCTCCTATTTTATCTTTGTTTCAAGCACTTGCAATCACACATAACTGACTCCTGCTTTTTTTTTTCCCAGGAAGCAACTACATATGCATTTTTTAAGTTGTCAGCAAAGTATGCCTAAGGGATCAAAATGAAGGGTCAGTTCTTGGGGTTATTTATCCCTTTCCACTTCCCACTGTTACATTTTTGTTTGGACCTTTCTAACCAGAGAGTCAGACTTAACATATCAATGGACTTTCATCCACACTTGAAGAAAAATAACTTATAAATGCAAACAAAATACCAACGGTATCACATACTAGCATAAGTGAGAAATATATTCTAGAATTACAGACGAATTTTCAAGTGTTAACCTGACTGACTTGGGGAAGAACAAAAAGTTCTGATAGATCTTTCAATTCTCAGGTTATGTAACATGATGTGAAATAGTTCTTAGATGCTTCTACTGACTTTAGTTACTAAAAATGTATCAATCATCTCACTAAAAGTTTACCAAAAAATAACTTTTTGCAACTGAAGCTTTCTTGATCTTAAACTCTAATGGGAAGGCTGAGATTTTTTTTTCACTCTGATCAACTTTCACTTTAACAGCAGGTTTCCAGTTCTTAGTATGATTGAGGGAACATTTAACTCTACCAACCACCTACATAAGAGCCAGGCAGACAGCCAAAGGCCATTGCCCTGATGGTGATCGCAGTCTCTACACAGTGAATCCCGGAGGCCCCAGTACCAGCCTCTGAGCAAGATGAGATGAGAAGAGCCTCCAATGAGGGAAGCAGCCCACAGAGCAAGGGCTGTGTGCCGGCCTCAGTCTGCGGAGAGTTTGGGTCTGTGCAAATGTCACGGAAAATTGCCTTGGGATTAAGGGGGAAGGGGAGGACACCTGACTTGAATATGTTAATAAAGTTTTATTGGGGCCAGAAAACAAAGCACGGAGCAAGCAATGACTGGACATAGTCCTTGTTTCTTCCTTGTTATATTTAGAGCTGTTTTAGGGACACAAATTTTTTACACATGGTTGGCAAAGGCTCTGACCAGATGGCAAGTATATCATTCAACTTTGTCCATATAAAACAAATCACTTGTAAAAAGTGATATTTGAGGCTTAATTTCGCTTCAGAAACAATAATAATAGAGCCTATTTTGCAGCTTTGGAGTGAGAATTAGAGCTAATGTACTCGGAGTGCTTTGCACACTATTTTGTATACTATTGCCACTTAGTAGCTTTTATCAACTAAAAACACTGGTGGAGCTATGCTCCGTTTGCTGCAAGAGGTTATTCAATTCTTCTAACTCAAATGAGGCTGTCGATGGAGACAGGAGGCAAGGAGGAGAAATGGCAAGGTGAGTGAGCTTGTATTGATTGTTCTTTAACATGTGAAGGAAAATAAGCATTTAAGGAAGAATAACCAAGCAGAAACAAAATTACTACTCCCCTGCTGTATCAGTGTCCTAGGGCTGCTGTAGCAAATTACCACAAGCCGGGTGGCTTAATACAACAGAAATTCAGTCTCTCACAGATCTGGAGGCCGAAGCCTGAAACCAAGGTGTTGTCGGAGCCTGCGTGCTCTAAAGGCTCCAGAAAAGAATCCTTTCTTGTCTCTTCTAGCTTCTGGTGGTTTCCAGGTGTTCCTTGGGAAACAAGTCATGGGATCAGGATCCACCCTAATCTAGTCTGACCTCATCTTAACCAATAACATCTACAAGACCTTATTTCCAAGGAAGGTCACATTCTGAGGTTCTAGGTGGACATGAATGTTGTGGGGAAGGGGGCTGCTGCCTGCTCAGCCTTGACACTCCTCACCCATCCACCCTGTGCTTTACCTCCCATGGCATCGTCCCCAACACACACACACACACACACACACACACACACACACACACACACACAGCACCTACACGTCTTCCAGATTTCCCCTGAGTGAGGCTACTGGGACAGATTGCTTCAGGTTTGAGATATGGTTGTTTTTGCATATTTGGGGGGAAAGTCTGGAGAAGTCTTACAGGAAGGAGGATCAAAAGCACATCTTTGTTTCTTTCTCCTATATTCTTCCCTTACTAATTCAGATCTGTCTTAGAAAAAAAAAAAAGTAAAAGTCTTGAAAATCCCTCTAGCGTCTGCCATCTGGAGATGACAATGTTATTCTTATTCCACATTTCAGCTTCTTCACTCTCATCATCATTAATGTTCCAGATACTCCAATCTATTTATTCATTTATTCTTTTGGAAGCAAAGCAATTAGATGTAAGGACAGATCCAGGAGCATTGGCCACAGGAGTGGGTAGCTTCAGGACATGGAGGAGAAAGTTAATGTAGATAAGAAAAAAAAGGACCTGGTGGCAGATGAGTTATCGACTTGGTAATAAAATCGTGACACACAGGATGATGGCAGGACTTGGGGTGAGAAGCCTGGGACCTCTCCAGTAACTGAAATAGAGAATATGGAACATCAGTGATGGCAGAGACGAGGGGGTGGTACTGCTACATGTCAAGAACCCCAGGAGGAAGAGTTTTAGAGTTTTTGATCCCTTAATGAGGGTAGAGAAATAATGGTCGAGAAATGGCAGTAAGATGTAAGGGGGAACTGATCCTATTTCCCAACACTGACATGAAGGACAGTTGGCAACGAATGGCCTCCATTTGAGAGGCATCTTGAAAGCAGAGTCTTGGGGGTGGGACAGTTTTTCTATTGAAGCATAAAGGATAAAGGAATGTCAGGTGCAGAGATAGAGTGCATAATTGTGTGTTTATCCTATTCTGGGAGCTCCAGAGAACATAATATAAGGGTCAGGAAGGAGGACTCTGGTAAAAGAAGGTTAGATCAAAAGAACATGGGGTATGAGGCAATGGAAGAAGATAATGAATGGAGGAAGCATTATTCTTAGGTGGTAAAACAGGTGGGGGAGGGTGGGTTAAGCCGGACATTCAACTGCCCAGAGAACTGGTCTGAACATTCCCTTTGTGGCTGAAAGGAGACCCTCAGGGATTTACAGAGTCCTCCTAGATCCACTTCCAAGCCTTAGGGGAAAGGGGAGCCCGGAGCTCTTGGACGAGGTGACTTATGGTCTGGATTGACTGTGATGGTCCCAGGGAGGTTCTGGGCATCAGCAATTTACATGCAGTTACCCAGAGAGTGGTTAGGGGCTCCAAACCCAGAGAACCTAGGCTAGGCAGGGGTGGTGGGATCAGGCTCTTTAAGAAACAGCAATGACCTGGAGATCTTGGCATACAACCAGCTCTGCTTCTTCTCTGGGGACTCCAAGCCCAGCAATACTACTGTTATAGATTCTGTGTGTAGTCTGGAGGCAGAGATAGGGTCTGTAGCTAACACTTTTTAAGTCTCCTTTGTACTATGTCTCCAGAGATCAACTGTGAGCCCAGGCAGCTTGCTGTAATAGGAAGGGTCATCAAACCTGCCAGTTTTCTGGATGAAATGGAAAGGTATATAGTAAGTCTGAAAAATTGAAAGAAATTTACCCCTGACCAAGCAAGTGGGCCACTCTTTAATGATGGAGAACATCATGTAGCAGCAAGGACTAAAAGAGGATACTAATAAGTAAATGATTTTTGATAAATACTTACATTGGAAATGCATGTAATCCCTTTGTAAAGTATAAATCAAGCAACATCCATATTTTAATCTAAGTTCAGGGTCCTGTGCCCGGCCACATTCAGTTCAGGGAGAAAAAGAGCCCCAGATAATAGCTGGGAAAAAATGGCTCCACTCAAGCCCTCTTACGTTTAATCAGAGTTGGCTCTCAAAAAGCAATGGAGAACATGAAGAGAAAGAGATTGCTTAGACAGCAACCCCGTGTACAGTGATTTCTTATTAACATTTAATTTAAGAAAGAGGCCATTCTTGAAATTTGAGAACTTGCTAGAAAATATCTCTTTTTCCCTGGAAGTGATCTTGCTGCCCAGAAGCCTTCAAGCCTTCCTGGAATTTTTATTTAGAATCCCAGAGAGTTCAGTCAAGATTTTCCAATGCAACCACATCTTCTGCTAACATTATGTGCAGAGGCCCTCTTCCTCCTAGAATCACAGGGTCTATAATCCAATATTCTCTAGAAATGAAAAAGTTATATGGTAATTCTACTACCAACAACAAGCACCAATTTCAACTACAGTGTAATTTCCAAATCAAGACCCAAGTCGGTAATCATTACACTGAAATACAATGTACTGAAGTTATACTAGGACGTTGGATTAGTCCAAAAAAGCGTTGGTAGAAAAATAGAGGATGGCTTTAGATGGCTACTACCGTTTCTCACGCACCCAAAGAATGCAACATTTGAGATGTAACTCTTCCCTTCCCCCATCCCCCCATGATTAATGATTAATGAGCAGTTGTGTACCACTCCAGTGATTTCTAGTGGTGATCAGTGGAGACGCAGCATAGAGGAGGGGTTACAGGCAGATTGCCTGAACTGGAATTCTGGCTCAGCCACTTACTAGCTGTTTACCCCTTGAAGGGTTTCTTAATCCCTCTGTGTCCCTGTTACATCAATGGGGTAATAACAGTACCGCACATGGGTTTGTTACAAGGATCAAGGGAGTGTGGATCACATACCAGCAGCTTAATAAGTTTTTTCATTGTTAAATGGTCATATGAACAGGAAACATGAAAACATGCTCTCCTGACCTTCTCACCTTGCTCAGAGCTTAAGAAGGGAGGGTTACTGTATGCAACGTTTTCAGTATATATTTCAGTTTTTGCTTCCATGGTAGATGTTGCAAGATTACTGTCTTAACTTTGGGGTCGATGCTTCCAGATACCTGTCTTCCCTGAAACTGTCTGATTCATCTCTTCAAACCCAGAATAGATCAAAATGTCTAGCAGATAATAGGTCCTCCAAGAATGATTGTTCAGCTAAATGGAACCTCAGACAAAATAGTCATAGAAGACTTAGGCTATCAAAAGGAGAAAGGGTGCAAAAAAAAAAAAAAAAAAAAAAAAAAAAAAGGAAATATCCAGGAGCGGCCAACCAAGGAGTGGGCAGAGCAACCTGTAAACCAACACTTGGGAGCAGAACTGTAACTCCAGCTCCTGTTTCAAGTATCTCCTACCCGATCATGTTCCCTTCATCATCGTTTGCCCATGCTGGTAAAGCATAATCACTAAGCTGCTTAGAACAGAGCCATAAAAGTTACTAGGAATAAATGAGGCAAACTTCCAACGTCTTGGTGAGATGGGAGCAAAAGCACAACATTTGGAAGAGTCCCAAACAAGACACAGACAGCAACTGCCAAGGAGAATGGAGCCCTCTCTGTCTTAATGAGGACTCTATGCTTCCAGTGGCAGAGGTACTCTTCACAAAGCTCCAAGCAGAATTCCTTCATCTCTTCTCCAGTTCTCACCTCATGCTCTTCTCTGATTTTTCCTCCATTTCCTAAAATTTTTGGTTGTGGTCATACTTCAGATTTTTTTTTAATTGAAGAATAGTCGATTTAAATGTTGTGTTAGTTTCAGGCATATCCTAAGATGTTTAAAGGCCTTTTTTTTTTTCATCTTAAGAACTCTAATATCTCAATACTGCAAGTATTCATTTTCCAGTCATGTAGGAAACATGTAAAGGAAAAATAACCATCAGAGGCTTGCACAATTTATGGAAAGGAGAATGAGAAAGGACAACTTCCTAAGCCAGATTCAATGGGACTCAAGGGCCAGGTCGTCCACGGTCTTGGCTCAAATAAAATATGTTCACTTAGGGAATCATAAGAGCTTATCAAAACATAACCAGATATAATTTAGGCATAGAAACAGTAGAAAACTTACCTTTCCCTCACCCAGGAACCTGAGATCATTTTCACTTCTTGTGTACATTCTACAATAGTTGGCACAGAATAACCAAGATTGCAAAAAGACTAGAATCTTGTTATTTAAAAAGCTCTGCAAAAGATCCTATAGCTCTGTCTTCACTTCTCATGAACTCTTATCTTCTATCTTAAAAGTACCCATTTCCAATAAAAATTTAAAAAATAAAATAAAAATACCTACATCTCAACCAAAAGGAAACCAACCTTATTTTTAAGTGGGAAAAGAACTTTAAGAGAACTTTCTCTAAACATGTACAAATGGCAAGCAAGAGCATGAAAAAAGTGATCATCACTCTTCGTTACAGAAATGCAAATAAAAACCACAGCAAGATACCACTTGCCAGGCATTCAGATAACTAATATGAAAAAAAAAAAGACAATTGTTGATGAGGATGTGAAGAAATTGGAAACTGAGGCATTGTTGGTGGGAACATAACATGGTGGAGCCACTTTGGAAAATATTGTGGCAGTTCCTCAAGAATTAAATACAGAATTACCATATAATTCAGCAAGTCTATTTCTGAGTGTATATCAAAAGGATTAAAAACAGGGACTTGAAATAATATTTGTAAACCCATGATTGTAGCAGCAATATTCACAATAACCAACAGATCAAAGCAACCCTCGTTTCCATTGGAGGATGAATGGATAAATGAAGTGTCGTACAAACATACAATGGAATATTATTCAGCTTTAAAAATGAAGAAAAATTTTTCCAAGTCCTACTGTATAGCACAGAGAGCTATATTCAATATCCTGTGATAAACCATAATGGAAGAGAATATGAAAAAGAATATATATATCATAACTGAGTCACTTTGCTATACAGCAGAAATTAAACATAACATTGTAAATCAATTATACTTCAATAAATTTTTTAAAAAAGAAAAGAGTGCTCCTGAAACTTCTCATCTTTCCAAATTCAGAGGGCGTTTCTATGCTTACCTGACATGCTCCCTGCATTGTCATTTGGGGCCCACTCTTTCTTCCTTTGAACACTCTTGTTCACATCATATTCTCCAGATTGTTCTCCCTACATTTTCTAGCCATTCCTTTCTGGGGCGACCATCCCAGTTCGTCTGAGACCATCCCAGTTTGAGCACTGAAAGTGCCTCATCCCGAAAAACCCCTTACTCCAGAGCAAAGTGGGGCAGTTGGTCACCCTAGTCTTAAGTCTCCTTTGAAGTCTCTGTGTCTTCCACTTACTACTAAAGTGTCAGTGTCCCAAGGGTACCATCCTTGGCCCTCTGACCCTTTCACCCTATAAAGTCTCGTTGGTGACCTCATTCAACTCAAGACTTTAAAAACTATTGATATATTTGGATGATGGTTACCAATCTACATCTTCTCCAAACCCAAACTGCCAATATAGCCTAATGTATCAAAACAGAACACATCTTCTCCACAAAAGAAGCTTCTTATTTTCTATCTTGGTGAATGATCAAGGTGTCCATCCACCTAGTCAGCCAAACCAAAACAAATCTGGAAGTCTTTTATAATTCCTCCTTCTCTCTCACCCTATTGATTCTACCTTTTAGATATTCATCCCTCGCCCCTCTCCATTTCGCACATACAGCTTTTGTTCAGGCTTCATAATTCCCCATCTGAAATATATCACAGTCATTCTGCCAATCCAGTAGTCTTTCTAGAATGCTAAGCTAATTAACCTTTCTGCAACCATTTAATGGTCCCCCCTGTGGCTTTTCATGGAAAAATTCAACTCTTTGGAACACTAAGGTCCATACTCTGAACGCTTGCCAATCTCTACAGCCTTCTCGCAATCACTATCCCACCCACCCTCCCTCTTGCCTCCCCAGCTCCCCCCAGTCTTGAGTCCAGTCAACACTTGCTGATTTCTGAAGCTCCCGTGTTATTTCCCATCTATGAGCCCTCCCACCTGCAGTTTTCTCCAATGGGAATGCTGATTCTTCAACTCACCCTTTCTGGACCAATTCAAACAATTCTGTTTGATTTGGCGACCCTCCATTGGACAGCTATAGCACCCTTTACCATAGCACTTACTATTCAGTATTCTCACCATTGGTTATGTGTATGTCTCACTGACTGGACTTCGAGCAATTTGAGAATATAATCTGTGTACTATTTGCTGTTAGAAACCCAACACCTAAAACAACAGTGCTCAAGAAAAGTTTGTCAAAATGAAAAAATGAATGAATGAGCAAATGATTTAATACCTGGAAACCAGATTGGCTGGCTGTAAGTGGCTTCATGAGCTTTATTCCTTTAATTTGATGCTTCCATATTTTTCCACATTTCAGAAGTCAAAAAAGATTCTGGAGTTGTAAGAATGAAAGCAAGTTTCCCACTGACGAGAAAAGATATGTGCGTGAACTTAGTTAAAAGTATCTATGAATTTTTAAATGGGTTGTGAGAAGGATTTTTACAAGAACTTGTTCAGTAAATAGTAAAACAACAAAGCAATCATTGTACAACTGTAGGGCCAGCGAAAAAGCCACAACAGGCCCAGCTTGAAGGTGTAACCATGGTCAAAGGAAAAAGGTCCTGCTGGAGTGCTCAGGACGTGGGGGAAATG
The DNA here is from genome assembly GCF_005190385.1 of Monodon monoceros. Classification (NCBI taxonomy): domain Eukaryota; kingdom Metazoa; phylum Chordata; class Mammalia; order Artiodactyla; family Monodontidae; genus Monodon; species Monodon monoceros. Next base: position 61,786,969 of record NW_021703771.1, read on the forward strand.
GTGTTGACTAAGTGATTAGCCCCCAAGATAAAGCATGAAAGATAAAGCAGAGAGAGAGAAATCAAGATATTTTTGTTTCCTTAGGAACGTAAGAACTGACAGGGGGAATTTGGAATGCTTCATCTTCTAGGAGCCCTCATTGGCTGGGAGCTCTCAGAAGTTGGTGGAAGGAAGGTGGCCATGGGATGAGGTATCGCCAAGCTACAAATCTGAGAATTCAAAACAGAGAGCAGCGGGCCAGAGGATGGGACAGCAGAGCAGAGGAAATCTAAATTCTCTGTGAAGGAAATCTGTATTTACGGAACACATTTTGTAAAAGAGATAATGCATTATCATATAATCAAGAAAATTAGGCCCAGTTAGTAATAATAATAAGACTATAGAAACTACAGAAGTTTCCAGGTAGTAGTAAAGGGGGACCTTTGATAATCTACCAAGACAAATGTAGAGCTGAGCTTTCCAAATAGAACAAATGACTGCTTCACGGTCACTTCTGGAACTGACAGACAACTAGTCACTGGGGCAAGGCTAGTTCCCAGGGTATCTGGCAAATGGGAAAGGCCTGAAGGTAAAAAGGCAAATCCACAGAGAGAGATGAGACTAGAAAGCTTCGTCAGGTGCCCTAAGTTTAATCATGCAGAAATTTTATTCCAAAGTGCAAAATGAGCAAGTTTGTATTTCTTCATGTTTGCTTTCACATACATTATTTCAGCAGAATCTCAAAAGGGCCCTGTCGTGTAGATAGAGTAGGACTTATGATCCCCATTTTGTAACCAAGTAAACTGGGACTTGACAGTAATAAGTTACTTGCCCAAGGTCCCACAGAGAGTAAAATGTGGAGCTGGGACTAGACGTCTGGTTTTGAGTTCAGCTCCCTTTCTCCTATAATGGGGGCCCTCTCTGATTTAAGCCCTGCCCTAGAAAAATAGAAGATAAGAGCTGGTGAGGGGATGGGAGGCAGGCCTGGCAGGGACCCCCATATGAGAAGGTAGGGTCAGTAAGGGGCAGTGTGATGAATGGAGAGCCCTGAAAGAAGAGCAGCAACCTCGTTCACAGGTGTCTGTTGGGGTGACAGAGAGTGGCAGGGTGACCAATACCTCTGCTTTGTCCAGGTCTGTCTCCATTTTAAAATGGAAAGGCCCACATCCTGGGAACCCCCTAAGTCTCAGGCAAACCCAGTGATTAGTAGCCCTCAATAGAGCAGAAGCCCTGGCTTCAGAAACAAGGCCTGGGGTTCGGACTAGGTTCTGTCACTTAGCTTGCATGGCCACCTTTTCTGTTTAGTAGAGTCTTTTAAAATTGCCTTTTTTTTGAGGGGGTCAAAAAGGGTCACAGATAATTATTATGCTTCTACCTCATACTTCATAGCACAGTTTGGAGGAAAAATAAGATTGCATCCATGAGAGTACTCAGTAGACAGTAGAGAGTTTACAAATAGAATCATCATCATTATTATAAATGACCCTTTATTGTCAATAGCAAAGTGGACACAGGGCTGGAGTGAACAAAGGCCTCGCTCAATGTGGAACCCTGATTTTGTAATATTTTGACAACTTCCAAGAAAATGACGACTCCTTTCAATTTTCTCATGTAAAATCCTGCCCAGGATTAACAGTCATTCTGACATCTACCAGAGAATCGAACAGCAAACCAACAAAACCGAAGGGCTTTGACATCTGGTTTGCTCTTTAAAACAAGAACATGTTTCTAAAATTGCATTTTACGTACGATCACAATGAAAATAAATAAACACATTCACAAAAAGACTAGTGAAACCAGAAGCAAGCCACAGAAATGACCCTGCTGAGATCACTGGGAAATATTTGGGGGACATAGAAAGAAATGAGACCATATTAACTTTGCGCCCACCCAGAAATACTTGTGTAATTAATTGGGTGGGAAATGTAATGACACAGCTTCAGTCCCATACACATCTCATAGACAGGCAGAAACAAAGGAGACAGAGCCCCATTCCTTAAAAGAAGAAGAAAAAAGGAAGGAGTAAAAAATGAAGGCTCTACAGAAAGGGCACAATCTGTCTTCAGCGCCAGACGTGAATGAGCTCAGACGGCGAGAGCGATTTAGAGCTATTGAAACAGGCCCCTTTGACCAAAGGCAGCTCTGTGAACCTTCGTGGAATGCTCACAGGCAATCTGTAACAAGTACATAGCCTCTAGGAAACCTGAGTGCTTCAAACACCCGCACTGATTTTGCAAAAATGACATAAACAAAAACTACCAACAGAAGCCCCAGGCCCCGAGTGGGTACTGCCAGCCACACCATAATGAGAAGGCAACTCACACACCCACCATCTCCATGTGGAGAAGAGGACTGACCATACTCCCATGCCTTGTTTCTGCTATTTGAATTATATCTACACGTACTGATGTACGTGTAAATATAATTTGCAAATATTGCCTTTGTTCCCTTTGCAACACTGAAAATTGTCATGGCCTTTAGGAAAAGCAATTTTTCAACCTCTGATGGAGCACAAGCTGTTTTATACACATGCAGCATTCAGCTAACTTTGGCAGTTGGTACTACTGCCGAAACCCTTTCGGAACATGGAAAACTGAGGTCAAGAGCCAGGCCAATTAGTCAGTTAGTGGGGACACCTGCTCCTCCTTGCCCACCGCTTATTTGCCTGTGGCAGTACACTGGCAAGGTCCCTGCAACTGGATCTTGGCTAGGGACAGTCCAGAGAACGAGGCCGACAACGGCAATCACCCCATGCCCCAACCTCACGTGTGCACTCACGCACGCACACACTCACACACACTGCTGGAACTATGCACACTGCTGCGGTCTTACTAAGAGGCAGAGAAGAACTCCACTCTGCAGAGAGGACACAGCATAAGCCCAAGAGAGTCTCAAATTTTGACAGCTAACCCAGTGGCAAGTTATACAGGGAATCAGAGGGAGAACTCGTCACAAATGTCGACCCTAACTGAAATCCAGTGACCTGAGATGCTACTCAAATCAAAAGGACCTAAAATGTGAAAGCGTCGCAGGCCTCACTGAGGTTCTCAGAGAGCCTGCCCAGAATTCCAGGAATAGGCCGACGATCACGATAATGATAACGGTTAACATTTATTAAGCACTTTTCAACGTATTGTTTTAAGAGCTTTGAATGAATTAACTCACAACAGCCCTGTGAAGTTGGTCCTCTGGTTTCTTCTAGTGTGAGAAAACTGAGGACCAAAGGGTTAAATCACTGTCTGCGGCACTGAGACCAGGCCACCTGGCTCCAGAGCCTGACAGGGTTGGACGGCCCTTCAGACTCTCCCTGAAGAGTGCCCTTGCTTGAAGTCTCCGAAGCAGGCAAGTCTTTACATCACCAGCCAGCTCTGGTCATGAACTTCCTCAGTGTGAACTGGGGTACCGTTACATATGCCTTTTTTGTCAGCAACTGCACTTCCAAGAATTTAATCCACAAATATGCATGCAGACATTTTTTGGTACCAAGGTTGTAGTTTGTACAGGAAATAACCCAAATTTCCATCAGGAGCTAACTAGTTAAATATGGGATTAGCCACCCAGGGCTCTAGTCTCTAAAGCTGAATCCTCTGCTCTGCCCCTCTGCCCCCTGCAGACACACGGCTTAGAGAATGGATAGCCTCTGGTGGAAGTAAACCATGCCCTATTTTCTAAGTGGAAGCAGCCTCAGGGCAGGGTCCTTGCACAAACCACACATTGCACGCAGCAGCCCTATAGCCTCATAGCAGTAAAACAGAAAGAGGCGCACATACATCCACGAATAGAGTGAGCCTAGACTGCTTATGGAAGGACCTGATGACCACAGTTGCCTCTGAAGAGGGGACCTGGAGAGCTGGGGGCTGGGGAATGTGTTTTGATTTGTAAATCTTTTGGTCATGTTTACATTTTTACATATATGTGTGAACCAAGCATACCTTAAAAAAACTAAAATTTAAAATGTTTAAGTAAGTAACCCAATGAAAATAAAATATTCATTATTGATCAATCGGAAACAAAAGAAAAGAAAAAAGCAATCTAAGTGTCTAACAATTGGGGGAATGGATAAGTACATAAGAGGATACGTCTTCAGTGGAATACTGTACAATCACTAAAAGTTGGGGAGGTAGAAGCTGGGTAGAGAAAGGGGAAAATGTTTAGATGATAATGTTAATGAAAGAGCAAAATACTGTATATGCAGTGTGATTGCAATCGCAGTAACATGAACACTGTCTTTTCTTAGCAGCTGGCATGAGCATTTCTTCTGAAGGTGGGATTGGGGACCTACCTTGGCTGGGAAGTGGTTCAATAAGCCCTTTGGGGCAGAAGCTGAACCTATAGAGCTTCTCCTCCAAATTCCCAGGGAAAATGTCAGTAATTTCTACTTTACTCCCAATGACTAAGTTGAATGGATTCTTTTCACAAAGACGGCATAGAAAGACAAGAAGCAACCAAGCCTAGGTTTTCCCACAATGTACAAAAAAGGGAAAGGGGGCCGAAATAAATTATGGTAAATTGTTAAGTAGTCATATTAGCAAGGGATTCCTCAAATTTGCTTTATTTCCTGATTTGGGATAATATGATTTTATTACCTCTATACTTCTAAAAAAAATCAGTGTTTAGCCGTCTGTATAAAGAAGCAACTCTGTTCCAGCTGCAGAAGGCAGTTGGAGGTACCGCAGAAGAGATTCATAGGAAGGCTTAGTAATGAACCCTCCATCTTTCTCAGATCCTCAGGGGTTTTGGTTCTTTCTGCCCTCGTGTTTGGAAGAAAGTCTGAGCTGCGGGAGTAGAAGGAAAGGTTGGGGAGCAGGAGAGGGAAAGAGCACCTCAGATGCAGAAACAACTGATATTTTTCCCTACGTTTTTGAAAACATCTAACCCCAGGAAGGCATCTCAGATGGATAACCAATGCTCATAGAGAAAATATGGTTCAGTACAGGGGAAACGAGGATTTCCCGGTTATATCTGTTCAATAGCATATATAACTAGATAGTCTTGAGGCTGATGTCCCTAACAAGCTCCCCCTTGGCAACCACAAGTCTGTTCTCTATATCTGTGAGTCTGTTTCTGTTTCATAGATAAGTTCGTGTCATATTTTAGATTCCACATATAAATGATATCATATAGTATTTAAGACTCAGCTAATATTATTTGATACATCTGAGTCACTGCAATGACTAGCTCCCCAGTCTCCCAATGTCCAGTCTGTGGTCTTTCAATTCATCACAACTGCCCCCGTCACATCAGGACAGAGGAAAAGGAGACGAACCACTGTAACAGAATGCACAGGAGCCCATTTTAATATGCTTTCTTAAAACTCTAGTTCTGAAATTACGTGGAAAAAGGCTAAAGCTGGAATTCTTACAAAATAAAGTTTGCACTAAAAACTATCAAACTGGGAATTCCCTGGTGATCCAGTGATTAGGACTCCGCGCTTCCGCTGCAGGGGGCCCAGGTTCAATCCCTGGTCGGGGAAGGAAAATCCCACAAGCTGCGAGCCAAAACAAATTCAAAAATAAAAACTATGAAACTAATACTTAACACAGCACGTAGTAGGTGAAATGTACAAAGACTGGTAGAATTCAAGAAAATAGTTTTTTTCACGTTCAATTGATTATCACCAGTGTCAACAATTTATGAGTTTAGGGATTCCTGACCACAGGCAGATTTCATTAAAGGAAAAGAAATCAACATCTGTGATGTTTTACCTTCCATCTACTTTCTTAATGACTAAATTTGGTCAGAATATTCAGTTCAAGTAGAAAATAACAAATAGGTATGAAAGTCCCACGTATATCTTTAAAAATATAGGAAAACAGATGTATTTATGACATAATACTTCAGTAGCTTTTATCAAAACTAACCTGCTTTTGACCCAAGTAGACAAGAATATTTTATCTTCATCCAAAATTTTACTCTATCATCTGTTAAAACTAACATTTTAAATCTTGGACCAAACACCTATCCAAGCAATACCAATCACAGAACACATGGATGATTTTAAAGTCCTATGACTGATGCACTGACACTTCTATCAGAAATTCTATATTTAAAATACTTTAAATGAGTATTTTGCTTCCAAAAGTCATCCCGGATAATGTGCCCAATGTAGCCATTGCTCAAAAATATTTTTGGAACCAGCCTTCAGGAAATGCCTTCAGGGCCAGATTACAACAGTCCTTGCAAGAAAAATCACTTGAATTACTTGCAAGTCGTAGGTCACTTGTGACCAGTCATGACATCATCCAGCTTGATCATCCATCCACTCATTCATCAGATTTGGCACTTGTCTATTTCCAGAAATCAAATTCATCCTCAGAGGAGAAAGTAGTTTTCCAAAGACTCTGAGGCAATTTTTGAGCAGGCTCTCCTGTTATACATCCTGGGACACAGACCTAGCAGAAAGTGGGAGGGAATCTAGGCGGGGCAGACCTGCTCACCAGGGTCTACGCATGGTCAGGGGTGTTAACCAGGGGCCCAAGGCTGGTGGTCCTGTGAGGGCTGAAGGCCTCACCATCCCGTGGGTGGTTCAGGTAGTCAGTGGTTCCAGCCTGACCTACCAGCCAAGAAAGCCTGGCCTGAGCAAGCTCTTTCCCTCCAAATACGTGCCACAAAGACTGAGGGCAACAGCCCTGGCCTCAGCAGCCCTGGTTTAAACCTCAGCTCTGAAATCTTCTGGCTTCTTGAATTTGAGCAATTAACTTGCATTATTTTTTATACTTTTGGATAAAGTCTGTTACTAAATAACAGATGCAGTTTAACTAAATACGTTTAGGTCAAGTCATTTTCTATCACATTTGTCAACAAAAGACACAGAGTCTAGTAGTTACATGCACAGGCTCTCAGGTCAGACAAACCTGGGTTCAAGCCCAGCTCTTCCAGTTGGTTGCAGTTCTCTGAGCTCCATTCTTGTCTGTAAAATGAGGATAAAAATATCTCTCTTGAAGAGTTGTGATTAAATGAGATAATATATCCTAAGCATCGTTCTTAACATATCGAAGTGCTCACTAATTGCTGCTATGATTGCACTTGGATGTAGAAGGAAATGAGATGAGTAAGACCCAGTATCTACCTTCAAGTTGTTCAAAAGCACCCAGTGGAGTTGGGACAAGCCAGACTCAGAAGCAATTAGAGAGAAGAGCCCGGTTGATGGTAAGTGGTAACATCTGCTGGAGGGTTTAGAGGAGAGGGAGAGTCAGAAAAGGCTTCCAAGAGGACTTCCCTGGTGGTCCCGTGGTTGACTCCACACTTCCACTGCAGGAGGCACGGATTCGATCCCTGGTCAGGGAACTAAGATGCCACATGCATGGCCAAAAAAAAAAAAAGGCTTCTGAGAAAAATGCTGTCTAAACTGGGTTTTAAATGAGTAGGAATCCTCACATTGCAAATGCCATAGCAGAGTTAGGCTAGCATGGCGCTTTGGGGACCAATATTACTTGTTGCCTTTGGAGGTTAGATGAGGTAGTGGTTGGTATCTGTTGAAAGGGGCTGGTTTATCATGCAAGAACTCAGACTCTGCAACCCAGAGTTTGAACCCTAGCTTAGCGGCTTACTAGTAAAATGAACGTGGGTAAAGTACTTAACCTCTTTGCTCTTCAGTTTCCTCATCTGTAAAAAAGGGAATATGACTTAACAAGTTAATACTTGTAAAGTGTCTAGTGCAGAGACCAGCACAAATTACATTTTCAATGAATTTAGCTACCATGATTGATTATCATTATCACTGACCATAGGCAGCAGAACCATGGAGGGCAGAAGACTTGGTCTGGTTTCCACAGAAGAAGGGTTGGCTAGAGCAGACACAATACAGGCTCCCTGGCTACCAGCTGTTTAGGGCAAGGCTGAAAACCTGACCATGAGGGGGGAACTCAAGTGTCCTTAGTTGGGGGAACTAGGCAGAGACCTAGTCAAAGCCTGAAACCACATGGGACAGAGTGCCATCCCACTCAGGGGACCCTCCGGTACCACACCATTCTTCCATGCCCCAGCAGGTGGATCTGAAATCACTGATACCCCTCTCCAGATTAGCTTTTGACAAGGCTTATCTCAACTGCAGGAAGATGCCGGGCTAACACAAAAGTGGGGGAGGAATGAAGGGAGGCTGGTCTTCTAAACAATTATAATGTCTTTGCAACACATAATTGCAAGTGTAAGTTATGGTATACCTAATAAAAATTCCACCACTTTAATGTACTAATTATTACTGGAATAAAAGCAAAAACTATAATCCTATTATTCATAATAAGCCTTGTGCTTTTCTCTAGTAGTGAAATAATAGCTGTACTCATACTGAAGAACTTAGGAGAATCTCACTGCAATCTTTAAGTTTAGCAATTAAGTAATGCTATCTCCTGCTTTTATCTTTGAATTATAGAATATTTATTTTTTGTTGGGAAAAGAGCTGAATTACAAAAACATACATGCACCTCAATGTTCATCTCAGCGCTATTTACAACAGCCAAGATGTGGAAGTAACCTAAATGTCCATCAACAGATGAATGGATAAAGAGTGGTAAATATATACACTGGAATATTACTCAGCCATAAAAAAAGATTGAAATAATGCCATTTGCAGCAACATGGATGGACCTAGAGATTATCATTCTAAGTGAAGTAAGTCAAAGACATATGTGATATCACTTATATGTGGAATCTTTAAAACATGATAAAAATGAACTTATTTACAAAACAGAAATAGAAAACAAACTTGTGGTTACCAAAGGAGAAAGGAGAGGGGGAAGGGATAAATTGGGTATTTGGGATTAACAGATACACACTACTGCATATAAACAATATGAACCTGCTGTATAACACAGAGAACTAAGTTCAATATCTTATAATGACATACAATGGAAAAGAATCTGAAAAAGAATCTGATTCTGTTATGTACAACTGAATCACCTTGCTGCACACCTGAAATTTTTTAGATGAACTATACTTCGATTTTTTAAAAAGTTGAATTAGCTTGATAACATATGTAATCTCAGATTGATAAAGGCCATGGTCATTTGTAATTCATTATTATGCTTTAAAATAAGATGCTTTTGCACGTTATACTAAATCCAACCCCATTTTGTCTATAACTTCTAAAAATTTGACATTCAAATGTTATAACTAGTTAGTAGCTTTAACACCAGCCTAGGTGCTCTCTAATGCTATACTTCCCTCTTGTGGCAAATACAGGAAACTGCAGTATATAGGTTTTTTCCCTCTTTCAGTTTATTTTACCAGGTTTTATCCTGCCTTAAATACTTTCAAGAAAAAGGCAAACTCTAAACACCCAAGTAAACAAATTTACAAGATGGGCAGTGTTTCCCAGGGGTTAAAAATATGCGTTTGAAAATATGTGTGTGTGTGTGTGTGTGTGTGTGTGTGTGTGTGTGTGTGTTTGAAAACCCACCTGCCTGTGTTCAAATCCCACCTCGGCCACGTACCAGCTGTGGAAATCTGGGGGAGTTCCTTTGGCTCCCCACGTCTAAATCCTCATCTGTGAAATGAGAATAGCAATAGTACCTTGTCTTGTTATGAGGATTAAATGAGTCAATATATGTTAAGCACTAAGAGAACAGGAGCTGACACATCAGTGCCATTCAAAATGACAGCTATTTGCTATCACCTGAAACGTAAATTACAGCCCACTCCCAAGTAACAGAAGTTTTCAGGGACGCACAGACAATTTCCCCGCAGTGTCCAGCCCAAGACCACATCTCCTTGGTAAGAATATTTGGCACAGCGTACAGAAACTGAAATGGCAACCATTTCTTTTTCTTTTTTTTAAATATCTTTATTGGAGTATAATTGCTCTACAATGTTGTGTTAGTTTCTGCTGTATAACAAAGTGAATCAGGTATATGTATACATATATCCCCATATCCCCTCCCTCTTGTGTCTCCCTCCCACCCCTCTAGGTGGTCACAAAGCACCAAGCTGATCTCCCTGTGCTATGCAGGTGCTTCCCACTAGCTATCTATTTTATCTACATTGGGTAGAGTATATATGTCTATGCCACTCTCTCACTTCGTCCCAGCTTACCCTCCCCCCGCCCCGTGTCCTCAAGTCCATTCTCTACGTCTGCATCTTTATTCCTGTCCTGCCCTTTTTTTTTTTAGATTCCTCATATATGTGTCAGCATACGGTATTTGTTTATCTTTTTCTGACTTACTTCACTCTGTATGACAGACTCTAGGTCCATCCACCTCACTACAAATAACTCAATTTCGTTTCTTTTTATGGCTGAGTAATACTCCATTGTATATATGTGCCACATCTTCTTTATCCATTCATCTGTCGATGGACACCTCGGTTGCTTCCATCTCCTGGCTATTGTAAACAGAGCTGCACTGAACATTGTGGTACATGACTCTTTTTGAATTATGGTTTTCTCAGGGTATGTACCCAGTAGTGGGATTGCTGGGTCGTATGGTAGTTCTATTTTTAGTTCTTTAAGGAACCTCCATACTGTTCTCCATAGTGGCTGTATCAATTTACATTCCCACCAACAGTGCAGGAGGGTTCCCTTTTCTCCACACCCTCTCCAGCATTTATTGTTTGTAGATTTTTTGATGATGGCCACTCTGACTGGTGTGAGGTGATACCTCACTGTAGTTTTGATTTGCATTTCTCTAATGATTAGTGATGTTGAGCATTCTTTCATGTGTTTGTTGGCAATCTGTATATTTTCTTTGGAGAAATATCTATTTAGGTCTTCTGCCCATTTTTGGATTGGGTTGTTTGTTTTTTTGATATTGAGCTGCATGAGCTGCTTGTATATTTTGGAGATTAATCCTTTGTCAGTTGCTTCATTTGCAACTATTTTCTCCCATTCTGAGGGTTGTCTTTTCATCTTGTTTATGGTTTTCTTTGCTGTGCAAAAGCTTTGAAGTTTCATTAGGTCCCATTTGTTTCTTTTTGTTTTTATTTCCATTTCTCTAGGAGGTGGGTCATAAAGGATCTTGCTGTGATTTATGTCATACAGTGTTCTGCCTATGTTTTCCTCTAAGAGTATGAGAGTTTCTGGCCTTACATTGAGGTCTTTAATCCATTTTGAGTTTATTTTTGTGTATGGCGTTAGGGAGTGTTCTAATTTCATTCTTTTACTTGTAACTGTCCAGGTTTCCCAGCACCACTTATTGAAGAGGCTGTCTTTTCTGCAACGTATATTCTTGCTTCCCTTTTCAAAAATAAGGTGACCATATGTGCGTGGGTTTATCTCTGGGCTTTCTATCCTGTTCCATTGATCTATATTTCTGTTTTTATGCCAGTACCATACTGTCTTGATTACTGTAGCTTTGTAGTATAGTCTGAAGTCCGAGAGCCTGATTCCTCCAGCTCCATTTCTCTTCCTCAAGATTGCTTTGGCAATCCAGGGTCTTTTGTGTTTCCATACAAATTGTGAAGCTTTTTGTTCTAGTTCTGTGAAAACTGCCATTGGTAGTTTGATAGGGATTGCATTGAATCTGTAGATTGCTTTGGGTAGTATAGTCATTTTCACAATGTTGATTCTTCCAATCCAAGAACATGGTATATCTTTCCATCTGTTTGCATCATCTTTAATTTCTTTCATCAGTGTCTTATAGTTTTCTGCATACAGGTCTTTTGTCTCCTTAGGTAGGTTTATTCCTAGGTATTTTATTCTTTTTGTTGCAATGGTAAATGGGAGTGTTTCCTTAATTTGTCTTTCAGATTTCTCATCATTAGTGTATAGGAATGCAAGAAATTTCTGTGCATTAATTTTGTATCCTGCTACTTTACCAAATTCGTTGATTAGCTCTAGTAGTTTTCTACTAGCATCTTTCTGATTCTCTATGTATAGCATCAAGTCATCTGCAAACAGTGACAGCTTTACTTCTTCCTTTCCAATTTAGATTCCTTTTATTTCTTTTTCTTCTCTGACTGCTGTGGCTAAACCTTCCAAAACTATGTTGAAGAAGAGTGGTGAGAGTGGGCAACCTTGTCTTGTTCCTGATCTTAGAGGAAATGGTTTCAGTTTTTCACCACTAAGAAGGATGTTGGCTGTGGGTTTGTCATATATGGCCTTTATTATGTTGAGGTAAGTTCCCTCTGTGCCTAATTTCTGGAGAGCTTTTATCATAAATGGGTGTTGAATTTTGTCGAAAGCTTTTTCTGCACCTGTTGAGATGATCATATCGTTTTTATTCTTCAGTTTGTTAATATGGTTTATCACATTGATTGATTTGCATATATTGAAGAATCCTTGCATTCCTGGGATAAACTCCACTTGATCATGGTGTATGATCCTTTTAATGTTCTGTTGGATTCTATTTGCTAGTATTTTGTTGAGGATTTTTGCATCTGTGTTCATCAGTGATATTGGCCTGTAGTTTTCTTTCTTTGTGACATCTTTGGTTTTGGTATCAGGGTGATGGTGGCCTCACAGAATTAGTTTGGGAGTGTTCCTCCCTCTGCTATATTTTGGAAGAGTTTGAGAGGGATAGGTGTTAGCTCTTCTCTAAATGTTTGATAGAATTCGCCTGTGAAGCCATCTGGTCCTGGGCTTTTTTTTTTTCTTGGAAGATTTTTAATCACAGTCTCAATTTCAGTGTTTATGATTGGTCTGTTTATATTTTCTATTTCTTCCTGGTTCAGTCTCAGAAGGTTGTCCTTTTCTAAGAATTTGTCCATTTCTTCCAGGTTGTCCATTTTATTGGCATATAGTTGCTTGTAGTAATCTCTCATGATCCTTTGTATTTCTGCAGTGTCATTTGTTACTTCTCCTTACCTCATTTCTAATTCTATTGATTTGAGTCTTCTCCCTTTTTTTCTTGATGAGTCTGGCTAATGGTTTATCAATTTTGTTTATCTTCTCAAAGAACCAGGCTTTAGGTTTTTTTTTCTTTTTTCTTTAAATAAATTTATTTATTTTTGGCTGCATTGGGTCTTCGTTGCTGCACGCAGGCTTTCTCTAGTTGAGGCGAGCGGGGGCTACTCTTCGTTGCGGTGCACAGGCTTGTCATTGTGGTGGCTTCTCTTGTTGTGGAGCACAGGCTCTAGGCAGGCGGGCTTCAGTAGTTGTGGCACGCAGGCTTCAGTAGTTGTGGCTCACGGGCTCTAGAGCGCAGGCTCAGTAGTTGTGGCGCACGGGCTTAGTTGCTCCGCGGCATGTGGGATCTTCCCGGACCAGGGCTCGAACCTGTGTCCCCTGCATTCTTAAGCAGGCAGATTCTTAACCACTATGCCACCAGGGAAGTCCCCAGCTTTTAGTTTTATTGATCTTTGCTATTGTTTCCTTCATTTCTTTTTCATTTATTTCTGATCTGATCTTTATGAGTTCTTTCCTTCTGCTAACTTCGTTTTTATTTTTTCTTCTTTCTCTAATTGCTTTAAGTGTAAGGTTAGGTTGTTTATGTGAGATGTTTCTTGTTTCTTGAGGTAGGATTGTATTGCTATAAACTTCCCTCTTAGAACTGCTTTTGCTACATCCCATAGGTTTTGGGTCGTCGTGTTCTCATTGCCATTTGTTTCTAGGTAGTTGTTGATTTCCTCTTTGATTTCTTCAGTGATCTCTTGGTTATTTAGTAGTGTATTGTTTAGCCCCCACGTGTTAGTATTTTTTACAGATTTTTTTCTTGTAATTGATATCTACTTCATAGCATTGTGGTCGGAAAACATACTTGATACAATTTCAATTTTCTTAAATTTACCAAGGCTTGATTTGTCACCCAAGATATGATCTATCCTGGAGAATGTTCCATGAGCGCTTGAGAAAAAAGTGTATTCTGTTGTTTTTGGATGGAATGTCCTATAAATATCAATTAAGTCCATCTTGTTTAATGTATCATTTAAAGCTTGTGTTTCCTTATTTATTTTCATTTTGGATGATCTGTCCATTGGTGAAAGTGGGGTGTTAAAGTCCCCTGTGATGACTGTGTTACTGTCAATTTCACCTTTTATGGCTGTTAGCATTTGCCTTATGTATTGAGAAGCTCCTATGTTGGGTGCATAAATATTTACAATTGTTATATCTTCTTCTTGGATTGATCCCTTGATCATTAGGTAGTGTCCTTCTTTGTCTCTTATAATAGTTTTTATTTTAAAGTCTATTTTGTCTGATATGAGAAGTGCTACTCCAGCTTTCTTTTGATTTCCATTTGCATGGAATATCTTTTTCCATCCCCTCATTTTCAATCTGTATGTGTCCCTAGGTCTGAAGTGGGTCTCTTGTAGACAGCATATATACGGGTCTTGTTTTTGTATCCATTCAGCCAGTCTATGTCTTTTAATTGGAGCATTTAATCCATTTACATTTAAGGTAATTATCGATATGTATGTTCCTATTACCATTTTCTTAATTGTTTTGGGTTTGTTATTGGAGGTCTTTTCCTATTCTTTGGTTTCCTGCCTAGAGAAGTTCCTTCAGCATTTGTTATAAAGCTGGTTTGGTGGTGCTGAATTCTCTTAGCTCTTGTTTGTATGTAATGGTTTTAATTTCTCTGTCAAATCTGAATGAGATCCTTGCTGGGTAGAGTAATCTTGTTTGTAGGGTTTTTCCCTTTCATCACTTTAAATATGTCCTGCCTCTCCCTTCTGGCTTGCAGAGCTTCTGCTGAAAGTTCAGCTGTTAACCTTATGGGGATTCCCTTGTGTGTTTGTTATTTGTTGTTTTTCCCTTGCTGCTTTTAATATTTTTTCTTTGTATTTAATTTTTGATAGCTTGATTAATATGTGTCTTGTCATGTTTCTCCTTGGATTTATCCTGTATGGGACTCTCTGTGCTTCTTGGACTTGACTATTTCCTTTCCCATATTAGGTAGGTTTTCAACTCTAATCTCTTCAAATATTTTCTCAGTCCCTTTCTTTTTCTCTTCTTCCTCTGGGACCCCTATAATTCAAATGCTGGTGCATTTAATGTTGTCCCAGAGGTCTCTGAGACTGTCCTCAATTCTTTTCATTCTTTTTCTTTATTCTGCTCTGCAGTAGTTATTTCCACTATTTTATCTTCCAGGTCACTTATCCGTTCTTCTGCCTCAGTTATTCTGCTATTGATTCCTTCTAGAGAATTTTAAATTTCATTTATTGTGTTGTTCAACATTGTTTGTTTGCTCTTTAGTTCTTCTAGGTCCTTGTTAAACGTTTCTTGTATTTTCTCCATTCTGTTTCCAAGATTTCAGATCATCTTTATCATTACTCTGAATTCTTTTTCAGGTAGACTGCCTATTTCCTCTTCATCTGTTTGGTCCGGTGGGTTTTTGCCTTGCTCCTTCTTCTGCTGTGTGTTTCTCTGTCTTCTCATTTTGCTTAACTTACTGTGTTTGGGGTCTCCTTTTCGCAGGCTGCAGGTTCATAGTTCCCGTTGTTTTTGGTGTCTGCCCCCAGTGGCTAAGGTTGGTTCAGTGGGTTGTGTAGGCTTCCTGGTGGAGGGAACTAGTGCCCGTGTTCTGGTGGATGAGGCTGGATCTTGTCTTTCTGGCAGGCAGGACTGCCTCCGGTGGTGTGCTTTGAGGTGTCTGTGACCTTATTATGATTTTAGGCAGCCTCTCTGCTAATGGGTGGGGCTGTGTTCCTGTCTTGCTAGTTGTTTGGCATAGTGTGTCCAGCACTGTAACTTGCTGGTCATTGAGCGGAGCTGGGTCTTAGCATTGAGATGGAGATCTCTGGGAGAGCTTTCGCCGTTTGATATTATGTGGCCATTTGATATTACGTGGAGCCGGTAGGTCTCTGGTGGACCAATGTCCTGAACTCGGCTCTCCCACATCAGAGGCAGAGGCCTGACACCCTGCCGAAGCACCAAAACCCTATCAGCCACACACAATGTGTTCTTTTAAGAGCACGCTTAAGTAACATCCTGATTGTGTGCGGTACAACTTTACTTTCAAACTGAGAGCTGCGGTGGATGGGATTTTTGCCTTCCCCAGATGGTTGAAAGTTACAATTTTTGTTTTTGGAAACCCCACCACTTCCTTATTTCTATTATTATTTTTGCAAGAAAAGTATAAAGAGAGTTGGAATGGAGGTGAGATTTGTGATCAGGAAAGCCCTGGATGCCCTCCTTCTCCATCTTCTGCCTCTCTCCATCTTCTGCCTCTCTCTCTGATTAGTTCCTATCCAGCAGTAGATTGAAGCAGGAGATGATTCTCCATTTCAACTGAGCTATGATTATGTCTCTTTTTACCCAAGCAAGTAAGTCATAGAATGTTAATATCACACATTGGACCCCAGGGCACACCCTGCTTGGCCTCTTCATTTTACAGTTGAGGAGCTTGGGGTCCAAAGAAGTAATAACTCAGTTCTCCCGGCACATTTCCAGCACTTCTTCCATTGGTTCCCAATGCCACACAATGTGATAACTGTTTAATGCTTCTGAGTCCTTGGAAACATTAGTAATTTCCATGAAGAGAAAAGGACAAAGCTGTGAAAGACCAACCATAGGTTACCCACACAGAAACCCTGGGGTGGGGGGTTTTGAAGGGGGATATTTGGAGACAGAAAGGCATTCTCACCTCTTTCGTCCCCAATTTTTAAACTGCAAAAATTTTAAAGAAAATAAGTATAAGAACTAGCCTGGGAGAAGGACGACAGGGTAATGGGTTCTGGTAATTCTGGACAGTCAATACTACTCAAGGCTAATGGCAGTGGAAGGCAGGCTGGGCCCTGCAACATTTTTGGAACCCATGTCTTCTGTGGATGGCTAATCTTCTAATGGACTGTGATGCACCACTATGATAAACCTCTTGTGGAAATGCCCTTGGCTGAAGGATGCCTTGCTCAAGGTCATGCCCCACTCCTCAATGTTTGGTCAATGTAAAGACATAAAGACCCAGCACCCTCAGAGCAATGGGAGACTACTATGAGGGCTACCCCAGCTTCAGAGCACCCTCCAGGGTGTGCTGAGGCCCTTGCCGAGGCTGCATTACAGCCCAACTTCTCCCTCACCCAATCCTGCTTCCTTCCCTTGCAGGGGTGTGATCCTGAGAACACACCCAGATAGACTTCCTCACATTAATCGCCATCTCACAGTCTACCTCCAAGAGGACCCAACCTGCAGTAGCCCTTTTCCGACATAAAAATTTCACACCTCATTCCCACTGACCCGTTTTTCATTTTGTTTTATTGATTTTCAATTTATAAGAAACGCAACTGCATATGTAACCTCTCTAGTCTAAGGAGAGTCTGTGCTTAATATCCAGCAAAACACATTTAAAAGTCTTCTTTCCCCATTGCTCTCATCTAAATCATCCTCCAAGTAATTCTCTCCCAATCCTATTTTTACGTAAATTTCATAATTAAAGCACAAATGCATTCTCATTGTAAAAGCAAAGTCTTTTGATACTCCATCCCCGTAACAGTCCCATGCCAATATTTTCAATTTACGGGTGCCCTCCAGATGCTGCTACATCCTCCTAGGAAGTCCCATCTCCCCTCCCTGCCTTGACAATCACTGCTATCATCGGCACATCTCAACCAGTCAAGATTTTAAACAGCTTTAACTTCCTGTGGTCTATATTACAAAACCAGTATTGTTTCCAATATAAAATAGCGTTAGAATGTTTTGTCAAATGCCCTGATTCTTTTCTAGGGATTAACTAGCAGCCAATCAAGAAAGAGAATGCAAGTTAGTTTAAGGCGTCCAAGGAAAAGGGAGGAGAGAGGAGGGACTCTTCTAGGGCAAGTGGGAGAATTAATGCTTTAGAGTCAGGAAAAGAAGTTGGCGTTTATATACCTTGCAAGAACAGAAAGTGTCAGCACTCACTATATGTTCAGACAAGTTTAAAATAGAATAAAATGTTATAAATAACACTTAGGTATTAGATAATTTACAGATAGATTCATAATGAAAGCCTAAACCCTCACGAACTCTACAGTCAACATTAAGTCACCAGAAGCCCAAGTGTAGGCTATTCAGAAGGCCTCCCGAAGGGGAATTTCAGGGCATGGTCTCGTGTCCCCCAGGACATCGGAAGTGAGACTTCTAAATAGAGGTGAATCTAAAGTCAGCTCAATCTTGATGCATCGTGGTGCTGACATGTGCTTTGGGCAAGCAGGAAATTCATTCTGAAGTAGAACAGAAAAGCCTCCCCAAAAAACTAACTTGAGGTTTCTTAAGAAATGGACTTCACCCAGCAGAAAATGGTATCTTCCAAAGGTTTCTGCTGGCTGATGGGGAGGGGTTGTTCCTTAAACATTTCTAAATAAGGAAACTATAAAACTGAAAATGCAAGACTACCCCAGGGGATAAAAAGCAGTTATTTCAGAGGAAGAGGACTCTAATTACAAGGACAAGAGAGAAGAAAAGGCAGGGTGGGAGCAATGTCTAGGAGGGGGGGGGAACAACAGCAAGAACAAACTACTGACACAGGATAAGAAGTATCAGAAAACTACACAGAAGGAGTAACAGGCAGGTATGGAAGTCACACTGCTGTACTTGCTGTATCATCATGAATGCCTCTGGCTGCAAGTAACAGAAAACCCACAATGCATATTTTTTTATTTCTCTTTCTCATGTAACAAGAAGTGTGGAGATGGCTCTTGCTGGTGTTAGTTCAGCAGCTCAGTGATGTCAGGGTTTACATCTCTGTGATTCAAGCCCGTTCCTCATGGCTATAAGATGGATGCTGCACAGCCACCCCTAACTGGAAGGTGCCAGGAGAAAGGGGTCGGAAATAGGGGTTACCAGGCAGCCAACTCTCTACCACAATAACATGAAACCTGTGAGCAAACTGGGCTCTTCCGAAAGGGGAGAGCCTGTAAAATGGGTGGGTGCTGAGTTCCTCCAAATGGAACCTAAGCTCCATTTCTAGAGAAACATGTAAATTCCCACACCACGTTAGTATTGGCAGAAGGACAAAACACCTATTCCAAACTTTTGTGTGTTTCATTGCATTGACCAAGAAATTAACTACAGAACCCTCTTTCCAAAAAAAGTTCAGACGTTCTAAATGTAGTGAGGAGAGAACGTGAATTGGAACTGCTATAAAACACAAACAAGTTCAAAAAATCGTATTTATTTACAAAGGAACAGAGGAAATAAAGTGGTAAGCGTACATATTTACATAGCAAGTGTAGGCAAAACTTATCAAGAAGATTCTTTAAATACTTCTACAATCTAGCATTTAACGGTCAAAATCAGCTTCTAATTCTTTTATCACCTCAGGAAGATTTTTCAGGAGGTTCAATCTATGATTCAAAGTATGACTATCTTAATGAACAAATTATAATTTTATATTCTTTGAAAATCTCCAAGTTGCTGGAGGCCAAGTGAACCAGATCACTACCAATTTTTTTTTTTTTTTTGGCGGTACGCGGGCCTCTCACTGTTGCGGCCCCTCCCGCTGCGGAGCACAGGGTCCGGACATGCAGGCCCAGCGGCCACGGCCCACGGGCCCAGCCGCTCCGCAGCATGTGGGATCCTCCCAGACCGGGGCACGAACCCGCGTCCCCTGCATCGGCAGACAGACTTCCAACCACTGCGCCACCAGGGAAGCCCCAATCACTACCAATTTTTAAAAGATCCAAAGGCTCTTAAGTTAGAAAATCATAACTGCTTTAAGAAATTGTTTTTAAAAATCCAAATGTACTATCATCTGTTGAGTAGTACAATACAGACTTAGTTTACATTTTCTTAATCCATTAAATGGCATCGGTCACCTTATAATGAGACCTTACTGTTCTCTAATGAGAAACATTAAATCATTTACTATTTAGCTCTTAGGAGAATCACTCAAAGTATACATTCAGCTTTTAATAACATTAACATACATGGGGAAAAAAAAAAGATCCATTTCCCTAACTACCATCAGTAGCCAGTTAACTGCTGGATCTTCTAAAACCAGAGACAGGTATTCTTAAGAGTCAAGATCCTTCAGACCTTTGCACTAATATACCTCAGTGTATAGACTACATTTAACTTCCTTAACAGGAGGTGAGATCCTTTCACATGTAGGGATAAGTATGCTGGCATACTTCTGCAATCCTGCCTTGTAGGTGCAGACACAAGCCCTGTAGCTCATGGCTTGGGCTATACCTGCTGTGTTTGTCAGTTCTTCCTTTAGTTCAATGTCCTTCTGACTGTGAAATATGGTGTCCAAACTGAAATGAAGCAAATATTTAACACAGAAACTATTCTGATGTAAAAAAAAGAATGGCAACACAAACACCAAATAACCCTTTGAGGCTTAACTCATTCAACAGTAAGTAATTGTTTAAGAGCGGGTTACATGTCAGGCACTGTGCTCAGTCAGGGCTGAGGACATGAAAGTGAGCAGGACAGTCACAGTTGCACAGACTGAGCTCTCCGTAGACTACAATTTGAGTCTCTATGTGCCCATCCCTAAGCAAGGTGCTATAAAATTTACAAAAAGAGATGGCTCTTTCTCTAAGGTGCTTGTAGTTGGCTGGAAAGAAAATGTGAAAAGAACAGTGAACAGTGTAAGACAAACCAGTAATACCTCCTTGATCCACTATCCCTGGGAAACTATGTGTTCCACCTAAGTGAATTTCTGAGATAACTGAAGGTTTTCAAATATCCTAGAATTTTAATAAACCAAGTTCTATACACTGCTCTGCCACTTAGATGTCAGATGGCAGATCACTTAACCACTTTCAAGCTCATTTTCCTCATGTGTAAAAGAGGGAATATTGGCAACCCAAGGACCATCAACGAATCATTGGATTGACAAGATGTGGTACACACACACACACACACACACACACACACACACACACACACACACACTGGAATATTACTCAGCCATAAAAAAGAATGAGATATTGCCATTTGCAGCAACATGGATGGACCTATAGCATATTATGCCTAGCAAAATAAGCCAGACAGAGAAACACAAATACTGTATGATGTCACTTATATGTGGAATCTAAAAACAAAACAAAACAAAAAGAATGTATATGCAAGACAGAAACAGACTCACAGATATAGAAAACAAACTTGTGGTTACCAAAGGAGAGAGGGAAGCGGGGAGGGACAAATAGGGGTATGGGATTAACAAACTATTATATATAAAATAGATAAGCAACAAGGATATACTGTATAGCACAGGGAATTATAGCCACTATCTTGTAATAACCTATAATAGAGTATAAACTGCAAAAATACTGAATCACTATGGTGTACACCTGAAACTAATACAATACTGTAAATCAGCTATACTTCGATAGAAAAATATATTGCTGCAAAGGTCAAATGAGATGAGTAAAAAAAGTACTTTGCCAGTTACAAATTTCTATGCAAATGTTGAACACTTAGACACATTTGTAATTTTAATTGTAACAGTTCTAAAGTAAACTATATACTTTTTTGCCTTCTTAGAGTTAAGAATATAATCTTCTGAGTCAACATGATAAGCATCAGCTATTGTACAGGCACAACGGTAACTTAGAAACCACACACGCACTGAAACTGAGTAGAACGATTTTCCCCTGCTCTGTTGTGCTCTTTGAGTTGCCATCTGCTTTTTAGTTTTTCCATCTCCTTTGCTGTCTGACTGATGTCCGCCACTCTAAAGCCACCCACTGGACTTTATATACTGTCCATCTTTCACTCTCCTCTCATTCCTAAGGCTTATTCTTATTTACTACCTCAACTAGTTTATGAGATGGAAAACCACCCCCCAAATTTGGATTGTATCTAAACCAAAGAAAAGACACTTCAAGAAAGAAGAAATCTTAAGGGTTAAGGGTTGAAATATATTATGAGTTTTTTTAAGTATCCAATGAGCATGGTCATTGAAGTAATTATGACCTCATCTGCTTTGTTAAAAGCACAGTTAATGTCCTATTTATCTAAATAATCCAATCTTCATATTTGACCGGAAAAAAAATTGGGAATATTCACATTTAAATATGGTTAGGTTGAATCTATCACACCATTTTTCTCTGGTCCTCTCAAAGTTTCAGACACCCGGTTCATACTGCAGACAGCAATGTCAAGTTAGCACGTGCCCAGGATAAACCATTATAAACTTATGCACAAGTACTTTTCAAATCAAGTGTCTCACCTCAAAAAAACTTCATAGTATGCTAAAAGCTAAAAATGAACGTGAAAGTCAACACAAACAACAGAAACATTAGCAGCACACAGCATCAACAATTTTAAGCCCATTCTGCATAATTAATTACTTCAAGGAACTTGAAAGCAAAGATACATCATGAACAATATGCATTAGAAAAACTGAAGATTTAAACTTATAATCTCACCCTTGAAGTTTCTGGACTAGAAAATGGAGAACACTCCCAGGAATTATTTTCTTTCTCAAAGGAATCTTCTTCTTGGAATGCAAATTTCTGCTTAAGTGCATGGGATATTAAAGACACTGGATCCCAAGGTGAGTCTTGTCTTTTCCTTTTATGAATGGGTCTGCCCCCAGGGGACCTTTAAAAAAAATGGAATAAATTAAAACTTTGTGTAATTTAAGTTCCTTATTGACAAACACAGCAGAAATATAAGCATAATATATTACAATCTTCAAGAGATTGGAATGTTTTGCCTTGTAAAAAAAACAAATCTGGAGGGCACAATGGATTAGTAATCAGAAAGCTGAGAGCCCATGTGAGGCTCTACCACAATCCGTTGTAACCTGGGATTTATCAAATATCATCTTTATTTTTTATTTTCTAATTTTCCAGTCGGTAGAAAAATTTAAAGAAATATTTAAGAACTTTTAAAAGGACTATGGAGTTCAAGAAAAGAAAAACATCAGGCTAACTGTTCATTCATTCATTCAATCTTAATGCCCCCTATTTTACCAGGCTCTACGCTTCAGGGGTAGAGCAGTATCCTACTTCCACAGAACACTCTGGTGGCAGGACAGTGTTACACCAAAACAAGTAAGCAAGAACATTTTGGACAGCAATTATCCAGTGCTGTGGATAAAATAAAAGAGGGAAATGTGATAGTGGCTAGGATGAAAGCACTTTCAATGAGATGATGAGGAAAAGCCTCTTAAAGGAGGTGACATTCTCTTTAAGGAAATGACAAGCAGTCAATTTTAGTGTAAACATCCAGTGGATGCATCGCAAGGAGGTTGGCACCTGTGAGAAAAGAAAAAAGAAAAACAGGCACAGCTGGAGTGCAGTTAAGTAAGACGGGAAGTAGGACGTGAGGTCAGAGAGATAAGGGCTGAATCCTAGAGAGACTTCCAAGCCACAGCAAGGTGTCAAGATTTCATTCTAAGCTCAATGGAAAACCACCAAAGGATTTTAAGCAGGGGAATGGTATGATCTGACTTCAATTTTTAAAGGTCACTCTGGTTACTATATGAAGAACAGATAAGGAGGCAAGAATGAAAAGAGAGACCAGGTTGGAGGCAACTGCAAAAGTCCAAGCTATATAAGATAGTGGCAAGGGGCTTCCCTGGTGGCGCGGTGGTTGAGAGTCCGCCTGCCGATGCAGGGGACACGGGTTTGTGCCCCGGTCCGGGAGGATCCCACATGCCGCGGAGCGGCTGGGTCCGTGAGCCGTGGCCACTGAGCCTGCACATCCAGAGCCTGTGCTCCGCAGCAGGAGAGGCCACAACAGTGAGAGGCCCACGCACCGCAAAAAAAAAGATAGTGGCAGGACTTCCATGGTGGTCCAGTGGTTAAGACTTCGCCTTCCAATGCAGGGGGTGTGGGTTCAATCCCTGGTCGGGGAGCTAAAATCCCACATGCCTCCTGGCCAATACACCAAAATATAAAACAGAAGCAATATTGTAACAAATTCAATAAAGACTTAAAAAAAAAAAGGTCCACATCAAAAAAAAAACAAAAAAAGATAGTGGTTTAGATTGAAAGGTGGCAGTGAGGACCACTGAGGGTACATAAATTTGAGCTGTATGCTGATGGAAAGGATGTGGGATAGAAAGGAAATGAAAAAACAGGATGATTTCCAGACGTCTGGACTGAGGGTGATATTGTTGCCATTTGCTGAGAAGCAAAAGACTTGGGGGAAGAACAAGTTTTCAAGGTAGAGGACGGAACAGGTAGGAAGGAAGAGTTCTGTTTTGGACATGTGAAGCATGAGGTACCTGTGAGACAGGCAAATGAAGATGTGAAGTAGGCATGGGGCTCAGAGGAGAGGTCAGGGCTAGAAAAATAAATGTGGGCATCATTAGCATTTAGCTGGTATCTAAAGCCTAGGACTAGATGAGATTACCCAAGGAAACAATGTGGGTGGACAGAAGAAGGGGGCTGAGGGCTGAGCCAATGCCAACATTCAGAGACCAGGCCCAGAAAAAAGAATCAGCAAAGAAATAAGAGGTGGACAATGAGGTAAGAGGAAAACCAAGCATGATTTCCTCAAGGCCAAGTGAAGAAAGTGTTCCAAGGAGGCGGGAACTGAGGACTGTATCAAACGCTGCTGAGAGGTCAAGTAAGAAGAGCAATGAGAACTGACCACTGGATTTAGCAACATGGAGTCACTGGAGACCTTGAAAGAACAGTTTTCAATGGAGTGATGGGAACAGACACCATATTACAGTGACTAGAAGGCAGTGAGAAATGGAAACAAACTATAAACAACAACAAGAATTTATACCAGAAAGGGAACAGAGAAACTATAATAGCTGAGGGTATACATGTTTTGAAGATGGGAAATGCTCAAGCATGAAGAGAAGAATAAAGATGGAAAATTTGATGGCGCAGAAGACAGAAGAGAGAATTTTAAGTGAAATGCTTAGAGAGAAGGGGAACCAGCGACCAAGGGGAGAGCATGGACATGATCAAGGATGCTTCATTTGCAATAACAAGATGGAAGGCAGAGAACATGGGTAGTAAATTTGTAAATGTAAAGATGTGGGAAGTCTCGTCGGATTTAGCAGTAACATATGAAACAAGATCAGTTGTTAGAAAAATGAGAGAATAGAGGGGTGGAGGGTGGAGTCTACTGGCGTTTCAGTCATTTCTCCAGTGATGGTAACAGCCACAGAGTCACCATTTTACACTGACTGTGCCCGACGATACCAGTAAGAGATCTAGTTGGGACTAAACGGGTACCTACAACCGTAAGATTTTTCTCTGTACTAGCTGCCTCATACAAGGATCAATCATAACCTCACTGATAATGAAATGACTTATGTGTCCTAACACTATTACATAGAAAATACATTTATTTTCTCAGCAAAACTTCACTGAGGAATTTCCAGGTGAACATGGCAGATCTCTGTGAAAGCCTACTAAAATGACAGCAAAGAAATGAAAAAGATGTACACCCACAAAGACAAAGAGATTACGAGAGGAGAGAGTAGATAAGAATTGCAGCAAAATGTTGAAAGCTGGAAATCTGATGACAGTGAAGAGAATGGGAGGTAAGCTGCCTTCCTGAAAACAGACGGATTGAGGAAAAGTCCACATATGGAATGATATGCTCCTCCCTTGCCCTTTCCCCACTCAACTCTCAAACTACCTAGCTTGCACCACCTGTGTAATCCCCAACTCTTCTGACCAAGGAGAATGAAGAACTTTCTAGAAAAACCCTCTAGTCCCAAAGAAAAGACATACAGCTACTGAAATATGGGATCTGGCTAACAAAATGGCAAGGTCCTCTCCTCAGTCACTAAATTGTGAAGCCCACCAGCTGGCAATCCCACCTCACACAAAGAAACTTCAATCAGCTTTTCCATACCTCACTTTTAAATATAAATGCATAGCTGCAAATCACCAGATACTTAAATAAGGCTCCAAAACTATAAATGGAGACCAAAATCAATAAGAGGAAAAGGAACTCAGGAAAAATGAACATAATTCAAGAGCAAAAGAAAACTTAGAATAAAACTGTAGTTAATATTTTCAGTAGCATAAGACACACAAAAGCAAGAAGACATAAAAAAGGAGCACTCAAAGAAAAAGAAATGGGTCTCGCAAATTAAAAATATGATGATGGGGGAAATTCCCTGGCAGTCCAGTGGTTAGAACTCCACACTTTCACTGCCGAGGGCTTGGTTCAATCCCTGGTCAGGGAACTAGAATCTCACAAGCTGCACAGTTCCCCACACCCCAGCCCACACCCCCAAAAAACAAGTGATGACAGGAAAAACAATAGAAGAGTTAGAATTTTCTCAAAAAGTACAATAAAAAAAAGCAAAGAGAAGAAAACAGTAAAGGAAAGATATAAAAATAAGACAAATAATTCTGGCATTCAAAATTCTAATAGACTTTCCAAGAAAAGAGAACAGAAAGAAAGAATAGGAGAAAATTATCAGAGAAATGTTATAAGAAATTTCCAAAAATAAAGGACATAAAACTCTAAACTGATTGAGTTCAATCAATAAGTGAACTCAGCGTAAGGAACTTAAAAAGAAGTAAATGCTCAGCATAAGAAACTTAAAAAGAACTCTCCAGGGCACATCACCATGAAATTTAAGAACACCAGGACCAAAGAGAAGATCTTAAATGCTTCAAGAATGAAGAAACAGGGGCTTCCCTGGTGGCGCAGTGGTTGAGAGTCCGCCTGCTGATGCAGGGGACACGGGTTTGTGCCCCGGTCCGGGAATATCCCACATGCTGTGGAGCAGCTGGGCCCATAAGCCATGGCCACTGAGCCTGTGCATCCGGAGTCTGTGCTCCGCAATGGGAGAGGCCACAACAGTGAGAGGCCTGCATACCGCAAGAAAAAAAAAAAAAAAAATGAAGAAACAGGCTTCATACATGGCATCAGGAATCAAAACGACATTAACCTCTCAACAGGAACACTGAGAGCTAGAAACCGATGGAAAAATGCCTTCAAAATTCTGAGGAAAAATGATTTTCTGTCAATTATATACCCAGCCAAACTAGCAATTAAGTGTGAGAATAAAAGAAAAAGAAATTCAGATATACAAGGTCTTAAATCTACCTTTCATGCACTCCTCAGGAAGCTGCAGGAAGAAGATATGACACCCAGGAAATGGGTGATGCGACACAGGACAAAGAGAATGCCCATGATGACGAAGGAAATCCTTAGGATGACAATGCAGGAAGTTTAGAGCAACAGGTGAGATTAGAACAGGACCGAGGGCTCCGTGAGGGGATTTCCGGGGTGGGGGGGATTCAAGGAGGCAATTATTAACTGCCATAAAAAATAAAATTAGTAACAAACAAAATGTAGTCATAGTATATGAAATGGCTTACCTGTGAATGTTTACTGTTATAGTAAGGATATAAATTCTGAACACGGATTTAAGGAAAGACTGTGACTTAACCATATTGGGAAGATGTAATAAGAAGTGTGTGTGCATGTGTGTTAGGGGGTAGAATGTCTAAGAGAACGTATTCCAGATTTTTAACAATTGCAAGTAAATATAACTAAAATATCAAGAAATAGCAAAAGTAGTACATTGTTTCAAAAATATGGAGATAGGACACTAGAACAAAGAGTCACAAAAAACTGAAAATCATTCTCTCTCGAGGGGTATTTGGGGTAAAGAGGAATCAGAGAAGACTTATCTATGTTTACTTTGATAAATATAATAATTTCTTTAAACACCATTGATAAAATTTGGGTTCATTTCTCAAATTATGACAACATACCTTTCAATAGCACGTAGCTTGACCTTATTCACATCCTTCAGAACATCCAACATGTTTGGAACATCTTTATTTTTCTGGTTTTTTGAATGATGACTAAAATTGGTTTTCCTAGTATCTGGGTGCTGTTTTTTCACTTCAGTTGCTGAATTATCTGATGCACAAATATTATTAGAGGCTGTTTGCACGAGAGGAGAACATGGAGGCTGTAGAGAAGAAACCTGAGGAGGCGGTGGTGGAGGAGGAGGAGAGGGAAACACTGAACTTGAAAACGAATCTGGTTCGACACTCAGTTGAGTAGTCCCTGATGATGGCATGTGTCCCAAACCACTAGGCCTGTCGTTCTTCAAGTCCAAGGAGCCTAAAGAAAATGTGGTCTGTTGAAAAACCATGCAAAATTTTCTCCAATATAACACGTAACACTAATTAGAATCAAAACAGGAACAATTCTGTAATGCTACTAAAATAATGATACTGTGGCCAGGAAGGTGAAGCAATCCCATCTGCTTAGTAATTTCTGAAAGAGTCAAGCAAACAGTAAATTCATTTTTAATCCAATTAGGATTCTCTGTGTAGGGGAAGGGGGAGAATGCATTTTAAAGAGAAAATTAAAAGTGCTTTTTTCACATACAATCTGAATTTCATCCTCTATTTACAAAAGCCAAAACACGATCAACAACTTGTGGCTAGAAACATGCAAGCTGATATATTCACTCTAATGATGACATTGTAGAAACACCCAGGCATATATTTTCTAGGCAGGAGCCTAAGACGGGTACCAAATACTTAACTTTTTCACAACAGATTTGCTCCTAAAATCATGTGTAACACGACTGCTTTAAAAAAAGTGTATATATCATACCTCATTTATTACCCAGTAGTATATATAATATTTAATATAAATTATAAATATACAATACTATATAAGTATTATGTAATACATAAATTATATATGTGTTTATATGGATGTTTTCATATACATACAGATATTGTGTGTGTATGTATATTATTTAAAGCACGTCACATCTCTAAAAATTTTAAAAAGAATCATCTGGAAAACAGTATTCACCTAGATTTGGTGGAAGTAGAGCAGCAATAACTTCAAACTACAAATATATATATATGAAGCCTCAAATCTACACTCTTGTCTCAAATTAATGCATCCCTCCGCTTAAATGTCCAACACTTTTCTACGGAGTTAGAAAAGCTTACAGTCAGCCCTCCATATCCTCAGGCTCTACATCTGCAGATTCAACCAACCGCAGATCAAAAATATGAATAAAAAAAAACAAAAAAACTCCAGAAAAGTTCCGAAAAGCAAAACTTGATCCTCCATGCACTGACAACCATTTACAAAGCATTTCCATTATATTTATAACTACTTGCATTTTATTAGGTATTATAAGTAATCTAGAGATGATTTAAAGTATATGGGAGGATGGACGATGTGTATAGGTTATATGTAAATATGCCATTTTATATAAGGGACTTAAGCATCCTAAGATTTTGGTACCCACAGGGGTCCTAGAACCAACACCCCACGGATGCCAAGGGACAACTGTACTTAGAAAACCGGCTTTTAAATACAAAACTACAATCTTCGGCAGCATAGTTAGCTCTTCTTTAAACCAAAGCCATCCCTGTCACTAGAAATGCATCTTAATTTATTCTCAATAAACATCAGAGCTAACACATATATACACCCAACATCGTTTCATATTTAATGTCATTCATAAGATACATTAGCAGCAAACATTCTTTTCTTACTCAGAACCACACTGACTGAAATACTAAATGAGTATCATCCAACTGAAATAAAAATCCAACGTTACTCACCAGAATTTGTACTGTTTCTCAGTTCTTGCCTTCCCACAATTGCAGCAATCTGAGAGCGAAGAAAAGCTAGCTCATCTTCAAGGGCAGCTATTTTTTTAATTGCAGCTTCACTTTCAGGCCAATCACTTTTTGTTGGTTTGTTATGCCTTAGAGGAGGTGTCAATGGATCTTCAACTAGTTGCAAAGGATGGAAAGAAGCAATTTTCTCCTCTTCTTCATTTTTCCATATACTATTTCTGTAGGTGGAAGGAAAAAATGGAAAGAGAGAGAGAAGGAGGAAGAAAAATTTTCTAGAAATAAATTCTTTAGGTTAAAGAATAAAGATACCAAAACAAAACCAGAATAGCTGTCTTTACCCTATAATGGTCTCTAGACTCACTAAGGACAAACAACATCTTATGTAACTTTATATTCTCAGTACCCAGAACAAATGCTGACTTTAATAGGTGACCAATAAGCGGTCAGTGAATGAAGGAACACATCTTGCTTTCAGACTGTAAACCAAAAATAATAATCCTATCTATTAACTTCAAACACAGTACAAATTGATTTATTTAGAAATAAAGTTAATTTATTTAGAAATTCTACATATTCGGAATATAAGGTCCTACAGGATTCCTTGTTATGTTGGGGTAAGTTTACCGTATTAATAATTTTTTGAAAATTTATAAACCAATTTGATATAGAATAAATTTAGCCGGTTTTTCTGAATAACTGACCCTTTTGTACTTCAGCCTGTATCTGAATACACTAACAGCTAAGTTAGTACTACCAAGCAATAAAACATCCAAATGTTGAAATATATTTAACATCATTGCCTGGTAAACAGTAAACACTATATAAGTTTTGGCTAAATATATAAAATAAATATAGTATTTAGTACAGGAAAGAGCTTTCTCCAAAAATGAACATGGTGATTTTTATATCCTTTTAATATCATTCCTTCCTAGGCCTGGGGTGAGGATTAAATGTGCATTAAGAAAGGCTAGCTAGGGGCTTCCCTGGCGGTGCAGTGGTTAAGAATCCGCCTGCCAGTGCAGGGGACGTGGGTTTGAACACTGGTCTGGGAAGATCCCACATGCCGCGGAGCAACTAAGCCCGTGCGCCACAACTACCAAGTCTGTGCTCTAGAGCCCATGAGCCACAACTACTGAGCCCACACGCCACATCTACCGAAGCCCACACACTCTAGAGCCCGTGCTCCACAACAAGAGAAGCCACTGCAATGAGAAGCCCTCACACCACAATGAAGAGTAGCCCCAGCTCATCGCAACTAGAGAAAGCCTGCGCACAGCAACGAAGACTCAACACAGCCAAAAATAAAAAATAAAAATACATTTAAAAAAAAGAAAAAAGTGGCTAAAAATGAGAAAACACCAGTCATCCCTATTAGGAAGACATTAGCAGGACACAGCGCAGTACAGAGGTAGACAAATAAAAAGGCTTGATCAGTCTGAACATACTTCACCATGTGGAAGAATTCAGATTATAGCCCACACCCCACTTTCCAAGATAAGTAGAAAAATTACCGAAATCTGAGATAACTGGCTTCTTCATCATTCGTCACACACAAAACGTCAGCAAAAGATGGAACTACAGATCCACAGTTAGCTGGGTCCACAGAGTTCAAGAGTGGGATCAGCTAAAGGAAAAAAGGAAAAAGAAAGTCAGGGAGTCGGGGAAAGACACATGCCCGTGGAAACTATTTGTGTAAATTAAAAATCCACAAGAATGAAAAGGAAAAAGGATATGCAATAGAAAAACATACACCTATTAGCGAGAAAAAAAACTGAGGAAAATAATTATTCTAAAGTCTACACATGTGGCAATATTTTCTCCCCTAGTGAATGTCATCCAACATAAAACACAAACTAGAAGAATAAAATAAGCTACTCAGTGGTTGCTTTGCATCTGCCAATCTTTGGATATAATTACTTAAAAAAATAAAGACAAAGACACACGTGAAGTGACTTGTTTCCAGGATAAACTAAAGGTTTTTGGCTTGCAGGAAACATTTCTTCTTTTGTTCTACCCTATGTCCCTAGGAGTACCTGGGATAATTTTACACATGGTACTTAAACAATGCATGTTGACTGACTTACCTCAAAATTAGGCCTGGGACAAGGTTCTAAAGGAAGAATTTTCCCAATAATACGAACAATACTCCGAGCTGATCCATAGTCTTTATTTTCCCAAATCTGCAAAACCTATTTAAACATAAAGCATTGTTTAAAAAGTAGTACTCTATTGAGCATGTTTATATTGATATTATTTATGGAAAAAATGTAAAATATGCAATAACATTTATTTTTAAAAAGAAAATATAGAATGGCATACTTCTAAAGTATTTTCTTCAAAGAATTAAACTTTATTCATATCTGTCTTTAAACAAGTGGGAAGCAGGGGGATGGGAGTTAACATATACAGATTCCAGGAAGAAAGATCTTTTGAGAAAGCACCACAAATTCATTCTGTTTTATTTCTGATAATGGCCAAATATTTGGGGAACTTTATTCAGAAAAATTGTCTCCCCTCCTCCCAGCTAAAAATCCCATCTTTGGGCCCAATGAAAAATGGACAATTTCAATTTTTCAAGCAGTGAAGTAATACAGAGTATATTCATGTAATTTCCTTTAAAGGAGGAAAAAAAGGGGAATAAATGAAGCAGGCCCTAAACAGTTTAAGGATGCTTTACTTACTGTTGTACTGGCACAAAAAGAGACATATAGACCAATGGAGCACAACAGAGAGCCCAGAAACAAACCCACGCATGTGCAGTCAATTAATCTACGACACAGGAGGCAAGAATACACGATGGAGAAAAGCAAGTGGTGTTGGGAAAGCTGCACAGTTACATGAAAATCAATGAAGTTAGAACACTCCCTCACACCATACGCAAAAATAAACTCAAAATGGTTTGAAGACCTAAATGTAAGACATGACACCATAAAACTAGAAGAGAACATAGGCAAAACATGCTCAGACATAAATTGTAGCAATATTTCCTTAAATCAGTCTCCTAAGGCAAAAGAAATAAAAGCAAATATAAACAAGTGGGACCTAATTAAACTTAAACGCTTTTGCACAGCAAAGGAAACCATCAATAAAATGAAAAAACCTACAGAATAGGAGAAAGTATTTGCAAACTATGCAACTGACAAATGGATAATCTCCAAAATATACAAACAGCTCATACAACTCAATATCAAAATAACAAACAACCCAATCAAAAAATGGGCAGAAGACCTAAATAGACATTTCTGCAAAGACATACAGATGGCCAACAGGTACAAGAAAAGATGCTCAACAGCCCTAACTATTAGGGAAATGCAAATCAAAACAACGAGGTATCACCTCATGTGGGTCAGAATGACTATCATCAAAAAGTCTACAAATAATAAATACTGGAGAGGGTGTGGGGAAAAGGGAACCCTCCTACACTGATGGTGGGAATGTAAATTGGTGCAGCCACTATGGAGAACAGTATGGAGGTTCCTTAAAAAAATACAAGTAGAGCTATCATATGATCCAGCAATATCCCACTCCTGGGGAAAACTCTAATTCAAAAAGATACATGCACCCCAATGTCCACAGCAGCACTATTTACAATAGTCAAGACATGGAAACAACCCAAGTGCCCATCAACAGATGACTGGTTGAAGAAGATGTGGCAGATATAGATATAGATATAGATATACATACATACATACACACATACATACACACAATGGAATATTACTCAGCCATAAAAAAGAATAAAATATTGCCATTTGCAGCAACATGGATGGACCTAGAGAATATCATACTAAGTGAAATAAGTCAGACAGAGAAAGACAAATATTATCACTTATATGGGGACTCTAAAAAATACTACAAATGAATCTATAAACAAAACAGAGAAACAGACTCACAGACGTAGAAAACAAACTTATGGCTGCCAAAGGGGAAAGGGAAGGGGGGTTATATTAGGAGTATGAGACTAACAGATACAAACTACTGTGTGTAAGATAGAAAAGCAACAAGAATCTACTGCATAGCACAGGGAACTATATCAATATCTTGTAATAACCTATAATGGACAATAATCTGAAATATTATATAACTGATCACTTTGCTGTACAGCTAAAACTACACAATAGTGTAAATCAGCTATATTTCAATTTTTAAAAAGAGAAAAAAAAATGCTTTACTTACAGTGGAATACATTTTCTAGTAGTCAGTTCTTAAGAAGATAACAGAAATGAAATGTGCTTCTATAACTCAAATAATAACTTTGTTCTTTAGCTTGGAGTTTCCCCTATTAGTGTAAACTATTCCCACAGGAACTTCCCCCAAAATGACATAATGTTTGTTCTTTTGGAAGTGATTTCAACACAAAGGAGGCATTTTCTCTCTTTAAAAAGCATTAAAAATTGGACTTTTCATTTTTCCTGAGATCCCATAAGGAAAACCAAGTTTATTATAAGCCACAGATATAGAGGTAGCATCCTATCAGCATCCTCATGGAAACATCCAGTAAGCAGATGGATACACAGTTCTAGAACTTAGGAGACAATCTGCATTAGAAAGATGGATTTGGGAATCATCAGCATACAGAATACATGCCAGGTAAAAATCGAATCCATAGGACTAGTTGAGAAAAACTGGGGCTAGAGAGAATGATTTGAAAGTCATCAGCACATAGAATCTTCTGCACAAAGTCATGCCATTCCTCTGCTTTTAAATGGCAAGGGTTCTGAATTTATCTGATCATATCCAAGCATCCGGCTCTAACCATTAAATACTGATTCCATCAGCCAGCCTCACAACCTTCCATCAATTCTGCCAGCTCAGTTGTCATAACATACTCCATTAATTGCGTATTCATTCTCCAATCACTCTCAAAGGTCCTCTGCCACTTGGCCCTATTCTATCTATCCAACTTCATTTCCCACTATCCATTAACAAGAACACATGCTCTTTTGGGTTAAGCAGTTTTCCTTCAGATTGATGGCCTCTCTCAATTTCTTTTCACAAACTTTTCAAAAGAAGGTTGCTGATGCCACTTCCCTTCCTCAGTCATTCTTCAAACTACTACAGTTCAGCTGCCACTCTCCACCTACAGAAATCCCTAAAGGCATCAATAATCTACTGATAAGCAAATCTTCAACAATCACTCAGTCTTTGTTGTCTTTAAATCTCTCCAATTCTGAAATTCAAAATGCTTCAATAACATCCAGTGACATCCTCCATTACACGTCATCAAAGTCAAATATCAAAAGAATGTCGATCACTCCAAATCTGAATCTCTTTTCTTTCCTACATTCCAGAACCATATACCCAATTATCTGCAGGACCTTTGTATTTATATATTCCAACAGCACATATGACTTATCTCCCTACTCAAAGTAGTTTCACGTATGGAACTGTCCATTTATATTAATGGCTCCATCATTTTTCAACTTTTGTTTAAAATATTTTAATTATCCTTGTCTATTCTAATTCACAACACCAAACAGCAACAATTTGCCCATTTTCTGTAAGCCCCCCTATTATTTTTGTGTCTCTCTTATATTCAGTCCTGTATTACAGTTATCTGTATACATTTCTTATATCTCATATTATATTTTAAGCATCATGAATACAAGAACCATGTACTGCTACTCTGCATCACCTACAGAAACAAGCATATTGTGTTAGATGTCATAGCTACTCAGTAAGTAGACAAAATTTGATCTGCTTATGCTTCTCGCACCTAAGCCAACCTCTCTCCTTAATATTTATTCTGAATTTGCTGAGCTATAACTTGCCATTCTATATCCAAGTATCAAACTTAAATTACCTTAAATAAAGCCACTAGATATTTTTTAAATATTTTATCTATGAAGGTCATGTCTATCTTTTGCTTCGGTTGTATCTTTCGTTGGCATTTGACCTATCAAATAAATGGGTTCCTGATAATCTTATCCCTTTTTTAACTCAAACTATCAAAGCTATACTAAAGGAAACTCGCCTTTGTTACACCTATAGAGAAGTAACAATTTTGCCTTGAGTGTTGACATATAAATCATTTCTAAAATAAGACCTCAAACAAATACAACAGGTTCATTCAAATCCATTAAAAGATATTTACCTGGTTCACAGGAACACCAAAATATTCCAGCATCTCTCTTAAGATACTCAATATGAATGACATTGATGAGGCAAATACAGAAGCAAATTTAAGGAAGCATTGTTTCTTGATACCTTAAGGGAAAAAAAATTAGAAAACATTATTCTTGATAAATAACTGTCGCACAAAATTGTATTAAATAACTGGAAAACCCCTTTGGTTACACATTACACCATCAACTAATCTCTCTGGCCAGCATTATTTTAATGAGAGGAGAGAAAAAAAGGAACGGGGGAATGGGGAAGGGTTGGTAAAAGAAACTTCAATTTATCAGTTAAGTTGCATTAAAAATTCCTCTGAAGGGACCTGGTTAATAAATATCAATCAGCGAAATTGGAAACTTAGCAGGGAAGCCTTCAAGTTGGTTGCAACAGCGATGCGCCCTCTCTCCGAAAGCTTTGGGCTGAGACTCTTAGAAGGGATGAGTTCAACCCATCCTTGAAAGCAGTCAGGGGGCCGACTCAAGGCTTTGACAAAAGGAACGGTAGCTCTTCCTCACTAACGTATCGGAGTACCACCCACCTCCTTGCTTATTTTAAAGAATATGAACCCCAGATAGGCGACGTGACTTAGTCACCTAACTACTAAATAACAGGCCGAGACTAGCGCCCAGTCACATCACTCGCTTTGGCCCCAAGCTCCCTCGGCGTCTCTCCTAACCCAGCATGGTCGCCTGGCTTACCTTCCTCCGAAGCCCAGCCTCTCGGCAATCACGGGAACTTCAAGCAGTCGTTAAGGAACCTTGCCGCGGAATCCGCAGAGGACTAGGCCCGGCGTGCACTCGTCCTGGTCCAGGAGCGCTCAGACGTCCATACGTGTCCGCCCGTGCGCTTCGGCTTGCCTGCCACGGGCGGTGACGACGCCTGCACTGGCCCAGGGCTTGGCCCTGTAGCCCCTCACTCGGCCGGGGTAACTCGGCTGGAAGCGCGGCCCTCCGCCCGTGCGCCACCGAACCTGTCCCTTGCCTCCACAATGGGCTCACCATTTCCGGGTCCCCCGACTAAACTTAAACTCCGCGGGCCATGACCCGTGCCCGACCTCATTGGACAAGGCTGAAGATCGTTGCTTGTGACTGGTTACGTAATGACGTCAGGTTATTTACGGTTATTTAGACTGGCTACTGAGTGTCTTCCTCCTTCAAGAGGGCGGGCCTTCAGCGAGGCAGCCAATAGAAGCCTAGAGGCACAGGTGGGCGGGGCAGGCAGCGCAGGGACGATGACGCATGCTCAAGACTCGCCTTTGGGTTTCCCGGATGCTCCCACAATACCGGTGTCTACAGCCCAGAGTATGGAGCCATTATGGCCCTTGGATCAGGCACACGATCCGGAGTTCGTGCCCCACACAGATCTTCGCAGGGAAAGTGTGTCATCCTCTACATACAGACCCGAAGTGGGGCCGCTCTCCCAAGTCCGCTTGCCGTGGAATGTCGCGATTTGTTTAATAATTCATTCGTCTATTCAGCAAACATCTATTTTATGCTTATGCGACTAGCAGATGCTAAACGCTGTCATCGAGGAATCTGCAGCATTGCAGTACTTACAATGTTCGTTCATGAAACGCTCCAGGTTATCCAGGCTGCCAATGCTGATCTGGCCTAGCCTACGATGGTAAAGTGACCACCAAGTCCTGGCAGGTGATGTCCCAATTTTCAATTCTGATCTGAGGTTACTGGCTTCATAAGAAACAACAGCTACTGGGCTTCCGTGGTGGCGCAGTGGTTAAGAATCCGCCTGCCAACACAGGAGACACGGGTTCGGTCCCACATGCCGCAGAGCAGCTAAGCCCGTGTGCCACAACTACTGAGCCCACGTGCCACAACTACTGAAGCCTATGCGCCTAGAGCCTATGCTCTCAACAAGCCACAGCAATAAGCCCACGCACCACAACGAAGAGTAGCCCCCACTAGCCGCAACTAGAGAAAATCCCACGTGCAGCAACGAAAACCCAATGCAGCCAAGAATAAATAAAATTAATTTAAAAAAAAACAGCTACTGCTTCTAGTATTTCAGTGAGAAATGCATTGGAGTGACATATAATTTAGGATCAACTGTGTCTGCTGCTGACCAACACAGTCAAAAAATGGGAGCATTGGGGCTTCCCTGGTGGCACAGTGGTTGAGAGTCCGCCTGCCGATGCAGGGGACACGGGTTCGTGCCCCGATCTGGGAAGATCCCTCATGCCACGGAGCGGCTGGGCCCATGAGCCATGGCCGCTGAGCCTGCCCGTCCAGAGCCTGTGCTCCGCAACGGGAGAGGCCACAACAGTGAGAGGCCTGCATACAGCAAAAAAAAAAAAAAGGGAGAATTTTTCAACTAATTTCTGTGTGTCCATAACATTTATTCATTAAACTAACATTGAATGTAGTATGTCCCAGGCATCATTCGAAGGCACAGGGAATGTAATGAGCAAGGCAGCTGAGGTCCTTGCCCTCCTGGAGCTTACACTCTAGTAGAAACCTCAGAGACGATTCCTCTGAGCAATATATATAAAGAACATCTCTCTCCACGATTTATTTTTCCTTATAGCACTTATACCGTGTATATTTATGCTCCACCTCCTGCCAAACAAAACTCCAGAATAGGAAATTTGTTTTGACCCATGCTGTATCTCCAGCACTTTAGAAGACTGCCTGGTATATTTGATGGGCGTTCAATAAAATAGTTGGATAAATTATTTGAATATTTGTTGAATAAAGTAATTGGATATGGGATGAGAGAAAACAGACACCAAGAATGATTTGAAACGAAGAAACCGGCAGAACAACAGTGATTATAGTGACAGGCCCAGTAGTCTAGGCTAGATAAGGATTAAAGCAGGAGAGGGGTGCTGGACAAATGTAAAAGAATGCAAATGGATCAGCGACCCTACATAGCATTTTCTCAAGTTCCTTGTCCTTCCCTTTTGCCTTCATAAATAATGATCTTATAACCTCCTCCCTTTCCAATCTGATATCAAACAGCACACAATAGGTGCAAAAGGAGAATATCCCTTGAGAGCATGAGAAGGGAAACCAGTGGTACTAAAGCCTCCTTCAGGGTGCATTATTATTACTATTTGTGTGTGTGTGTGTGTGTGTGTGTGTGTGTGTGTGTGTGTGTGTGGTATGCGGGCCTCTCACTGTTGTGGCCTCTCCCGTTGCGGAGCACAGGCTCCGGACGCGCAGGCTCAGTGGCCATGGCTCACGGGCCCAGCCACTCCGTGGCATGTGAGATCTTCCCAGATCGGGGCACGAACCCGTGTCCCCTGCATCGGCAGGCGGACTCTCAACCACTGCGCCACCAGGGAAGCCCCAGGGTGCATTATTAATAGAGCTCAATATTCAACTTCGATTTAGGTAACAACACGGTGGGCCCAGGTCAAATGCTACATCTCCATGAATGCTTTGCTGACAATTTCCCTCTAAAATTAATTCTCCAGTGATCCTTCCTCCATTTTGTTTACTAAAGCATTCATACATACCACATCTTGACAACCTTTTACGAGATTTGACATTAATATTTTTCTATTACTTTTAAGTGAAATTACTTTCGTGAACTTTTAGAATGATGCAGAATTTAAGTAAATCTTTTCTACCTTTTCTGTCATTTTTGAGTAGTGTTCAAATATTTGATGGCACGCTTTCTAAGATTTTCCTGGCTGTGTTCCCCTCCCACAGTTGAATCTAGGCCCTCTCAATCCACCGTGTCTACCCTGCGAATTAGGATTCCACTTTCAGTTCTTTCTCCTCAGTGTGGGGTCCCGTCCTTAAAAGGAGTCTTGCCTTGACAGGTCCATTTTGAGAGTTCACTGAGGTAAAGTATTCCAGTCTCTGTAATCCTTACTGTGGGTACCTTGTGCTCACTATTGGAGAGGAAAAACTCCCAGTTTTAGTAGGCTCACTTGAGATTCTCCTTTTCAAGCCTGTCAGATGCTACCCCAATTCTTAACTTCTACTCACATAGAAATCAGTACCAGGCAGGTTGGTCTTTTGTCCCCATCCCGGTATTTGTGGGTTCGTGGGAAAAGCTTGTAACCTAGTTTAATTGTAAATGCTGTCCAAAAATAACTGGTTTTGTTATCTAGATGTATTTTTTCCATTTTCCCAGAACCATTAATAATACATTATAGTTAATCATCACACTATGTATTGGATCCCCGAGATAAATAATTTATTCAACTTTACAGCCAATGCTAGGCATACTTTCCCAGTGAACAAATGGAGGCTGAGGGCTGGCTTGAAAAGAGGCTAGAAAGATGTGTACTCAATCTTGCCAACTGCCCAGTTGAAACCCCATTAGCCTCTGACACAAGGCTAAGTTTTAGGTGATTAGGAGTACTCGAATTCCTATAATTATCTTAATGGGGCAGGATACAATGTAACATTCTAACAAGTAGGCAATAGCCTCTCCAACCTTAACCATAGGATGTCATGAAAAGGTGATATCCAGACTGGGATGCACATGCCCAGCCCAGAAAGTTCACTTAGTTATACATTTCAAAAAAAGTAATACTTAGGGCCTTTTTCCTTCTGTTTTGCTACCTATGCTTGAAACCTCTCAGGGGCAGTAGTAATGCAGTATACTTAAACCAACCAGCACTATTTAAAAGATTACATACTTCTTAAAGGTTCATTAAAACTTTACAATTGTTTATTCAAAACTTTTAAGTATTAGTTGACATTAATTAGGACCAAGATTTTCCTTGATATTAAAATCATATTTCAAACTAAACTGTCCTGAAAATCTCCTCTGCTTTTTGTATTGACAATAAAAATGACTAAGTAACGTAAAACACAGTTGAGAACTACTACCTATGTATCTATACCTACTATATATCTATAAATTGCTATTTACTTGTGATATATTAAAATTACAAAATCTAAGTTAAGTAAGTCTAAGTGCAGGAATTATTTTATTTGAACCTTTAAATAACATATAAAAGCCTAGGTTATTGCAGTGTTTGAATCCAAAGGTCTTATGTGTTTATTGGCTACTCATACTATTTTTGAACAAAAATATTTAGACCTCTCTAAAAGCATAAAGGTGAATGGCAGCTTGATTTTTCTGGTTCCATTAGTTTTAGAAAATCCATATGACTTAATAGATTCTATACTGTTTTCTGATACAATCGTATGTCCACAAAGAGATATGCCTTGACTTTCTCAAACACTTAAAAAGAGTTGATTAAAACCTAGAACACAGAAAACACAGTTAAAGGATGTCCTGGTTTTACTCTGCTTCTGGATCATCCAGACAGTCCAGTTAAACATCTTTTACTCGTAATACTTCCATTTAGTCCTTTTCATTTTTTAGCAATAATCAACTCATAATTTTCAAAACTCTCATGGTCCGAGTAACGGGAAAAAGAAAAAAACTCTACTTCATAAAAATTCCAAATAACTTATATTGTCTTACAGTAGCAAATAATTTGCTACTGTAAGACAGTCATCAAAAAATTTAGCATATTTCAAAAAAGAATACAGCGTAAGTCTTAAATATTGAAGTTCATTCCTATCACATTGAAAACT
The DNA here is from genome assembly GCF_005190385.1 of Monodon monoceros. Taxonomy (NCBI): domain Eukaryota; kingdom Metazoa; phylum Chordata; class Mammalia; order Artiodactyla; family Monodontidae; genus Monodon; species Monodon monoceros. The sequence continues at coordinate 61,827,888 of NW_021703771.1, forward strand.
GTAGCAATAATACAGCATTTCTTTTTAATTATCACAGGTAATTTCAGTTGATAACACACAGTTTAATAAAGCAAGCACCTGAGAGTAAAATGTAGTTCTTAAGTAGTTCAGATGGCTAGAAAAAAGTTCAGCTTCAGGTAGCCCAGTATTCCTGCTAGGGAGATATCCAGATTCTCCATACTTCTATAAGCAGAAAACTATGATATTCACAAGCTGCCTACTCCTTTAATTTTACTTTTGATTGAAGTATAGTTGACTTACAATGTTGTATTTATTTCAGGTATACAGAAAAAGAATTTAGATTCTTTTCCCTTATAGGTTATTACAAAATATTGAGCATACTTCCCTGTGCTACAGTAGGTCCTTGTAGGTTATCTATTTTGTATAATGTGTATCTGCTAATCCCAAGCTCCTAATTTATCCCTCCCCCACCCTTCCCCCTTTGGTAACCATAAATTTGTTTTCTATGTCTGTGGGTCTATTTGTGTATTTACGTTCATTTGTATTTTTCTTAAAGATTCTACATATAAGCAATATCATATGATTCCTAGGTCCATCCATGTTGCTGCAAATGGCATTATTTCATTTTTTTATGACTGAAATATTCCATTGTGCATATATATCACATCTTCTTTATCCATACCTCTGTTGATGGGCATTTAGGTTGCTTCCATGTCTTGGCTATTGTAAACAGTGATGCTATGAACACTGGGGTGCATGTATCTTTCAGAATGGTTTGCTCCATATATATGCCCAGGAGTGGGAGTGCAGGATCACATGGTAGGTCTATTTTTAGTTTTTCAAGGAGCCTCCATATTGTTCTCCGCAGTAGCTGCACCAATTTACATTTACATTCCCACCAACAGTGTAAATGCGTTTCTTCTTCTCCACACCCTCTCCAGCATTTATTATTACTAGACTTCTTGGTGACAACCATTCTGACCCACATGAAGTGGTAACTCCTAGTTTTGATTTGCATTTCTCTAATAATCAGCCATGTTGAGCATCTTTCCATGTGCCTTTTGGCCATCAACATTTAGGTCTTCTGCCCATTTTTCCTTTGGGTTGTTTTTTTGATATTGAGCTGTGTGAGCTGCTTGTATATTTTGAAGATTATTGTTAATTGGCTTATACCAATCAAATCTCTTGTTGGTCGCATTGTCTGCAAATATCTTCTCCCATTCTGTAGGGGTTTTGTTTGTGGTTTCCTTGCTGTGCAAAAGCTTTTAAGTTTAATTAGGTTCCACTTGTTTATTTTTATTTCTATTACTATAGGAGATGGATCCAAAAAGATATTGCTGTGATTTATGTCAATGCCTACTCTTTTTAAATATCTGGTTATCAAAATTAATTCACTGAGTCAACAAGTCTATATATCTATGATTTTAATCCACTGGCTCTGGTTCTGCCCTCCAAATATGGAACATGTTAAAATGATGAGGCTAGGCAAAGTGATATCAAATGCTCTTCCTGGTCCTATGTGATCCGAATTTTACTCTATTTCCTCTTCTAAGGGACAGCCCTTTAAGTATTTGAAGACTGCTATCAAGGACTCATCCAGGTCATCACTTTTCTATAGTAAATGTACCTTTTCCAATTATTCATATGACAATATTCCAGACCTCAAGCTTCTGGCTCTCCTTCCTTTAAATATACTAAATGTTTTCCCTTAAAATCACAGTACTCCAAAACAACACACAAGAGGTAACTTGAGCCGTGTATAAAAAGATTAAGGTTCCAACTCTTCTATTCATAGCAATCTGAACTCTCTCCAGTTCAGCTCATTTTTAAGGCGGCTTAGATTGACTTAAGTTTTAGCAGGAGCCGTTAACTGACTCATACCAATCAAATTTCTATATATCCACACGCAGTTAACATGCTTTGTTTTATACACTCAAGGAGCATTTATTGCATACCTATGGTATGTATGTCTTACACAATACACAATGCTAAGGACTAAACATTTATTCTAGCAAAGCATGACACATACACAGAATGAGTTGCCAGCCTAAAGGAATGAGGACTAAAGAGGAACTTTTAGGATTTTTGGTAGGGTGTAAGATTTTAGGATAGGTAAGTGAACAAGGAGTGGGATAAGGCAAAAGGAAAAAAAAAAAAGCTGCTCACAGGATATTCCTATAGTTCATCCTAAGATTTAGGCAACGAGAAGTCATTGAAGAATTTTTAGCTTAAAAAAGACAACTTCCAGTTGAAAAACATCCCACAGATGGCAATTAAAAGGTCAAGTTGTCCAAATCAGAAGACTATACTGCAGCAACTGGGGCAAATGATGAGCATCTTTACCACAGTTATCACAGGGGTGAAAAACAGCCAACACGTTGATTTTGAAAGTTGAGTATCACCAAATGAAGGCATAAAAAAATAACTGTATACTGACATTAACCAGTTAAATTCTGTATTGTAAGTATCTTTTTATGTCTACATTTGGTGATACTCAATCTTTCAAAAATATTCCAAGTGTATTTAACATTACCCTCATGGCAGGCTTAGAAGTACCCTGGAAGCTTAAAGTTTCTAGGGAATTCCCTGGCGGTCCAGTGGATAGGATTTGGCGCTTTCACTGCCGGGGACCGGTTTCAACCCCTGGTCAGGGAACTGAGATCCCACAAGCTGCGTGGCGCGGCCAAAAAACAAAAGGCTTCTAGTTTTCCCCTTCCAGTACAAGACAGAAAAAATTACGACCTCCCATACTCAAGGACTAGATTGGGTGAGAGTGGTATTCTTAATTTTAAGTGGCGCTTTACAAGCCATGGAATTTGCAATTACTATGACAATACCAAGAAGTTATCATTGCCAAATACAGAGTTCATGCTGTGAAAATACATCCTTTCGTCACCTAACTGTACGGTGTACTTAACTATCATCTACTTTTATTTTGCTCTTCCTTATTTTTGGGGGTATTTTTTTGGGGGGGGTTGTTTTGTTTTTATTTTATATTGGACTACAGTTGATTTACAATGTTGTGTTAGTTGCAGGTGTACAGCCAAGCAACTCAGTTATACATACATATCTATTCTTTTTCAACTTCTTCTCCCATTTAGGTTATTACAGAATATTGAGCAGAGTTCCCTGTACAAATACAGTAGGACTTTGTTGGTTATCTATTTTAAATATATGTCATCTACTTTCATTAAAAGGAGGACTCATTATTACTGAATCAGGAAGTTGGGCAACCCTAAGAGGTTACTAAGAAAAATCTGATCCCAATTCTTAGGAGAATACCATTAAAACCACTTACCCAACCCTTTTCTACTTGCAAGAATCAAGATTATCGTCTGCACTTTAAGAGCACTGTAAATCGGCTCACTGTTGTGAAATGCCTAAAACATCCTTGGGAAAAATCTTTATGTACAAGGTCGTTATAATTAAGACACATTGTTTGGAATTTTTCTCCTAGTAGTGGTGGTAAGTGGCATCCTAATGCCTGTTCTTTTTTAACCAGTGGGATCCATTTTTATAAGCTAAAGTACTAGGAGGTAATACAACAATATAAAGAAAGCTAGCACACTTAACGTACAACTTTGGCTTCACTTGCGTACCTGACACACTAATCACTACTGAATGCTTCTAAAACATGAGTCCAGCTCATAAATTTACACAACTTCTACTAAAGCTCTCAAGTCAGACAATGGAATACAATAACTAATTTCAATATATTCCTGAATTCGAAGAAACTAATAACTTTTACTTAAAACTTCATTAACATAGACTCCAAATTTTTAACATCTACCTCAATAAACCGAACAATTAGACCCTTGACATTCAGATTTAACAATAATGGCTTCAACTATTTGAGAACCCTAAATGTATGTAACAGATAATATTCTAAAATTTTGTTAAAGGATGTATCACAATCTACTACTCACAGACTGAGTCTAGTCAAATACAATCCCATGAAGGTGAAGTTTATTTCTCCATGTCCCTTCCCTTTTCAGCAACTTTATAAACTTAGGTCTCTGTACTTCTCTTTCTGAAAGTGAAAGAAATACTGTTGCATATGGAACAAAGTATTTCCCAAAGGGATTCCAGTTGAAAACCAAAGACAGGAATTCCCTAGCAGTCCGGTGGTTAGGGCGCTGTGCTTCCACTGCAGGGGGCAAGGACTGGATCCCTGGTCAGGGAACTAAGATGCCACATGCCGTGCCCAAAAAGGAAAAAGGAAGAAAAAAAAAAAAAAGCCATAGAGAAAAGGAAAAAAGCAACTAACTCTCTTTAAAAATAAATGTCCCTAATAAATAAAATAGCACATTTTTATGTAGGTAACTGGTACATAGTGTTAAAATTACCCAGTATAGTTCAGCATACATGTACAGAGTTCTTACTTCTTTAACAAAGTTTTGAAGGAATAACTTGTCATTTGTATTAGTCAAAATGTATGTCTTAGCACACAAATTTCTGTGAAAATGCGAGGGGCATGGTAAGAATCACACCAGATCTAAATCAAAGTGAACAAAGACTAAGTTAAAAAACCAAAAAAACAAAAAAAAAACCACTTTTTAGTTATTAACTGACTACTATTTCTAGAAAGAAAGAGAAGTAATGCTGATTTCTCCATCATAATATTATGGCTGACAAGTTCCTGTATGAACACAAGAACAGGAAGGCTAGACTAGAAGTCTGAAATTCCTGTATTAACAATGGCTTAGAATTACCCACTGTAAAATTTCCCATTTTCCCAGGAGAAAAAAATAAAAATAAATGGGGATTTGAGCAGTTTTATAAAGTATTTATCAACCCTCAAAAAGCCACATCATCCCTGTTAGTAATTTTACTAACAGATAAGCTGGTATTCTAAAATGAGACATAAGCCATTGCCATCAGTTGTACAGAACACACACAGAAATAGTCTCAAAATCAGGTAAACAAACAGCAGCTATTACCACTTATGACATTTTATTGGCATATGACAATTTACAGGGGTCCCTGTTGCATTATACATCACACTGAGTAAGAATCAGTTAGCCATCTACATTCATTCTTACTGGATATATTTTTACTCAAATTATAACTGAATTCCCAACACTTGATTTTAACTGTGACAAAAGGGGAAAAACAGTAATTCCTTAAAGTAGGCTACAACTGGAAAAACAAATTTTGCTTTTTTAATTAAAATTCCTACGATGTTGAAAGGTGTACACACCTAAGGACTGAGCCATGGCCTTCTTAAAACAGCTTTCTTAATCCTTTCTGGAAATATCCTTTGGTTCATTTTTATTTTCCTTCTCTAAGCAAAAGGAAGTGTGAATGCAGGTTATCAAGGAGTTACTATTTTCTAGCACTTGTAAACAAATATCCTTACCAAGAGGAACCATTCAGCTTTTATAACATGCCATGAAGTAGGGTGTTAAATTGCGGTTTAAAAAAATTCACACAGGCTTTTTATATGCTTGGCTCTAAAAAAAAGATAACATCCACAATGGCATTCTATTGCAGTGTTTTCACAATCACCCTTCCTACTATATTCTAATAGGATACTCCTTCCTCAATTTTATTTAATAAAAGTAACCAAATCATTAACATATTTGGGTTAAAGCAATGCATTTGCACTTAAAATATAACCTGCTGGTAGGACTTGGGTAGCTTTATTCCTACTTCCTATTAAGTAATTTCTCAGTAGGTTCCCCTTTCCTGTTGTCTTATATGGAAAAGCAAAACTGCACATTTATAGACATGCATAGAGATTCAGTATCTAACCAAATAATAACTGTTAAAATAAAAGCTAAAATTTGTATAAAATAAAATGGTCGTGAAAATTCTCCTGTTGTCAGAGATCAAATCCATGTTGCTTTTTAGCATGTAATTAATTATTATTCTGACTAGGAGAATATTAGTTATGCCCTGATTAATGCAACACATAGTTGCTTTGACAGTATTTCCTCTGCTCAAACAATTCCAGAAAGACAAAATAAAAATAACCATGCAATACTTCAGGATCTTAGGGCCATGAACATCATATATACTGAGTTTTGTTTTCATGTTTTTCCCGCATACAGCTCTTAGCTAATGCCTCTGACTGCAGTTAAGGTGCTAGAAGAGCACCTGTAAACAAACCATCAGTGAGGATGAAAGAGCCATACACTTAAGATGTTTAAAAGTTTACACTAACAGAATAAGCATTATCTCCTTTTAATGCAAACATAAAAACTAATTCAGTTGCTGAATTAACAAGTGAAATTTGACTACTTTTATATATCTCTAAGAGCAGACAGACTTAAACACTGAAATTTACTATTTTGGATTTTCATTCCTTCTAAGAGATATCATCATAAACATAAAGGCAATTCACATTTGAAAGATTATCTTCCTGAACAATAGAACCCTTGGGAAGAAAAAGAAAACCCATTTTACAAACTGCAACTGAAATATGGAAAAAAATAAAAAACAAGTTAGATCAATGCTGTGACAAACTTCCTGTCAGATCTTTTTATTGGTGACATATGAAAAACAAGTTACTTAAAATACCACTAATGAGCAGTATATTCTGTTCGCCTATTATTCCTTATGGTTAGACTACAAACCAATGATTTGGCTGTCCAAAAGCTCAAATAAATATGTAAGGTATGACATCAGGTACACGTCTTTTTAATGTATCAAGTTACTCTGCAGAATAATCCTCTTCCATACCAATGCCAGGATTACAGGTTTTGTTCTTTTTTTTTTTTTTTTTTAAAGTCTAAGACATTCAGTAGGAAGGGAGTTTTTATTTGTACTATTGCAAACCAGTTTCCTCTCTCAAACAATAGCTGATATCTAAGACCATGACTCAAACTTTCAGGGAAGAATAGAAAGAGAAAATTGAATTTTGAACTCAAATAGTAAAGGCTCCTAAGAATGGTTTGTATATAGGCCACTGCTTGCTTTCAGTTAAAAAAAAGAAAAAAGAAAAATATTCTCATACTTTTCAATCTAACTTTTAACAGCTTGTACTTTTTTCACGATTGGCAAAGTTTCTTTTTCCTTCTTAAGCATTTGCTGAGGTGTTAAACTAGCTTAGTTTACCAAAATAACAACTTTTTCCATGGTACACTTCAAAAATTAGTCACCCTACAATGTAGTGTGTTTGAATTAAGGAGAATGTTAAACAGATGTATACAGTTAAAATAGTTAGTGTGGTTTCTATAAACAACTGCTATTCAGGGATTTGTATGTAGAGCTAACGTTTACTTCAGAATAAACATTAACAAACAGGGAGGGAAGAGAATCATAACTTTCACAGAGCTGTACTTGACCATATCTTATAGACAAAGCAGAATTACAATGCATGTAACAAAAACAGTAAAAGTATTTTTTTAAAAGTTGATAGTTACAAATATGGTACGTAACAATTTTCTACTTTATTTCAGTACAATTTTCAACATACAGTCTACTATTTTTCAGGATATTTGAAGACTTAAAACAAAATTTCTCTAGACTACTACTTGCAAACAGTAAAATTTAAGTAAAATGCTTACATTCTTATTTGAAAACAAAAATCATGTAAAAAAATGGTGGGTTTAAGTTCTGTTCTCTGTTGCAATCTCACTTCAGATTTACTATTCCTAAAAAAAAAAAGAGAGAGAGAGAGAGAGAAAGATTAGCAAAGATATGAAGAGTGAAAATGATCCAAAATAATCATTGTTCCTAAAAATTAATTAACTAACTGGCCCACCAAACCCATACATAAGAAAATATAAGAATCACTAACAAGTTGGAAATTTCTACCTTTTCTTCTTTGCGTCTGTCCTTCTTTTCTTCATTATTTTCCATGGTCTCTTCTTCATCTTCAACAATCCCGTCCCCTTGATATTTGTCATGAGTCCATTTTGGACTGCTACCTGATTTTTTGAAGTTAAAGCGCCCTCTGCCACGTTGAAAAGTACCACGACCTCTTCCTCTTTTGGCCCAATAATCCACACCATCATCTCTGTCATCATGCTACAGAAAGGTTAAAAACAATCATCAATGAAACGTCTTTCTTGTAAGGAAGATAATTATATCCCCAATCGTAAGTCATGGTATAAATTGTCTGAAGATTGGGTAAATGAGATTGGTACTGTTCCAAAACACAAAACAAAACCAATAAAACTGAATTTTTCAACAAAAACATACTCCATCATGAAAGCAAACAGTTACATCATTGCTTCGTAACCCAAGCATCTGAGAGCTGTCCAATTTTTTTGGAGAATCTCAACTGCTCAATTACTGTCAATTTTCAAATTTTTTATTTTTGCTTTCCGTTTTTCAGTCTAAGTCCATTTATTATTCATAAGTATATTATACTGTGTATAAATGATAAAATAACCGATATTTTTCCCAAAAAAATTACCTCAGTCGTAAATATGCAACAAAGCATAAAAATATCATTACATTATCAGTAACATTTACTAAATAAAACAGGTGATAAGAATTATAGTTTACATATAGCAACAGATTATAAAAATCCTACTGAGATTTAAATCTAAATCAATGTGTATTACACATCAGTCTTCTTGGCAAGGAAATTTCACAAGCCAAATCATGATGGCGTGGTCCCTAGAGTAATATCTCAACTTCTTTCTTCTTCACTAACCTAAAATACTGCAGTTATTACAGCCCAACCTTAATTTTTCATTAGCTGCATCCAAAAACAGATGCTCCCCAAGTTACAAATTGTTCCTTTAATCAAAACATCTGCAAAACTGAAAAGTACTTGACTTTGTCGGTAAGCAGAAAAGTATTACATCCCAAAGTACAAAACAAAAAGCCAAAGTTCTCCTGTAATGTAATTTAACTGCTGCCCACCTCAAACTTACTTTTAAGTTTGTACCTACAAAAATGGGAGTGACACCCCTTTATGAGACAACAGGCATAATGCAAACAATGTTGCATACTGTACACAAGTACAATCTACATACATAAGTACAACTTATGGAGTACTGATATTGATCAACTGTCCAAAAGTCACTAAAACTTTTCAAATACATAATATGAACACATTTTCAAAACATGCAATGTGCCTTTGTGCATATTCATGTAATACAGATCACCCTCCTGAATCACTTGAAAAGTTCACACATGTAATTAACAGACTATATGAAAGAGCCCTTACCCACTTCTAATAACCTAGCTTTATCAAACCAATAAAAGATGACTACGCAGAGGTGTGCATGACTCAAAGAATGAACTTAGGAACTATCAAAAGTGTAAATTTCAGTATGTCAGAAAGTTCAACTGTAAACCCAAAATAAACTATTTTAAAATAGTCTGCCACTCAAAATAATATGCACACACAATTACATAATTTCAGGCTCCCTTTTGGTATTAACACAACTAACCCTATATAGCCTTTATGCTTTCTTGTTTGTGGTGTTTACACAGTATTCCATGGATTTGTAGGAAGAAGCAAACAGCCATTGAAGCCAGAGGCATGGGTTTAAATCTTAACAGAAACTGTGTGACTTTACTTCCTCATTTAAAAAAACCAGAGATAGCCTTGAAGGAACATAAACGATCTGTAAAAAAGTGCCCAGCCCAGTGCCTGACAAGCAAGCAATCAACGGTGGTGATAATGTTTATATGGTGCTTATTACTCATCTAATTCTCACAACAACCCTGTAAAATACTGTTACTAACCCCATTTTAGATATAAAGGAATTGATGAGGCACAGAGAAATTGAGTAACTTGCCCAAGGCCACAGAGTCAATCTTTTCCACTGCCCCTTATGCCCATCATCCACAGAATACGCTTTCTAGGTATCTTGGTGACAGTAAATAGTTACCGTATGAGGTAGCTAAGAGCTGAAACAGAAAAAGCAGTGGCAAAGCCAGACACTACAGTTAAACTAGCAATTACTTTTAAATATACAATCATCTGAAATTAAAGAAAACAAAAGCTCCAAGATCACACTGTGTTTTTCAGAGGGTATCCCAGCAGCTACCTAAGTGACATTTTGATGCTAAGCACACTAACTTTTTTATTTTTCTTTTCGCCGCGCCAAGAGGCATGCGAGATCTTAGTTCCCTGACCAGGGATTGAACCCATGCTCCCTGCAGTAAAACCACGGAGTCCTAACCACTGGACCGCCAGGGAAGTCCCTAAGCATACTAACTCTTAATCCTCAAATTCTTACATCCAAGATTTTAGTCTTGTTACAGACTAATTAAAATTAATTACTTCATAGATGACAAAGAGGATGTTAGATAGTTATAATACACAGCCAACAATATGTTAACAAAGGAGGCCATATTAGAACCAAGACCTTCTGAATCCTCTGATCTCTTCTGTATAGAATGATCAAATTTCAAAGAGTGAATTTATTAAAGCGCCAACCCAAACGTCCTTCCCCACAGGGATTTTCTCTTCCTCACATGACTTCAACTCAACATGGAGAACTTGCCCATTTTAGTACTTTTCCACTTGCTCCAACTCTTCACGTACTCTCACCTCTCCAGAGAATTTCAGGTTCTAAAGACTATTATCTTCCCTGGAATACTTATTATTGAAAACATTACCTTATCTTTGCATAAATCAAACTTCTGAGAAGGAAAATTTCAGATTAAGAATGCAACAAATGTTACTATTACTCAGTACTGGAGGAAAAATGATACGAGCTGTAAGAACCTTTTGGAGCCCAAGGCATGGGTTCAAATCCTGACCCCACTCCTACTGGCCATGTACCTTTGGTCAAGCTGCTCAATCTCTGTACCTCTGCGTTTTTCATCTATACAAGTGGAATAATGGTCCTACCTCAAAAGGACTTCATAAGCATGAAAATAAATTCATATATGTGAAACAATTAGAATGGTGCCTACCATAGTATATGCTCAATAAATGCTATCCATTATTTTTACTAAGTATTCAATGTTTCATTACTCTGGACAAAATTTCCATGTTTGTCAAAACCTAGGGGAATCTATAATTTTCAACTTCATTTAGTCTCAAATTTTTTAAAATATTTCTATTCTCAACACTAGCTGTCTGAAAAGTCAGACCTATTCAGACTACGCAAAATATTTTAACTTTAAATTCCCAGGTAAAAACCAGAGTTGTCATTCCAAGAGCTCATTAAGAACAAAAATAATTAATTTTGGAAACTGATTTATAAGAAAAAATGTGATGCGTTACGTTTACTTCTAGTAAGCATTAGTCTGTGACAAATGCACGTATATGCCTATATTTATATAGAAATGGAGGTTTTAAAACATAACCCAGAATAGCAACATATAAAATGTTAAATAACACTTTTCTTAATTACTATAACGCCTAGCTATATGACAATAAAAAATAATTATGTCCCAATTTAAGACAAAAACTATGATACTGGAGACTGAAAGAACACCATAGAAAAATGAAGGTCTGGCCTAAATTAAATATTCGTAAAATGTTTAAGGGTGCTAAACAATTACTATCTACTTGTTCACCTCTCATTTCCCTCTTAACTTTTTGTCCTTTCACATTTGCTCTATTTGTCTGGCATTTTTACAATCACTCACTCCTCACCCCTCCTTTGCAAGGTTGGCCTTTTAATCTCTTCTGACTGGATGATCTTACTGTGGCTTTGTGACTGAATGATGGCTCCTAGACTTTTTTCTCTCTCGATCTGCATTAGCAACTGCCTACTGCACACTTCCACTTAATTTCTGCCTGGCACTTCAATAACAGAACTTAATCTTCACCTCAAATTAGCTGCTTTCCCCTTTATTCCCTATCTTTGAGAGATTCCATCTTCTTACTACCAACACCCGACTAGTGGCTCCCTGAATAAGCCTTCATAAATGTTCCTTAAACTTTTCTCAAACCTATAGTCCCTTAGTTCAAACAATTATTTCCCAGATGTTTGTCACAACCATGATTTTCCAAACTCTGCTTAACATCCAAATTTATTAAAGTATTATGGCCTTCTAAAATTTGGCTCCCGCTTTTTCTTAATTTTCCCAAACTTACACCAATCATCTAGCCATCTGCGTACTAGAGTTCTCTATTTAAGGATGTTTCACTCCTGCTTTCTTACAGTACACCTGCTCATCTTTTAAGCTCAAGATTCAATTCAAAATCGTCTACGAAGTCTCTTCTAATCAGTATCTCCTTTGCAATAATCCACCATATGTATTTAGAATGTTCTCCATTACTAGGTCTCGTAAGCCAAGAATTGAAATATTTATCTTTCCATCTACAACATAAACAGCAGTCTACTCATAAATTCTTAAATCGAAAAGGAGATAGGTCTTTTAAACTTTTCTGTAACTGAATAAAATGCCTTTCACTTTCCAGACTGTCAACTCAAGCATAAATTTCTCCTCACATGAGCATATGCTGTGCAAACATTATGCTTAACTTTTTCTTTTTCAGACTCTTGGTCATTAAAGTACCCCAAAAAGAGGCAAATGGAAATTAGTTTTTGAAACAGCTACAATGCCCATTCTTCAAACAAAATATAGATCTACTTCAGAACACAGCTCTGTAACTCTAATTTAGCTGATGGCATGGACATTCAGGTTTATTCAAATATATTCATAAAAAGCCAAATGAAAGATACATTTCTATAAAATCCAGTACTATTTTCCTCCTTGCTTCGACAAAACAATTAGTCTTCAGAAATAGTCTCTAAAACATGACTTCCCTGAGAAGCTATGACAAAAATGAGTATTCTGGTAATAGTTTTTGGTGTTTTCTCAAGTTTCTATAATACAGGAAAAAACCCTCTTCTCCCATGCCAAAGTGCAGAAAATTTCCATCATTACCTAGAGAATCTTTCAGGACCCACCTCCTCTGGCTTCATCCCTTATAAAACTACTTCAGAGAGAAGAGCATCACAAGGAAGCACTAAATTAATGTGTATCTAGCAACTTTTCCATAATGTAATTTTTCATCTTCCTTTTACTCCAATAAAAGTTAACAGCCTCCTGAGAACCTTGATTACATATACTGTGAAAGAATTCTTCTCCTTGTCTTTCAATTAAACAAATAGCTGCGATGATGAAAAGTAAATCTTAATTAGAAGCTTCTACAACTTTTACCGTCTTATAGACAGATACGAAACAAGTTACTGTTCTTCTCTGAATGTGGCTATCAAATCAGGTATATTTTTACTTTACCCTGATCAGCCCATAGGTGATATCAATAAAGTATAAACAGGACTAAAGGGACCCACATTTTCAAAACTTCAAAATCATCTGGGTAATGATTTATTTTAAAAGTTTCCTATATGATGGTGAAATCTTCTCATAGTAGTGGATACCTGTACTCAAATGTATTCACCCAGTATGCTTTGAAAATTAATGCAAACCAAATAAACAGAGATTTCTAACACCCACCAAGAAGTACTTCTTGCTCTTTGGGGTATATTCTGGATCCCATTCCTCTTCCTTCGGTCTCTTTTGAAAAGTAGTATTTGAGTTGTTTGGACCAGTATTTGTCCCAGCAAAAACTCCTCTGGCTCTTCCTCTGCCTCTAATTCGAAACTGATTAACATTAACAAAGTTGTTTAGTAGTGAAATCAAGAGGTATTAAGTTACATGCAAACTCTAATTTTACTGCAGTAACAAAAAACATTCCCTAATTTCTTTCCTAAATCTCAACTTCATGGCCACTGAGGCCAGTAAGGAGGCAAAAAATTCTGCCTACTGAAAGCTGAGTAGGTTATGAAGAAATGCAGTCAACCTAATTAGTTAACAGTGCAGTCAGAATACTGCATTTTCAAGGCCTGAACTAAAATTTTTAAATAATCAAGTTGGTTTGTTTCCCTTCTACTAGCCAAAAGAGTTGTCTAATTCCTAACACTAACATCCCAAGTGTTCAACTACACCTATCACCATACAGGCAAAGCTCTTCTCTTTCCCAAATGATCTAATTAGTGAACCCCACTAATAACAAACTGGATACTTGCTCAAGGTAGGAATCTGAATCTAGAAATTAAAGAGTCAAGAAGATGCACTACTATGAAGTCATTAAATTAACAATTGTAACAAATTTATGGAAACATGGGAATAATGCATACGCTATGTAGAATAAAAAGAAGATATAATTTCTATGACTGATACACGGATAAACAAGAACTTGAAGATAATAGGCAAAAATGAAAATAGCTGTCAATACAGAGATGAACATATGGATTTTTTTGTTTGTTTCAAGACTTTTTTCAAGGACTAAGTGATTAAAGAAATGGATCTCAATCACTAACTTTGCTTGACTCTTGGGTCTCTAAGCACTATGTACAGTTACTGATTCCAATGTTAAGAAAAGTTATCTAGTTTATATAGATGCTTCTAAATCTCAAAATGGCATTTTATTCTTTTAAAATCAGGCAAAAACATTTATTTTTTACTTTATATACGGAGAAAGCATCATCCCAGCTCCAGCCCTTCCTCAATCCCCCTAAATGGCATTTCTTAGTGACGATATATCAAATACCATTTTATTTTTCAAGACTATACGAGTAATGACTCACACAACAGACAATGTCTAAAACATATATTTTACTTTCCTTATGTATAGTACTCTTAAGTAAAGTTCTACCAAATGATCAAAGATAATTTTATTACTTACAAAGGTTCCTCGTGGTCGGCTAACTCCTCCAAAGCCTGAGTATTCTTTCAGTTCATGGTGAGTTTTAAATTCTTCTTCTCTTTCCTTCTTACTCTCCTTTTCTTCTCGAGAACTGGGAGAAGAAGGTGATGCTGAAGAGGATGAAGATCGAGAATGATCTTGCTCTCTACTTTTATGTTTACTGCAAAATAAAGCAAACAAAAAATGTGTGCTATTTTTTAAAAAGATAAAAAGACCCCCTGTTGAATCTTACAATAAGAGGGATATTTTTCAAGTCAAAAAAACTATCCCCTATTAAAATTATTATGCAACTAAAATGATTGGGTGTTAAACTCTGACATAGTCTGTTTCCATTCTCCTTCAATATTTGTTTTACATGACTACCGAAAAACATGGTATGACATGCCAGTTAGAAACTAGCAGTCTGGCAACTTCAAGAATAAGGTTCAGTTCTTCAATATTTTTAACTTATTTTTATTTTAAGGAAAGGAAGAGAAGAGTAGGAAAAAGTAAGAATGGTCTTAAGGCCATGTTTCAAAATGAATGCAGTTTGTACACCCTGGGTGAGAACAGTTGATATCGTTTAGGCCATAACTCCGTTATTGAAATAAAAAGCATGACATTACAAATACCAGTCATAAATTAAAAAACACAAGTAAAATGCACCATTTACCTAATGAATAGCAAGGAAAACAATTATCTATAATACTTCTTAGTATTCCTGTTATTTGACTCTATGATGATCAATTTTACATGATTCTAATCCAACACCCGAAAAGGTCATACCTGCGATAACTCTTACCACTTCTAACAGTATCCATGGAAA
This sequence comes from Monodon monoceros, assembly GCF_005190385.1. Taxonomy (NCBI): domain Eukaryota; kingdom Metazoa; phylum Chordata; class Mammalia; order Artiodactyla; family Monodontidae; genus Monodon; species Monodon monoceros. The sequence continues at coordinate 61,843,238 of NW_021703771.1, forward strand.
CATTACTTTGAAAGACTAATACACATTGCTATTTCAAAAAATCTAGTCCTTCCTCCCCCCCATCTCTCCCATGTTAAACCACTAGACATCAGTTTAAAATTCTTGTACTCTGGGTGTTATGAGTTGAAAAAGTGCGGAATCAAGCATAACGAACCAAAGTTCTTACACAAACTGTTTCTAGAAATGCACTGCATTGAAGTCCAACCTCCTGATGTAGCCTGGATAATAGGACACATTAATTTGTCATTTTTTTTTTCAGTGTTAGCTTGCTATTCCAAAGTTTTTGTCCTCATCCACCATAAGCCGTGTAAAAGACAAATATATTTTTGCTGTAAAACAAATAATTTTAATTGTTTAAATTTAAACATTCGATTACACAGTCAAAATTGAAAGCAATTAAGCTGACAATTATTAAAGGCTAATTAGAAGCTAAAACCTAACTCAGACAGTTTTAACAGTTACCTGTCATCTTTGTAAGATTTGTATTCCTTGTAATCTTTTGGAGTTTTTTCCTGCTTTCTTGATCCACTGGATTCCCTGGAGCCCTTGGAATCCCCCCGTTCTTTACTTCTTTCTTTTCTCCGACGATCAATGTCATGCCGAAGATCAGCAGAATCACACCTTAATTTTTTATCTCCCTATAAAAGACAGATATAAAATACAGATTTCAGGGAAACTATAGGGACAAAAATACATATATATGTGCGTGTATGTACGTGTGTGTGTGTGTGTATACACACACACAAAACCAAATTTTATGCCAGTTTCTAAGCTGGCATTTTAGTATCAGAAAAGAATGAGTAACATACTACTTCCATACTTAGTTTTTGTTTAAAAATGTACTTGATGTTTTCACTAAACATTTGTGTACGCAAGTATAATGGGACTGGGGAAATTATTAAAAGGTAAATCATCTTGAAAATGTCGTAGGTTTTTGTTCAAAGCAATCCATAATAAACTTTCATACAGTAAAATGATACAATTATTTTTGTACTCAGCACATCGTCATTATCATCCTTCATCCTTCAAAATGTTTTTTTATGTAGTTTAACAATGATAGAGGTTATACTCAGTTGTGGGTGTAGCCATCTGCCTATAAATAAAGCTAAGGGATCCTAAAGTAATGGTTCTCATTATTTAAGCCTCGTTGTCATCAAGCTCTTCCCATATAAGTTGACCAACCCAATAAAAACCACTTCAAAAGTTAAGTATTCTGTAATTTCCATAACATGCAAGTGTAATATGATTAATGAAACCAACTGAGGTTGAACAAGGGTAGAAACAAAGCCAGAAAGATATTATTCCCAATCCTGTACTCAGTATCTGGGCCATATACTGCCCTTTCTCAATTCAGGTATTGCAACGGACATTAGTTTAACTGGGTCACAATTCACCTCCTTCTTGTTCCATTGCTTTTTCAAATACTATATAATTTAGGAAGATGGAAAGAGGCATCTAGGAATGAAGAAAAATTATACATCAGTAAGATGCTAAGCAATGTGGACATCCTTGCTACTATTCAACAATAAGTACTTACTCTGGGAAGTCTAGCTATAATGTTCATAAACATTCATATCTCCAAATGATACCAACTACTCACCCATTTGCTCCCACTGTAACAATAAAAATCTAATCAAGAGCAAAAATCTTCCTATTCACCTAGTAATACATTATTACCAAGTCCACAAGTAACAATATAAGTGAAAGCATTTTGTAAAGGCCAAACTATATATATATACACACATATATATACGCGCATATATATATATATATATATATATATAAACTACATAGTACTAAATATATGTTAATTGTTCACTCAGATAGGAAGATAAAGGATAAAAAGCAATGTCATATCCTCTTTTCCTTCCATTAGTTATCACTATTTTCTCTCCTCTCAATCAAAATCGGTCTGAGTAACGGAGAGAAGGAAGATATTCACTCTGTCAGAGTACAAGAATAGACTAAATTGTGGGCAAAACAAAATTAACCAACATTGAACCCAAGGTATTGAAAGTAAAAGCCAAAATTAGCATTCACTTCTCAGAATCTGGTTTTCCAAGATTAATGTGCCCCATGCAAAGAAACCACTTTCTTCCTAAGCTCTAAATTTCTTATCTAATGAATTAATAGCATGCCTAATTAAAATGATTATATACTACAACCATTAGTAACAGCTTCTAGTAATAAAAATGCCAATGTTTTCATAACAGCCCAATTATTCAACTCTGCAAGATAGATGTATTCTCACTCTTCCTATTAGAAAACCAATGTCCAAGAAGCTAATTACTTTCCTAATATCACAGAGACAGTACTCGGTGATGGCCAGAATTGGAACCAAGCAATACGCTTCCAAGTTCCCTAGCCTTTTCACTACAACAGACAGTTGCTCCCTTTTAACCTTGCTCCACATTTCAACTAGACTTTTATGGACTGTCATATAATCTACCTTGAAAATGTCAATTTCAAATTATCAATTAGTCAGAGTCCCTTAACGACTGAATTCCATACTCAGAGTCCTCCGACCCCAACGCCAGTAATTCCAGTCATTCAGACTCCTTTCTCAAGTTTAAAAGCATTCTTCCCCCCAATCCACAAAAACTGTAACACAGTTTTTGTTCCAAATGTTCATTTGTAAACCAGTTCTTAGAATGTTTATTTCTTAGTCCAGATCAAAAATGCCCAGTAGCATGGAGATTACTTCTTGTTCTCTCTGTGAAGAACCTAGAGATATTAATTTAGGCACACATAAATCAAGGAATATTTATTCTGGCTCATCCATTTCACCTCTAACAGAAACCCTAATATAATTTATATCTTTGCTTTTATAATTTTCCTTTTGTCTACTCATTAATTCTTTGCCCTTTTCTTACAACTAGTTTCTTCCTTTCAGTAGCATTTAAAAAAATTATTCTTGGTTTAACTTAGATATATAGTACAAGTGTCAGCTTAATTTCTTCTAGGAAAATACACTATATACGCTACCATAAATATATACATAATGTATTTACAAGTTACAGATGATATCCATAAACATTTTGCCTAAACAAACTATGCTTATTAGTACAATATCATTAACTAAGCTGAAGTTAACATGAGAAAAAAAAAAAGGTCCATTCAAAACATACCTTTTGATTTTCTTCTTTAAAAACTCTCTCTTCCCCTGCTAAACGCGTGTGCTTCCTCAGGGCACTTGGAGAGATGTCAATTCTCCTTAATGTAAAATAAAGTCTATTTGTAGTCACATTAACTTTATGGTTCCACAAATTCCTAAAATTGTCCATTTTTGTAAAGGAACTACTAGACAGTTGTTTCTCTCCCAGTTGTCTAAATTTAGCACAGCAAGATTATTAATCTAATTCCTAATAGATAATTAAGAAATAAAAACTATATTAAAAATGAAAATGCTTCAACCAAATTTTTATATATAAATGAAGCCTGACCTTTTAAGATATCAAGCTTACTTTAACCATCAAAAAAAGGAAAACATGTTTTGATTAAATTGGACATTATCATTTTAAGTGTTAATCATCATACAATTATAATCATTGTGTATCAATGAATACACAAATAGGATTATTTGTTCTTAAGTATCTCCAATATTTTTACAGATTCAGTAGATCTTTAGTTTTATTCTGTGCCTCTCCTTGCCTTTTTAAGCTAGTGTCAGTTTCATCTTCTCAGTGCCTCTTCAGCAGTGACCACCAAAACCATACCTACTTTGTATTAAGCACCGAACTAGATACTTTATAATCAATACTAATTGTCACCACCACCCTGCAAAACAGGCACTGTTATTCTTGTTTGTAGATGGGAAAAACTAATGTTAAGCGATTAAATAACTTTTTTATCACAACGCAATTAAGTGAGAGAGCAAGGACTGGAACATAACCGTCTGACTTCAACATTCACGATCTTTTCATGAAAAACAATTCTACCTTTCACCAAGCATTTTAATTTTACAAACTTACTGGAAGTAAATCGAATTCAAGGGTTACTTACTCTAGGCATCCGACCCCCTCCCAACATACAGATGTTGTAACTATTTAATTTCATACTGGCAAGTGATAAGAATTAGTGTTTTAAGTTCTAACAACCAGTTTAAACCAAATAAAACTGAAAATTAAAAAGAAACAGTAAATTACAAACTTTTCAAGATTGGAAATATATTTATTCAAGCTACAAATCAAAGTTCGTTTGTGTCATGACATCCATGTAGTTCCATATATCTTGTCTAAAGTTCCAACATAAACTTGTTTAAACAGTGTCTTCCTATCAAAACAACATTTTTACATGCCCAGTATACATTACCTGTGTATCTCAGGGCTCTTTTGCCGGGCACTATGTTCTTCAGTGGCTTTCTGATACGAGGTGAACCTCTCGTTTAGAGTCACTGCAGCTGATTTGAAGTATTGCTCTGTTGATTTAGGAGAAACACTGCCCAGTTAGTTCTTTAAGAGCGATTTTCATTTGTGACAGAAGGGCATGTAGCAGGTGAAAAGAAAATAAAAATACTCAAGAAACCTAGCAGAAGAGAACCAAGTGTTACAAAGAACTCCTACCCTGTCCCTTGTAACTTCTTGTACCTCAACAGGTAACTGATGCAAAGTTCCTCACAGGTCCCTGTCAATATTACATATAAACCAAGAACAATAAATATATTAAATTGAGTCTCTAATTCCATTTCAATAATGCACTACACTTCCTCAGAACAAAAAGGAACAATATGTGAATGTCCTTAAGCCTTGCCAATATGAACCAATGAAGTTAACTTCAAGTAATCATTTGCAGGAAACAAAAAATGCTACGATAACTACACAGCTAGTTTTAGTAAGCTAATCAAAGTATTTCAGCAAGAACTATGTTGACAACAAAAACTGGATTTAAGAAAAAACTGAGTACTGCCATTTCAATTGGAAAAATATTTTTTAAATCAATTCTCACTAATTACTCCAAAACTCTGGCATCTTGGCAAACCTGACAGCACATTTGATATTATTGTCTTGTCTTTCTTTTAACAACTTTAAAATTAGTAATAGCAATACTGATTAGTTTTTAAACCATTTCAAAATATGCTGTAGATGTAATACAGAAAGACGTATAAAGTCATGAAATGTTACATTATGAAGCAAGCTATCTGCTTAACAGGTCAACATACATCTGTGTCAACTTACCGCCCAATATCCAGCACATGTCTCATAACCAATCATTAAAACTTGAAACGGCCACTACAAGGGTAGTGCCTCAATCATAATTCCATGAAACCCAGGAATTTGAGCTAGCAACTCAGTTTTTATGCCATTTTTGCCAGGAAGACAGAAGATTCAACTTTGCCTGTATCTTTCAACAGCTATTTTACTTTGAAACATGGATTTGCCATTTCAAAACATATTCCAGGACCTAGTTACAATGAAAAAGAAAACATCACTGGGCATTTTCAGCTCTATGTTAAGTAAGAGCTGTTCAGATCGGTTGCACAATACGAATAATGAAACATAACTACAATTCTTTTAAAAAAAAAAAAAAAGGAAAACGAAAAAGGAAAAATTTTATGAAAACCTGATCTCAAAATGCACCAATAAATTGTAAAATGTGGAGACAGGTCAAAAAAAGGTGAAAAAAGAAAAAATGTTAACGTTTCATATTCTATGCACCACAGTAATATGGTCATAAACTGGTTCACAAACCTAGTTATAGCCAAATAACAAAACTCTTTTGTTACTATGTTTAAATAATTACAGTCAAAATGAAATTCATTAGCTAGTCACTGTTTTGAAATATCAAATGCATAAAGAATTTGCTAAAGGCAAGTTTCAGCTATTATGAGTTGTTCTCACATCCAAAGACAAACTTTTCAGAAAACGGCTTTTCAGAGCAACAGCCACGGAGATTCCTGGGTAAGAAACTATTTCAAAGTAAACTGCCTTTCAAACACAAAACCAAAATAATAAAAACAAGTTCTATTTGCCCAAAAAGTCACATGCTAAAACCTTTGAAAATTATTAGTAACTTTGAAACTAAAACTACATACTAGTGAAAATAGAACATCACTACTCAGTTGAAACGAACACCCTTATCAACCCCAGGACCTAAAGAAATGTCATAATGATTATCCTAATCAGTCACCATTCACAGAATCACTACTTATCCAACATACTTATAAATTTCTTGAAATTTTTCCCCTTTAAAACTCCTAACAATGTTTTTTCTTGTTTATTTATCATATAAAAAAGCCAAATATTATAACAAGTTAACTAATACAAAATTAACACAGGAAATTAATACTGTTTCTCCCCACTGGTTTCAAGTTTCTTTAAAAGTTAAAGAGAAATTCTTAATAATAACAATACTGCCCCACTTTGTTATAAATCCAGTGCCAAGAGTACATTAATACAAGTCCCATGCATGCAATCAAAGATAATCTGTAAGCACCCTGCACTTCAAATACAGTATTACGGTACATTTCAAAAAGACTTTTAGCATTGTAGAAATCTACGTCATGTTTTACCATAATACAGATTTTTAGGGTATGTTTTAATTCTATTTAGCATTTTAATCACTTTATTAAATATTAAAAATCACTTTATTAAATAGGTCTTAATGTTAACCAGACTGTTATCTCTTTCATGTAGTGCTATTTTTCCAAAAATTTAATAGTCTATATATACTTGCTAGCCCTGGGGTGCATTAATCATTACACATAGCTGTTCATTTTTTTACTTACAAGATAAATTTAATTCACGATAAGAAACATACTAAACATACCTTTAACATGATGAACCAAGGACACAATGTGTTGAATAAATGACTCCGAAGTGCTTTTGCTGGCCTGTGGCAACTTAATGTGGTCAAAGATGGATCGGAATTCTTGCTCCTTCTTGACAGAATGGACAAGTGTACTAGCAAGTAGCCTGTCTTTAGTCAAGGAAGCAGGTCTGGAGCATATCGGTAACAGACACATACAAACAAAATATACCATTGGTTTGAATATGAAAATGGTAAGTACATTCAGAAATTAACTAACTGGATTATTAACTAACCACCCACAGATTATTTATTAGGTATCAGTGTGGATTACCTGTTAGAATCATCAAGAGGAACAGGTGCCATTTTGAGTTTGACTTCAGGACGATGAGAATCACTGGCTATCATTTTGATCCTAAGTGGGCTCTCCTCTCTGAAGGTAGACTTTTCTCGTGCATCCAGATTCTTGTGTAGAGGGGGACTGTAATCAAAGAGGTCTTTGAGCTTTTCAGACTTTACCTGCTCAGGTGACTGAGTTTCTTTCTTTACTGTTATTCTTTCAGAATTTTTGTCGTCTTCCTTGTGCTTATCTTTTGTAGTGCTAGGCCTTTCCACTACATATCCAGTCTCTTTAAGTTTATAATTTTTTTCTTCTCTAAATCCATCACTTTCTCTATTGCCTTTCAATGAAACTTTGGACTTGTACTTGGGTCCTTCCTCCTCAGTATTCCGGTGAGATGCGGTAGCAAAATTTTTACCCTGATCTGCAAGAACTGACTTCCTGAACTGTCTATAATCCTCTGTCTCCTCTGTGTCATCCCCTTCTGAATCATTAAACTTTTGTTTTCCAGACTCTTTATCACTGAAGTAATCTAGAGCTTCCTGATCTTCCCATTCTCCCTCTGCCCTCCCTTTCTCTGATCCTTTCTCCTTTGGAGCCTCTTTATCCCTGGTATTACCCCTATCAAGCAGGAATACTCTAGACTCTTCATCTGTGAACCTGTGAATAAGCAAAGAAGAGGATGGTAACTCTGGATTGCATTCATTGCAGATCACTTGCATACTTAATTGTGCTTCCCAATATCACAGGACCAGTAATAAGAGGAAAAAACCCTACTGAAAAGTGCTTTTTCAGATTCCACTTTTAAAAAGCATTTAAAGCATCCATACAGCTTATGTACTGAGTTTTTAAATAAATTTACATATTAGACTTCCTAAAGTTTAAAAAAAGTAAAGCCATTCTCAAAAACCTGTTCTATTTATAGTCCACAATTCTGCACTAACAAATCCAGATTCTAGAACATACAACACAGCTTAATTTGAGGCTAAGAACCACTAATAAACAATACACTTATCTATTAAAATTCTACTTATGATTATACTCAAAATCTCAGACTATTTCACTTATCTAATATAAATAAGAGTTCAAAAAAGTGGACTTCAAGGTAATTAATATTAGATATTTAATAGTCTATCTAGATCACAAAATAGTTCATATATACTTTGCAGTAGAAAATGATGCTTTCTGGCAATATTAAGTAGAAACTATGTATCAGTCCACTAAGAAAATTAATTTTAGATTGTATAGCACTAAACCATAAATAGCATGCTTGCAGTATTCCCTCACTTGTAAGTCAATCACACTACCTTAGCAACCCATTTTCATTAAGCTTTTTAGTAACCTTTAGCAATGCTTGAAATTAGAATTCAAACCAAGTATCTCTCTGAAATGTTTACTTGAGTAAGAAATACCATTTATTATCTTTTCTACAGTCAGGCACATTCGTTAAAAACTGGCAGCTGGACTGTTTATAATACCACACAAGAACATGTAATATAACTGCATTATTTATGTAGGTCACTTTATAATGGTGAAGAGTACAAAATAAGCTAACGCTTATAAAATTAATCTGTTTTTACTGTTTTTACAACATGTTAACCATTAGTTATGCTTTATGCTACTCAATTTCTCATTTATATTCTCAATTCTGGACTGACTAAAAATGGATAAAATGAAAAGGAGGAATATGAATTAGCTTCATAAACATTTATTAGAATACTTCACTTCCAAAGTTAACAAGATATGAATAAAACCAACTTGGAATTATCTTATAAAGAAGGAAGTCAGGAGTAAAAATAGCTAAATACATATCACAATGCAATTTTTAGCCTTAAAATCCAAAAAGAATTCAAAGATCAGAAGTATTAATATTATAATCTAAATTCTCTTAGTTCTTACCTTTTTAAGAATTTTCCTGTCTTTGCAGTTTCCTGATCCCCACCATCAGGATAAAATGAGGAACGTCCCCTAGCCTCATCTCTTGGAGCATTCTGTGGTGTGATTGTCTTTGCAGGGCTTCTTCGTGAAGGGATGTGATGAATTGGACTATTCTGAGAAGGACTGTATCTACTAGATCCATTTCCAACAGAACCAGACCCAGACCTTTCAGGACTATGCTGAATGGAATGTGAATGCTGAGAGGGGGTGTTTTTTGCAGAGTGTACTGTACTGAGCATGGGGGCATCAGAGCAAGATGAACTCTGACTAGGTGGTGTAGCAATTGGTGAAGGACTATGGGGTGATCTGGGACTATTATCATATGCTGAAAGGCCAGGCCAAATATCACCAGATGTGGCTGATGATTTATTAAACTCATCAATAGATTCAGATGGGTCATGTTCAAATGTATCTTTCGGTTCCTCCTGTGATTTGTTTTTCAAAGGACTCTCTTCTTGGGGATCCCCTTCAGCTTTTTTGGTTTGTTTTTCCTGAGACCCTCGTCTTTTAGAGACAGGAGACTTGCTATACGGGGATGAAGAACGAGAAGAGGATGATCTTGGAGACCTAGATGATCTATATGACCGGCGAGATCTGCTTCGGGATCTTTGAGAAGAAACGGATCTTCTTTTTGGACTCCTGGAACGTGAACGACCTCGTCTAGGACTCCTGGAGTGTCTTCTATTCCAAACAGGTCTATATCCACCTCGATGATATCTACCTCCTCCTCCTTGATAATACCCTCTACCCCTTCCTCTGTACCCATATGGTCGTCTCATTCCTCTATTATTTCTGTAATCTCGGCGATAATCTCTAGAATACATGCGATCTCTACTACGAGATCTTGAATATGTCCTGGAACGAGACCTAGAACTAAAAATGAAATAAATATCAATCCAAGAAAAATAAACTATTACATCCTACCATCCCAAATACTTCTGGTTGAATATAACACGTAAATAAAGTGTCAAAGCCAAAAATGTATTATTTTTTAAAAAGCCCTCAGTTATACAAAAGTAAAAGTTTACTGTTTTCAATGAAGAAAATCTCAATTCTAAGGTAAATATTGAGAAAATAAAGGGCTTAGGAGTGAAGGCACAGAAAACGGGAAAAAATTGACAACCAACAATAGGACAAACTAACAAGTTACAGTACCTTTATGCAGGCACTTAAAGTGATAGTGTTAAAAGAAAATGTAATGCCATGGAAGAACATTCACCAGTGAAATACCATTGGCTAAATGCATGCATAATAAAAACTTAGGCCTAGAAAAATAGTACAGGAAAATCATAAACAAGTATTAATTCGTAATGCAATTATGGTCACTTTTATTTTCTACTTGTGGTCTCTATTTTCTATGTTAAGTATGTATTACTACTTAAAGAAAGACAACCAGAGTTTATCATTTTTAAACAATAAACCTATTGAGACCTCAGAGTCAGAAATGAGAAACTATGAAACAGTATGCAAAGACTGCTTACTGCCAAATAATTCTTACATTATCCAATTCATCTCTTAACATTACAGCAGTTCCCGCTTATCTGCAGGAAATACATTCCAAGACCCCCAGTGAACTAACTCTAAAACAAGGATAACAATAGATCCATTCACAGGATTCTTTACGAATAAAACATGTTAATGAATGTAGCATTCTGTGTAAGCACTTCATAAGTGTTAGCTGATATGATTATTATCATTATTTAAGGAATTAAAAGCACAGTAATTCACCTGTATCTCTTCTTTCTAGAGTGTGATCTTGATCTTGATCGTGAACTAGACTGTGATCTAGACTTTGATCTTGAAGAGTGTGATCTAGAATTGGAGCGACCCATTTCTTTTCTCCTAGTCAAATGAGAGCACGAAAAAGGTTAAAATCACAATACAAATGAAGATGTTTCAATTATTTAACTTATTTTCGGATACAAATTGAATTTACAAGACGTAAGTTTCTCAAAGGATATTACTCATCATTATTCATGAGTACTAAGACAGTCAATTATCCCTAACTAAAACTGTATTTTCACCTACATGACAGGTACTGTATAGTGATGACACAACAGAAGATTTCTATGGACTGCCCCACCTATGTGCCTCAATCCAAAAAGGCAGCAGCTGCAGAAGCCAGAAAGAGCAATGATATCAGACTACAGCAGCATGTTAGATGTTATTCCATGCCCAATACAAATGCCTACCTCTCCTGTAAAAAAGATAAATAACATCAGAGTATTACAGATAACGAACCTGAAAAAAAGAAAGTACAAGTGGCGCAATACTAAAAAATATAGAATAAACCTACCCGACTGCCATCATAAGTGCTTTATGGCCTTGAAATGGGACTAAATTGACCACTCCATGTATACAATACTGCTTGGAATGGTGATGGATAGTCTCCTAGTAGAATAAAGGTCACTAAGTCTGAACAGCTGGAGCCATGGCTCTGCTTTCAATAGTCATGACTGCAGAATAAAAATGGACTTATGTGACAATGCCTAGGTTCACCCTGTAGCCTTCTGGTGAGAAGATGAAAAAGGATAAAAGATGAATAAACCGAAGAGATTGCTGCAAGAAAGAGATAATTTGGAACTACAGGAAAAAGAGAACTTGGGCACCAGTATTGTAACTTTTCTAAACACTACCTAGTATCTAATACAATAATCAGACCTCACAGAAATCAGTAACAGGACTAAATGATTTATAAGATCTACTCTTCACAAAATTAAACATATACATATGCCTCCCAACTTTATTCCTGCTACACTATTTCCAAATTTCCACTAACTTATACAAAATAAGTAATTTTTTCCATAGAAAACAACTCATTAAACTTTCTTAATAGCCTGCAATTGCCATATATTTAAACCATTTCTCCTACTACCAAAATGTCTTAGGGCACTTATTTGACCTACCTAGACTTTGCTCAGTATTATGAAATACTATTTGAAAGTACTAAGATGAGCTGAATTATAGAGGAGACAATGATGTCTGCATACTTCCTCACCGAAAAACCACATAAATGACAAATTCAAGGGGTGTCAAGTATTTATTTTAAAACAAAACATATCTATCTTCAAAGAGACAAATACCAGCTTTGTCTTCTCCCACTCTTAATTCCAAGTAAGTTAGGAAATACATAAAGACAGTACTCTCCTCAGAGTTATAGTGAGGATTAAACAAGTTGATACATGTAATATACTTAATACAATGCGTAGCACAAAATAAGCAATCAATTTTAATTACCTTAACACCCACATAAGGGGAAAAAAGCTAAGTTACAGAACTCCTCTTGCATGCATAAAGGAAGGTAGTTAAATAAGCAGAGTTATTTTGTCGTTTTATTTTTAAATAACTTTGTGTGTTCTGAGTCTTTAAGCAGATGTGTTTATAGAAGTAGAAGCAGGCACACAACCTAGAAGCAGAAGAGATAGACAATCTTTTCCTTAAAACTATCTTTTAAAATCTGGCTTACTTCATACAAGCCACCAGAAAGCCCCCAAGAGTTTCAGACCACATCACTTTTAATCAGTCTAAATCATGAGTTCAGAAGTCACATTTTCTTAAATAAGCCAAAACTGAAAACTAGAATAAAGGATATTATTTACCTTGGGTTTTACGCAGGATCAAGCAATCAAGTGAAGTCTTTGAGATACTGTAAAATTCTTCCTGGAGAGAATGTTCTGAGAAATTAAATTCTAAATTCAAACTCCTAGCAAAGATAAAAAAAAAATACGAATTTGAATTATGGTAAATTAAAAATCCACTGTTTACAAGGCATCACACTCAACACTGCTATAAAAAACTCTTAATAAAGGCACTAAATATTTCAGGGAATGGAAAACTGATTAAGGAAATAAATTTTTAACCACAAAAGCTTAAAGGAACTTAACTTTTTTTGTTTCAATCAGAATGCAGCAGTGCATTATGAAACTGAAGCACCTTTAATTCAAACACCTGAATTCTAATTTTAGCAATTTGGGCTTTAGAAAACAGAAGCTATGCTGTCATCCTATCAGAAAATTCCAAAGTGGCTGGCATAAGTGGCCATCTTGGTATATCAAAACATGTCGTGTATCTATAGTTAGTATTCATAACGCTACAGTTTGTAACTTAACTACAATATGAGTTTATTTTAGTGCTCTGCTATTGATCTTATTCTCTCCTGGTCACTTCCTTTCATACAGTTTGGTTTCATTTGAAGCTGTTTTTTTAAATTCGTGTTAACAGCCATCACAGTAATTCTAATTTTGTGCCTAAAAGCATTTTGATACATGTACAGATGTTCCAATAAAAGAACAGCCAGTAGATGAAACAAATATCTATTGGAAGCCAATGCTCCTCCTAATTTACCATTACTATGAAAATAAATTTAAATTCTGCACAGACTATTAAGTAGTTTCAGTATTTACTGAAAAACTTAGCCTAATGAATAACATTCAGTGATTATCAATTATGTGCAAAGAACAGTCAAAAAACACTAGGGGAGCAGAAACTAAACAATTAACATTGTACATGCCTATACTCAAGGAATTCATAAACCAGCTTGAATGAAAAAAAACATTAATATGAAAATCTGTGAATCTTACCAAGTTATCAATCCAATGAAAAATGTAATAACAATGAAAATACAAAGTAGAAGAAATTAAAATTAAACTGGTAAATCAAGAATATGTCCCCTAAATACCCATGGCCCTACAGCTGAGGGGATTAAGAGATCTGAGCTTTCAGAAACTTAGCAATTAAGGGAAATACACCAAAATAAAAATTAGCAAAAACAAAAGGTCATGGATACAGAAACAGAAAGATTTCTAAAGTCCTTGCATGTTTAGTTTTAAAAATATCAAATCCCCCAAGTGGGCAGAGGAAAACTCTCATCATCTAAATTGGTGCGTTGTTATGAAACTTTATGCTGACCTAGAAGTCCAATACTACTGATTCACTGCTGGAAGTGATACAAGGCTCATTTTAGCTAACACTTCCCCCAAACAATTCTAAAAGGCTAATTTTAATTTCTATATATCCAGAGAAGAACCAACTGCCAAATCTCTCTTTACTCCAAGTGATGATTTTCTGAAGTTCCAAGAAAATATACACTAGAAATAGCAGTGAGGAAGGAGGGGCTGTAGGCTGTTAGACTAGTAGATGAGACATACATTCTTGTTCACAATCTATGAATACATTCTCAAGTATCCATACCAAGAACTCAATGATCATATATAAAATGTCACACAATATACTTAATAATATATAATGTAAATTATATTTAACATTTAATAACATATTAATATTTAAGATAGTACAAAGACTGTAATCTGCTCCATTTCTTTTTTTTTTTTAATGAAATCTATGTACAAAGCACTGTGCTAAATATTATGGGAGACATAACTGTAAAAGGTCCCTGCCCTCCCAAAAACAACTAAAGAAGAACAGAAATCAACAAATTACAGCAAATTTAACTACCAACCATGTGCCCAGAACTGTGCTAGGTGACTTTAAATAAAATCACCTGATTTAATCCTCATAACCTTATAAGCTACATACTTAACCCCATCTTTCAGATGAATTTAAGCTTTCAGAATTCATATGAATTTACAACAAAGGTGCCTATCACAAGCCAGGCACAACTATTCTAGTGTAGGAAATATAACACTTTAAGTGAGACATTAAGTTCCCTACTCTCTTGGAGCTTATGTTCAAGCTAGGGGAAGAGAGAAAACAAAAAAGTAGTATGTCAAGAGGTGAAGAGCAGGACTACTACGGTGGGTCCTTGAACTGTGTTTAAAGAGGTAACAGTTAAGCTAAAGACAAGGAACATTGCAAAGACCCAAGAAAAGAAAAGCATTCTAGGCAAAGGACACAAATGTAGCAAATTCAGGACAAAAAGACCAGTAAGAAGGTTGAGGCGCTGTGATCAAGGAGAGGGTATAAGATAAAACAGGAGAGACAGGAAAGGAGCAAATCAAATAGCATCTAGTAAGTAGGCCAGAGTAAAGAGTCTAGATTTTATTCTAACTGTAATGGGAAAGCCCTGGAAAGCCTTATCAGGGAAGTCACACCATAAGATTTAAGATGGCTGCTGGGTAGAGCATGAACAACTTGGAAAGAAGAACTTGGAGACAAACTAGAAGGTTGAAGTTCAATATAATGGTTGCCTGGATAAAGTGGTAGCAATAAAGAAAGAAAAACGAAGCAAATCCAGAATCTGGTTTGGAAGTACATAGAGTCAACAGTACTTGCTCACAGATTGTTAGTGGTGTGAAGCACAGGGAATTGAAAAAAAAAGAAAACGAAAAATCAATGGTGCTCCTAAATTCTAAGTTTTGGGCTCAAGTATCTGGAAGAAGTGCAAATTTGGGAGCAAAAACAGGAGATTTGTTTGCCCTTTTAGGCTGCCCATGGTCACAGACTGTAAAAAGTTAATCCAGAATTTGACCAAGATCTCCTGTGCTCTCTCCGATACCCTGACAGGCGCCTGATGTGGCCATAACCTACATATATAATTCAAAATGTCAAATCAATCTTCCCTCTATTCTAAACAAGATCACTTACTAACACACTGTAAAAAGAGACAGAGAATAAAGTGCTTCATGCACCTTTATCCAAATGATTCACCACCCAGTGAAGAACACAAGAGAATGAGTCAGGCTTTATTTTTCTAAATAAAGTTCCCTGGTGGCCTAGTGGTTAGGATTCTGGGCTTTCACTGATGTGGCCCAGCTCAATCCCTCGTCAGGGAACTGAGATCCCTCAAGCCAGGCAGCAGGTCCAAAAATAAAGTTCTTAACAGAGCATATCATTTATGGAATAATACATAATGATCAGCTAGAACACAAGTGACGGAAAGAGCAAAGACAACTGGGCTCAACAAAATGCCCAAGTTGAAGCTCCTCCAGAAGAGATTCTTTAGGTTACCCTTTCAAGCATACTTGAGCCATCTTAATTTTATCATACTCAGGGAATCTGGGCTCCAGATTTTGTAAACAAATTATTGCTATTCACATCTTTAATAATCCTAAAATTAATATCCCATGACTCTTACTCCAACTGACTAGGTTCAAAATTCTGGCTTGACCATTAACTAGCTGTCCAACACTGGACAAATTACCTTAATCTCTTCCAGCTTCAGTTTCCACATTTATAAAATAAGGTTAATTACGGTACTTACTCATAGGCTTAAAATTAACAAACTGAACTAATAAATGTAAGCAACTTAAAGTTTGGCACATGGTATGCATTCAAATGTTAACTATCATTATTGGTAAACCTGGTCTGTGACAGTCTTAACTGCAGTTTATTAATTCTGCTTCAAATGATTACTATATTTAAGTTTGATATTTTTGATATGGCATTAACCAGCATTACAAAAAAGTAATTTTGCTTTAAAACACTCCAGAAAAAATGAATTTGAAGAATGGATATATGTATATGTATAACTGAATCACTTTGCTGTACACCTGAAACACAACACTGTTAATCACCTATATGCCAATATAAAATAAAAATTTTTTAAAAATATTAAAATTGGTAAATGCTGATAATTATTTAACCTAGATAACAAACAGTTCACTATTCTCTCTACTTTGTGCTTGAAAATTTCCACAAGTAAAAGCTTTAAAAAATGATAGGTTTAGCTGCAAATTTTTAGTTCTTTGTCCAGCTCCTTGTCAGCCTGCTTTAAAAAAAAAAGCGCACAGAACTGAGAAGAAGAAAGAATACCTTCATTCTAGACCAGGGTGTGCCAATCCCTGGTTCATGTAGCCCTAAAAAGTTTTCTACCTTTTTTGGCCTCCACCTAGTATAAGGACAAATACTGGATCAAGTAAAATTAAAGTGTTTGAAAATTCCAAAATAATACACAAATGTAGGCCTGTATTATTACTACATTAATGTTTGTAGACTGTTTCTTTCCCAGCCCTGAGGACAAATAAAACATTTAATATTTAAGACTCCGACGTAATACTGATGACCACTGTTTAAGAAACTGGAGTTGAAAAATGAACAAATTCCTAACCTACAACTATAAACTAAACATTTACACTTACTACCCGGAGATATAAGTTGGACTTCTTGATCCCCTTACCTACTTCTTGTTATTTAATAAATCACTGTAAATTACACAGGAGAATTCAGCTAGTGGTCAACTAATGGTTTTGAATGTAGCTTCTGGAAACTCCCAATCCAAAGCTCTATGTAGAACTGTAAAGACTTTCTTCGTTTCTGTAAGTCGTGACTCACATAGTTAATCTAGTACAGCTAGCTGCCCACATTAAGTCATTCAATAAACTCAACTAGACCTGAGCCTACCAAGTGACAAGTTTTTACAGGTCTATTTCCAAGTACTAAAATACTATTGTTCTTCCAAGTCAAGAGTCAGCTCTGCCTAAAAAATTTCCTTTGCCACCATTTTAATTATCTGAATCAAGGGGGATTTCAATGTTTACCACAATGTATCAGTGAAAGTGCGGTATTTAAAAAAAAAAAGCTAACTGCCATCAGTAAACAGGCTTTAGGTTGTTCACCTAAAGTGAGTTATTTCAGACACACAAACGTTCGATTCGATTACCTACCCTAAATTGGCTAGGATCACATAATAATGCAAATAAACTGGTAGGGGTTTTTCCTATGTAAAGGTTCTTTATTGTCTGACCTGCAGCCCAACCCTTCTTCCCAACTACAGTCCAATGGGAAAGAAAATTTACATTGAGAGATAAGAAATTTTGTTTTGCTTTTTAATACCAAAAAAATTTTAAAGGCGCTGCTGCAAAAAGATACAAGTCTGAAGCAGCTAATCTCTGTACATCATTTTTGGTCATATCTGCCTCCAACTTTAGTCTCAGTTTTTTCAATTCAAAATGATTTATAAAAAAAAAACTTTTGACATCGAAAAGTAGCTGCCAGTACTACTAATTGATTCTGACGAGATAAACCTTAAAAGTAAATAAAGCCAACTACGGACTTAAATAAAATGAGGGCAAAGTCCTTAACCTCAACTCACCACTCCCCTCCATGTATACCACCAACTGTACCAACCACGGCTGCAACATTTCTAACGAGGTACAAGGGGCTGAAACTCTCGCAAAAAGGACGTGGCTTCGCGGGTACTACACAACTGCCCTTTAGGCCCGGGGGTGGCGGGGCCGTTCTTAGATCCATCGACTAAGGCCCGCTGCCCAAACTAGGAAACCGTGATTAGGCACCAACTCCTACAGTCAAAAGTGCACTTTCGCTTCAAAGCAGAGTTAACGGGGGGGGGGGGGGGGCCGATTAGATTAGCCCCGAAGAAAATTTTCCCGCAACCCCGGAGGCGATGCCGGGGTCTGAAGAGCGGAACAAGATCCTAAGACAAAGTGAGGTAACCAAAATAAGGCGTAAACCGACTGGGAGCGTGAAGCCGGGGAAAAGGAGTTCAAACGACGCGGAAAGGGGTTAGCTAACCTACCCAAGGCACTTCGCTGCACGTCAGTGATCCTATCAAAGCCCCAAAGGCCGGGAAGAAAGGTGGCGAGAGGCGAACACAAGTTGTACCTCGGGCCGCCTCAGGGGCCGAAGGCGGCGAAGGGAGGGAGGAGGAAGCGCGCGTGCGCGAGGCGAGCGTTCAGTCGGGCGCGAGCAGAGGTCCGGGCAGAGGAAATGGGGGAAGGGTTGAAGAGAGAGATCTGCGCAAGCGCATGAGAAGGCCGCGCGGTCTGTGGGTATCGAGCCAGGCTCGGAGCCGCGCGCGCGCGCGCGCACACCGTTCTCGCTGCTCACCCCACCCCCACCTTTTCGGGCCGTAGTGCCTCGAAAACCTGAGGGAAGCTGACCGGGAAACGCATAAATAACGGCGCAAGGTCTCCTGGGTTCTCCTGTCGCCGCCAACCCGCCACTACCAACAAAAGGTTCAACAATATTCATTCCTCCTCCACATACACTGCCCTTTGAGTGATGTGAATGCAACGCAAGGCCTACCTGACACGCCGAAGCACGGTTCCCGGGACTTATCTTCCTCGTAACTACACCGCGGCCATTTCCCGACTCAAGCACGGGAGGAAAACCATAGAGCTACCTTCGACGCGCTAGCTCCTCTCCGTCACTTCCGATTTGGGGCGTGGCCTCCGGTGCTGCTAAATATATGGGCAGGCCCCGCCCACCCCTCCGCCCTAAACCGGCTCCCTGGCCGTTAAAAAGATGTTTCCCGAGGCTTTCTGGGAAGTCGCGTGGCTGGTCTCGCGCGATTATCTGGCGGCCCCGCCTTCCGGCCTTTAGCAGCCGCCTCCGCCAGGGTGGCGGTAGACAGCGGGCGGGGTCTTGTCGCTCGGCCCTGAGGTCGATGGACCACACGGTTGGGTACGCTGGCCTCTCTGCCTTGCGTTGAGGGAACCCTCTGGACTTTTCTGTCGCCCCCACTTTTTGTTCGTCTGGTCCATGCTTTCTGTGGCGCCAACTCAGACCAGGCCAGCAAAAAGATAATCTCACACTGAAGAAAAGACGCGGAGGCAAGGGGCTGCTCTGTTCGCACACTGCGTCTCTCTACGCCAGGAAGCGCCGAGTTCTCCGACGCCAACTGGAAACCAGGAAGTGCTGCTTTTGCTTTGATAGAAAATATGTCAGACGCACTTAAAAAGGAGAGAAATGGCCACGATCTAAGTCCCTTTTTTGAGTGGCGTCACACCAACTCTACCGCGCGTAGCGGAGTTCACGCTGCAGTGCTCCGAAGCGGCTTAGGCTTCTTGGCTGTTTAGCGTCAGAGGATGCTTTTTCTCGGACGTGGTTGAAGCATTACCACTTCGGAACTTAGGGACGTTGGCATGAGCATGAAAATAAAGCAGAGCACGAAGCTTAACGATCAGTTGTGCTGGCCGAGAAACACAGTCTAATCTGCCAAAAATATAAATCAGGTTATAAATAGGCAAGCCACATTTGATTTGGATAGAATTTCAGCAGGAGCCATATAGCACGTTTTCTATTAATACTTTGCTGCACTTACTTCCTTTGGGCCTAAAACCGTTATAACTTTGTTCTTTAGGCACGTAAACTGCCTTAAAGGATTTCAAAGTTGTAATTAGCAACCAGTCTTCTGTCAGTTAAATGCAGTCCAGTATTGGGCCCTAGTTGTGAATTTAACACTGTACTTAGGGGGTTCTCTCCTCACAATCCAATATACCAGCTCAACTGGAAAAAATACGTGATTTTCATGGGATGTATTCTCAGTTTTCTCTTGTTGTACAGCCTGCCCCTCACCCCATCATCACCATCAGAATGTGGAAACAGTAATCTTTGGCCTATGTGGTGCACTGATAAGTCCCAAGCATTTAGTAGGTGCTCATTAAATATATGTTGAATGGATAAACTATATTAAAAGAAAATAAAAAGAAAACCTAACCATTGATGGCTTAATACAAAACTCTACTATTCTGCAGGTAAAGGAGGGGGAGGGGGGGACCCCTTAGGGCTAAAAGCCCTTATCCATTTTTTCAAAATACACAAAAATCTGACAGGAGTGCTTTGCAAGCTAGGATATTATCTTAAGCCTTTTTCTGCAATTCTATTGCAAATGCATTGAAAATGAAGTCACCTTTCAATGTGAGGTAGTATAACTGTGCTTTCAAATAACCTGAGGTAATAACAAAGGAGACAAGACACATTGGAACACTTTAGCAGTATTCTTGTCATTACAATAATGACTGCAAATTGGTTTATACTCACCTTCTCTCAAGTAAAATCTACCGAAAATTCCTCTGTATCCGGTGTGTGTAAATTTTACTGCACTTACAGTAAACCTAAAAACTTTCTAAATTTAGTAAATAGTAAATACCTCAAAATACCTAGAGGTACGTCTCAACCGCTAGTGGTGTGAGAATTGTTTCAGCTCTCTGCTTTAGCGTCTTCAAATACATTTTCTATAACAGAATCTTCATTCCAGATTAACATCAGGTATTTCAAAATCAAAAGAAAAAAGATCAGTTCTATACCAAGATACAGGTGTTACTGAATACCTGAAGAATTCAATAAAAAGCAGTCCAGGCTTCCCTTGAATTAAATCCATTTGATTTGAGATACTTGCTTTTACCAACCTCCAAATTAGAGGATCTTGAATTTAGATCATGTTTTATGTACTTCACTGTATTGTCTTATTTTACTTTCAAAACCTGAAATTCCACCATTACAGTTGCATTCTTTGTTCCATTCTCTTGTTTCCTGTTGAAAATACAAATAATGTGGAGAGAGACATACGGGGAAAATCAAGAGCCCATTTAACAAAAAGACATTGAATAAAAATAGAAAATTGTTCCAAGAAGAAATATAAATTGTAAACAAATGACTAACCTTATTAATAAGATAAACGCAGGCCTTCCCTGGTGGTCCTGTGGTAAAGAATCCGCCTTCCAATGCAGTGGATGCAGGTTCTATCCCTGTAGGGGAGCTAAGATCCCACATGCCTCCGGTCAACTAAGCCCCCGCACCACGACTACTGAGCTAGCGTGCTTCAAACTATAGAACCCACGCGCTCTGGAGCCCTTATGCCACAACTAGAGAGAAAACCTCCATTCCGCAACTATAGAGAAGCCCACGCACCACAACGAAGATCCCACAGTGCAACGAAAGATCCTGCATGCCACAACTAAAACCCAACACAGCCAAAATAAACAAATTAATTAATTAAAAGCAATTAGTAAATAAAAGGTCACTTAAAAATAAGATAAGTGCATACAAAAGGAATACTGAAATATTTTACATCTAATAAATTAGTAAACTAATTTTAACTTATAAGTGATTGACAATTTACCACAAATGTATTTATAAAACTCTTTCCTTAGGGTTTTGGTTTTGGTTTGTTTTGTTTAAGATAATTGAAAGGGAGAACGGGAAAAGACTTGATGTCTGAAAAGGACAAAGAAGATAGGAATGAAAATGGGGTTGGAAGGCTAGACCACTAAGGCAAATTCCCTCATTCTACTAGTTTTGCTTGTTTTATTTTGTTTGTGCTTTTAGGCTGAACAATAGAGGAACTGTTATTTGGGGAAATTAAAGTTGAGGGGGGATTTGGAGTCCCTGTCTCCTAACTCCCTGAGAATAGTGACGTTGCTAACCCAACAACAGTAGTGAGAAGCAGGCAAAAGAGGAAATGGGGCCAACAGAGGTTCCATTAAGACTGGGGGCGGGCAGTGGGGAGGGGGTTGGCTATCGTTTCTGCTGCCTCCTCTGTTCCTATCCTTCCCAAGGCTTTGCATTCACTCTTTTTTTTTCTTTAGTTGTGGTAAAATGTGCATTGTACTTTGAGCTAGCTGATATCTTTCAGTAAATTTCTTTTCTGAGTGAGTTAACCAGAGTTGGTTTCTGTTGCTCACAAACAAGAATCCTCAATTGCATACTTTGAGTAGAGTCAGTTTCTGTTTATGAAGACATTTTTCCAAATGGTCTGACAGTTTTCCCTATTTGTACTATTGAAATAAATGTTTCCCCTTGCCTAATCTATTTCACTTCCTACTGGTGAACACAAGTTGACTGGGTTTTCCATCCCCCACTCTTTCTATCCTCTTTTGCCTACTAAGAATGTGAAAGTTTTTTGTTTTCCCCCAAGATTTAAAATTACAAAAATTATTTATTCAAGAATTATTTATTACAGTATTGTTCCTTAATATTCATTTCTCCATTTTGAAAAATAATTAAAATATCAAAGTGCAACTGGTAACCATTGTTCGTAAGTCCCACCAAGATTAACGTGCATCTTCCTCACAAAGATTATTGCAACAAATGGAATATGTAATACTTTCAAAGTTTTCATAAGAAATCTTTGCCCCAAAATTATGCCAGCTGGCTATTTAATGTAACTACTAAAGAGCAGAGAGGAAAGTCTACTTAAAATGTGGTAATGGAATTATGATTAGATTCGTCACCAAAAATCATTTCTCCCTTAAGAGGTTATAAGAGGAGCAGAGCATCTCCTTCTTTTAAAGCAGTTGTCTACACAACTGCAGACAAATATTTCTGTGTCTGTTCCCTAAAAGGTCTAAATTCTCAGTTCTACACACACAATTTAAAAGAAAAATCAATTGACATCACAAGCAGAGGGCTAAAACTACATAGAGGGCTCAAAAAGTATGGGGATATCCAAAAATGGTGAAATATTACATTGGGGGAGGGGGACAATAACCCTTTGCTCTCCAGACTTCTTGGGGTGTTGAAATTTCACCCTCATTGCTTATGAGAACTAAAAATTAAGCCTGGTGTAGAGGAGTCACCACAGATATTGACAGGCAGTACCATTTTATTCTCAAAGTGTGATACAAAAATAACCTGGGTTGCTTATTTTAAAAATAAACCATGACACACACTGAATTTCAGTTCACACTTACTAAGGCAGAATCTGTGAGGGCAGGCACACACACTGAAATCTGAGAACCACTGATTTATTGAGTACCTATAATCGTCCAGATATCATGGGAATAAGACATCGTTGCTTCTTCTCTGTTGGAACTCAAAATCTAGCAGAGATAGGGTATAACTCTCTAAACAAAGGAAACAAAAGGATAGCTTCATGGGAGAAGTGCCAGTGGTGAAATAGGGAAGGCCTAGCTTTTAAAGAATTGGTGGGATTTCACCACATGCTTATTCATTCATTCATTCGTTCATCCATCCATTCATCCATTCATTTAACACACGAAAATGAAGTATGTGCAGTGTACAGACACTGAGCCAGGTGCTTGGGACAGAGTGGTGACAAAGACTAACATTGACACTGCTCTCCAGGAGGCTGCCAATCTAATAAGTGGGACAGACAGAACACATGGAAACAGACATAATACAAGGTCTGATACTGGTAAGGAAGTGGCAGAGAATATGAGAGGGAGACTTACTTCAGAGAGGATGCTTCATCAGGAAAGTCCTCGTGAGGAGACAAGCTTTAAGGGAAGAACTAAAAGATAAGGAGTAGGAAAAATAGGAGGAAGAATATTCCAGTTAGAGAAACTGACCTGTGCAAAATACCTGGAGCAGAAAAGATCTCCTTATGTTTCTGGAATGGAAAAAATGGTACTGAGCATAATGAATCAGGAGGAAGGTGGTTCAAGATGAGGGTAAATAGATAAATGCAGGTCATGCAAAGCCTATAAACTACATAAGTGGTTTGGATTTCATTCCAACTGCAGTAGAAAGTTATCGAAAGTTTGTAATCAGAGGTATGACATGATTTATTTGAAAAGGATCATTCAAGCTGCTATCTCTGAGAAATGGATTGACAGTGGGCAGGGAGACCAGTTAGGAGGCTGTTTTAGTAGTTTAGGTGAGGTAACAATGATCATTGTGAGAAAAGGAAAATGTAAATAATTGTAAATCTATTTTGGAAACGGATGGACAGATCTTGCTGCTTTATTGGATTAGGAGTTTAGACAAAGAGGAATTAGTGTTGCTATCTAGGTTTTGGCCTTAATTAACTGGATTTTGATACCGTTATAATAATTGGGAAGATTGGAGAGAATGATAGGGAAGGAAAGAATGAACAGGTTGGGAGAAAGAAAAGAAATTAGGAATTCCATTTTTAATATGTTAGGTTTAAGATGTCTGTGAAACGTCCAAGTAGAGAGGCAAGATACGAAGTCGAATATGTGGGTCTGTAGTTCAAAGGAGAATTCCAGCTCAGAGATAAAGCACAAAGATGATACTTAATATCATAGTATGACAGATATAGAGAGACAAGAGATGACCCAGGACTGAATCCCAAAGGAACTCAACCGTTATAGATTTGTTAAAAGAGGAGGAGGAACCAGTAAGGAGATAGAGAAAGACCAGCCAGGGAGGTACGAAATAAATGAAATCAAGTGTATTAGTTCTCTGCATAACAAAATTTAACAGCTTTAAACAACAGGTACTATTTCACAGTGGCTGTGGGTCAGGAATCTGGGAGGGGTTATCTGGATGGGTCTGGCTTAGGGTCTCTAATGTAGTTGCAGTCAAGCTGTCAGCTGAGACTGCAGTCATTTGAAGTCTGGAGATTCACTCCACGACCATTCATGTGGATGTAGGCAGACCTCAGTTCCTCATCACATGGACCTCTCTATAGGATCCCTGAGTGTCCCCATACTATATCTGGCTTCCCCCAGAGTTAATGACGGAAGAAAGGGGAGCCCAAGACAGAAGCTGCAGTGTTTTATAAGCTAATCTCAGAAGTGGCACACCATCACTCTACTGTATTTTATTGGTCAACGAGACCAATCCCTGGTACAGTATGAAAGTAAACTACACGAAGGTGTAAATACCAAGAGGTGAAGATCATTGGGGACCATCTAGGAGACTGACTACCAGACCAAGGGAAGCAAGTGCTTCAAGTGTGTGAGGTCAAAAAGACAAGGACAGAATATGCTTATGTGCAATCTTGTCTGCAGGAATTACTACATGAATGCAGTAACTACACCCCACTGAACTGAACTGGGTTGGAATACTGAAACATGCAAACACCTCCAACACCTACCAGCTACTTCAACTCACACTCATCCTCCGTTCATGTTACATCTTTCCTTCTGATTTCAGATTACCCTCCTTCTACCACTTGACAACAACTCACAACCCTCCTGATACCCATCTCTACAAGTAAACTTCAGGTATTTTTAAGATAAAATATTATTTTATTTTAGTATTTATGTATTTCTTAACCACTTAACATGTGTAAAAGTCTGCTACCATATTTGTTGGGTTCCTACTTTTTTTTCATGTGTAACTGATGGAGTTTTTGAGTATTATACCCCAAACCTATTTTTCCCAAAAGCCTGGTGGTTTTTATTGTGATTTTGCCTAGGACATTTATTTTTTTTAATTATTTTATTGTAGTATAATTGATTTACAATGTTGTGTTAGTTTCAGATGTACAGCAAAGTAATTCAGTTATACATATATATATGCGTTCTTTTTCAGATTCTTTTCCATTATAGGTTGTTACAGGATATTGAATATAGTTCCCTGTGCTACACATTAGGTCCTTGTTGTTTATCTATTTTATAAATAGTAGTATGTATCTGTTAATCCCAAACTCCTAATTTATCCCTCCCCCTCTTCCCCTTTGGTAACCATAGGATTGTTTTCTTCGCTGTGAGTCTGTTTCTGTTTTGGAATAAGTTCATCTGGGTCATATTTTAGATTCCACATGTAACTGATATCGTATGATATTTGTCTTTCTGTCTGACTTACTTCACTTAGTATGATAAACTCTAGGTCCATCTATATTGCAGCAAATGGCACTATTTCATTCTTTTTTATGGCTGAGTAATATTATATTGTATATATGCATATATATATATATATATATATATATTCACACCACATCTGTATCCATTTATCTGTTGATGGACACTCAGGTTCCTTCTCTGTCTTGGCTATTGTAAATAGTGCTGCTATGAACATTGGGGTGCATGTATCTCTTCTTATTAGAGTTTTCATCTTTTCCGGATATATGCACAGGAGTGGGATTTCTGGATCATATAGTAACTCTATTTTTAGTTTTTTAAGGAACCTCTATACTGTCCTCCATAGTGGCTGTATCAATTTACATTCCCACCAACAGTGCAGAAGGGTTCCCTTTTCTCCACACCCTCTCCAGCCTTTGTTTGTAGACTTTCTGATGATGGCCATTCTGACCGGTGTGATTGATTTGCATTTCTCTGGTATTTAGCAATGTTGAGCATATTTTCATGTGCCTGTTGGCCATCTGTCTTTGGAGGAATGTGTTTTGGTCTTCTACCCATTTTTTGATTGGGTTATTAGGTTTTTTGATGTTGAGTTGTCTGAGCTGTTTGTGTATTTTGGAAATTAATCCTTTGTCAGCTACATCATTTGCGAATATTTTCTCCCAGTCAGTCGGTAGGTTGTCTTTTCACTCTGTTTATGGTTTCCTTTGTTGTGCAAAATCATATAAGTTTGATTAGGTCCCATTTATTTATTTTTGCTTTTATTTCTTTTGCCTTGGGAGACTGACCTAAGAAAACAATGCTACGATTTATGTCAGAGCATGTTTTGCCTATGTTCTCTTCTAGGAGTTTTATGGTGTCATGTCTTATATTTAAGTCTTTAAGCCATTTTGAGTTTACTTTTGTGCATGGTGTGAGGGAGTGTTCTAACTTCATTGATTTACATGAGGCTGTCCAGCTTTCCCAACACCACTTGCTGAAGACACTGTCTTTTCTCCATTGTATATTCTTGCCTCCTTTGTCGTAGATTAACTGACTATACGTGTGTGGGTTTATTTCTGTGCCCTAGCACATGAATTCTTATGAACACGTATGTTTCATTATAGCAGAACTGACTGTATACAGTCTCAGTTTTAACAATAAGGAAATTGAAGCTTGGAGAAGTAGAGTATCTTGCCAAAAGTCACATGAAAACTAAGATTTTTTTTTTTTTTTTTTTTTTTTTGCGGTACGCGGGCCTCTCACTGTTGTGGCCTCTCCCGTTGCCGAGCACAGGCTCCGAGCGCGCAGGCTCAGCAGCCATGGCTCACGGGCCCAGCCGCTCCGCGGCACGTGGAATCTTCCCGGACCCGGGCACGAACCCGTCTGCCCTGCATCGGCAGGCGGACTCTCAACCACTGCGCTACCAGGGAAGCCCGAAAACTAAGATTTTATCAAATGTCCATCTGTCTCTAAAGACCACCTTCTTTCCACAGCAGTATTTAACCACATAAACACTTATAATAGAGGTAATATTAGATCAACCTGACCTCGTGTTGTTCCTCTTATATGCAACTTGGTTAATAGTTCCCATATGTCTTATTCTAGGTAGCAGGATATATCAATATATTCTAGCATGTGTACATATACATATATATTTACTTATCTGAACACTTCTCTTATTACCCCAAAATAAAGAAATTTAGAAATTTCACAGTGTCCAAGTAATGATTAAATCGTCTTGATAGATGAATGATGCACAATATAATTCTACCTTAAGTAATTTAATTTTAAGTATTAGTGTTTTCTGTCATTTCAAATTTATTTTTTCATTTATGCAATTAAGGCACAAGGTAAGTAATAATATTACGATTCTCCCTGCCGTACTGTGCTTTCTCAGCAATGACAGTGTTGGGAATATCCAGCTCAGCTCTTACCTGGACCACTCATCTCATATACCACAACACTACTGATGTTAGGGAAGGCTAAGTAGTCCCCAGATCTGGGCCACAATGATGTGCTGCACAAGGGTGTACAAAAGGATAGATGTGAAATGCAAATCTATGGGGGGGTTTCAGGTCAGTGTATTTATAAATGCTGTAAGAAAAGACATGAGAGGTAACAAAATGAGCAGAATTGTCAATTCACTGGTCCAAGGGGACTATATGGTAATGATATCCTCATTCAAGCCTAGACAGCTCAAGGGTGAATTTAGTGTGCACATTAACTGGAAATTAAATGTTTAAAGCATTAGAAAAATGAGGCACTAAGGGTATATACAATGGAATGACAGGTGTGGGAAAGAAAGCAGAATTAAATAATCTCTCTGAGAGGGTGGCTCAGTTATAAATATATGAATTACCTGCATGGAAGGCATATGCCGTCCGACTTTCCAGAGATAAGCAATTGTGTCAATGCCAAAAAAATGATAGAATTTTGAAAAGTAGATGAAATCAGCTAGATGAATCAGGATGCCATATTTTAGTCTGTTACTCAACACATTTTTCATCAAGACAGAAAATAAATTGTCAGTGCCATACCTGAATCCTCTATTCTGCCAAACCTTAGGTTATGCTTTGTTTATGAAAATGCCTGACTCTTGCCCCATGAAACTGAAAGGATTTAAAGAGCAAATGTGAGGAAGGGGAATAAATCTTCATCTAGGCTTTAAAGTTACTGGGAGTCTTGAGATAAATCCAGGTCACATAAGCAAAATTCTGGCCATCTTTGCAGATGGCTTGTCTTTCCAGTGTAAGTTATATGATCTTATACAGGCTCATAATAATTTTACCTTGAATATTATCTTAGATGTTCTACAAGCATTATCAGAGACCCAACAGTTTAACTCTCCATCCTGTAGCCATTCATAAAGAAAACTGCATTAGAATTTTATAATGAATTGGTTATATAATGAGAATATACATATATAATCATTCTGTAACACAAAATTTTTTCTTTTTTTCAATGTAACACAAAATTTTTTCTTTTTTTTTAATGGAAAAGACAAGGACTTCCCTTAACTATTTAATCTTATTTCTAATATTATGAGTCTCATGTTCAATAAATATTTATTTACCACAAGAACCAAAATGTTACACTTTGTTCTATAAAATATTTGTTTGTAGTATACTTCACCAAATCTAAAAAGCCAGTTGTTAAGATGCACTATTATTTTCGTACCAGTAAGAAAGAAAAAAATCCTTCACATGAATAGTGTTGCTCACTTCTAATATGCGTCTCAGTTTTAGAGTTGTTAAAATGTGCAAAAAAGCACATCTTAAAATAATGAAATATGGTTTTTGATTATATCATAAAGTTAGTTTAATTGTTAGTATCCATAACTACAGCGATTACAGATAGAGCATTCTCATAACAAATTTATCATGAGTTTACCTCAATTTATATATTTCTTTGACTTCGAATGAGTTTTCCACATAAGAGAACCTTCCAATTAATTCATAATTTACTAAATGCTATTTAAAGGAGAAGACGAGTGAAAGAAGTGAGCCAAGGAGAAAGTGCCTGAACTGTGGAAACAAATGGCAAAGGTGACTAAGTCCATCTTAAAACAGAGTAGCCAGAAAGTTATCAACTCATTCCACACTTCAGAAATGGTAAGAAGTAAACAGCAAGAAATTAAAAAGCTACAAAATTAAGAAAACTGATCTTATTAAAATGACTGGGAGAAAAGAAAGTCTCTTAAGCCAAAGAAACAATTGGGGAAGTTACTTTAAAATATTTGAAGAAAAAATAAATAAATAAAATAAAATATTTGAAGAGGGCTTCCCTAGTAGCGCAGTGGTTGAGAGTCCGCCTGCCGATGCAGGGGACATGGGTTCGTGCCCCGGTCTGGGAGGATCCCACGTGCCGCGGAGCGGCTGGGCCCGTGAGCCATGGCCGCTGAGCCTGCGTGTCCGGAGCCTGTGCTCCGCAGCGGGAGAGGCCACAACAGTGAGAGGCCCGCGTACCGCAAAAAAAAAAAAAAAAAAAAAAAAAAAATTGAAGAAATATAGTTAAGTGGTTAGCTTTCCTTTGCTTCTCCAGAAAAGTGAAAAGGTGTCAATTTGAACAGCAAATAGAGTTATCCTTAGCATTAAGGATTGGGGCTGGATTGATGAAAATGGAGGTAAAAGGGAATGATATCTATTAAATAACTATTTTGTGCCACATTCCGTGTTAGTAGTTTCATTCAATATTCACAAACAATCCTCAAAGAAATATATCCTCAAGCTCCATTTTATTGATGAGGAAACCAACATTTTTCAGTTTGACCCAAAGCCTATGTTCTTTCTACAACTTTTTGGTTGAGAATTTGCCGTATTGGAATGGGAGATTGTAATCTCCATCCTTCCAGATGTGTTTGAGATTAGGTCAGAAAACACTGTTGGGTAGTATTTTGTGAGCGGTTATGCTTGGAAGCGGTCTGAATGGATGTCTTTCAAATTACTAAGCGGCTCTAACCTTTTGGAAAACTGCAGAGACAATTGTGTCTGTATTTGAGTAGTTTAGGAGAAATATCCATTGAGCCCAAAAGGCCTGTTTTTTTCCCTTGTAGCTGAAGTTCATTTGCTCACTTATTTTGTTTGAAAATGGCTTATCTCTGAAGGCGAGGTTAGTATCTGTAAGTTGTTAGATAGGGGTTTTCGTCATGTGTGTTTTACCCTTTTCCTCTTCAACATCCTGATGTAATAAACTGGAGCAATAGTATGAACTTAGCTTTAAAAAGGCAAAGGTTTTATGGTTGCTCAACTGTAAAATTACATCTTAAAAAAGTACCTTTGTGGAAACAAACACAAAAGTGAATAAGTCCACCTTAAAACAGGGTAACCAGAAAGTTATCAACTTGTTCCACACCTGGGAAATGGTAAGAAGTAAACAACAAGAAATTTAAAAGCTAAAAAATTAAGAAAACTGATCTTATTTTGCTATAACTTCTCAGGAAAACAATCACTAAACTTCAGAGCAAAAATAATATAGCCTTGATCCCAGTGAAAATCACAAAGAAATAAAAGACAATAATAACAAAGCATTTTGAAAAACTGTACAAAGACAAGATTGTCTCTTTTATCTATTAGTTAATCCAAGTGAGGATTCCAATAAAAATCCCTAAAAAACCCTCTGATTTAAGAAGTTATATGTATATTTGTACAGAACTAGGCAAGAAGAATAAAGCTCAAAATGATACTGTAATTCTATTTGGTTGCCCACATTATAGGTAATTTTTAAACAATTTTCTTCCTTTGCTTTTCCATATATTCTAACATTTCTACAATAAGCATTACTTTTATAATACAAATTTTTTTTAATTTAAATAATTTAATTTTACTTGAATTGTATAAGATAATAAGGAACTAAGAAAAGATTTTTTTGTATGCGGTTCTTATAAATCAGGGCCAAAACTATACTTTAATAGAGAAAAATAAAATATTTGTTAGTAAATCACCGTTTTGATAAACCTAACTCAAAATTACTGCTAGGGGGATATTTGCTTCCAGAGAGAACCTTTGAGTTTGTTTCTTTTTCTCTATGCCCTATAGTACTTTTTTTGCTTAATGATTTTTTTTAATGAACTTTTTCCCCCATTTATTTCTAGTATCTTTTTTTAAAAAATATTTATTTATTTTATTTTTGGCTGCATCAGGTCTTAGTTGTGGCGTGCAGACTCTTTAGTTGTGGCACACAGGCACAGTAGTTGTGGTGTGCGGGCTTAGTTGCCCTGGGGCATGTGGGATCTTAGTTCTCCAACCAGGGATCGAATGCAGGTCCCCTGCATTGGAAGGCGGATTCTGGACCACCAGGGAAGTCCCAGCTTAATGAATCTTCTCGAACAATGAAGGGGAGTACTATAGTTCAGTGAGAAAACTATAAATGTTATATTGTTTGCTTCCATTTAAAAGGAATCTTTATACTGAATTCCAACCAACCATGATATATATGCCTAAAAATGGCTTGATCTTTGGCAAAACAATTATTTTCAAAATTCATTTTGTGATACTAGGATCTGGCTAGTTAGGTTAAAAGCTAACACCACTGCCTTGTTTTTAAATTCAGTTTTAGAAAGGATTGTAAAATTATGGACCTGACTTTGTTTTTCTAGTGGTGTGCCATTATTTTTTTTTTATGTCCATGACAAAACAAAAAAATACAAAAAAACCCATTAACATTGTACTGTAACTAGGTTAATTTCTGCCAACACAAACCCATCCAGTAGCTTTGCCTGGACACATTCAGTCTCCATTACTTATTCCAGGGAGATATTTCTGGCAATGGCGTATGGGATAATCTGTTGCCTCTATGATGAGATGCTCATGGTTTGAAAACAAGTACATCAACATGCTTAAATATTATTTAGGAGCAAGGGTCATAAAAATATTTATCATTATTGGTCATTTACAATTTATTCATAAGGATCCAGCTGGCAACCATCTGGTGTAGAAAACTGAAAACTGGAGGGAAAAAATAGAGTAAAAGTCACTGGAAAAGCATAAGTTGGTCTCCACATGTCTTTGGTAATAATAAGTTAGTGAACTAGATGTTAGTGGAATGAGATGAATGCTCTACAGTAGAGATACATATATGGAATTTAACACAAAGGTAAGTTGAAATTTTACTCAAAAGTTTATGTTGAAGGACAAAATGGAGAAAGTAGTAATAATACTGTAATTAACTGGCAAATGTACTAGGGAGTCTAGGGTAGGCTGTAGTAAGAAATAAACTGTAAAATATACAACTGCTTATGTGCAATAGAGGCTTTTTCTCTCTCAACAGTTCAAGACAATTGTGTTAGGTTGGTAAATGTTTCCTCAAGCAGTGATTCAGAGCCCTATGCTATCTGTGGCTCCCCAGACTCATAGGGCCCATGGATATTAATTCAAGAGTCCACCAAAGAATTCATGGGTAGAATTCAGGGCTGCTGGTATACTTGTACGGGAAAAATTACATCCTGTTAACTTTGACCCAAGATTTGTCATTTCCTTTAATTATGAATGTAGGCAAAAACTACAGAAGTATTTGCAGTACTTGCACCTTTGTAGCAAACAGAAATCACAGATTTATTTTTTTTTATCATCACTGTTGTTGCCAAGCTTTCAAAGAATCATTTATACTCAGCGCTATTTCAAAGTTGCAGTGGTTATTAGACCCGCCTCTAGATCTTGTATTTTAATACAAAACAAAGACAAAAACAAAAAACTCATTGTGGTAGGCAGCTTTAGGATGGCCCCCAGCTTCCCGGCACTCATGCCTTTGTGTAATCCTCTTCCAATGAATAGAGTTTGGCAAAAGTGATTCGATGTCATTTCTGAGATTAGGCTATAACAATTCAATGGATTCTGTGCCCTCTCTCGGAGCACTTGCTCTGGGAGAGGTCATGCTGCCATGACATGAGGCAACTCTATGGAGAGGTCAGTGTGACAAAGGACTGAAGCTGGCCAGCAGCCACTTGAGCAAGCTTGACAGTGGATCTTTCCCCAGTCAGGCTTCCAGATGACTGTGTTCCTAGCTGTCACCTTGAATGTAGCCTTTTGAAAGACTCTGGACCAGAAGCTGCTCCTGACCCACAGAAACCGTGAAAAAAACGTTTTAAGCTGCTAAGTTTTAGGGTAATTTGTTATATAGCAATAGATAATGAGTATACACAGAGAGATTATCATATCACTGATTTTCTAAATATTCTGATAATTGTATTCACTATAATTTGTTTCCTTTATAATTCTAGTATTGTATACATTTAAAAAACATTCTGTGAAGGGATCCAGAGGCTTCTAAAGTGTGCCAAAGGAATCCATGGTACAATAAAGATTACAAGCCTCCTTGTTGCCCTGTGCCAACTGTCAAAAGGAAAAAAGAGTATGGAGGAGTATACTCTTTATATTGGCCTAGAAGAAGAAGATATCATTTCTGATCACATTTTATTGGTGTGAACTAGTCACGTGACCACCACTTGATGCAGCGGGGGCTGAGATATGTAGTCCTTGCTGAACAGCCATTTGCTAGCCATTGCTCCATATAAGGGGAGGATATATATATACACACACACATATATATATATATTTATATTTTGACCACACCATGTGGCATCTTAGTTCCCTGACCAGGGATCGAACCTGTGCCCCCTGCATTGGGAGCGTGGAGCCTTAACCACTGGACTGCCAGGGAAGTCCCAAGGGGAGGATATATTTTAATGGATAGTGCCAGAGCAAATGCCCAAAATATTAAGATAAGCAATGATAATAATATCTACTAGAGTAGAATCTTAAAGCTCATTTGAAAAATAAACACAGAGTCAAATGAAAGACAGATGATAATGACATAAACCATTTTCTGTAAAGTGATTTTTACTCCAAGTGATAAGACATCTATAAATCTGAAGATGTGGAGAACTAATTTGGGTCCAGCGTCTAGATCAGAAAATCAGAAATCAAATTCTTCTTTAGTGTACCTTAAGAATAAACTTGTGAGGTTATGAACACAGAATCTTAATCTTTCTGAAGTTACTGAACAAGGAATGGGATAGAATCATTGGTGTTTCATTCATTCAACAAACATTTGCTGAAGGCCTACTATGTAACAGAGACTCTAGGAAGTACTGGGGAAAATGAGATTACCAAAACTGAGACAAGACCCAGAGACCCTAGGATGAGGGAAATGGCTCACCCAAGTATTGATAAATCCATAATGTTCTCTGCTCAGTACTGTGACATACATAACCACAGGGTGCTAAAAGCGACGTGCTGACAGCAAAATAATTCCTAATTACTTGTTTCATTTCAACATGCCTTGAGCTAAAAAGATCAAATTAAATTGGAATGTCAAGCTCCAGTTGTTAAATAGGGTAAGATTCCTCTGGGGATCATTTATCGGGCCTTCCCAGGATCCCTGAATCCACAATGTAAAGCTGTCCATCAATGTTCACAGAAAAGAGTCCAATCCTCTGCTGATGGGGGCATGGCAAGAAAGAATTCTTGGCGGTCCACCATGGGGTTCCATACACGAAGCGTTCATGTGAAAAAATTAGTAATCCTATGTACCCTCCAACAGGTACAAGCTGACTGATGACTAATAAATGACTCCTGGAGAAAAATCCGGGCACAGGGAAGCTGGGCTGCCAATAGCTCATCAGTACCTTTGAGATTAGGCAAACCTACTCTTTCTTAGGCCCGTGGCAGCCCCATGCTCAGGTACATGCCGTGATGAGCAGAAGAACAGAGTGCAGGCTGGATCTCAGTCCCCTTTGACCCTCAGCTGCGCATTCTGATGCAGACAGTAACCTATGTAACCAACAGTCATAGGCAGAGACCCTGCGGGAAGTTCCTCAGAGAAACAGTCCCTCTCCCTATTATGCTCTTCCTTCTGAATATCTCTCACTTTGTGACCCTCCCCTTAACACCTTGGAGATTTTAGCACCATGTCTATTCTCTCTACTTAGCCGACAGGACTACACAAGAATTACACTCAGTTTTATAATGTTGAATATTCATTCAACAAATATTTATTGATCAACTGTTCCTTGGGTGAAGAAATGAAGTATTATACATTCATGACAAATAATGATAGGAAATGAATTATCTCATCAAACACAAGTAACTTCACATCAAGTAAAGAAACAGAAATGAAGAAAACAATAGCAAAGATCAAGAAAACTAAAAGCTGGTTCTTTGAGAAGGTAAACAAAATTGATAAACCCTTAGCCAGACTCATCACATGTTCTTAATAGAAGAAACACAAAGCCTATAATACAGTATTTTGAAGAACATCAAGCTTTTAGAGCTTCTAGAATTTTCCAGCTAGGAAGAAGTCAAGTCCTAAAAAAATGCAAGGTAATAAAACATACTTCATACTGACTGAAAAAGTTTGGTCTTGGACCTTGTTTCGCATGGGTAAGATTCCCCATTTATTAAGCCATTGATGCCTGTGTCACTGTTTCTGGGCTCTTTCTTTGGCCTTGAGGTTGGGCAACTACAAGGCTTGGGCCTGGGAGATGCAACCCAACAATTGGAGAGCCAGCCAAGAGGCCGAGGAAACTCCTGGGAACGCCGAGATGCCAGGAAACAAGGACGGGGAACAGAAAGTTGCAGCAGTGGTCCCAAGGTGGCCATCCCCTAGCAAGCGGTGCCCTGTGGCAGCCGTCTACTATGAGAGATGTCTTTCTCTTCCATCATACTGATGATATCCTGTTAACCTAGGTCTTTCCAGTTTAAAAGTAGCAGCCCCACGCTCATGGTTCATCTGATTGCACAAAGATGGCTGAATACAGACAAAACTTAACGACCTGGATTAGCTACAAAAGACAAGCATTCCCCCAACCCATCACCCCTAAACAATTACAGACCCAGACTTTAGGGACATTAACTCAGGAGCAGGCTTGTGAATTGGACTTGCTCAGTTACCCACAAGGGCTGGGTTGGGGCCTGTAGCAATGGCAAAATAATAAGAGTACCTCGGGCTTCTGGCTTTACCTGTGGAAGGGGGCAGAGCAGTGACATACCATGATAGCTGTTGTTCCCTGTGCTGTCTACAGTGCAATAAAACAGGTGGAAGATATTACAAAAGGCCTACCCGAGTACTCAAGCAACGCAAAAAAAAAAAAAAAACACTGTTTGGGGTCTAGAACAGCTGTGTGTGACATAAGGACCCCCAAGACTATAAGGGTTGTGCAGGATATGTAGGGGTGGAGTGTAGGATCAGGCCACACAAG
Source organism: Monodon monoceros (assembly GCF_005190385.1). Taxonomy (NCBI): domain Eukaryota; kingdom Metazoa; phylum Chordata; class Mammalia; order Artiodactyla; family Monodontidae; genus Monodon; species Monodon monoceros. The sequence goes on from NW_021703771.1 coordinate 61,880,085, forward strand.
ATGGCTGTTCTCATGCTCTCTGAGGCCCTGCTCAACCCAATTCCTGCTTCACCTATGTTCTATTCACATGAATGTGTTTGCCCTGTAGGCCAGAATGGCTCCACCTGCTAGTTTATTAAAGGGAAATACCTACCCTTGTGATGGTCATTAACCCGAGGAGCGATGAGGGACGTGTCCCAGCTGCTGGTTTCCCTGGTAGCTGATAAGCCAACCTGATTTCAATTCCCCATATAAATTGTAGCTTCTTTCTCCCCCTCAGATAGCGAAGACTGCTCCCATGTCTTGCCCACCGTCTGCCATACATGGCGGGGTGTTGCTCCAAGACCTGCTTAAGGTATGTAAGGTCTCCCATCTATTAAGCCATCGATGTCTCTGTCCATGTCTTTGGGTTCTTCCTTCAGTCTTGAGCTGGGCAACTACAGGGCTTGCAGGCCTTCGGGGTGCAGCCCAACATACATATACTGCTATACCCACTAGTTGATCCCTGAATTTTTACCAAAATACAATATCTACTTCTCCTTGCCTTTGTTACTACCTTAGCTTCTCTTTGAAACTGCATTTGTTTACTTTCCAAAAAGATTTTTTCTACTCCTTTGCCTCCTTACAAAAATGGTGCTGCCTTTTTAGCACCTTTCCTTCAATTGATGGTTTCTTACTACTCATACTAGGTGCTCATCTTGGTGCCCATCTCCAGCTGGCTCACCCACTCCCCTCATCCCCAGCCACTGACAATCAAAATATTTGAAAAAGCAGTGGCCCGTGGCACCAACTAGCCATAATATAGATCTGTAAGTCCTCCCCACCCCCACCCTGAAAATCAAGTCTTGTGGACCAGCCTACCTGAGGTACCCATAAGCATGATTTCATACACATGTGTCCACACACACATTTACATAGTCTGCTTTCTTTTTCTTTGAGACCAAACTTTTTCAGTCAGCATGAAGTATGTTTTATTACCTTGCATTTTTTTAGGACTTGAATTCTTCCTAGCTGGAAAATTCAAGAAGCTCTAAAAACTTGACATTCTTCAAAATACTGTATTATAGTCTTTGTGTTTCTTCTATTTAGAATGTGTGATGAGTCTAAGGGTTTATCAATTTTGTTTACCTTCTCAAAGAACCAGCTTTTAGTTTTATTGATCTTTGCTATTGTTTTCTTTGTTTCTATTTCATTTATTTCTGCTCTGATCTTTATGATTTCTTTCCTTCTACTGATTTTGGGTTTTCTTTGTTCTTCTTTCTCTAGTTATTTTAAGTGTAGGGTTAGAGTGTTCATTTGAGATCGAATTGTTATAAACTTCCCTCTTAGAACTGCTTTTGCTGCAACCCCTAGGCTTTGGGTTGTCACGTTTTCATTGTCATTTGTTTCTAGGTACTTTTTAATTTCTTCTTTGATTTCTTCAGTGATCTCTTGGTTATTTAGTAGCACACTGTTTAGCCTCCATGTATTTGTGTTTTTTACAGTTTTTTTTCCCTGTAATTGATTTCCAATCTCATAGCATTGTGGTCAGACAAGATGCCTGATACAATTTCAATTTTCTTAAATTTTCCGAGGCTTGATTTGTGACCCAAGATATGATCTATCTTGGAAAATGTTCCATGTGCACTTGAGAAGAAAGTGTATTCTGCCACTTTTAGGTGGAATGTTCTATAAATATCAATTAGATCTATCTGGCCTATTGTGTTATTTAAAGCTTGTGTTTCCTTATTTATTTTCTGTTTGGATGATCTGTCTATTGGTGTAAGTGGGGTGTTAAAGTCTCCTACTATTATTGTGTTACTGTCAATTTCTCCTTTCACGGTTGTTAGCATTTGTTTTATGTGTTCAGGTGTTCCTATGTTGGGTGCATAAACATTTATAATTGTTATATCTTCTATTAAACCCTTAGCCAGACTCATCGAGGAAAAAAAGGGAGAGGACGCAAATCAGTAAAATCAGAAATGAAAAAGGAGAAATCACAACTGACACTGTAGAAATACAGAGGATTATAAGAGACTGCTACAACAACTATATGCCAATAAAATGGACAATCACGAAGAAACGGACAAATTCTTCGAAAGGTAAAATTTTCCAAAACTGAACCAGGAAGAATTAGAGAATATAAACAGACCTATCACAAGTAATGAAATTGAAACTGTAATTAAAAATCATCCAACAAACAAAAGTCCAGGACCAGATGGCTTCACAGGTGAATTCTATCAAACATTTAGAGAAGAGCTAACACCTATCCTTCTCAAACTCTTCAAAAAATTGCAGAAGGAAAAACGCTCCCAAATTCATTCTATGAGGCCACCATCACCCTGATACCAAAACCAGACAAAGATATCATACAAAAAAATTATAGACCACTATCACTGATGAACATAGACACAAAAATCCTCAACAAAATACTAGCAAACAGAATCCAGCAGCACATTAAAAGCATCATACACCATGATCAAGTGGGATTTATCCCAGGGATGCAAGGATTCTTCAATATATGTAAATCAATCAATGTGATACACCACTTTAACAAATAAAGGAATAAAAACCATATGATCATCTCAATAGATGCAGAAAAAGCTTTTGACAAAATTTGACACCCATTTATGATAAAAACTCTCCAAAAAATGGGCATAGAGGGAACCTACGTCAACACAGTAAAGACCATATATGACAAACCCACAGCAAGCATCATACTCAATGGTGAAAAACTGAAAGCATTTCCACTAAGATCAGGAACAAGACAAGGTTGTCCACTCTCACCACTCTTACTCAACATAGTTTTGAAAAACCTAGCCACAGCAATCAGAGAAGAAAAAGAAATAAAAGGAATCCAAATTGGAAAAGAAGAAGTAAAACTGTCACTGTTTGCAGATGACATGATACTATACATAGAAAATCCTAAAGATGCCACAAGAAAACTACTAGAACTAATCAATGAATTTGGTAAAGTTGCAGCATACAAAATTAATGCACAGAAAATTCTGGCATTCCTATACACCAAAAACAAAAAATAAGAAAGAGAAATTAAGGAAACACTCCCATTTACCATTGCAACAAAAAGAATAAAATACCTAGGAATAAACCTGCCTAAGGAGGTGAAAAACTTGTACTCAGAAAACTATAAAACACTGATGAAAGAAATCAAACATGACATAAAGAGATGGAGAAATACACCATGTTCTTGGATTGGAAGAATCAATACTGTGAAAATGACGATACTACCCAAAGCAATCTACAGATTCAGTGCAATCCCTATCAAACTACCAATGGCATTTTTCACAGAACTAGAACAAAAAATTTCACAATTTGTATGGAAACACAAAAGACCCCGAATAGCCAAAGTGGTTTTGAGAAAGAAAAATGGAGCTGGAGGAATCAGGCTCCCAGACTTCAAGCTATACTACAAAACTACAGTAATCAAGACAGTATGGTACTGGCACAAAAACAGAAATATAGATCAATGGAACAGGATAGAAAGCCCAGAGATAAACCCACGCACATATGGTCACCTTATTTTTGAAAAGGGAAGCAAGAATATACATTGGAGAAAAGACAGCCTCTTCAATAAGTGGTGCTGGGAAACCTGGACAGTTACAAGTAAAAGAATGAAATTAGAACACTCCTTAACACCATACACAAAAATAAACTCAAAATGGATTAAAGACCTCAATGTAAGGCCAGACACTATAAAACTCTTAGAGGAAAACATAGGCAGAACACTGTATGACATAAATCACAGCAAGATCCTTTATGACCCACCTCCTAGAGAAATGGAAATAAAAACAAAAAGAAACAAATGGGACCTAATGAAACTTCAAAGCTTTTGCACAGCAAAGAAAACCATAAACAAGATGAAAAGACAACCCTCAGAATGGGAGAAAATAGTTGCAAATGAAGCAACTGACAAAGGATTAATCTCCAAAATATACAAGCAGCTCATGCAGCTCAATATCAAAAAAACAAACAACCCAATCCAAAAATGGGCAGAAGACCTAAACAGGCATTTCTCCAAAGAAGATATACACATTGCTAACAAACACATGAAAGGATGCTCAACACCACTAATCATTAGAGAAACTACAAACGAGGTATCACCTCACACCGGTCAGAATGGCCATCATCAAAAAATCTACAAACAATAAATGATGGAGAGGGTGTGGAGAAAAGGGAACTCTCTTGCACTGGTGGTGGGAATGTAAACTGATACAGCCACTATGGAGAACAGTATGGAGGTTCCTTAAAAAACTAAAAATAGAACTACCATATGACCCAGCAATCCCACTACTGGGCATATACCCTGAGAAAACCATAATTCAAAGTCATGTACCACAATGTTCATTGCAGCTCTATTTACAATAGCCAGGACATGGAAGCAACCTAAGTGTCCTTCGACAGATGAATGGATAAAGAAGATGTGGCACATATATACAGTGGAATATTACTCAGCCATAAAAAGAAATGAAATTGAGTTATTTGTAGTGAGGTAGATGGACCTAGAGACTGTCATACAGAGTGAAGTAAGTCAGAAAGAGAAAAGCAAATACTGTATGCTAACACATATATATGGAATCTGAAAAAAAAAAAAGTTCTGATGAACGTAGGGGCAGGACAGGAATAAAGATGCAGACGTAGAGAATGGACTTGAGGACACGGGGAGGGGGAAGGGTAAGCTGGGACGAAGTGAGAGAGTGGCATGGACCTATATACACCATCAAATGTAAAATAGATAGCTAGCGGAAAGAAGCTGCATAACACAGGGAGATCAGCTCGGTGCTTTGTGACCACCTAAAGGGGTGGGATAGGGATGGTGGGAGGGAGACGCAAGAGGGAGGAGATATGGGGATATGTGTATATGTACAGCTGATTCACTTTGCTATAAAGCAGAAACTAACACAGCATTGTAAAGCAATTATACTCCAATAAAGATGTTAAAAATAAATAAGTAAATAAATAAAAGGTGGTAAGGACTCTAAAGATAACTTGTTCCAGAGCCATCATCTTGCTTATAGAAAAACTAAGCCCTGGAAACTTTAAGTGACTTGTTCCAGATCACAAATCAAAGCTAAAAAGTGTTCATCCACTTTTCTATCATATTGAGTCGTCTCAAATTAAGAGAGATCTCCTACCTTAGAATTCAGTGCTTGGAATGTATAAAGCCTCACCTCCATTGGTTTTATATCTTTGGTCTAGCTCAAAGGTATTTCCAAATATTTCAGGAGTAATTTATTATGTAGGTAACCTGTAATTTCCCAAATTACTTGGTTGATGCAGTATTAATATTATCTTCATATATACAATGTATAGGATTTTAGGATCAACTGTTTGAAATTAAGAGAAATCAATCAATAATTCTTTTGTTTATTCCAATAGTATAATGATGGAACTGAAATAACTACCTGGCTATTTTAGAAATTATATACTTATAGCATGCTTTTTGTTTTTTGGTTCTTTAGCTAGCTTTAACTTTAATTTAGCTGATATTAACTTTAATGATCTTTTCCACTTTATCTCCTTTACCATTCATTCTTTCTATTTATCTGTATATCTACTTTTTATTATTGCTGTTGTTTTTGTTGTTATATTTACTAAAGAGATTTTGCGGTTTAAAAATAAGAGATTTATTTTTTCATCGTGTAATTTTTTTTAATAAATTTATTTTATTTTATTTATTTTTGGCTGCGTTGGGTCTTCGTTGCTTCACACAGGCTTTCTCGCTTTCTCTAGTTGCGGCGAGCAGGGGCTGCTCTTCTTTGCGGTGCGCGGGCTTCTCATTGCGTTGGTCTCACTTGTTGCAGAGCATGGGCTCTAGGTGCATGGGCTTCGGTAGTTGTGGTTCATAGGCTCTAGAGCGCAGGTTCAGTAGTTGTGGCGCACGGGCTTAGTTGCTCCGCAGCATGTGGGATCTTCCCAGACCAGGGCTCGAACCCATGTCCCTTGCATTGGCAAGCGGATTCTTAACCAGTGCGCCACCAGGGAAGCCCATCATCATGTAATTCTGAAGTTAAACTTTGCCATGCAGACTTATGAGGTTGATGACGTGTGAATTTGGACTTGTTGGTTATAATCATAGTGGTGATAGTGCTGCTGCTGCTGTGTGTCCAAAACACTTTGTAATAATGGTATTAATAATAAAGAAATGGCATTTGTTGAGTGTTTATTATGCAAAAAAAATTAAAAAAGAACAAACAAGAGAACTATAATTACATTGCTCCCATCCTACTGATTAGAAGACGGATAAACTACAAAACATTTAAAGCCCACCAGAGCTAAGGTTGCAAACCTAATGAATTCAAATCCAAAAAGTGAACGTCCCTCCTAGGAGAGGAAAGTCCTAACTACTGCCTTCATCTTTGGCAGGGCCGTGAACTGGACAGGAAGGAGGAAGCTTCCACAGATGCAGGGAAGGAGAAAACAGCTGAACTTATAATGAAATTTACCTGTGGGTGACATGGCCTCTTTATACCCCTGGGAGACATAACTCTCTTCAATGGGATTTCATGCAGTACTCATGAGGGACTGGGGACAAAACAGAACTGAAGGATACACTGGCTGAGGCACACGTCCCTGGGGCCTGTGGAAATCTGAGGGCAAAACCAGAGAATAACATAAACCCACAGGCACGCTCAGCCTTGTGATTCTTATCATAGTTTTCAGCTATGTAGAGACCCCCTCCCACCGAGGTACAACGTGGGGCCTGCCGCAGAAGAAGAGCAGGACGGAAGAACTAAAAAAAGCTCTTCAGGCATACAGATCCCAAGTATGTCAGAAGATGTTTTGATAAAAACCTCGAATAACTTAATCTGTGGTGAGCTGAATCTAACTAAAATAACCATAAAGTCCAGGCCCAGCTCAACTATAGACTAGATTGACTCAGCCTCTCACACTAACATCCTGGTGGAAAAAGATGTGCCCCTTTTTGGATATAAAGTTTATTTCAGCCTCTTCAATTTTTAAACATGCTATATACTGCATTCCACCAACATTATGAGGCATGCAAGAAAGCAAGAAAGCATGGCATTTTCAAGAGAGGAAATGTCAATAAAATCAAACCCAGCTATGACTGAGCTGTTGAAATGACCAGTTAGGGACTCTTCCAAAAAAAATTGATAAATATGTTAATGGGCCTAGTTGGATAGGTGGACAACATGAGTAAACAGATGGTGCATTTTAGCAGCAACCTGGAAACCAACAAAGAGCCAAAGGAAAATGCTAGAAATAAAAAAGAGTCTCAGAGATGAAGAATACTTTTGTAGACTTATCAGGAGACTGAACGCAGCTAAGGAATGAATCGGTAAAGTTGACAGGTCAATAGAAATTATAGTAAAACACAAACAGAATGAAAGATAAAAAGGAATAGAGCATTCATCTGTGAGTCATTGTCAAATGGCCTAACTTACTGGTAATTGTGGTCCCAGAAAAAGAAGAGACAGAATTGGGTAAAATAAGTATTTGTATTTTTTAAAATTGATAAAATAATCAGTCCACAGATCAAAGAAACTCAGGTACACACAAAGACAAAGATTCAAGAACTATAAACACAAAGAAAACCACACCGAGACATATCATCGTCAAACTGCTAAAAAAACAAAAATAAAGGGAAACCTTGAAAGCAATCAGAGGAAAATACTCTACCTAAAGGGGAACAATTATATAAATGACAGCTAACTTCTCATCAAAAACCATTGATGGGCTTCCCTGGTGGCGCAGTGGTTGAGAATCCGCCTGCCAGTGCAGGGGAGACGGGTTTGATCCCTGGTCCGGGAAGATCCCACATGCCGCAGAGAAACTAAGTCCATGTGCCACAACTACTGAGCCCGTGTGCTGCAACCACTGAAGCCTGCGTGCCTAGAGCCCGTGCTCCACAACAAGAGAAGCCACTGCAATGAGAAGCCCGCGCACCGCAACGAAGAGCAGCCCCCACTTGCCGCAACTAGAGAAAGCCCGTGAGCAGCAATGAAGACCCAACGCAGCCAGAAATAAATAAATAAAATAAATAAATAAATAAATAACATTGAAACCAGAGGGAAAAAGATAAATGCTTAGTCAAAAAGTAAATGCAATTGTAGTTTTATTAAATATTGCCAAAATGCCCTTTAAGAGAATTGTGCAAATTTGAAATCCCACAGGCAATGTAAGAGTGCCTATTTCCCCACAGCTTTGCCAAAAGAGTATGTTATACTTTCTCCAATCTGATCAGTGAGAAACAGTATCTCAACGTAGTTTTAATTTGATTTCTTATGAGCAAGGTCAAACACTGTTTTACATATATAAGGGTCCTTATTTTATTTTTGGATGAATTGTTCATATGCTTTGTCCGTGCCTTTTCCCCTTCACTTTTATGTTTTTAATATAGTAAACATATTGACCTTTAACTATGATATATTTTGCAACTTGTCAGCCTGACTTTGACTTGGTTTATGGTATTTTTGCCCTGAAAACATTGTGTAATCAAATGTGTCCATTCTTCTCTTGCTGCATCTGGACTTTTAGTCATAGTTGAAAAGCCTTTCTTCTCATTCAAGATAAAGATGAATTCACTCAAGTTTTCCTCCAGTCCTTGTGTGGTTTCGTTTTTTACATTCAAATCACTGGTCCACTTGGAATTTATTCTTAGATTTATGCTTCACACCACATATAACTTTTTCCAAACAGCCAACCAGTTCTGGCACCATTTACTAAAATTCCTTCTTGGTCTCAGTGACTTGAAATACCACCTTAAAGATTTCATATGAGCTTGGATCAACTTCTAGACTTTCTGTTCTGTTCCACTGGTATACCTGTATATTCATGTGCTATTACCACAGTTTTAATTACAGACTTTACAGTATATTTTTAGTATGGGAGGGCTAGTGGGCTAGTCCTCATAAACTTTCTTAGTATTTCTGTTAACTTCATATGGAACAACATGTATCAACTTGTCTAGCTTCACAAAAAAGCTAGAATTTGTGGGGAGGGCTGAATTAAATCTATGAATAAACTTAGGGAGAACTGACATCTTTATGATGGGGAGTGATCCTATCCAAATATGAGAGATAGCCTTTAATCAAAATTAATTTTGTTTCTTCAGAGTTTAAAGTTTTCCTCATAAATTTGTACATTTTTGATTAAATGTATTTCTAATATTTTATCTTTCTTGCTACTAGGATTTTCTGTCATGTCTAGTTGTTTACTGTTTGTATATATGAAGGCTAATGACTTCCACATGTTCACTTTATAACCTGCTACTGAGTTAGTTGTATCATTGATTGTCTAGGGTTTTCCAGGTACATCATCATATCATCTACAAATAGCTAACAGACTTTATTGTGGAAGGGTCACTGTGGAAACGGTCAAGTTGATTATAACATTTGTATGAAAATGCAGTGAACCTGGAAGAGTCAAGACAAAGAAACAAATATGGTGGGCTTTACATTACCTGATTTCAGGTTTCACTGCAAACCACAGTAACTATAGTGTGGCATTGGCGTGAAGATATTTAAATAGATAAATGGAATAGCACAGACAGCCTAGAAATGGACCTATATATATATGGTCAATTGATTATCAATAGTCACCAACATTAAATGAGAGAAGTCTTTAAACAAATAGTGCTAAATAACTAGATACAGATGTGGCAGAAAAAAACCCTTGATTATTATTATTACTTCCTGATCATTACTAATCTTTTGTTGTCTTTTATCTTCTGAAATATTTATAAGGTTCACAATTCCTTATCTGTAGTTCCAAAATCCAAAATTCTCTAAAAGCCACAAATTTCTCTCTAAATCTTTTGGTGCCAAAACCCAACCTAACCTGAATTTAATGTGGCCACAAACTGAATCTGAAATGTGTTGAGGCAATTTATGTAGCCTCTATGTATTTTACCATACTCACACATTTCTCTGCAGACATATAAATGTATTTGATTGCAAGTTGTTAACAGACCCTACTAATTGTGTTCCATACTATATAATATGTGCAATTCATCACCTTGATAAAAACCTCCAAAATTCTGAATTCATACATATATACAAATGAGATAATACATGTAAAACAGTATATTATTTGGCACAGAATAACTCCTCAATATGTTTACTACTACACCACCACCATTATTATTACCATTATTATAAATTGTAGGAGTAGCCAAAAAAGTGTTGGCTTTTTACTAATTACACTAATTACTTTTAAGTGTTTAGTCAAAATAGCAAAGGTTAAAGGGCTGGTTCACGGTCAATAGGTGAATCAAGTCTCTGGCTTCCGTGGGGAAGTGGCATTGGCGATTCCACAGAGACCCCATGAGGAGGAGGTGAAACAAAGCCAAGTGTCTTCCAGGAAACCTACCTTCCCTTCCCAGGTGGAGATTCTCCCTGCCTTGCTAATTTTAGAGAATCTGCAGGGTTTAGAGGAGGTGGCAGTAGTGGGATTGCTGGGTCACATGGTAGTTCTACTTTTAGTTTTTTAAGGAACCTCCATACTGTTCTCCATAGTGGCTGTATCAGTTTACATTCCCACCAACAGTGCAAGAGGGTTCCCTTTTCTCCACACCCTCTCCAGCATTTATTGTTTGTAGATTTTGTGATGATGGCCATTCTGACTGTTGTGAGATGATATCTCATTGCAGAGAAAACCATAATTCAAAGACACATGCACCCCAATGTTCATTGCAGCACTATTTACAGTAGCCAGGACATGTGGGCAACCTAAATGCCCGTCAACAGAGGAATGGTTGGGGAAGATGCGGTACATAGATACAATGGAATGTTGCTCAGCCACAAAAAGGAACGAAACTGGGTCATTTGTAGAGACGTGGATACACCTGGAGACTGTCATACAGAATGAAATATGTCAGAGAGAAACAAATATCGTATAAACGCATATATGTGGAATCTGAGAAAATTGGTATAGACAATCTTATTTACAAAGCAGAAACAGAGACGCAGATGTAGAGAACAGATGTATGGATACCGGGGGAATGGGGGGCGTGGGAGAATTGGGAGATTGGGATTGACATATATACACTATTGATACCATGTATAAAATAGATGACTGGCGAGAATATACTGTGTAGCACAGGGAACTCTACTCAGTGCTCTGTGGTGACCTAGATCGGGGGGAAATCCAAAAAAGAGGGGATGTGTATATACACGTGGCTGATTCACTTTGCTATACAGTAGAAACTAACACAACATTGTGAAGCAACTGTACTCCAATAAAAATTAAAAAAAAGAAAAAAGAGGTGGCAGTTTTCCCAGTTGGACATAATCTGGAAAAGATTGTTACCATCCAAAATAAATATTTACTTTTCGGGAGGAGAGAGAGCAGAAAGAACAAAATTCGTAGAAAGAATAGGGAAGGGAAAGAGAAAAGAGGGAGGGCCAGAGAGGACAGCTCCTTTCCAGAAACGGCAGCTTTTCATGGGTCAGTGATAAGAGTGAGTCATGACCAGTGAGTATAATTGTATGAACGTTAAGGTCCAGTGAAAAACTTAAAGAAAAAATTAGCCATAGCAAAAGCTGTAAATATTTTCTCCCACCCCACAGGCTGCCTCTTCATTTTGTTCATGGTTTCCTTTGCTGTACAATAGCTTTTAAGTTTGATTAGGTCCCATTTGTTTTTGCTCTTGTTTCTTTTGCCTTGGGAGACTGATGTAAGGAAATATTGCTACGATTTATATCAGAATGTTTTGCTTATGTTCTAGAGGTTTTATGGTGTCATGTCTTATATTTAGGTCTCTAAACCATTTTGAGTTTATTTTTGTATATGGTGTTAGGAAGTGTTCTAATTTCATTCACTTGGATGAGGCTGTCCAGCTTTCCCAACACCACGTGCTGAAGAGACTCTTTTCTACATTGCGTATGGGGGTGTGGGTTTATTTCTGGGCTCTATTCTGTTCCATTGATCCATATGTCTTTGTGGTATTCTCTGAAGTCTGGGAGGTTATGCCCCCAGCTTTGTTCTTTTTTCTTCAGGATTGCTTTGGCCATTTGGGGTCTTTTGTGGTTCCTTATAAATTTTTAGGATTCTAGTTCTGTGAAAAATGTCATGAGTAACTGGATATGGATAGCATTAAATCTGTAGATTTCTTTGGGTACTATGGCCATTTTAACAATATTCTTCCAATCCAAGAGCGTGGGATAGCTTTCCATTTCATCAAATCGTCTTTCAATTCCTTTATTAATGTTTTATAGTTCTCAGAGTATAGGTCTTTCACCTCCTTCATTAGGTTTACTCTGAGACTTTGTCTCAATGCCATTTTAAATGGGATTTTTAAAAGTTTTTCTGATATTTCATTGTTAGTGTAAAGAAACACAACAGATCTCTGTATGTTTTGTACCCTACTACCTTGCTGAATTCATTATTAGTTCTAATAGTTTTGTGTAGAGTCTTTAGGGTTTTCTACATAGAATATCATGTCATGTCATCTGTATATAATAGTCTTACCTCTTCCTTCCAATTTGGATACCTTTTAATTTCTTTTTGTCTGATTGCTGTGGCTAGGACTTCCAATACTGTGTTGAAAAGAAGTGGTGAGAATGGGTATCCTTGAATGAAAAGACAACCTACGGAATGGGAGAAAATATTTGCAAATGATGCAACTGACAAGGGGTTAATTCCAAAATATACTAACAGCCCATACAACTCAATAACAAAAACAACCCAGTCAAAAAGTGGGAAGAAGACCTAAACAGACATTTCTCCAAAGACATACAGATGGCCAATGGGCATACGAAAAGATGCGCAACATCCTTAATTATTAGGGAAATGCAAATCAGAATCACAATGAGCTATTGCCTCATACTGGTCAGAATGGCCATCATCAAAAAGGCTCAAATAATAAATGCTGGAGAGGGTGTGGAGAAAAGGGAACCCTCCTACGCTGTTGGTGGGAATGTAAATTGGTGCAGCCACTATGGAAGAGTATGGGGGTTCCTTACAAATAGAGCTACCATATGATCCAGCAATCCCACTCCTAGGCATATGTCCAGAAAAGACAAACTCTAATTCAAAAAGTTACATGCACCCCAGAGTTCACAGAAGCACTATTTTCAATAGCCAAGACACGGAAGCAACCTAAGTGTCCGTTAACAGATGAATGGATAAAGAAAATGGAATATAATGGAATATTACTCAGCTATAAAAAAGAATGAAACGCCATTTGCAGAAACATGGATAGACCTAGAGAATATCATACTAAGTGCAGTATGCCAGAAAGACAAATGATATCACTTATATAGGAAATCTAAAAAATAATACGAATGAAATTACTCACAAAACAGACATTGGTAACCATAAGTTTGTTTTCTAAGGGGAAAGGGATGTGGGGAGGGAAAAACTAAGAGTATGGAATTAACAGATACACACTACAAATAAAATAGATGAGCAACAAGGATTTACTGTATAGTTCAGGGAACTATATTCAATATCTTGTAATAGCCTATAATGGAAAATATCTGAAAAAACATATATAAGTGAACCACTTTGCTGTATACCTGAAACAAACCATATTGTAAATCACTGTACTTCAGCTAAAAAAGACAAGTAAAACAAAACAAAAAAGCTGTAAAAGTTTATTGTCCCAGAACACTGAGAAAAGTAGGTGGCTTGGATTTTGCGGTTTAGTGACTAAATAAGCCCACTTAGTCATTGTGTGACTAAAATACTGTTTTAAAGGGAAGTTCGAGAGTAGGCAGAAGGAAGATAACAGATTTTGAGCAAGAAGGGCCTTGATAAAGGAGTTCTCCAGTTTCGGGACAGATGGAACAGGACAAAAATAGGCTCAGATACACAGTGGAGGATCAGTGAAGAAAAGAATGGAGACTTGATCAGAAATGCGTCAATTCTCTTCATTTGGGCTGAGAGCTTTTACCACCTCCTTCCTGAGATCCTTTGCAGTTAGTTGTCACGGACTAAATGTTTGTGTCCCCTTCAGATTCACATGTTGAAGCTCTAACCCTCAATGTGATTGTATTTGAAGATGGGAATTTGGGGAGATGAGGGTTAGACGAGGTGATGAGAATGAGGCTTGTGATGGGATTAGTGTCCTTATGAGAAGAGACACTAGAGAGCGCTCTTCTTTTTTGCTGTGTGAGGACACAGTAAGAAGGTGGCTGTCTGCAAGCTGGGAAGAGAGCTCTCACACCAGCCACACTGATCTTAAACTGCTCAGCCTCCAGAACTGTAAGAAAATAAATTTTCTGTTGATCAAGCCATCCCGCCGATGGCATGTTTTTATGGCAGGCTGAGCAGACTAAGTGTGTAGCAATATACCAATACTTACTTACATCTGTTTACTCATTCTAGCATGTGAGTTCAGTCATTTCAAATGAATCCTATTGTCATTATTCCAAAGCAAAAGAGCCCCTTAAGGTATTTTTATATTTACATGGATTGAGTGCACCCTGAGTATTGAAGCCCAGAGAGATCAAACCAGGAAAGCAGCTCCCTTACATAACGCTGCATTAGTGAAGATTATTTCTGCCTGGGAATGCTACAAGTAAGTGAATGAGGATAAAATAGCTAAATAGGCCAACTTCTCTGCACAATTCAAACTGGTAATAAGTGTTGGAAGGCAGGAAATCCTAGGCTGAAGTCTTTTTAGTGGCTCTCTTCCTCCACCTTCTGGACATTTGGAGATATAACAGGGCTGTTTGTTACGCATTTTTTTTGCTTTTTAATTCTTTATCACCACCCTTATTATGTACCATCTATTCATGGTAAAAGCTTCAGTAGACTTAGTAGTATGAGAGAACTTCCTTTATATGATAGTCTATTTACAAAATATCTACAGCAAACTCTATTAAGAATAATCACATGCAGACTACAGTAAGAACTCCTACCAATCAGTAGGAAAAAGACGAAACCCAAAAGAAAAATGGGCAAGAGCTATGCATATCGAAAGAGCCACTAAAAATTGAAGTGCTCAGTCTCATTAATAATCCAGCAAATGAGATAGCACTCTATACCCACGGGAATGACTAAAATTAAAAAGTCTAACAAGACCAATTTGGGGGTGGGAATGTGGAGCAACAGGAGGTCGCATCACTGTTGATTAGAGTGTAAATGGTACATTGATCTCAGAAAATACCGTGGCATTGTCAACTAAATTTGAATATTTGCATTTCTGTAATCCAGCAATTCCACTCCATATAAAATGTGTGTGAGTGAACCCCAAGACACTTGTTCAAGAGTGTGGATAACAGTAATATTTTTAATACCCAAATGTCCAGAGTGGAAACCATACAAATGTCCATCAACAGCAGAAACAGTACATACGTTGTGGCACATTCATCCAGTGGAATACAGAAACAAACAAAATGTGGAACCTTACGAATGCAATGCTGATCAAAAGAAATATACACACTGTACAATCCCATTTATACTTGCTGTAAAAGACAGCAAGACCGCACTACAGTGTTTAGGTATGCTTAGGTTTAAAGAATAAAAGAGAGCCAAAAAGATGACTATAGTCAATTACAAACAGTGACTACTTTTGAGGAGGGAGGGATTTGTGTTTTGGAAAGGGCATGCAGAGGTTTTCTGGGGTTCGGATAATATCCTCTCTGACCTGGGAGATCTACATGGGTGTTAAATTTAACATAATTCCTTACACTATAATTTATATTTTACCTATGTTTCTGCATGTATATTATATGTCACAGTACAAAAAGGTTAAAAGATATATTTTCTTTTAAAACCCAAGGCAAAACCATCAGGTATGTGCTCTTTGCCCAAGCTAATGAATCTTGCAAAATACTCCCACAAATTCAGATACTGTATCTGCAGGCCTGGCACGCAGCTTTAATCTTCCTTTCGCTGTCGTAATAATAGTAATATTAATAGCAAAAATAATAATGGGTAATATTCATGTCAAGCACTACTATTAATGCATTCCACATCTCATGTCATTTAGTCCCTATTCACCCTAGGAATAATAATACCCTAGGAAGTAGGTATTACTTTTATGCCCATTTTACAAATGAGAATACAGGAACAGAGGAGTTAGTCGACAGCTTGTTAGTGGTACAGTTAGAATTCAAATACAAGGGTCAGAATTCCAAATCCTGTACTCTTAATCACGACAGGTAGCTTCAGGCTTCCTATGGCCTCAGTATCCTACAGGATGTTTATCCCTGCCGGTTTGATTCTAGGTTTGGAGATCTCTTAGACCTGCAGCATTAAGAACAGAGAAGGCTCTGAGGCCATCCTGCTGAGCTGATTGGGCCCCATTTTGGTCTGAGTTACTGGTCCCCGATGGGGTGATACCTGCTAGTGAGAATTAAATGCAAGAGGCTTTTCATGTCCTAATAAAATCATTCCCTGGCCAGCTCAGAAGAAACCACTTAAAATGTGTAAGCCTTAGTTTTAAGTCCTGAGTGAGCAAAAGGTTGGGTTTTCTTTTGAGGTGAAATATATTGTATCTTAATTACTCCATAGTGAGACTCACTTTCTTTGTGGATTTTTAAACATCGCTTTTGCAGTGAATTCTGAAAATGTTTAGAGTTGTGCTATATGTCATGAAATTTTTCTCCCTGAAATAAGGGTGAACATTTACATTAATTAAAAAGATTGTTTTTAGTTAGCCTGCAGAAAGTCTTAACAAGATATTCACTTGTGAGAAGATATAAGAATGGAGGGATGTAGTAAATAGAACACTGGTGCAAACTACAATCAATAACTATTAACTACATGGTATAAAGGAGTTCAATAAAATTTGAGGGAGAAGAGAAAAAGGAGGAAGAAGAGAAGGAGGAGAAGAAAACTTGATGATGATATGGTTGTAGGAATAAAAGAAGGACACAGACTTTTCATTTGAAATAACCCTCAAAAAGCAATACATATTTCAAGGGACAAGCCTCCTCACAGAGCTGCTGAGAAACATTAGAGCCCATGTTGAACAGGCCTTTGGTACCCTGGGGTCCTATTAATGACTAGAACAAGATTGTGCTTACTTCAAAGTCTTATGGGTCCTCCAAACAGTACAGATCTGGTCTTTGAAAAATACACACATTTGCATAGCATGTGACTCGAAGCAGCCAGTATTACCTGATGTAACTGTGGAAGTTTGGTTGTTTTTCAGTTAGGCAGAAAGCTGGAATAACACATTCACCCCGTTTATATTCTTTCTTTCTCCTTCTTCTGTTTGTCATACATTTCCTGAGAGGATAAATCTCAGTATAGAAGGAGCCATGACAAGGGCATCCAGTACTTAATAAAGATTATATGCTGTGTTCAGAAAACGCCCAGCGTTAAAATGAAGGTTAGAGAGGATTTCTTGGCTGGCTGTGTTTCCTTTAATCCCATTATCTGTGGCCTTGAATAGGATTAAGGCTCAGAGGAAGGGATAGGAGGAGGTATGGATAGAGGGGGAAAGCAGGGCAGTGAATGGTGTGTGCCAGTATTTTCCACAGAATTGCTCTGCCAGCCTGTAGTGAGAAGATTTTCAAGCCAATGCAGGTGCATGTTAAAATATATTGCAACAAGGCACTGAAATTCTTCCATGTATATATATGACCAAAACAATGTACTCTGTTTAATTTTAAGCCCCTTTCTACTTATTTGAATAAAAATTTCAAAAATAAGGGAAAAAAATAAAATAAAATATATTGGTGGAAATTTCTAGTACAAGTTGTTACTCTCTCTGAGGGAAGAGGAACTAAGTTTCGTTTCACTCCTATTTTGTCCCAGGCACTTTGTCATGTTAGAAGAAAATCTTCCAAATCTATTCCCTTTAAACATACCTGGTTTTAAGGTTTAAAGAAACACTTTCACTCTATCACCATGTTTCTTATACTTTGGATGCCTAAGTACAGCAGCTGAGGGACAGCATGGAGTAGTAGAAAAAATATAACATTTAGAATGAGATACACCTAGGTTTCAATCCTGCCTCTGGCTTTTACCAAATGTGAGATTGGGGTACTTTCCTTAATTTTTCTGAGCCTGTTTCTTCATTTGCAAAATGATAAAAGGCTCTACTATTGCCTATCTTGCAAGAACGCTGTGAGAATTCAATGAGAAACGCAGATGAATTGTTTAAAAGCCAGGCTCGTAGCAGACACAGCCAGCCTTCAGCCTATAGAAGCTATGATTACTTTTTATTTTCCTATTCATGAGATACTCATATATGAGGTGAGGACTAAACTTTGATTCCCACCACTTTCCAATTTTAAGGTAATTTATTCTACAGGCAAGGCAAAGAAGGGGTAGGAACTTCAATCACAAATTCATAAAAGCCTTCTCTGTAGGTTTATGAAGACAAGAAAAAAGAGAGAAACCAAAAAGGAAAATGAAGATAGGAGTGAATTATAGTTTTTTCTTCAAGATAATTCAATTTGACTTTTATTTATCACTGTCATTAGGTTTTGCCCTTCAATACTAAAGTTTTTTGTCATTCACTCGTCTATCAAGAATTTTTCATTTTCAAAATTTACTGAGTATTGACCCTTTGAGGGACAGCAAATTTTTTTTGGACCTAAGTTTTTTTCCCCCCCATACCTGTCTTGAGAAACGAGAAAATAGCGCCAGAACGGCCAAATTAGAAATCTCATTTGAGATAAAAACACAGGGCGGCATTTGACGGCACGTTAGACCATCTGAAAGTGATTTTTTCCCCCAAGAATCTGTACTGTTTGAAGGGAAGGAAATATATCTCAATGTTAAAATAGCAGCATAAATGTTTTAATTAAGCCAGTGCCCAGTGTGGGTGTGGAATGTTTAATTAGACCCCGTGGGTATCAGTCATGTCTACCAGATCTAGGGATGGTTTCTACCCCTGAGAGGATAGCTTTGCAGAAAGGTGTCTGTAGGCTTGCCTACAAATGGCCGGTCACCATAGAGGTTTCTTCTTCTCCCTGAGAATGTTTACAAGCGGAGAAGAATTTTATTGAGTCCATATCTCATTACAGAATCCATCTCACCGTCAGTTTCTAATGAAAATGGGAAGGGGAGAAAGAGCGAGAAGGAGAGGGGCTGAGGGAACTCAGGCAGGGGTTGAAGCTTTACACAGCGCCTGCCTCTTACTGGGCCTCTCTCAAAGCTCTCACAGTCACATCCCCTGGGCGGTTTGAATTCCAGATAAATTGAGGAGCTATGTCTCCATGGGAACAGCATGGAGAGAACAAAATGGGGAATAAAGTTAATATTTATAGCCCATGACTGTTGATTTTATGTGCTGGCTTTATTCATTAAGTTATCTTAGGGCTGCGACTGGCACAGGAAGATAAGGCTCATGGGTGCTTTAGTTCCCAAATCTATTTTTTCCATTCCTTTTCCAACCCATCCCTAAAACGTCAAGCCCAAATAGTGAGCATGAACTGTAAAGTTTATTTGCATAACTTTCCTTGGGCAGTGTTTTGTAGATGAAACATAGGCTTTGGAGTCAAGACGATGTGGATTCAATCCCAGCTCTGGCACTACCCTGTTTCTTCATCTCTAAAATAGGAATAACGATACTTACCTCTGCCAGCTGGTGGGCGGATTCAAAATGATGCATGTTAAGTCCCTGAGTCTGTTGCAGGCAGAGTCAGCCCTTCACAAATAGTTGCTATTATTCATATTATTGACCCTCTGCTCACTTAAATGGCTCGTCACATTTTGATTTGTAAAAAAAAAAAAAAAGGGCTAAGGAAGAGAAGGACAAATCATATTCTTTAGCAGAGTTCCATGTCACCAGGAGACCTTATATCTAGAACTGGAAGAAAACATTTTATAATTAAACATCTGGATTCTTCGGGCCTAAGAAGCTTAAATAATTACCTCTTTTCAAGGCATTATTGCTTTGATGTATGTTTAAAAAGTATCTTGGCACTTCCCTGGTGGCGCAGTCTTTAAGAATCTGCCTGCCAGTGCAGGGGACACGGGTTCGCGCCCTGGTCTGGGAAGATCCCACATGCCGTGGAGCAACTAAGCTCGTGCGCCCCAGTTACTGAGCCCGCGCTCTAGAGCTCGTGTGCTGCAACTACTGAAGCCTGCGTGCCTAGAGCCGGTGCTCCGCAACAAGAGAAGCCACCGCAACGAGAAGTCTGTGCACTGCAACGAAGAGTAGCCCCCGCTCGCTGCAACTAGAGAAAGCCTGCGCGCAGCAATGAAGACCCAACGCAGCCAAAAATAATTTTTTAAAAAAATCTTATATCGCCTGTGACACCTGCATTTTACTATTATTTCCAGGCTGTTAGAGAGGCCCATTGAATTTGACTTGATGAGCAGTATCTGTATGTATGTGATCTTAAGAGAATGCATGAAGCTCTGAAGGATCTATACCGTGTTTAGTGAAACTATAAATGCCTCCCATGGTCTAGTGGTTCCTTAAAGGCTTGGGGACAAAGTGCAACCTGGTCTGGTCAGAGATCCACTGATTAGAGTTGGGGACAGACCGGCTGCACAGGAGACAGACTGCCTGTGAGAGGCTCTGACAGTCAGACCAGGAAGGAGGGCTTCAGCAGCCTGATGGTAGAACCTGTGTCCAAACAGAGACCCTTGGAAGAGGAAAAAAGGGGAGCTCATAGTACCTATCCCTGGAGGGCAGGCTACATGAGGACTGTTCCAGCAAACCAGGATGTGTGGTCACTGCACGTGAATCATGGGCACGACCTGATTTTCTCATAGAGAGCAGCGCTGCTGTTTTAGCTCCAGAAGTCTGCTATGCAGCAAAGATGGCTGAGAGGGGAATACTGGTCACCTACATGCAGGTCAAGGGAAAACACCAAGCTAGGGGTCCAGATATCACCTCAAACAAATCAGCCCTGCCCGAGCCGTCACACACAGACGACCCCACCAAGTCTCATTCTAAGTCCCCCAGGACACCCTCACCACCACACCAAAAGAATCACAATCTCCAAAAAAGAAGCCTGGAAATGTGCCTTATGGTATCTCGGGGCTAAAAAGACGTTTAGCGAGCATTTAGTGCAATTTTGTCTTTTTATAAACTAGGGTAGCAGAGCGGTTGTAGCCTGAGCTGTGCATGAGGCAGGCCCGAATTCAGAGCCTGCCCCTGCCCCTTTCAGCTGGGTGGGCCTGTGCAAGGTGCTGAGGCCCCCTGAGCCTCTGGGCTTTGTCGGGAGGATGTGTACTATGTATAAAGCGGTTTGGGCACCGTCTCCAGGGAGAGCAAGACTTCAACAGATAGAAGCCACTGTTACTCTTTGACTCACCTCGCGGTCGTGGTGCTGGTTCAGGGCACAGCTGTGAATGAGATCCTTAAACTAGGTTACAGTTGTCATATTTTCTGTGCTAATGTCAGGCAGAAGGAACAGGGATCAACCCAAAGTTATGTACATATATTTAAACATTTTTTCATTTGGAATAATTTCAAATTCTAGAAAAATTACAGAAACAACACAAAGAATGCCCATATACCCTTCATGGAGATTCCCCAGTTAACTTTTACATTTGCCTCATCACTGGGTCTCTATATGTACGTAAGCACACACAGATACACACACACACATATATAAAATGCCTATTATATGTATGTGACGTATATTTCCCCTCTAAGCTATTTGAGGTTTACAGACCTGCTCCCTATTACTCTTTAATACTTCAGTTTGTAATTTCTAACAAGAGTACTCCCCCACCTGATGACAGTACAGTCTGGAAATTAACGTTGATACTCACCACCAGTTATTTCACAGACCGCCCCCCCCCATTTGTTTTGGCTGTCGTTCCAATGTTGTCTTCTTTAGACAAAGGAGCCAGTCAAGGAGTATATGTTGCATTTCGTTCTCAGGTTTTCTCTCTAGTCTCCTTAGATCTGGAAATGTTTCTGTCTTTCCTTATCCTTCACAGCCTTAACGTTTTGAAGAGTACGGGCCTGTTACTTTGTAAAATGCTCTCTATTTTGGGATTGTCTGATGTTTCAGCATCATTAAGTTTAGGTTATGCATTTGGGGCAGGTCTATCGAAATGCCGTGTTTCCTCAGTGTAACATGTGAGGGTACATATATAGATCTGGCCCATGAGTTGGACTAGTGTTAACGTTTATCACTCACGGTGATATTTGACAGGTTTCTCTACTTTAACGTTAATAAGTATTTTGTAACTTTTTAAATGAATAACATTAGGTATTTTGTGGAAAGATACTTTAAGACTATATACATACGCTGTTCCTCATCAAATTTCCACCGTTTGTGGTATTCCCTGATGATTATTGCCTGGATCAATTATTATTATAATTGCAATTTGATGATTTTAAGATTCCATATTCTTTCTATATTTATTACCTGAAATTAAACTGTGAGTTAGAGTTTTTTCTTCTATTTTTGATCAGTATGGCCTCATTAGTTTCTTTTATTTAATGGGTCACAATCTATGACTATCATTATTATTTTGATGCTCAAGTTGTCCTAGATTTGGCCAGTGGAAGGACTTTCAAACTGGGTCCTGTATCCTTTTGACATGTTCCCATAATTTTTAAGGCACTTGCCCACTTTATGGGGCATAAGATATATCAAACTCGTACTTTCCCTGCCCTTGCCCTGCAAGCAGCCACGTCTTTAAAGACCCTCCTTCCTTTCAGTGGGAGATGATGTTTAGTAACCGATATCTACATCCTAGATGTGATCATTGCTACTAGGTCCTCTCAGGAGGCAGCGCTAAGAAATAAATGTATGCATATACGTATATATGTACAGAAATCTCATCTATCTATCTATCTTAGATACTGTGCATTCACATCAATACCTCCACATCTAGTTCAACACCACTGGGTTTCCATATTTGTAACTATTCTGAGAATGAAGGACCTTACTCCAATTATCTCCAAATATATTTACTTATTTGTCGATCTCTGTGTTTAATCCATGATAAATAAGATGCATCTTCCTTTTTTTTTCCCCTCTTGAGAGTTTACTGTTAAACTAAAGCAGTAATTGCCTTCACACACAGAGCACATTGATTTCAATGAACTCATTTTAGAGGTCACAACATAGATGGAGCAGAGGATATGAACTTGAGCCCTGGAAGCAGACCTAAGCTCTAGTCCTGGCAGTGTACTTACCAGCTGTGTGATTTTCGAAGAATTCTCTACGTCTCTAAGTCTCAGAGGATAATAGTATCAACCTCAAGAGTGTGTTGTGAGGATTGAAGGAGTTAAAGGAGCTAATGTATAATAGCTGTTAACACAGTGACGAGCACATAGTAAATACACAATGAATGAGAGCTATTTTAACTATAATTGTATTTTCTACTCAATACAGGAAATTTTCTCTAACTTTCTAGGCCAGGATACAATTTTGGAAAGACAATTACCAATAAGCTTCAAAATTCATTAAAGCTTAGAGATAAGACAAACCGTAAAAACATTTTTATTACTCATATCTCCATACGAGAGAAAGCAACTGTACTTAGCACATAAAAACCTATTCACACCTGACTTTCTTGGTCTCTGTTGAACATAAAGGGAAAATTGTGTTCGATGTTACATCATCTCTTTCTGATCTGGAGTAATCAATCATCTACCTTGAGTCAAAATCGGTTGATGAATTGCCTTTTAAAGACCTTCAGGGAATTCCCTGGCGGTCCAGTGGTTAGGACTCAGTGCTTTCACAGATGTGGGTCTGGATTCAATCCCTGCTCGGGGAACTAAGATCCCGCAAGCTGTGTGGCGCAGCCAAAAAAAACCCCCAAAACAAAAAAACCTTCATCAGCTTTTATGAGGAAACAAAAGCTTTTGAGCATGCTCCGTGCATTAGATATGAACGTGATCGGAGTAGAAATGAAGAGGATGAGAGTAGGACCATAAAGGTAGACTTTATTTCAAAAGAAGTGGCCAGCATTTAGCGAGAAATAGTGGACATAAGACAACAAATGAGTACGTACATACTTGTTCGGGTTCCCAGATGCCTATGCCCCGTACTTTTTATGTTCTCCCACTGATATGATAGAGGAATACAGGTAGCAAAAGGTGGATAACAGGCAAACCATAATCAAAAAAACTTCCTGGCAGAGCTGTGGGCATGGGGGTGGATTTTTCTGTCTTGAGGATCTGAGTGGGGATTAGACATGCATAATCCCACAACAGGCAAACTCAAGGAACGGGCAGACAAAAGCTCAGAGTTAAGACACGACTCCGTTGCTTTCCTTTCATATTAGCCTGTGTGACATTCAAACTGGGTGAGCCTTCAAAGTGAGGCAACCGTGTCTGAACTTTCAATCTTCTGAGGCAAAAGGTGCTTCAACAGCAGCGTGCAGCCGCAAGGGCAGCAGCAAACAGAAAAGAAACAGTTCAGAAGTTGTGTAAGAGGGAAACCTGGAGACTGAATGTGGAATGTAAAATAAAAAAAGAATATCTGATGTCTGAAGCGTGGATGACTGAAATGGTGGTGGGATAAAAGACAGGGATGTCTAGAGGTAGAGCTGATTGGGGGAAGGAATGATAAGGTTGATTTTAGACACGGTGAGTGTGAAGTACTGGCAGGATGCACAAGTGGTATCAGCTGACAGGCACATGGACCAAGAGAACAGCCTTAGGAGGGACGGCAGGGCTGGAAATTAAGATTTGTAAATTGGGCTAGGAAATGAATGTGGGTATGATTGCTATTCAAGGCAATTTCGGGGGAAAGGGATGATAATTTAGGGTAAAATCATATTGGGTGGGGTGCTGGGAAGAAAAGGGAGACTCAGTTAAGAGGATAGAGCTGGGGCTGAGGAGGGCCAGGACAGCGGCAGGGCCACAGGAGCTGTGGAGGATCCTGGGGGCTGTCTTTTTTTTTTTTTTTTTTTAACATCTTTTATTAGAGTATAATTGCTTTACAATGGTGTGTTAGTTTCTGCTTTATAACAAAGGGAATCAGTTATACATATACATATGTCCCCATACATCTTCCCTCTTGTATCTCCCTCCACCCCACCCTCCCTATCCCACCCCTCCAGGTGGTCACAAAGCACCAAGCTGATCTCCCTGTGCTATGCGGCTGCTTCCCACTAGCTTTCTATTTTACGTTTGGTAGTGTATATATGTCCATGCCACCCTCTCACTTTGTCCCAGCTTACCCTTCACCTCTCCGTATCCTCACATCTATTCTCTAGTATGTCTGCATATTTATTCCCATCTTGCCCCTAGGTTCTTCTGACCATTTTCTTTTCTTTTTCTTTTTCTTTTTCAGATTCCATATATATGTGTTAGCATACGGTATTTGTTTTTCTCTTTCTGACTTACTTCACTCTGTGTGACAGTCTCTAGGTCCATCCACCTCACTACAAATAACTCAGTTTTGTTCCTTTTTATGGCTGAGTAATATTCCATTGTATATATATGCCACATCTTCTTTATCCATTCATCTCTGGGGGCTGTCTTAACATCCAATCCACCATGAGTCTAGGATGCCTTTCTGCAGTGTTAAGACTGAAAACTACATTTCCCAGATTTCCTTGCAACCAGAGGGTCTGGATGTGATGCAGGTTCTGAGAATCGGGCGATGTAAGTGAGGCTCGAAAGATGTAGATAGCACTTTTGGGCTGCTTCTTCTGGCAAGAAGGTCATGGGACTGTTGGCTCCCTCTGCCCTTCCTGGCCAGTGTTCAGCATTCCCACATCAGCTTCCCGAGGGACAAGAGGCAAAGGCCTGGGAATCCATGTTTTGCTTGTGTGGCTCTAGCAGAAAGTTCCGTTGTGGTGGCTTCCTGATCTCTGGATCTCAGCAAAGGCAATATGTTCAGTGGTTCCAGGGGTGGCTTCCTGAATTCTCATCTTCCTGAGTGGGAGAGGTAGTAGCTCTCCTAGTGGGTTCTAGCTGCTGTGATCTGGGAGTCATTCCTGAGGGCCCAGTCTAGAGCATGCTCTTCAGTCCTTCCAACAATTTTAACAGTGTTTAAATCCCCCTCTGCTGGAAATACCGTGGTGGTTTCTGTTGTCCGCAACTGACCTCTGATTTGATACAAAATCCACTGGAGAAAGGATATTCCAGAATAAAGGGCTAATCAATAATTCAAAAGCTGTCAAAAAGTCAAGATGAGGATTTCATGCATGCATGCCAGCATCCATCCATTATAACAATTAACATTGCTAAGTCCCTAATGGGTACCAGGTACCACACTGGACATTTGGGAATACTGTACAAAGATGAATAAAAGTCTTTCCCCTCAAGGATTCAGTCTAGTGGGGGAGAGAATCATGAATATAAATGTAATAGATTGTGGCAAGCACAATGATAGAGGCATATTCAGAGAGTTAGCATTAGAAAAGAGGAAGGGCACCTAACCTAGAGTGAGCCTCTGGGAGGAAAGTAGGTTTCTTGAAGGGAGAAACACAAGCTAAATATTGAAGGATGAGTCTTCTTATTTAGTTAGTAAATACCGAATGCTTACTATGGGTTAAGCATGGTGCTAAGATCTTTATATGCTAGACCTCATGGAATCCTCCAAACATTCACACGAAGTGGAGAGTATTATTAGCAGAGGCAACAGCATTAGCAAAGGCAGGGATGAGAAACACTGTTCCAGCTGACACCTGAAGATAGGGCCCCATCTCCCACCCTCTGCAAGACGGTAGGAGCCCAACTTTGATAAGACAACAAACCCAGATGAGTTTCACATGGACCAGCACCTCTCTTCCAGCTTTTTGTAGTTTTTTACCTCTCTGGCCTGCTCAGCCTCCTTATTCCCTCATTCTCCCCTTAAAACTCTGTTTTAGATTTGCTTTTATCATAATATACCACCAGGTACTGATGTTATGCAGGAGGAAACGTATAGCCTTAGCTGCCAGCTTTTACTGGAGGGTATCTACCAAATGAACTCGTGACTGGTGATTAAATTGGCCTAAAACAGACTGCAATGTTGTGGAAAAGGAAACTAAAAGCCCATGCACCCTCATTCCGTGGAGAGGGTCATATCTGATCCCTGAGACCTTCCCTTAATGTAGTGCCTACTGAGGACCTCTTTAAGATCAGTAGGTGAATACTGATCTTCAAGGGCTGGACAGAAAGCATTCTAGCCATCGTAAAGGTCAAGGTCATCCTCTGGCAGTGTAGTTAACAAAACAGAGTTAACAATTTTCTACCACTTCTAATTAAAACTTGATTACTTAGAGGCATTCAGTTTGCTAATGATTGCTTAAGTTAAATATAAATGAATAAAGGAAAACCTAGCCAAAACAGAACTCCTGCTCTAAATTTTAAATCAACCTATTCTGTATGCCTGTTCAGAGGAAGCTGGTTGAGGTTAAATGAAGAACAATTTGAAAACTCAAGAATCAACCTAAGTGAAGTTATAACATATGAGAAACCTAAAAGTAAAAATATGTCATACACATTTTATTGGGTGTTTCATGCTAGGTCGATTAAAAAAAAAAACAATTTGGTTGAACAGATTTTTCTTTTAATATGACTATGTGTACATGGACAACTGAGAATAGGGAAAAACCCCAAATTAATGTTTTTAACAAATTACAGCTGTTACTAAAGACGGTATGCTTGGATTTTAAGGAAGTGGTCCAATAAATGAACAGCCCCTCATTCAATCTAGATTAATCAATCCCACTTTGAATAAAAACACATTCTAGTGGCAGAAGTTTACCTTTTTTAAACACCCCATAATAAAAAAATGCGTTCCCTCAGTGTTCTCCCTCCTTCAGTATTTAGTTATTAGTAGTCTCTCAAATGGTAAAATAAAATTGAATTTATATTATCGAATGAAAGTGCAAGTTTGTACAGCCAAGCTCAGCAGCGAAAGTGAAGAAGGATGAAGGGTGAAAGCTGATGGATGCCACGCAGAACAAGGACCTTCATGAAGGTATCATCCTGCCGTGTCCTGGGTGCCAAACACAGTCCACATTCCATCATTTTTTCATTGCTCTTAAACGAGCAAAACCAAATTCTCTTTTTTATTTAAAGAAATATTAAATCTTTATTCTCCCCCACCTCCAAATAAGTTGTGATCAGGTAAGGCAAAGGTAAGTCCCACCATCACTGGGGACAGCAGCAATAAACAGACTTCAGAAATAGCCATGAATCATCAACAACATTCTCTCATGGTAACATAAGGAATGCATCTCATAAATCAAATTCTGCAACGTTGTCACATTGTTCTAATTTATTTGATTAGTTTACCTGAAAAAAACTTTATAAATACATTATTTAAGAGGACAGTAAATTATTTTCTTGCTCTGAAAAAATAATGTTCTTTTTTTTCACATTTTAAAACTGTTGAGTATGTTTTGCAAAAGGAGATGCAAGAAGAATGGGACAGTGGGGTTCGCAGAATGTCCATGTACAAGTTGCATTTACAAGAACCTGGTAATCTGCCTCTACAAATAGAGCTCTTTGCAGTATAATATTTAAACAAACAGGCTTAATTTAAACATCTCTCCTATTCACTCTACTTGTTGAACCAAGAGGTACTTATATTTCAAGTATTACACTGTAAAAGGTAAAAATTTTTGTGCCAATTTTACATGTTAGCTTTTAAAGTCCAAAATATCTATGTGAAAAATCATGCCTACTCGACCCATTTCTTTTACAGCCAAATGCTCTCATCTTTTAGAGAATGCAGAAAAATATTGATTTCCTAAGAAGGAGCACACTGGAAAAAGCTATTTTAAAGTACTGAAGAACAAGGGAGGATTTCTTTTTCTCTATTGGCGAAAATTATTAGAAAAGCTATCCAGTCTGTTGTCTTTAGCTGGTTTTAATAAAGTCTTTTCAAAATGGTGGTCAAGAAACCTTTAGAAAACGGGGGAAGGGGAGATGCTCCTTTGTAGCATGGAAGGAATTCCATTAATTGTAGAAATTCTTATTAAATTTCTGCTTTGGTTCTTTAGAAGAAATGCTCATATAACTTCTATATTAGGAGACAGAAAAAAGAACAGATTAATATGACATTTATCTAAAATCTTAAAGAATACTACAGTAATATCTTACACTCCTAAAACTTTACCATGCTTTTATATACATTGTCTTATATAAGAATAGGCAATTTTATCAGGATCCGTGGTCTTATATGTAAGTGAATTCTACCACTAATAGGAAAACATGTCCTTTTCTTTAACTTAGGCTATATATCATTTCCTTTTCCAAACTGCGTTAAGTCAACTGTACTTTTCTTTGAGAACAGGGACTTTACATTCATTTGTCTTGAATCCTCAGTCCCCGATACTTCGGGTTCCAACCATACGTTGGAGGTTACATAAATGTTGGTTGATAAGTAGTCATGACCACAAAAGAAACCTAACACCACTTAATATCACAGACACTGGACTATGTTCCTAGAGAAGGTATGGAAGAGTGAGAATGAAATGACAGGTACATCAAAAGGTGATTTAAAGCCTGGCGAATGAAGCAGGAAGTCATCTGAATGTTCCTTCCATCTCTCTGAGTCTGTGACATGACAAAGCAGGAAGCTGTACCAGGAATGTTTCCACCGACACACAGGTAATCAGATTGTTCTCAAAGGCTTAAGAGTCAGAATGTCAGGCTTTATAGCTTCCACTGACAGCTGGACCTTCTTCCTTTTACAATCTAGAAAAGTAGATCACTAAAGGGAAGTTACACTCCCCAGGTCAGTATATTAGAGAAGGAAAAAAGACTAGCTTCATTTGGATAGGAGGTTCAAAGTTGGCTTTTTCAACCAGTTTTAAAGTGGGAAATACGTTAAAAGTGCACAGATGGAATCTAAATGACAAAATAATTTGACCACAAATAATGCTTTACCGACTCATCTATAAACATCCTGAATTTGCTTGGCTCTCTTCATAACAGTATAAAAAGATGCTGGTCAATACATGAAAGTGAGGTGCTGGGAGAGAAGCAGATAGAAATCAAAGAGGTTTGAAAAGACACGGAGCTGGATTATCCCACTTGTTCTTGACACTGATGGGACTGTGCTGTTGAGTTACTGTGAGCACTGCACTGGTAATTTTTTTATGTTGTTATTTCTCTGGGTCCTGTAAAGCTATTGTTCTTTTTGCACAATGACTTCGGGTTAAGTGTGAGTTCCAGAGACAGGGTATAAGAGAGTCACTTGCAGTTTCAACAGCTACGGTCACTCCACAAGGGATGGAAGGCCCTTGGGCTCAGTATGCTCCTAGTCTGGAATATTAGTCGCATTACCTTAAATTGTAACTATCTTATTACATTTACAAAGGACAATAGTATATCATCCCAGGTTGCTAAACCCAAATGAGAGAAAAATGGTGGGAGAACATGTTGGCAGTCTTAAAATGTCTGAAGAGCTGAGAAAGATGGAATAGAAACCAAACAAACCTTTTCTCTAGTGGACAGAACTACGTTCAATGGCCACTCAGTTATGGTCGTCTGTCTTAATATGAAGCGTGATCTGGGCACGCAATATGAAGCACTGCCACTGGGCAATGAGTGCCGCTCCGTGAGGAGAGGCCCACGGATACCCAGTGGGTGCTGCGGACCGAATTTCTACACTGAGTGGGAGAACAAGAGCGGCCCTAGAAGTTGCCCAACGCCAACTCAAAATTCAGCTTCTAATGACCCATGCACAATCTCTTCCACGTGGCTTATTTGGTCCCTTAAGGACAAAGTGTGTCACAGTCACACAGCAGAAGGTTCAATCCCTCTTGGGTGTCACATATTTATTTCTGATGATTACTGAAGGGAGTTCGAGGCAAGCTTACCTGCTGTTTGCTGTGTTTGAACACCATCTACCTGAGGCAGGGTCCCAAGTGTCCCTTCATCACCAAAGGCCAAAATAGGATTCAAAGGAATGTCTGGACTCTCGCTGTTGGTGACATCTAATCTGGATGGTTTAGATCCAATGGGTAAATTTATAATTTCTTCAAAATCTTCATTCTGAACTGATATTCCATTTTCATTTGGTTGTTTTTCCAAATTGGGAGTACTAGGGAGTTTGAAACATCAAAATCAAAAGGAGTTAGTATTAAAACTGGAAAACATTTTTAGGACAAACTGTTTTATAATAAATACTTTTATAATCTTACAATCGAAATGCTAGAATGATTGACCTCATCATTACTAACAAAAATGGTGAATTCTGACATATTTGTACTTTAAATTCTTATTTAAAAAAACAGCTTTTAAAAATAAAACTTATCAAATGGACCAAGTTATCAATTAGAATAGATCCTCATCATCAACAGTTCTACATATATTTAACGTGCCTGTCTACTGCAAGCATTTTATATCTCTTTGTCTTATAAAGAGTAGCCCTTATTAGGATCTGTACTTCAAAGATGAGGGGATTATAGGGGGGGATAATTTGCACAAGTCACACAACTACTGGGAGACAGTCCAGATTGAATGCGTGGTCTCTGGTCCTATGTTTTTCTCATAATGCCATTTTTTATAGTCCCAGCTATTCAAATTCCAGCCCTTCCTGGATGTCTCCAGCTTCCTAAAACATGTGCATAATTTTATAGGTAAATTGTTGAAGACCAACCTTCTCATCTTTGCCCCTTAAATCTGCCTCTGACCCCACCTTATTCTTATTAATTCATGGTTAATATCTTGGATTTTTGAGCTACATTTTTTTTTTAAATAATTTATTTATTTATTTTTGGCTGTGCTGGGTCTCCGTTACTGCACGCAGGCTTTCTCTAGCTATGTTGAGCGGGGGCTACTCTTCGTTGCCATGCGCAGGCTTCTCACTGCAGTGGCTTCTCGGGTTTCAGAGCACGGGCTCTAGGCTTACAGGCTCAGTAGTTGTGGTGTATGGGCTTAGTTACTCCACGGCATGTGGGATCTTCCTGGACCAGGGCTCGAACCCATGTCCCCTGCGTTGGCAGGCGGATTCTTAACCACTGTGCCACCAGGGAAGCCCTTTGAGCTACATTTAACTGGCCAACAAATTCTTAGTTTCTACCTATAGTTTCTCTTAGGGTTTTTTTTTTTGGCTGCGTTGGGTCTTCGTTGCTGTGCGTGGGCTTTCTCTAGCTGCGGCGAGCGGGGGCTATTCTTTGTTGTGGTGCGCAGGCTCAATAGTTGTGGCTCGTGGGCTCGGGAGTCGTGGCGCACGGGCTTAGTTGTTCCACGGCATGTGGGATCTTCCCGTACCAGGGATCGAACCCGTGTCCCCTGCGTTGGCAGGCAGATTCTTAACCACTGCGCCACCAGGGAAGTCCCTCTCTTAGGTTTTTCACTCCCTTTACACACTCCATAACCAAATAGGCAGCCCGTTAGGTTATATGTTCATTATTATGCTTTACAATGCAGCAAAACAATGCCTGTGGACCAAATGAATGCTAGGTTAATTTTATTGTTCACTTGATCTGACTGCAGCAGTAAACATATTTGCAAACTTCATAATTTGTTGAGTGGCTCATGTATAAAAAACGACCCTATTTGACAAAATTCTAGAGTTAAAATTTTCAACTGGAAAATGTTAATAAGACTAAAAATGTGAAACAAAAATCAGGACGGTTTTAACTTCTAATACACACTCATCATAAACAATGTTTACCTGTAGACAGAGCTGTGGAAGAGATCAGAAAGTCAGGTCTCTACTGTCAGCAATGCCAACAACTTGAACTTTCCTAAGTTAGTCTTTTTCCATCTCCTTCCCAAATGGTGAAAATGAAGCTAGTAGACATCTAATCTTTCCATTGTTTTTTTTTTTTTTTTTTTTTTAAGGAATCTTTGCTTTTATTTTCCCTATTGAGGAAATAGTTTACTTTCCCCAGTCAGTGAGATACATTGACTTTGTGGAACATATTCTAAAACATTTCTGATTTGGGTATTATGGTATTTTTTGTTAATTATTAAACCCTTTCTTCTAGAAAAAAAAATAAAGATGCCTGACCTAAGTGCTTCACAAGGTATTGCAGGGTATGTTGAAAATATTATTTGTAAAAGTGCCATGGAAGAGAACATAAAAATATTATACAGATTCAGACTATAATGGTGCATTTCCACTATTTCACTAAGGAGGGGAGAAGAAGCTCGGCATCACAGCAGCCTACATTAGCGCGTGTGCACTCGCACACACACCCCGTCCTAATACCTGCCGTTCTAGTGCTTGCACCGCCACGCCCTTCCTCCTGCTCTTTCCCAGTACCAATGGGCTTTCTGTAATCAGGGGAAGAGTTTTGGTTCCCATCTCAGAGAGATTTTTAAGTAGAAGTTTTGGCAAAAGAAATGCATCTTCAAAGCCCTTGTTCCTTGACCATGGCAACTCCCGTCACCTTCCAGGCCTGCGTGTGCTGACAAGCTGTAATGGCAACGCCAGCCCCAGGCTTGAATCAACAGCTGACCTCATTTCCCCTCGCACTCTTACCCAACCACCCCATCCATTCTTACTTGTTAGCAATTAGAGGAATAATCATGCCCTATGCTCTGGATGAACAATTATTAAATGTTCAGAGGACACTGTGACCAGCAGAAACTATAAAACTGAAGCTGAAGTTGCTGGGGTTAGGGTTTATGGATCTGTGTGTCCTCTTAAGATACAAGTATCGGCTTTTGAATTCCCCTTCTTTGGCTACTCTCTGGAGGTTGAAGTTGGATGCAAGACTCTTGAAGATATGTTTCAGGTTCTTATACAATGATTAATCACTTGATTTTACCACTGAAGAGAGTCAGCTAAAGTATAAGCTAATTTTATTCCTCAGGGAGAATTATCAGTGGCTTAAAAAACCTATCCCTTGTTATAATAATGGGGTTCTCTGTGGTACTTTTTATCCTTTTCTAAAAATCTCTGACATCAATGAATTAAATGCCATAAATTATAGTAGTTGGAAATGAGTATTTTATTTGAAAATCAAACTATAACTAAAAAAATGAAATACCACTTAATATATCTCTTGGGTAATTATGACAATAAATTTATTAAACATAATCAAATGCTTATTAAAATCTCTCTTAGGAAAATTATTTTCTGTGGTATTATACTGGGCAAATTAAAAAAAATTTTTACTGTCCCAGACAGATATACATAGATACCTTATGACTTATAGATATCTTAGGATGTCCATCTTAGGACAACTTGTCTTTTCATGGCTTCCAACAATATAAAATGTTGTATAGTATGTGTTTTTAAATTAAGAAAAAAATTTATGTATATCAAATCATTATGCCATATACCTCAAACTTATACAGTGCTGTATGTCAATTATATCTCAGTAAAACTGGAAGAAAAAAAGATCTTAGATCTTAAAAGACATTTTTCTATCTATTAAAAAAGTTAATTTGAGGAGCTTCAATTCTCTTATGGTAGCAAAGACCCTGGCATCAGAGACAGAACTCATAATTCAGTAAATTCTGATAAATAAAAAGTTGCAGCTGAAAAATTTGAACATTATTATAAATATTCCTACAAGTTCTCTATGACTGGATTTCTCGGCACAGGCTATGATTACCCTTCATTTTCAGTTTTGAGAGCACTCTTACAACTCTGTCAGTATAAATGCAAGGGAACAGGAAGGCAATCTTTCTTTAACCCACACTTCTCAACTATTGTTAGCAACCATCTGTTTCCTCAGTAAGAAGCTCTACTACTAGTAAAAGAAATACTGGCATCTAAATTACTTTTACCAAGGAACAAACCTGTGACTCACTATAATATTCTATACAGTGAAAATACAGCTGCTGTATATCATCAAAGGGTGTGAAGATGGTCCAGGATCATGCCATATACATACAAAGGAAAGTAACAAATTATTCCCTGTAATTTTTTTGGATAGCCACACAAAAACCTCACCGTCATATTTAGAGATTCAAGAAAAAAAGACATTTTCCTGTTCTCAGATTACAGAATTACTAGCTCTACCAAACATTAATGAACCTCAATAAATCTTCATGTTAAAACTCAAATTCTGTCTGGCCCCAGAAAATTCTGGTGGGATTGGTGGGGCAAAAACAGTCGTGCTTTGCTCTAATGTGCACCAGTAAGAAAGGCCGCAGTTGTCTAACTCACCTCTCCACAGTCACTTCTGATTGGTGTGAGGTAACCACATGGGGGCTGGCTGCTGGTTCTCCTTGTCCTGGAGAGTTTGTCATATTTGGAAGTGCAGATACTGCTGGACATGGCAAAGAAGATGGA
Organism: Monodon monoceros; assembly: GCF_005190385.1. Taxonomy (NCBI): domain Eukaryota; kingdom Metazoa; phylum Chordata; class Mammalia; order Artiodactyla; family Monodontidae; genus Monodon; species Monodon monoceros. The sequence continues at coordinate 61,915,001 of NW_021703771.1, forward strand.
ACAAAGGGTTACTACTACTCTACTATCAAACCCAAACCCCAGGAGCCAGAATGCCTGGATTTATGTCCTGGCTCTGCTACTTACCAGCTGTGTGACCCTGGGCAAGCCACAAACGCTCTGTGCCTCAGTTTCCTCATGGATAGTAATAGTACCTAACTCATAGGCTACTGTGAGAATTAAATGTATTAACACATGCAAAGTACTTAGAACACTGCCCAGCACATTGTAAGGGTGGAAATCAGTGCTGTGATTATTTCTGCTTGCACCAAACTGACTTTGGACAAAAAAGTATGTAATACTGAAACCAAAGCAATTGATGAAGATAACAGTAAGTTGATTTGGTCAGGCCGATGCTGAACAAATTATTACTGAAGGATTTGGAGCAAATCACCATGAAATACCCTAAGTGATGAAAAATATTTTGGAAAATTCGGTTTTAGTCCCACTTAAGAATGGTAGGGATTTCATGCATGGAAGGCCAGTGAACTGTACCTAACTGTGCTACCTAGTCATTCAATATTCCCCACTGGAGTCTAGCATGAGCAAACAATATCGATGACTGACTTTAAAATCTGGGCCAGGTTTACATAAAGTCTTAAGAAGAAGAGACTAATAACTTAAAAGCTGCCAAAATTTGCAAAGCTGGTAATAGGAATCTTCTGAGAAGACTTCTGATAGGTCTGCAAACTCACCTGCCTGCCCAGCCTAGAATTCTCTTTGGAGCACTGGTGATACCATTCAGTCCTCTACCAAATGTGGGACCAGGAGAAGAGGAACATATGTTAGATAATCCTCAGGCCTCGTTTTAGCACTATTAACTCAAACCAAATTTATTATGAGAGTTGATAAACACAGGTGTGATGACTGACAAGTTGCACCTTCCTTCTGGCCATTGTTCATTCTCGAACTGAGGTACAAAGAATAATCGAAAGAATTGATAGGGGAATAGCAGGAAGAAGACACATGGAAAAACAAAAAAACCAACAAGGAGCCCGGCCATGTACAAACTATAGCATCGGCTCCTCAAATAATCCTGGGTTGGTGTAATTTACATTCTAAAATGCTCATTCTGATGACTTACTGGGTGCCATGCCTGCTTTAAGCCTAAATGTATCACAACATTCTTGGAGGCAACCTGTTAAAAATGCAGTGGGGTTAATATGCAACCATTAGGCTATTCTCCAAACAAATATAATTAGGGCATCTTTAAAAGAGAATGAAAAGCCCCACACTGAAGGGATTATGACATAGAGGAACTCGGATAGCCTCTACTGAAGTAAAACCAAATCCCCAAATACCAGTATTTTACATTTGAAAACCCCAGAACAGAGAATGTTCTTTCACATAAATCATTTCATTTGATCCTTACTCCAGTCTATAATAAACAGTAAAAGAAACTGAGGTATCTCTGGTCATTTCTTTTCATATTGATACTGCAGACGAGGAAAGAGGAAGACTGCATAATGAATTATTGACCAACCACCTGTATGTACAATCATGAAGACCACATGGAATCACGGAAGGAGCCAAATTACAAGCTGGTGACTTGGACTCCAGCTGTGCGAGCTGGGCCTGTCACTCAATCTGAGTTCTCCTCGGGGGGTAGGGACCTCGGCTGACCTGCTCACACTGAATCCTAGCACCTACAAAAGGGCCTGGCACACAAAAGTTTTCCGAAAATGCCTGCTTACTCCAAGATAAAGCATCTCCCATCTCACAGGTCTGCAATGGAAATTAAACAAGAAAATGTATGCAGATGTATCTGACACAAAGAAGGCATTTAATAAATATTAGTTGAGTGTGAGTACTAAAACACTAAGATAAATTTTACTTTTATATACACCAAATTTGGTTTAAAATCACCAAGAAATTAATCATCTTTGTCCAAAGCCTATGGCATATGAACAACTTTCTAATGAAATTTCAACAAATTTCAAATTTTAACTCTATTCTGAAATCAGAACTAAAAGAAATAACATTTAAATCCTTTTCTGAGAAATGCCATAAGTACAAGTTGTCAAAATGTTTAAATTTAACGTCCTTAATAGCAAATATAAACACAGATTCCTTTAGCAGATAGTAAATGACAAATGAAATTTAATTTTATAAACTCAAAGAAAATTCTTCTAATCGTGTGTGTATATACACATATACATGTGTATACATATCTATAGAGGCATACATACACATAGATATATAGAGAGACATATATATATAATATAAAATGACTTAAGATATTAAATACTCCATTAGAGTATAAACAAATGTGAAAAAAATCTGCTAGAGATGTTTAGATAAAGGGGATTATTTGTGGACTAGATGAGAAACGCCTAAACTTCTGTGAGTCAATGAGTATTTTTATTTTAAATCAATGTTTATCTTGACCTCCACAGAATAAATTAAAAAATTCTATATTTGTATTGATTTGAGTTCACTGAAATAAATACCTGTTTCTCTAATGAGCGCTCCCTTGGTTATATCTCCATTTCTCTGATCAACGGTTTTCTAACAAAGAAAAAAAAAAAAGACTTTTTAATGTTAAAATTACAAATGAAAGTAAAAAAAAAAAAGTCATTAAGAATAGTTAAAAAAAAGGCCATCTCAATACCTTATCTGAAGCTTCTGTTTTTCTGGTTCTTTTCATTATCTCCTCAAGCCGCTACAAAAAAGGCAGAATTGAGCAAACACATTAGATATGGAAAGAAAGCTAGCCTGGCGCATTTCACTGACTAAGCAAATAGCAGGGCATTGAAACATGCCCATTATTTTGGGAAAATATAATTGTCTTTGTCTTAACTGGAGGTACTCAAAGAAGTTGAAATTGGCTTAAGCCGCATGAATTGGAAGCAACTGTTTTTGGTGAAGCCTGAAACACCAAGAGCGATTTCCTTGGAGGAGAACATTAATACTGAGAGCTACTTTAGTTAACCTGGAATGGGCAGGACACTTTTGTTTTCTGATGGCAGTGAGCTAGTCTCTTGGTCTGGAGCCGGCTTCAGTCTAGGCAGAATCAAGAGCAGCGAGGGCGCGAGGCTGCGGGGACAGAGACGCAACTACCTTCTTCCTCTCCAGGCGCTCCTGCTCTTCTCTCTGGAAATGCTTCTCCCGTTCCTGCCGGACCCTCTCTGCTTCTTCCCGAACACGAGCTTCTTCTTCTTTCTGAAAACGAGAAGTCTGTATCTGCTTCTTACACACAGGCCGGCTTCGCCCGCTGCCCCTAAGGTCCCGGGGCGCCCGAGGACGGAGAACGCGAGGACCACGAGCGCACACGGGGGAGACACGAGCACTCCTAACCCCACGCTCAACAGCTTCCTCTTCCCATCTGGGCTGCCCCTTGCCCCATCTTGAGCCAGGGCTGCGCCGACCTGCTTCCCGGGCGGGAGCCGGCCCCCCGCTACCTGTTTCTGGATGCGCTCCATCTCCTCCCGCTCGCGCCGGGCCCGCTCCTCCTCCTGCCGCCGCAGCTGCTCTTCCCTCTCCCTGGCTTGCTGAGCTTCCAGCTGGCGGGCCTCCTCCTCTCGGCGGGTTCTCTCTTCAGCCACCCTTTGGGCCAATTCTTCTCGCTTTTGTCTGGAAAAAGACAAAACAAGACGAAGATACGTGAGGGGACTTCCTTGGCAAGGCGCGATCGAGTTTGTGGTTACCGCGAGAACAGTTTGTTGGGAGGTCTGGCCAACAGCATCCACTGATACACGTGAAGCCACCCTCTCTCCTTCCTCCTCCCCTTCCCAGCCTCCCGTTGCCTCGTGGGAAACAGACGCAGAATGTATCCACTCATATTCTGAGGAGAGCTTGTTTTCTTTCTTTCTTTCTTTCTTTCTTTTTTTGCGGTACGTGGGCCTCTCACTGTTGTGGCCTCTCCCGCTGCGGAGAACAGGCTCTGGACGCGCAGGCTCAGCGGCCATGGCTCACGGGCCCAGCCGCTCCGCGGCATGTGGGATCTTCCCAGACCGGGGCACGAACCCGTGTCCCCTGTATCGGCAGGCGGACTCTCAACCACTGCGCCACCAGGGAAGCCCCTGTTTTGTTTTCTTTTTTTTTTTTTTTTAAAGGATCTGCAATATAACTATCTTTAAAGGCTGAGATCTGTTTAATCCAATAATGTGACTTTTAGTAACGAATTTAACGCTCCCCTCCAAATCTCTGTAAGTAAATAAAGGTTATAATGTTCTGTTTCAGTACAGGGACAAGATGGACCATGTAAGCTCCCTGTTGGGACCAAGGGTAGGGCATGTCCAAGATGGCGGCCCAGCACTGGGGCTGCCGTCCTTTCCGGAGAGGCAGTTCTGCTTATTTGAAGAACAATTATATTGACATTAGCCTTATTAGCTCCAGAAGGGGAGCAACTAAGCAAACTGCCCCTGGCATACTGTCTGGCAGGCAGTCATGGGGCACTTAACTGTCTCACGCAGCTACCCTTTGAGAGGAATACTATCTGGAAGAAAACATGAGCTGTTAATACGCAGCTTTAACATAATGAGAAAGATAATGAGGAAACATGGAGATGAGAGATACGTTAAATAAAAAATTAAGACTGCACAACTGTACCTCTACTGTGGTTACAATTATGCGAATCTATGTGTGTATGTACATATTTATGCATGTATATACACCCACACACTGTTCAGAGACTGGAAAGGGTGACCCAAAATGTACACAATTATTGAAATCTGGTAAGAATATGGATGATTTTTTTTTTTCTTTAAACCTTTCTCCCTAGTCCTTCGAAAACAAAAAGAAACCCCTTCTCCATCAATTTTGTTGCACTGTCATTATAATAAGAAAATGTGGCTTACAAAAGTCGCTTAGTGAACACCAGGGGAGACTAATTCTGAAACAACTAAATAGATTCACCTTCAACACTACTATTTCCTCTTCTCCCTGACTGAAGACTTAATCCAAGGTGTCACTAGGGTGTCACTGAACAGTGTCACTCCTTTACCTTTCGAGCTCTTTCGTCTCCCTCTTCTCCCTTTCCTCCTTCTCTCTCTGCTCTCGGGCCAGCCGCCTCTTCTCAGCTAGCAGCCTCGTGGCCTCTTCCGGGTCAGTGGTGCCCGCAGAGGTCTTCAGAGAAGCAATGGCAGTCACAGTGGATGAAGGGGCCAGAGTGGAGGCTGGAACGGAGGCTGGTGCTGAGGCTGCCTCCGGAGCAGCTGTACAAACAAGTACAAGGAGGAAACCAATTGGAAACAAAAGCCAAAGAACAACACAAAAACTAGCATCCCCCGCACCCCAGGCCTCGAATTAATCGCTATAAAAGAAAAGGGAATGTTTATTACTGCGCGTTCTCACGGTTTCACTGTATTCTATCTGTAACCGGGCAACAGATAACAAAAAGCCGCGTGTGTAAGTGAGACATCCGAAGCTGACACTCCGTCACTAAGCCTTATTTTTATACAAGTTAAATCAGTTAACAACATATATCGAATGTGTACTAAGTATAGAGCCTCATGTTAGGTTCTGTGGGAAGTTATACCCCAGGAAAAAGGAAGATGAGGTCTTCCATTTGCCTTTCATTACGTTAAAAAAAAATTCCTTCTCTTTAGTGACTATTCATCACTAGAGGACTCAAGCCTTTCTGTGACCATGCCCAGCGTCCATACCACTGAGCCCGGACTCAGGCGGGAAGAGACCAAGGAAGAGGCCTCTTCTGTCTACCCAGAGCTGCCTCCAGGTCTGAAGAGGGAGGAACCAAGAGCCTCTTCGGGAGACGGCACCTGTGCTCCTTAGACATTGCAGGTCTCCACTGCCAGTTCTGATGCCAACATGCAAGATGAGAGTAGTTCTCTGACCTTATTTGGATTCAGGAAAAGGACCTAAGGGGCTGGGGCACCCCTGCCATAGGCACCATGGTGAGTTGTGATCCCTGGTACCTGACCACTCCAGACCCTCCTTTCAAGATCTGCATTTCTCCTGCTGCTCCCACAGATTTTTCTTTGCCCTCAGGACACTTTTTGGCCTTTCTCTTCTCCCTCTTTCCATGCAAACAGGTATTGGACTCGTCCATTCCCTTACTATACTATCATTTGTCTTGAGTCACTATTCTTTCTTTGCCCCCCACCCTGTATCTTCAAATTAAGTCTTAAAGAGAAAACTCTTGAATGAAGACAATTTTCAACAAGATGCATTGAATTTCTAGTTCCAGGTGATTTTAAACTTCTAAACAGCATCTGGTTAACCTGGTAGAGATGAGATCCACTGGGTCTTTTGGAAAAAATTCTGACCTCTGTCAATCACATACGCTAAGCCAGTGGCCCCCAAACTCCAGTACACACAGGATAACTGCCACTCTATTTTATCTGGCAATCCTGCACAAGAGTCAACAGATGAGCTTAGTATCCTTCAGAGTCCTTGGATCCACCACGTATTCTGATTCAATAGGTCTGAGGTAGGGGCAGGGTTCTACAGTTTGAAACATTATAGATGTGGTTTAAAAATATTTCCCTAAATTCTTCGAAAATCCTCCCTTTAAAAGATGGAGGCTAATCCCCCCAACTTGAGTGTGAGCTGAAGCTAGTGACTTGCTTCTAACGAATAGTATGACAGAAATCGTGATTTCTGTGACTTCCCTGGTGGCACAGCGGTTGGGAATCTGCCTGCCAGTGCAGGGGACATGGGTTCAGTCCCTGGTCCGGGAGGATCCCACATGCCGCGGAGCAACTAAGCGCCTGTGCCACAACTACTGAGTCTGAGCTCTAGAGCCCGCGAGCCACAACTACTGAGCCCGTGTGCCACAGCTACTGAAGCCCGCGTGCCTAGAGCCCGAGCTCCGCAACAAGAGAAGCCGCTGCAATGAGAAGTCCGTGCGCTGCAATGAAGAGTAGCCCCCGCTCACCGCAACTAGAGGAAGCCCGTGGGCAGCAACGAAGACCCAAAGCAGCCAAAAATAAATGAATAAATAAAAAAAGAAAAGAAATCGTGATTTCTGCGTGTGTGACTTCTGAGACTGGGCATAAAAGATACTGTGGGCTCCTCGTGATTCTCTCCCCCAGCTCACTCATTCTGCAGGAAGCCAGCAGAGTGGACAGACTGTGAGGACATCCAACAGCCCTATGGAGAGGTTCATGTGTCATGAAATGAAGGTCACCTGCCGACAGCCCTGTGCATGAGCCATTCTCTAACAACCCAGCTAAGCTGCTCCCAAATTCCTGACCCAAGACTCTGCGTGATAATAATAACTGTTTGTTGTTGTTATTAAGCTGCAAAGTTTTGGAATAATCTGTTACACAGCAATAGGATAAATGATAAAATGATTCTGATGCAGGTGCTCTGAATACCACATTTTGTCAAATTATTGGACTCGGCCAATGAAAGGACTCATAAACCACACCTGAATTAATATGCTGTGGCTCTGACCATAGGCCGTAGGATGGATGATTCTTTCTTTATATGTAGGAAAATTATATTCAAGAAAAGTTCCCCAGATTAGCCTTAGAGTAAAATTTTCAAGTGCCCAACAAGGGAAAAAAAGAAAGAAAGAAAAAGCTAAGTCAAAGCAGTGCAGGAGAAAAAGGAAGAGTGACTAAAGAGAGCGAGCAACCCACACTCCACCACGAGTCAGTGGATTCCTACCAGGAGCAAGCTCTGGTTCGACAGGTGTCCCCTCTTCAACTGTGGCTTCTTCTACCTTCACCAAAAGTGCCCTGCCCTTTAGTGAGGGCTCATTGGCAACTTTCTGAGGTTCCTTCTCAGGGTCTTTTCTCTCAGGTTCCACTCTGACTTCTCTCTTGATGGGGCGGATGTTGCCGGGCGAGGGGGGCCGGACCTGAGCAGGGGCAGGTTTGACTGGTCCAGGAGGCATGGAGGATGCTGGTCTGGGGGTGCCAGGCAAGTGGGGAAAGGACTTGGATGGGAGCCTGGGCAACAAACAAAGTAAAGAGAAAGGGGCACATGAGAACAGGCTCGCCAGAACCTTCCTTTCCCCATACCTCCACCATGTAATAGTCTTGGAACACCAATACGGAAGAGAAATGAAGATATTTAGCTGTGTGAATGTGTCTTTTATGTGGCAAATGCAGAAGTACTCACTTCAGAGGCTCATTCCAGGTTTCTTTTTTCTTTCCTTTGAGGAAAAATATTACTCTCCAAGTGAAGGCCAAACAGTGTGGGGAGAACAGTTCCTTTTCAGAGGACAGAGGCTCTTAATTCTCCAACATGGAACAACCCTGCCAGCCTCTTACATTTCACTTACCAAAGTCGGGAGGAAGCTGGTGATCTGGCTTTGGGATGAGATGGAGATAGAGCCCTTCGGATGCCGGGTGTGAGGTGGAAGGGTAAGTTTTCTCTCTCCCTTTCTCTTTTATAGCCCTAAGTTCAGAGGAACACAATAATTAGATTTTTCCATGAGCGGGACAATCACATTCACAGTATTCAACAGTGGAGCTGCAATCCATTGAATGGCTTTTGGGAAAATTTCCAACCTTTGCCATGTATATCCATTCCACCCCAACAAAAGGCCTTTATTAGGTTAAAACTGAACATTATAATTGAATTAACACAATCTGACACTAATAAGAAGGTTCTGGATGTGTGATCTGGACTTACATTGTAAAAAAACAAAACAAAAACACACTTTTAGAAAGCACCTATACTTTGTATCTAAAACTACCCAGAGCAAAATTTCTCATAGTCCAGTTTAGCCCACACAAATGTCAAAATAAAGGTCACTTTCAGCTTATTCCCCCTACCTTTATCTCTTTTAATTCTTAAGCAGTTTTTTTTTTTTTTTTTAACCCTGGAACACACTATAGCTCAGTTTATTTTTTTTAATTTACATGTCTGCTATGTCAGACATTAATTCATTTTTTTCTTTATACGGGTGTTATACAAACAAGTCCTTCCTCACTTAGTGTCCTCTTGCCCTTGAAGGAAAAGTCAGGTTCAAGGTGAGGAATTTCAGCTATTTTTAGTCTTCCTCATTAGGGATAAAATGGAAATCTCTGAGGTTGGGCCAAAACATCAGCCCTCCTATGACTGCATACTAGGAATTCAGCCAGAGAGGTGACACCTTTCCTAGGTAGAAATGGGCAAAAGGAAACCCAGAAGTGTTCTGATAGTCTCAAGTCAACGAAGACAAAAACAAACAAACAATAAAACCCCCCAAACCAAAGCACAAACAGAAACAAACAAAAAGACAAGGCACAGGGCAAGGGAGAAAGTACTCATTCCAAGTATCTGAAACACGGCCAACAGTGTTCTGGGATGGGAACAGATGCTGGCTGGAGGGACCTGTGTGGATGCCTGTCAGTCCTTCACTCTGTGGGATCCTTCCAGGAAAGCAGACTGAGGGTGCTAGGGAAGGGGCAGAACAACACCTAGCCTCAGGGCCAATAAGCTGGCGTGTACCTTCTTTTCTTTCCTTTTCTGCCTGGCTCAAACATCACGCCCCTTCTTTCTTCCCTCCCCTTTTGTTCCCTTCAGCATCTCTTCTAATTGCTTCTATTTTTCTTAGTAGCATCCTAGTTGATGGACTGGGCTATAGGTGGGGGAAAAACATCTCAGTGTCAAATAATACTTAATGTCTCCCCAGAATTTCTAAATAAAACAAATGAAGGATGAGGCAGGAAAGAGCTTCACAGGGTGAAAGAGCTTCACAGGGTGCCACCTCTATATCACTTGCAGCCGCATGACCACCCTTTGTTCCCGTCTCCGGTAGTAGAGGGCAGGAGGCAGGTTATTGGAGAACAGCTGCAGTGCTTGGGTAGCAGAAGCAGCAGCCACCATATGGAACCCTCTTGATAGGTGTACAGGATGGCAATTATGCCTCTGGCAGATCAAGTCCCCAGAGTGGAAGGTACAGGCCTCTTCCCGAGGGAGGCTGGGGTTAAGCCCTTGAGTTGCTTTTCTTTCTTTTTCTCAAAACATTTTAATTTGGCTAAAGTCGGATCAAGGAGAGACCTGAATGGGAAAATAAGTCAGGAAAGGTAATTTGTTGTGTGGAGGATTTGGGGACTAATGTCATCATCTACGCCTTGATAAGACAGGCATCTGGGAATAAATCTACATTAAAGTGTATAATCCTCAGAGTCTTCTTTTTGTTAAAGTGCCACTGAACCAATTCTTTCTTTCTTAAAACTGACCTCCCTTTAATCACCTTTAGGGAGTAGGGGGAACAGGGAGAAGCAGTTTGGAAAAATGCTCAGTATTTGACATAACACCCTCCCAGGCAGGTAGATAGATGCTTTTACCCTCTTAGTTCTTTTAAATATCTTTCCACTGGTCTTGGACCCAATCACCTATTTGAGTTCCACACATGTAAAGATGCTCCTGATTCTCATCCTGATCTGAGTTAACAGCCAGTGGTCTGTACAATAATCTTTCCTGTTAACACGTTCCACAAGGCTAAGGTGGAACACACACAGCAAGCCCATGTCAGTGGCCTAGGCAACTTACCAGCAGGACAAAGACTTTAGTTTTACAACTAAAGTTAGGTTTAGAATACAAATAACCCACAAGAGAGACAATATAAACAGATATTCAAAGGCAGCACTGTACAAGAGAACAGTGATGATAGAAATGTTCTGCACCTACACTGTCCAAAATGGTAGCCACTAGCCACATTTGGCTATTTGAATTTAGACCTAAATTAATTAAAATTAAATGTTAAGTTTAGTCTCACAAAACGTATTTCAAGTACTCAATAGCAGGCAGTTGAATTTAGATCTAAATTAATTAAAATTTAATAAAATTGAAAAGGAAATTAAGAAAACAATCCCATTTACAACAGCATCAAAAAAAGAATAAAATACTTAGGAATAAACTTAACCAAGGAGGTGGGAGACTTCTACAGAGAAAACTAGAAGGCATTGCTGAAAGAGATTAAAGAAGACACAAATAAATGGGAAGACATCTAAAGTTCACAGAATGGAAGACTTGTTATTGCTAAGATGTCAATACTATCCCAAGCAATCTACAGAATCAATGCAATCCCTATCAAAAGCCAACATCATTTTTTGCAGAAATAGAAAACTCCATCCTAAACTCATATGGAACCTCAAGGGACCCTGAATAAACAATCTTGAAAAAGAAGAACAAAGTTGGAGGTCTCACGATCCCTGATTTCAGAACATATTACAAATCTATGGTAATCAAAACAGTATGGTACTGGCATAAAGACAGACATATAGACCAATGAAACAGAGTACAGCATCCAGAAATAAACCCTTGTGTATATGGTCAAAGGATCCTTGACAAGAGTGCCAACACCATTCAATGGGGAAAAGACAGTCTTTTCAACAAATGGTGCTGGGAAACTGGATATCCACATGCAAAAGAATGTAGTTGGATCCTTACCTTACACCATATACAAAAATGAACTCAAAATGATTAAAGACCTAAATGTAAGACTTCAAATTATAAAATTCCCAGAAGAAAATGGGAAGCATCATGATACTGGATTTGGTAATAAATTTGGTAATAAAAAAAATTTCTTGGATATGACACCAAAAGCACATGCAATGAAAGCAAAAATAAGCAAATGGGACTTCAAAAAACTCCTATGCATCAAAGGATATAATCAACAGAGTAAGAAGAGTAAGAAAGAGACCTACAGAATGAGAGAAAATATTTGCAAATCATATATCTGATAAGGGATTAATATCCATAATGTATAAATAACTCCAACAACAAAAATTAAAAATAAGATTAAAAAATGGGCAAAGGACTTGATTAGATATTTCTCCAAAGATGATATACAAATGGCCAACAAACTTATAGAAAGATGCTCAACATCACTGATGATTAGAGAAATGCAAATCAAAACCATAATGAGGTATTATCTCACACCTATCAGGCTACTATTTAAAAAACAAATAAAAAAAAACAAAATGAAAAAACAAGTATTGGTGAGGATGTGAAAACACTGGAAGACCTTGTACCCTGTTGGTTGGAATGTAAGTAAAATGGTATTGTCACTTTGGAAAACAGTATAGCAGTTATTCAAAAAATTAAAACTAAAATTACCATAAGATCCAACAATTGGGTATATATCCAAAAGAACTGAAGGCAGGATCTTGAAGAGATATCTGCACACCCATGTTTGTAGCAGTGCTATTCACAATAGCCAAAAGGAAGAAGCAACTCAAATGTCCATCAACAGATGAACAGATTAACAAAATGTGGTGCATCTATACATGTATACATGTGTGTGTATATATACACATACAGAAATATATATGTATAGACACACACACACACAACGGAGTGTCACTAGCCTTAAAAAGAACAGAAATCCTGTCACATGCTACAACGTGGAAGGACAGACCTTAAGGACATTATGCTAAGTGAAATAAGCCAGTCACAAAAAGACAAATACTGGGCTTCTCTGGTGGCGCAGTGGTTGAGAGTCCGCCTGCCGATGCAGGGGACATGGGTTCGTGCCCCGGTCCAGGAAGATCCCACATGCCGCGGAGCGGCTGGGCCCGTGAGCCATAGCCTCTGAGCCTGCGCGTCCAGAGCCTGTGCTCCGCAACGGGAGAGGCCACAACAGTGAGAGGCCTGCGTACTGAAAAAAAAAAAAAAAAAAGACAAATACTGTATGATTTCATTTGTATGAGGTATCTAATGTAGTCAAATTCATAGGAACAGAAAGTAAAATGGTGGTTGCCAGGAGCTGGGGGAGGAGGATGTAAGGTTGTTGTTTAGTGGGTATAGTTTCAGTTTTGCAAGATTTAACAAGTTCTAGAGATTGGTTGCACGACAATGTGAATACACTTAATTCTACTGAACTGCACATTTAAAAACAGTTAAGATGGTATATTTTGTTGTATGTTTTTTGTCACAATTAAAAATTGCCTAAAAGAAAATTAAATTTCAAATTTGATCCGTCAGTCTCATTTGCCACATTTTCAAGTGCTCAGCTGAATTCCACAGTGCAGCTCTGGAGTATAAATGATTTGTGAGTCGTTTTCTGGCAGTAGGTATTTGCCTAAATATTTAATCGCAAAGAAGTGAAAAGACAGCCAATAGATCAAATACAGAAAGAAGACACTAAAAAGACAAAAACAAAACCGGTGAGAAAATATAGGTTTTGGATCGTATGATGACAAATCCCTCTCATTTAATCTGTTGGCCAAGGATCACCTCTCACCCTTCCCTCCTGGAGTGTTAATTTTTGTTTTTATCCGTAACAAGGTATTTTTTTCTTTGGTACACGCTTTTCTCTACCCAATAAGTATCCAACATTTGGGGCCAAAACTGTTCTGCTTAACTATTGCTACTTGTCCACAGCTAGGATCTCTGAGGCACCAAAGTGCTAATGATGGAAGACTTCCCAGACATCAAAGGTAGTTTCACTTCTGGCTTGAAGGGCTGGAGGTCTGATTCAATCATGAATTAAACCTTGACTCCTGAAAGCCTGAAGCGCTTGAAAGAAAACTGCCTGTAGGCAAAGCCATCAAGCTCTCACAACCCTTGAATTAGCCTCAAAGGTCGAAGCAAAATCCTTTCAGGTGTTCATCAGCTTTATAAATCTGAATTGCTCTGAGAAGTTAGGATTGAAAAAAATTGTTCCAGCCTCTCATGGGTCATGCTGTTGCCACGAGAGAGGGGCAATGAGATCTTCTGGTGGACTGGGAAGTCCTTTAAGACTAAAGTACAACGTCTGAAGACCACAGAACAATGTCTATACATTTCAACGGCTACCAAATAACACACAGTTTAAATAAAACAAAGAAGAAGAAAGATTCTTGGAGACATACAAGTGACCTCATTGCATTTATAGCATGGTGAAAATTAATGTTAGTTCAGCCACCTTGTCAGAAACAACAGGTACAAATTATATTCTTCACTTGCAAAACGTGAGTCTGTAACACAGCCCAACAGCCTTTCAAGAATTACTTAGTGAATAACTAGTGTTTTCTATTCTTTGTCACTATATTTTAAGACCTGGGCCTTGACACGGATTAGCTAAACAGACAAAAATTCCTTATCTTGCTTTTCAGTGAACCACATTTAGAGTTCAGCCAGCTTCTGGACAGGGTTGGAATAAAATGCAAAGGCAGCAGTCCAGGCCCACTTCCCCTTCAAAGGTTTTCTTACTTTCAAAAATAAAGTATGTTGGCATTGCACTTATTCGTATGGAGGCACCCATATGGCAGTTCAGCCACTCAGACATGCTTGAACAAAGAACAATTTTCAAATTCAGATTTTCAGGGGGGAGCAGAATCGCCAAATGGGGAGGAACTGTGGGGACAGCACCACTCAGCCAGCCAGATTCAAGACTGGTGGGACGGATGGGAGGACGGATGTCACCATCGCCTGGCTTACAGCTACTCACCGCTGTGCCGTGAACAGTCCTCCTTCGCGCGGAGCCCTCCGGTGGTGTTACAAAGAATTTTGGTCGCTCCATCGGATTTCTAGAGTGTGCAGCTTTGTAGGGCATGATGTTGATGGGGCTGCAAGATGCTGAACGAGGACACATGGGGGTAACTAGGGTGCAGGTGATTGTTTTACACGCAAGAGTGCCAGAGGAGCAGTTGAAGGAAAGCCAAAAGCAGGATCAGGAAAAGTAGCAAAGCGGAGATAGAGAGAAAAGTAGGGAGAAGATGTTATTACCTAAAGGTGTCCAGACCATCATACTCAACTCTCCTCAAGGTCCTATTAGTTTACAGTGTGTCCAAAAGGAGGGCATGTCCAAATGAAAAATCTGGAATATATAAACTATTTGGCTATTTAAATACTTATTAAAGATATAGATGTAAGCCAATAATTACAGAGAGCAATGGTCTTATAGTCCCATAAACAGATGGTTCTGGTAAAATGCGACATTAGTGACAGATAATTTTAAGATAAGGATTGTTTATAATTAGATTTTTCCTAATAGCTTTACGATGGAACAAACGGTGGAAAGACAGCAAGTGAGCAAGCAGGCAAGCAAGATATACTGCAACTATTTTGGGAGTAAAATTCAACAACCACTGGGGAAAAAAAAGCAACTGAAATTTTAAGATGTTAAATGACCAAGTCTTATCAGGTATTAAGACTTGTTACAAGAATAACTAATAATTTCCAGAAAAAAAATTCTGTAAGTGTTTTATCTACTTAAAGGCAAATCAAATGCACGCTTCTGGGTTTTCCCCAAAAGCCAAGGCATTTGATGGTTCATAACAAGCAGCAGAACGTATGGGGAAATGGGATGTCATCATTTAAAACGGTGAAGGGAACATAAATATGTTAGAATTGCCAAAAATAAAGTTGAATCACGAACAGCTGTTGCAGTTTTACTCAAGATAGAAATAATAGAAATATTTTTTTGAAAACCACGTAGCTTCTGACCATTCACCTTCAAAGGAACATTATCATTAATCAAGTGATTCTGAGTAACAGTGGGTTTAAAGAAATTCACAGAACACTGCGTAGGTATCAAACATGTGGGTACTAATGTTCCAAGGTTCATTTTCAGATCTCATCCGGAAATCTTGTTTTCCAGCAAAAAATAAGACAATTAAACATGACTACTGAGGGGAATGCTATGTATTCGGACCATGTTATAAAATGACTTTACCCGACCCTAGCCATTGTAGTAGCAACCCTTTAAAGAGACTGTTAAGTCAACTGAATATAACAGTATTAATAAATTAAAAACTCAAAAGTTAACAGGACAAATTCAAGGTAATCTCAATTTCAGAATTATAGTTAAAAATATTTAAGGGCTTTTTTGGTTTAGTCTACAGACAGAAAGTCCATCAGATTGCATCTGTATTCCTGTGTTCTCTTTCATTAAACGCCTTGCAGTATCTTCTGGTTATCACTGAATGGTCAAGGTGGTGAATCGACTGGAAACTGCACTCTCTTCTCCCATCATCTGAAAACAGAACCCTTATTTCTTGGATAAGCTGAAACACTTTGCATTCCCTCAGTTCTCCTTAAAAGGTATATGTCTTACTTCCAAAAAGCTTTGCCTCAGACCTTAATCGTGAAGGAAGTTTCCTTTGTGCTGTGAAGAAGGAGACCCTCTCCTCATTTGGCTTATCGTGATCACAGGGAAAACTGTTGGAAAACAACCTTTTCTCAAGTGCCACAACAAAGCAGTTGCCCTTCCCAGACAAAGAAAGAGTTCATTAATGCAAACCTCTTCCAAGCCAATCAAATGCCTTTAAAGAAGAACATCCTGGCACAAGGCACTTCTGTGGGATTAATGACCAAGAGAGGCACACACAGCCCAGGGCACAGCCAGAGGCCATTAACTGCTCAAGGATCAAGAAACCCTAGATGACAGCCCTGCTCTGAGGCCATGGGTCTGACACTGAAAAAGGAATGAAGCACAGAAATATGATTTCTTTTCCCTCTAGTGGAAAGTAATAATTTCAGGGGTATCTGTGGAGCACTTCCTTGGAGCATTTCCTGAGACCACCGTGGATGTAACCAATCTCATCACGCCTCTGGTTCATTCTTTATTATAGTGCTGAGTCAATGTGAAGGAAAGGAAAAAAATATCCTTAAACCTACCTAATGTAAATTTGAGGTTTAAAAATCCTCAAATTTAATTCTTCAAGAAACATCGTCTGGCTAATTCTAAGGATACTACATTTCATGGAATTCATCGCTGTTCTTAACAGCAACTGTTGAAAACCCTGAAACTTTTAAATCAATTATTCTAATAATCTTGCCCTTCTGAAGAAATAGGAAGAGCAATATATGATTGTTGTTTTCTTTTCCCTCCTAGAGTGCCCTCCATATCCCAAAGTAGTTTTATTAAACATTTCTTTTATGGAAATGTCTTTGAGAAATCCTTCCACAATATCTGTATTTCTTTCTACTATTGGTAGCAAGCATGCATTAATTTAACGTATTCAGGATTTTCTATGTGAAATAATGGCTGCAGAGAAAAGATAATGCAGTTCAAGTGGCTGGAGTGCAGCAGAGAGAATAATTACATAGTAGAATAATAACATTTATTGAGTGCCTACTATGTGCAGGTACTATTTGAAACATTTTACATGTGTTAACTCATTTAATCCTGAGTTCTAATAATCACATGTATCATGAATGTATTTTTAAAAATGGGCAAGAAAAAAATCAACCCAAAGCAGTGGTCACAATGAAACATATGAGACTCTGATTTCTAATTTTCAACGGCTCTTATTAATTGTTCTGGGAATTTGCAATCACCAAACACCCTAGGAGTAAGGATGGCTATTTTGATTTGCTACTGTAACCCTGGCTCTGGATGTAGGTCATCCTCTCGCCAATGGCAACTGGATATGAGGTGAACTCAAGGGACGACACTAAAATGGGAAGACAAGAAAAAATAATCAAGGAGACCAGATGGAAAAATAAAAGTGATGGGAAACATGCTTTTGAGGAGATAAGTGTAAGAGACGTTTACATGAATAATTTCAAATGGAAATTTCTAAACACAACAGTTTTGGTTCATTAAATATAAGCTGTCATCAATGCAATAATAGGTAACAATGATCTAAGGAATGTATTAATAAAACAGGCAACTCAAGTAAAGGCTATGTATGCATTGCTTCACACTAAAATACATTACAAAAATGTATCCATTTGTGAAAAGGAGAATGGAAAAGTTGCAAAGTAAAGAAGAGCCAGTTAGCAGATTAAAAAGCACCTTGGTTGAGCGCCAAGGAAGGTGGGAAGCTGGGCAAGTCGAATGGGTGGAAAATGAGGAAATGGTGTTGGAAGAGACTAGAGGAAGAGTGAAAGAATTGACAAAAGTTAGTGATGACAGAAATAGCAAAGAAAGACAATATTTTAGCTGTGAGGCAGTCCTTTAGTATGAAACAACATACAATGTGGAGGTTCAGAAGCATGAGAACCATAAACTATTTAGATCCTATGAATTAGGACTGAAAAGCAGTTTTAAAGGTTTTTCAATTAGCTGGACATAAAGAACAGCTTTCATGACTTATATGAAAGTATGACAAAATGGACATAAAAATAAAGTATCTTGAAATAAACTGTAGTTTTTTCCTTCAGAAAATTCTCAGATGCAATGTGACAGTTGACAGGAGAGTTACTTTATAGAAAGCACAGATCACTGTGGTACAGCTAGTTGAACGCACAATGGTACAGAGAGCATCACGAGGGTGCCAAGGATAGAAGCACGTTTAAGACCTAGTCCACCAATTTTCTAAGTGCCTCTGGTATAACTCACTTATTGTCAATCTCTTGTTTTCCACAGGCAGGTGGTGGGAATGCCTGCACTTGCTTCCTTGACTGCCTCCCAGGGGTACTATGAGAATAAGGGTTGATACTAGCTCATTGGACACCACAGATGAAAGATATCATAAAACCACCAAGAATTATTATTAAAAAAGAGGGCTAGTGAACATGAGGTGGCTTGCAGAGGCAAAGCCTTTTTAAAGGGAGCTTTATGAAGAGGCTATGCAATTTCTCATGTGCCAAACATGTGGGCTGGTTACACAGATACACCAATTGTGCCCAAAGATATTTGGGAAAGTCAAAATCAACTCACCATGAGAGAGACACTGCCAAAAGCCTAATAGGTATCTTTCTTTCCAGCTAGATGTAGACTCTATACTAACTTCTCGTTAAACTAATTGGCTCATTCAGGGGTGTTTTATATTTCAAAAAAGTAGAGGAGTTATAACTAATTATAATAACTAGTACTTGGCACATTTTACATATTTTCAAAGTATGTAACAAATAAGAACACTGTAATTAGCCTTCTCCACAACTCTTTATAGAGTTTTGAAAGGGTACTATTCCTCAATAAAAGACTAGCCCAGGGAGGATGTGACTAGTCCACAGCTACATTATGAAACACTATGCTTAAATCGGCTTGTGCTTTGAGTTTATCCCCAGGCCCACAAATTAGTATTAGATATTAAATTATTTCTACCTTCGATCATCTGCTCAGATGCAGGGGCAGAAAGAAAGGTGGGTAAGGGATAGGATTTTCTGGTAACACTATGAACAGACAGAAGCCTCTGAAGCCATCTGATCACAGGGAGGGGCATCCTTTACCTGCCCGGCATCTGGTGTCCAGATAAGATGCTAAGACGGATGCTCAGAGGAAACGATACCAGGGGCATGAAACCAACACCAACAGACACATTTCCAATGCCATTCCACCAGGAGGAGGAGAAGCACGCGATGGGAAAAATTGAGATGGGATTAGATGAAAATGGGTGGCTTAGAGACGCTTCTAAAGGAGGACTTTACCTCACGGAGAAAGTTGCACCTTGACAGTTTTACCTGTATCTCCAGACAAGGCAGCTGTGCTTTTACTTCTGGCCAGGAACGAATGTGTGGGCGTCAGCAATCTGTTAACCACGCTGCTCTCCCATGGGCTGAGCTGCAGGCGGCGAGCTAAACGTCACCACATAAGTGAGATGTTAGAAGCATTCTTTCCAGGGGTGAGGGGGTGCAAGGCATCACCCCTATCGCTCCCACATGCCGGGGCTTCGCGAGAGACCTCGACAGAGACCAGGCTGTCCGGGGAGGAAGCTGGTGGAGAGTCAGGGCAGGAGGGACTCTGCTCAAAGGAGCAGCTATTCCATAAGGTGCCTCTCTTCAAGAGGTTAAGTTTGTGGCAGGCTCTGCATTAGTTTTATGGACACAGATTTTGCTAACCACCCTCCTATGGATCCAACAGGTAACAAAACAGAAGAACCATTTCCAGCAGGTTTGGCATGTATCTCTGAGTCTGTCGAACCCATCTGCCCTCATCAGGATGGGCGGTGAGCAGACAGCACACACCTCAGCCAAAAGGCGTCCTAAGTACCCTGAATGTCAACTTCAACAAAGTCGAAGCTTCATGCAAGACTGGAAATATGTGGATAGAGAAAAGGTCTCCATTAAATTTTGCTACATCTCCATGAATTGCTACTTGGGCAACTGGAGGAAATTAGATATAATAAAGTGAAAGAGGACTCATGCAACGTTCTATGTAAGTTTTTCTTTTGACTTTCCCATTTAGCAAGCAAGTTCTTTAAGATCCCTGGTTTGGCAAAAACATAAAAATTCTGATGGAGGATAAGGGTAAAGCTGAAGATAAAATTAAGATAGAAAAGCCAAAATTCAATATAATCATAATGTCAGAAATTACTAGTGGGTGTGTGAAGAGTCAAGAAAATAAATTTAAAATGATGCAATGAAGTGGAGTCCCAAATTGTACTGGGGCTTCACAAGACCACTGTTAGGAAATGCATGCTAATTATAAATTAATTACTTTGCTTATACTGTTAGCTTCCAGGGATGGTCCATGAAAATATAGAAGCTACTTTCCAAAGATATCAGGAAAGAAGCTTGCAAAATCCTACAAATATCACTAAAATAAAGTGATCATATACACTTGACCCTTGAACAATACAGGTTTGAACTGCGCACATCCACTTATACATGGATTTTTCCACATTTTATATTTCCCGATAAATATACAGTTGGCCCTCGGTATCCATGAATGCGGAACCGGCAGATGCGGAGGGCTCACTATGGAACTTCAGCATCTGAGGACTTGGGTATCTGCGGCGGCTCCTGCAACCAACCCTCTGTGGATACTGAGGGAGGACTGTATCTCTATTTTAGAATACACTTCCAAGTCGCTTATAAAAGTCTTTCAAACTGTCTAAACCTGACAAGGCCACTTCTGTTCTGCACCATAAACAGCAGGTGCAAGTCCTCTGGTCTCTGGAGCAACTGTCCTTATAATAAATTTTTATATATGTTATAGTTTAAAGAAATGACTTCTGAATTCTAGGAAATTAGTTTTAGTTAATAGAAGCCATCCGATGTTAAAGGCTGTTGTAGAAAATATCCGCTCCTATTTGAAAGGACGTATCAACCTCCAATAAGTACGTTAATTATCGGACTTTATTTTAAAAGAGTAGCTATTTTGATCAAGGTGCTGGTGAATTTAAGAATTAGTGAATTCTTTACTAGAATTTCTGTTTATTGGGAGAGTCTTCATGGTTAAATTCAATCTGCTGACAAATAAAAAGATCTGTTATAAAAACTATTGTAATAGTTACACAGTTAGTAGAATGCACAGTAGGATAAGTGCTATTATAAACTACAGGATGGCAGTGTGTGTGTGTGTGTGTGTGTATGAACCGCAGAATATAGTCTAACCTAAAATTAGAATACATTCAGAGAATTAAATCAGTGGGAAAAGTGATTAGGATTAAATTAAAATCTTCACTAGAATTGTATTTTCAGTAGATGATGAAGGGAAGAAGAGGTGAATGTTTCCTTTTCTAAGATAAACTCTGTAGGATAGCTGGCTTAGAACTGTAGAGATGGTTTATCAATGAAAAGCCATGTCTTTTTTTCCCCTTGACTGAGAAGCTCAATTACTTTATTTCTGTTGGTCTTTAAGGCATCAACCAAAGAATCTGCCTCAAATGAAGATCATTAAACACTCTCTCTGACTGGTGTTTAAAGCAAATCCACAGAGATTTGTTTTATAGCTTCGACACTGTGAATGAAAGATTTTGCGAGGAGAAACGTTTCCACTTCTATCACATTCATAACTATGCTCTGAGCAAGAGAGAAACAGATCTCTTCCATAACATTTTAGTAAAGGTTAGTACAGGAGAGTTACTTTATTGTTTTTTTTTTTTTTTAACCTAGAGAGGCCTAATTGTGAGATGATAAGCTCCCGAAGGAAAGGTATTAATTCTCATGAAACAACTATAGTATTGATCCTACTTAAGCACTTAAAATGAGATATTGACAATTCCCATAAAAGACCATCTGGTCCAAGGACACAATCAAACATTAGAGATATTTGTGCTACCCTGTTCCTTCACAAGCAGGAAATCACTATTCAGTTCCAGATGATGGGTGCCGTGCAGAAATCAGGCAAGTGTTGCCACATCCTGACCTAAATGTCATATGAAATCTTACATTTTTAAATATGATGGCAATTAATTAGATCTAAAACAGGAACAAAAAACCCCTGCTCTGGTCAAACAGAACACGTGGGCAGGATTCAGCTTTAGGTCCTCCACCATGTCCTCTAATCTAGATCCTGGGGAAAAAAATGTATGAACTAATTTTCAGCAAAGAGTAGCCAATTTCCTTCTTACTTTTTTCAAACGCCCTATTCTTCTTCCTTGAGAAAAAAGCTGGTTAAGCAGGAAGCTTAAGATAATATGCGATACACATTTTTAATGCAAAAATTTCCAGGGGCAATATTCTCTCTGTTGCAGAGATTACAGAAATCTTTGGTAATCAGGGATTTCCTTTAACTCGGGCATTTTATCAGTTTATGTGACACTATATTCAGGTGTGATGATCAAAATATTTAAAAACTGGTGGGGCAAGGCACCAGTAGAGCTCTCCTAGTAGAGCTAGTAGATAACACTCTGTAGGGCCTGGGGAAGCACAGCTCGGGGAAGTGGATATTTACCAACTGGTATGGAAATATTCCAGCATTTTGAATAACCAGCAGAGCATTCCAGCTGAATGTCAACTTTAATAGTATCAGAGCTTCAGTTTAATATCAGCTTTAAAACCTGTGCTGTAGGGCTGAGAAAGCTCAAACAATCTAGTAATGGTGTACACTCTCTATGATCAGACTGTAAAAGCCTCTAATAATTTGATAAGAATGCGCTCTACTTCGATAATAAAGCATAATCGAATTTAAAAAATAGATAGCAGAAAAGAAATTATACTAACTAAATTACTTAAATCTCTAAATTAGAGAAGTTCAAATGCAGAAGATTTCTATTCTCATTAAAAGACAGAGCCCTCTCACTGTGCTAGGGTTCTGCCTAACTTAAAAAAAAAAATCGCTTCCTGGACCACACGGGAGCCCCTGGATGAAGCGGATCTTTCTTCCAGGCTTACCTCGTCAGTTAGACCAGAACTGGTTCACAGTTCTTTTGATAAGGGGGAAGGAGACATGGAACCCGTAAATTTAGTGCTCTCCCCCTTATCCTTTTAGTCCAGCTTAGCATTGGGTTTTACAGGCCTGCACCATGATTCAAGGGGCAGTTTCCTGGCCCCAGCTATGAACTGCTTATTGAACTGCCTCTGACCCTTAACCTCACCCAAAGGAAGAGTGCGTGGAGTCAGGATTGATGTGAGGAAGGACATCCATGAAGGAGAGAACTACAAATGCAGCGCAGCAACAACATGGGTTGGGAGCTGGTGATCTCTGTTCTAGTCCCTCTTCTCCAGCGATTAACTTGTAGGATTTGAAGTCAGGCCCTTCACCTCTTAGGGACTCTATTATCCCAACTGAAGTAGATGAGCCAACCAACAAATTTTTCCCAGTTCTAAGATCCAATTACTTAAGGATATTCAATCAGATATTGTCATGCAGAGTCTACAAAACATCTTATTTCTAGTTGACACAGCACTGTCAATCCACAGAAGTGTGGACAGTACTCTGTTCGGTTTATTGCCCATCTGCCTACCCCCAACCTTGCCCCAGTTTCGGCTACGGGATTGTAGGAGGCAATAGACCAAGGTTTAACTGAAAACTGCTGTGAGTCCCAGTTATAGTTTGTCTTAGACCCACGTTCATAAAAATATAAAATTCAAGTGCTAAGTGACCAATCCCAAAGAAAAGATGAGTACACAACTGTTAAGAATAGCATGCTATATTTTACGTTATTTTAAGGGAATTGGTTTGAAAATAAAGGCTACTTATGAAAGGAACTTCAATTCATAATACTTTTCTCTAACATATAAAAGGCCATTAATTTGACTACATGTCTAATATCAACGATTTAGGCAAACTAGGTTAAAAAAAATGATTTAGGTTAAAAGGCAAGAATAGGCAGTTGATTCATTTACTGCTTTAAGAGATTAATTATAACATCAACGCATTATATTGTACATAACAATGACACCATAACTTTTATACAATACAAAATATACAAATACACATACACACACATAGAACATGCACACATTACATTCTTTTTAAAGACTATAAACACTTCAAAACCAATCAGTTTCTTAATAAAGCACTCAAAGTCACCACAGTTTGTTACTTTCAAAGAGTATGTGTTTTTATATTGCACAATAATTCTTTGGTTTTTTAAATTTAAAATCATTTTAGTTATGTAAAACAAGCAGCTTATCTTAAAAGCTCGATTTTTCATTCTATGATACGTAAAATAAAACTTTCATTTCATAAGTAACTCAACATTCATGTACTGTAAATCCATGGGATGAACAAAACTCAAAATTCAAATAAAATGTTAATTGGAGGACTATGAATATTGAAATTTTTAGGAGGCTTAAATAATGATGTTCTTGAAGTTAGGCCAAATCCCTTTAAATGAATGGACACCAGAAAACCAGTCACGCACACACAAGAAATGCAGTAAGAAAGGTTTGGTTAAAGGAGAAATAAATTAGCAAAATGAAATCTATCAACATGAATCATTTAAAAAGGTCTTTTAGAAAGTTAAAGCCTGGAACTCCCCAAGTACAGATGAAAAGTCAAAGACAATCTGATTGAAGTGAAATAAATGTTCATAGCAAAGATTATTTGCATGTTGGTGGATAAGTGGGTGATTTCTGGAGCTGTAAACTCATGTACTAAAAACTTGAGAGAAGCACCGCTTTCATCACTGCTAAATGCAATCATTCAGCCAAGTTCTAAAATGAGAACCGTTCTTGTCGCAAGGAAAATGCTGCTCAGACGTTTATTGCTTTTTTACTCTGAAGTTTTTTTCTTCCTATTTAAGAAACGTAGGGAAAGCAACTTCAGATGCTTACTTTTATCTGTAAACATCCAGAAAAAAAAAAGCATTAAGGAAATAACAGAACACTTTTTTTGTTTTCCTTTTGACTGTACCTCTATCTGGAGAATTTAGTAAAGTTGCAGATGAAGAGGAGAGCCGCTTGCTAATGACGGGATCAACATGTTTCGAAAGATTCATGGTGGAAACTGACCTCCTGTCTGGATCTAAAACAAATGGAGATAATGCTAATTGACAGCCAGCATGCAGGATTGCAATTTCCTAGTTCACTGATGGAAGGAAAAACTAGGATTGGATGCTTTCAGCTCTATGACTAGATCTTTACTATAGCACAGTTTTCTAAGCGGACATTTTAAAGGTAACTTAAAGGCTAGAAATAATACTCATTTTTCTTATAGGAAAATAAAAATATAAAATAACTATTCAGCTCACCAGTTAGTCAGCTAGGGAAATTCAAGCATATTGTTATAATACAACAAATGTAGGAAGACCAAAGGAAAGCCAGCGGAGGACAACGAAAAAAAATGGAAGGGGACTGTGAAGCACAAAGGGGCCCATAAAAGTGAACGCCTTGGGCTTCCCTGGTGGCGCAGTGGTTGAGAGTCCGCCTGCCGATGCAGGGGACACGGGTTCGCGTCCCGGTCCGGGAAGATCCCACGTGCCGCGGAGAGGCTGGGCCCGTGAGCCATGGCCGCTGAGCCTGCGCGTCCGGAGCCTGTGCTCCGCAACGGGAGAGGCCACAGCAGTGAGAGGCCCGCGTATCGCAAAAAAAAAAAAAAGTGAACGCCTTCATGATTTCCCAAAGTGTGAACAATGGGGTAGTAATAGTGCTGGTAAGCTAGAATGCAAACACTAGAATAAAAAGAACACCAGGTTCTGTGCGTCTGCTGATACCTTTGCTTGTAGAGTCATTTTACCCAGGGCATTAAAGTTCATTATAGAAAAACAGATTAAAAAGAAAGAAAAAGAAACCCTTTAGGTGTGGTAAGAATGGCCCCCAGAGCAGTTCTTTTTTTAAAGTACACTAATAACCACTCCTCTGTGCCCATAACACAGAGTTTAGTGTGGTTTACAGATGTAGAATCAGCCCACAAACCTGCCTAACAAAACTGGCAGCAATGCAAAGAAAATCAGAATTCTTTCTCTTTAAGTTTATTAATAATATTCTTATTGCAGTTGGATAACTTTAGGGTAATTCTTAAAGTTCAAGGCAGAAGAGAAATAATAGCTGTATAAAAGGCAAAAATCAGCTCTGATAGTTTGTTCTCCGTACAGTGGAACTAAGCTATAACCACACTCACTAGCGTAAATCACGTTCCCTGAATAAAACTGTGTATAAGGAAAAGTCTAAACATCTCATCATTATATTTACGTAGGATGCAGGGAGTTTTTCTGGCCTATGATAGCCAAAGTTAAAGGGGTTTTGTCATATTTTATTTTATTTTCTATGGTTAGCTTCTTCTAAAACTGAAAACAAACCAAAATACTCCTCGTGAGAGAGGCCTTCAAACCCCGTTCCCACTGGTCTAACTAACCCTGGTGGTAAAAATGTTAAAATTTCCCCCACAGAATAACCATTTTGGGCCATTATTTACAGTGTGCAGGAGATAAGCAAGTCTTCCACCAACATCAGACATTCCTGTCTTCTACAGGGACTCATCTTTACGGTTGAAGCAATTAAATTAAAATTTTTTTTATTTATTGAAGTATCCTTGACTTACATGAAGCAATTTAATTATTAAAAGGAAAATAACCAAACATCATTTCTGTGACTCAAATTTACACTTAACTGATGGGCTCTTAGGGCAATCCTAACAAAGAAAAGATTTAGGGTAAAATGTCAAAAGGAACATCTTAATGATAAAATGTGAGGTTCAAGGGCACAAGGAAGGAAAATGAAAGTCATTTCTAGGAGATCTTACAGCAATATCTTTTCTGATATTGCTTTATATGTTGGGGGGAGATTGTGTCTACATGCAGGCCTAACATGCATCATTAAAATTATGGAGATATAATATGTATTTATTATATTACTTAACATGTAAGAATTTTTAATCTTTTTCTTTTCCTCTCTGAACAAAACACAGATCCACAAAAGGATTCATGAAGAATCGGTTTAAAACGTATAAAGTTTTACAAAGCAGTGCGAGCTGATGTGGGAGCAGTGAGACAACACACTGATTTAATCTGGATTAAATTCAACTTCTAGGATTTGTTCATTGTACCTACCACACACAAGTTAGGCCTTGTGGTGAAGTAAGGGGTACTCAAAGTGATCAAGACCTAGTCACTGCTCTCAAGATCTCAGCGCATCATTCTGACCTTTGAGAATTTTGGCAAATTCCCATTATTTTCAAACTACTCTGTTCCAGTATAAGAGCAATTTTCTCTAATTCACAAACCTTATAAAAAAGGATTTTATCCAACGGCTCACAAATACAACGCTGGTTTCTGTTGCTCTGAGTGGCAATAACAAAGGTTATATATTGAACTGAGTGTGGAAGCGAGAAGTAAAGCTAAGTAACTTGAGTTCCCCTCAAAAATGTCTGAAAATCTGTAACAGGTTTACATGTGTAACGTGCACATGTAAAACAGGAAGCCAGGTAAAAGAAAAATAAGTAAGGTTTTAAAGTACATACCATGACAGCTTTTTTGCATGGAACAAATATGCAAAATTATCCCTAGAATGAAATATCACATGTAAATGATCCTTATGACCACAGATTTGATATGTGCCCCACAGCAAATACCACTGGGTCATGAAGAGCCAAGGGAAAAAAACATGCTTTCAAATTTGGTTCACTGCAAAGTTGTGGCAACATGCTTTCAGATCTTTTTAAATGAAGGGGTTATAGAAGACACACTGAATGTTAGGAATGAAAGAGAATAAAGCAAACGAAAATCCATAGTTATTCAGATTAAAACTGAAAGTGGCAACAGCTGTACTGATGGGGCGGTTGGGTGGATAAAGCCACACTGGATGTACTTTGAGCCCTGGTGATGTATTAGTGAAAAAACATTTTTTTAAGGTTTTATCCAAAAGGATCATTTAAAAAGAAAGTAAACATAGTACATGTAATTACTTTATTTCAATACCTTTAAGTCACCTGAGTCATACTATCAACACTTGAGAAACACTGTGCCACGTCCCAGATCTAGGTCTATGCAACAGGATATTAAGCATGCATTATGACTAAGGTGGTGATGGTTCAGCTATTGATGAACTGGCCCTAGGTCTGAGGTGCTAGCTACAGGTCAGGCAATCAGCAAATCACAAGGATGTCTGTACCAGGTTTTCTAGTACCACCAAAAGTTGTGAAGTGGTGGTCCAGTCCTGCTAAATCGAGAAAGGTGAATGATGACTCAACAAAACCACCTGGGGACAGAATGTAAGACAATGATTTTTCAAAGTAAATTAAAAAAAAAAAAAAAAAAGCTTATTAGACTCACACAAATGAAAAAGAACTGACACACTATATAAAATTCAAGGTGTATTGAATTTACAGTACAAAAATAAAGCCTTTCACTAAATCCAAATCTCAGTACGATTTTATGTCAATTCAAGAACAAGGGAACATCCATTTGCTTGGACATCTACTATTTCTAGCTTCAGAAATCTGTATTTTCTCTTGAAGAGCCTTAGTGTTGCATATACTTTAGGGTCAGAATACATAAGCTCATAGTATTGATTCTGATTGTCAATATTGCTATGGTTCTTCCAGAGAAAAAGACGAAACTGGTTAACCTATTCCATAATCCTGAAACCACTATGCAAATGAATTACTTAAAATAATGTAGAGTTGAAAGTAGTTGTTTAGAAACATTGCATAGATTTCCAATTCTTTAAAGAATTTTGTAAAGGACGAGAAAATCAGCCTGTGTGGAGGGAGGGAACCTTATCTTCTTACCTCCATCACCCTCTTATCCTCAAACAGTAGAAGCATCGTTTAAGTGTAACTTAATTATTTCCGCAGGATTTTTGTTTTGCAAACACAGAATAAAAAAGCAACTGTGACTTGTACTGTCCAGAAAAAAACAGTGATTTTTGAAAGCGGTTACTGTCTGTTTACCTGCGCTGTGGATACTGGGGCTCCCGTGGAGAGCACCTCCCCATGACCACCGGTTATGCTTCTGTTTTGGCTTCTGGCTCCTTTCCATTGTACGTCGTACAACGGCTTCATGGCGTTCCTTAAAGGGAAGAGAGGAGCTGATGATTAGATTCCACCTGGATGCCTGAGGAGTCTTCAACTTAAGGCAGAGTGGAGAGAGAGGTACTACTTAAACTTCCTAAGTCCTACACCTTAAGGTGAGAGTAATATCAACCTGGGTGGGGGGTTACTGAAATTATTAGGTTCCAGTTGATAAAACGCTTGGCATACAGCAGGTACTTAAATAAATGACGATTACTATTAGTACTGGGAGTGTGATGCTTCCATCAACTCACATAAGCCTGGTAGTGCAGGTCTTAGCTTAAACACATGTGGTACTGTATTTTAAAAACAGCATCTGGAATCTACGGATGTGGGTAATCCTAACCCCACAACTTAATGGATTGTACGACTTTCTGTAACTTACCTATTCTGAGTCGAAATGTCCATTTTCACAAAAACTGACAACACTTACTCAAGGATTGAGTAAGAGTTAAATGAGACAATCTATGAGAAAACGTTTGTAAATGGTAAAGCCCTACAGAAATCCAATTACTGGGAGTAGTCTTAAGACTTCAGTATAGATGAAGTAAACATAAATAAGTTATAGGTCTAGACCAGAGAAATGAGCTTTTAAAGTTCCTGGGGCAACAGTGACAATCATACCATTCTCTACCTGATTTCCACACCACAACCTCCCTAGAAACTATGACTCTGTAAATCTGCTGCCTCTGAGACATTCTTGGTGTGCATCCCAGCACCTTAACGGGAAACTTCACAGTAAACGTGCTGTGTTTCTTAAACAGACGAGCCTCCCACGTTTCCCCCAGAGCAGCATCTCACCTTGTCCTCCTCGAGCCTCTGCCTTCGCTTCTCCTCCACAGCAGCCCTCCTACGTTCCTCTTTCAGCCTCTGCTCTTCTAACTTCTTCTTCCGCTCCTCCAGGTGCTTTTCATAGTGCTGCCTGGCTCGCTCTTCTCTCTCTAACCAGATTATTTCTCTTGCAGCTTCAGGAAGAAAAATGAGGGAAACCAAACACAGGCAGGTTTAAAAACTTAACAGTTAGGGCTGTAGAAACGGCCCACATTTAACAAACATGGATGGGGTCTTTGGTTTTAATTAACCAACCATGGCCTTTGCTTTTCTCAAATTTTCAGGAAAAAAATATTACTGTTAAATTTTTAGCGTAACGTAATATGCAAACAATGAGGCCAAAGAAGATGCACTGAATTCTACTCTTTGGGAAGTGGAACAGCCCTCTAGTTTGGTATATTATTACTGCAGAAGAGTGCATGCATCACATGCATGCATCACATCTCAATGCTGATAGCGATGTGATGCCCTCAAACCCATAGTACCATCTGTCTCTCTCTCATTAAAACATGTGATATCCTCCAGATCAGAAGTGTGTGCCTTGGGCTTCCCTGGTGGTGCAGTGGTTAAGAATCCGCCTGCCAATGCAGGGGACACGGGTTCGAGCCCTGGCCTGGGAAGATCCCACATGCCACGGAGCAACTAAGCCCGCGTGCCACAATTACTGAGCCTGCACTCTGGAGCCCATGAGCCACGACTACTGAGCCCACGTGCTGCAACTACTGAAGCCTGTGCGCCTAGAGCCTGTGCTCCGCAACAAGAGAAGCCACTGCAATGAGAAGCACACGCACCGCAATGAAGAGTAGCCCCCACTCACTGCAACTAGAGAAAGCCCGCACGCAGCAACGAAGACCCAATGCAGCCAAAAATAAATTAATTAAATAAAATTTAAAAAATTTACGAAGAAAAAAGTGTGTGACTTCATTTGTTTCAACATAGCATTGGTTCTGTAAGTGTTAAAAGGATTTGGGAGAAAATCCCAAAGATTGATAGTTGATGAAAGATATGCCTCACAGGCATATCACACTGAGTCAGTAAAAGGATGTCAGGGATCAAATAAACAGCCGACCTTGTGTCTGAAGAGTTCATAATCTATTTAGGTAAGACTTAAAAAAAAAGCCGAATGAAAATATACAACTCAAAAAATATGGTTCAATGATGGAATGCTTCCTTTCTTCTTTACATATATATGCTCCTTCCTCATTTCAGGGAAAAATAAATCCCACAAAACTTTAAAAAATATGATGCTTCCTTCAGCCGTGACAGCTAAACACATTTTTAATGTGAGTTATTAACATTGTTGGCAAAAGTGTCCAAACAAGATATCAAGCATAAACCTGGAGGACACTATGGTGGTATATCAATTAAAATGTTACTTTTTAAGGGGAAAACAATAAATTCAGAACATTTTGCTTCCTCTAAATCTTTGATATTAGAGATTCTGTATTTCTGCTACCATTAAATCTTTCCAGAGCTATTCATTTCAGGAGACAAATCTACTGAAATGGATCTGAACTGGCTTGACTTTCATGGAAGGAAAAGCATGAGGACAAACCCACAGTAAGTTTGTCCTCTGACATCACTCAGGGTGGTACACAGAGATCTGGGTTTTCCCAGCAGCTCTGCTGCTAACACATAGGGAGACCTGAACAATTTCATTTGGATTTCAGTTTACTCTTGCCTAAAACATGAAGAAATTGATCTTCAAGGTTCCTTCCTTCCCATGTTAAAAGCCCATGGTTTTAAAGAAATTCTCAGGCCCAAGTTAAAAGTTTACTCAGAGGAAAAGCACATAGTATGTGCTCAATAAATATTTACTGAATGATTGAATAAATTAAAAAATACTCTGAGAACACATATTAAAAGTAACAGATAGACAGCATTATTCACAATAGCCAAGATATGGAAGCAACCTAAGTGTCTATATCAATAGATGAATGGACAAAGAAGATGTGGTATACATAGGCCATGGAATATTACTCAGCCATAAAAAATAATGAAATCTTGCCATTTGTGACAACATGGATGGACCTAGAGAATATTATGCTAAGTGAAATAAGTCCTACCTAAACTTGGCCTTAATATCTTTATTTGGTCTTGTTCTGCATTGCTCTCCAAAACATCCTCTTCAATCTCCCTGGAGACCTTTCTCCTTACTGTACCTCCTAAACAAACCATACTTCCCCCATCTCTTTGCTCCTGTGGTTGCCTTGCTGGGAAAGTTGCTATCCTTTTTTTTTATCCAAACAGATCCATCCTTTAAGGCAGTAGCCTCATGAAAACACAGATTGCTGGGCTCCAACCCTCATTCATTTCCACTTTTTCTAGGATGGGCCCCAGTAATCTTCATTTTAAACAAACTTCCCAGGTGATTCTGGTCCCAAGTGATCCACTGATGGCATATGGAGGAACACTGCCCTTAAGGTCTTCTCCAGAAGCTTCATCTCTTCAGGGCTCATTGCTGCTCTTATGACATCTACCAGAAACTTTAGCATTTCTTATACTCTGATTTCTATGTAGCAAAGGACTCCCCCTCCCACTTTTTTTCCACTCACTATAGTGTTTTTCACAACTTGTACATAACCAAGGGTCTTACTAATTAATTACTTCCTGATTCATTGAGAACTACTTCTTGACTCATTCACCCATAACTGTCCAGTCTTAGGCAAATTATTTAACTTCCTTATGCCTCACTTCTGTCAGGGTAAATTCTGGCTACATATACGACCTTCTCATGGGTTTACTGTGAGGATTAAAAGAATCATTACATCTAACATAGTTAGAATAGTTCTCTGCACTTAGTAAGCATTCAGTAAATATTAGCCATTATTGCTAGATTTGTCATCATCATAATTCCAATTCAGAAAATTAAAGGTAGCTCGTAACATTGCGTTATCAATCACAACAGGGCTAGACATTATTACAACAATAATTAGTTTTATCCCAAATAGTCTTTTAAAGGAAGAATATTTCTTTATCAAACTCTCGAGTTCCACTTCTAATTTTCTACCAGGACGTGGAGATCCTATTGCAGTGCCTTTTTAAACAACTGTCGTCTTTAAACAGCCATACAGAGAACAGGCAAACAATGGTGAAATAGCAAACAGCAGTTTCATATTATTGCAGAGTATGCTGGTGACTGCTAGGATTATTACCAAGTACAGATCATGCAATCTTTTAAACTGAAGGATAATGTAAAATATTTCAATATTTTAATAAGAATTGAAAGTTAACTAATTCTAAGAGGTTTAGTTATTTAAAATATTCCCTGTGGATAATAGAAAATATCAAAGTTTTGTATTTTCTCATTAAGAAATGAGACTTTTGAATGCAAGAAAAAAAATCAACAATTGCTATGGACTGAATTGTGTCCCCTCCACTGCAATTCATATGTTGAAGCCCTAATGCTCAATGTGACTGTATTTGGAGATAGGGCCTTCAGGAGGTAATCATGGTTAAATGAGGTCATAAGGGTAGGGACCTAATCCAATAGGATTACTGTCCTTATAAAAAGAGACACCAGAGAGCTCACTCTCCCTCTCTCTTCACGCTCAGAGGAGAGACCACGTGAGAACAGAGCGTGAGAACAGAGCGGCCACCTGAAAGCCAGGAAAGGAGCTCTCATCAGAAATTGAAGCCTACCATAGCCTTGATCTTGAACTTTCCAGCCTCCAGAACTGTAAGAAAATAAAGTTCTGTTGTTTAAGCCATGCAATCTATGGTAGTCTGTTATGGTGGTCTGAACAGACAAATACAACTCATTCAGTATTTAAATCATTAACATTCACTAATTTCATAGCGGCAGCTCTATAAAAGAATAACATGTCCCAAAAAAGGACCTGTGATGAATATCATTAACCTTTACTTTTGTGAAGTTATCATTTTCTCCTGGACTCTGAGATCATAACATAAAAATGAAATGAAAACCCACTGTGACCCCTGGACCTTAACAACCCAGTCCCATCCCTGAGCTGCTGCTACCAGGATTATACTTCAATGACACTGTAACAGTATGTCAGTGCCACACAAAGGGGAAATTCGCCATCAATCTGAACTCTGTTTAGAAACACACAGTGACTCGTGTACTAAAAGGAGTTTGAAATGAAAGGGTATAGGATAGAGTAGAAGCTCCGGCTTCACAGGAACCTGAGTCCACCCCCCACTCCTGCCACCCCCCAGTATGTGTCACTGAGCAAGCAGTGACTTCTGTGGTCTTGTTTCCTCGAACCGTCTTCCTGACAGGGCTGCCAGGTGGGCTCGCGGTAACATATAAAGTGCTTAAGGCAGTGCCAGGTACATGGTAGGGACTCTGTACATGTAGATAATTATAGTGAGTGAATCTTTATGATCGTTATACTAACTCCTGTCTTATCGCTACAGAAAAAAGGCAGCTAAACAGAAGAACACAGATAGGACAGAGAACCAGATGGTGCACTTGTGGGCTGGGTCAACTCCCGTCCCAGTCACATTCGACCATCTAGTGCCCAGCCTGGTCCTTCTGAGCAGGCTTACAACAGTGTGGGTGAAGAATGTGTTCCACTACCATCTGAGGGAAAGAAAATGATGATGCTCAGAGAATAGAGCAATGTTAACACTGAACCTCTGAAACACACACAGCTTAGGTTCATGCTAGGATATGGAAGGATATGAATAGGTTACTGGTAACACTGGCTACCAGAAAAGCCAGTAATATCATGAAAAGTCAGAAAATGACAACTGATAATATCTGAGTTTGGATCTTGATCCTGCCGCTAATTCTGTGTGACCTTGGAAAAATTAGCTAACCCCTCTGACTTCTAAGTTAGAGAGTGTGTACAAAATGTTCTCCAAGATCTTTTTCAATTCACTCCCATGACTCAGTTGTTTTTACCTTTGAGGACATATGAGGGATTACAATTAGGTTTCTTTCTGTTTTGATTTTGAGGGCTACAAATTTAATTTTTGTGCTTTATCTCAATAATTATTGTGATTATTTACATTCAAATAAATTTCATTTTTATGTTGGTATGAAAACACTGATTTTTTTTTTGTGCTAAATATTAATAAAAAAAAATGGCTTAACTTGGTTAATCAACCCTGGGAAGGGGGGCTGTGGACTGAAAAATAAGAGCATCTGTGTAGGAAATACTAATTAATTTTATTTAATAATGAAGAAATGGGAATGAAAAGGTAATCACTAATAGTATGGAAAATTATAGCACAACTTCTAAATTAATACGGGCAATCATGGAATGAACAGTACTTGCATCAAACCAACGCCTACACCTCTACACCACCAACCCTTCCCCTACCATAAAAAGGGAAAAAAAACAAAGTTTAAAAGGAATGAAACTAAGCTAAAAGGAATAAAACTAAGCCTATTAGTTAAGATTGAGACTTTTAGACCAGGCCAAAACACAAAACACCCAGTTACGTAGTTTGAAAGAAACAAACCTAAAACAAAGTGTCAAAGAAAATAATGAATGAACAAATAGCTATCAGGCAAATGAAAACAAAATTGTAATAAATGTGGGAATAATAATCCCATTTTGTCTGGTAGTAAAAATCAAATGAAGAAAAAAACTCCAAAGGAGATAAATAGCTCTCCCAGGATCACATGGTCTAAAACAGGTAGAGTTGAAATTTTAAGTCAGCTCTGATTCCAAAGCCTGTACTTTCTGTTACTACACACTATTTCCTCCGTATTCACAACTTCCTGCCTAAAATTTCCACTTGAATTTCCTGGTCAGATCCATCACATAACCTTACTCATATCTGCATATTCATCCCTACCTCAAACCAGAACCTGCTCTGCCTTCTACGTTCTGATAGCAGATACATGACCTCCTAATGGTTTACAAAGGTAAACCCCTCGAGTTCATTCTCAATTTCACCTCATGGATGCTCCAACCTAACTCCACACTTCCACAATTGACTCCATCATTTTACATCAGAATTCAGTGTCTCCCCTCCCAACCTTTCGATTCTACTGTATTTAAGCCCTCATTCCCTTCTTATTCCTGTTTAGTCTATCTCCTCTTCACATCCATTCTTCATACTGTTCTCAGAGACATCTTCCCCCCCACCCCCAAACAAACCCAATGTCACAGTCCTGCTTGAAAACCTGTTGGTTCCCCACTGCTCCCCAGTTCAACTCCTTAGACTGACCGTATAATCATGTACATTTTTACAAGCTACCTCCTGCCCAAAACACATCTTCCCACCTGACAAACTTCAACCATCTTTCAAGTCCTGGGTCAAATGGCCCTTCCTCTGGAGGCAAAGTCACTGCCATAGCTCCTTCAGACTCCTGCCTGTACTCTAGATCGTAACTACCCTGCTCTTACTGAGTTCTTCCCCTTGTAAAACTGTGTCTAGTTCAGCAGATGATAAAGTAAGTATGATGAATAAATGAGCTAAGGAGTTAAAGGATTATGACTTCCAAGCAAAGTGATTTATATTGAGCCTTAGTGTTAATTCAAAGCCTTCTCGACAAGTCATCTAAACTGTGTTTCTACTTTCCTCTCGTTTGAATATTACACTGGAGAACTGCCTGGTAATAAGGATGACCCTGCAGATACCCACCACACCTGTGTCTCCTGCCCGAGGGGACTTCCTACTTTGCCTTCTCCCCTTGACACAGCGGTAGACTAATGGGACTGAGGTGCTGAGACAGAGCTGAGGTGCTTATACTTGTGAAATGTCTAGACCCTTTCTTTGGAGATAGGAAAGCAATACAGTGCCAGGACTTCTTATCTTCAGAGCTAGGCCTAAAGGAGGGTTCAGCCTCAGCTAAAGTAAACGGAGTTTTGCTAAAGCGCACAGAGCAACGGTTGTCCTTTTTGTTACAGCCTCGACCCTAATCCACTTTCCCTCCTCATAGCATGTTGCCATCCTCTTCCCTGGCTGTCTTACTGAGCCCCAGCCTACTAGACCAGAAGCACAAACACTTCTCTATCTTTGTCTCCCTGTAGCTCAGAAACATTAGGTTTCCCCAATCCCAGGCATCTAGGTCAGTCTCTGGGGTCACATGACCTGCCATTCTCATCTTTATCATCACCATCATCACGGTGAGCTGTGCTCAGTCCTTTATGCTGACACCAAGTGATTTACAGGCAGTACCTTCATAGCTGATAGCTGCCAGTGAGGTAGACACTGCTACTAAACTTATTTTATTAAACTTATTCACAGAGAAGTGAAGTAACCTGTCTGATGTCTCAAAGTTAGTCAGTGGTGGAACTGGAATGCAAACTCTGGACTGTCTGACTCTAGAAGAAAACGGGGAACCATTACGCTAAAAGGCAGGATTTGGAACACCTCCCCACGACTAAAGTTCCTCCTCTAGATCGGGACAAGGTGTTCATCCAATGTGAAGATCCTGATCTTCTAATGTCACTCTTGCCCTTCGGCATCGTCTATTTAAAAGACCATTTACTTTTCAGGCTTTAAGGCCTTTTAATTGTCAGCTTTAAAGGCGAAGTCAACCTGGGAGAAATAAACAATGGCTGCTTAGTCACAATGATTCACCTTATGTCAAAGCTTCAGCCCCTGAGTTATCTAATCCATCCCGCAACAAGCATTTATTCTTTCCAGTCCTGAGCCTGACTCATGAGGCAGTGCTTTGGTATGTGCTCCTGTCCGAATTCCTCCCACTAACATGTACTCAGATCCTTTGGTTGTTCATAACCTGCCTGGAGGCCTTGGGAGCTTTTGTACACTTCATTCATTAAGGTACAACTTTAGGAGAGCAGATGCCGTGGTTGACCACAGATCTGTCAAAGTTTTATCCAGTAAAAATTTGGATTACAAAGACTTTCCCAAAGTCTGTTTTTGTTTTTGTTTTTTTGGTGTGTGGATAGTCTTATTAAAACCAATGACTGTCTATCAATGATAATAATGTGAAATGTAAAACCAGCGACAGTTTCACTTCTGATGCTAATCAGAGTACGGCATCACTGGTTGTTTACTAATTAATTCTAACCTCTCTATCAACATTTTTGAGATGAACATTCTAAGCCAGGTTGAAATGATCATTTATCTCTTGACTGCACTCTTATTAATACTGCTGCCCGAGGTGACAACACACACTGAGTAAGAAGGGTGGGGAGGGAAGCAAAGCAGAAAAGTTGTGACTGGAAGGGCAAGGAAGTCTGGTGAAATTATCTGAGAAACAATGCAAAAATAATTTAATTGAAGGTCAGAATCCTTTTCATATTATCTTATTGTTATTTCTAATACAGTACATTATGATAGATCTCCTGTACAGCTTTGAACTTAGCTATAAAAGCCAATATGAATGAATTGAATGAGAGATTTGATTGTTTATTTTTTCTTCATGAGCTATGAGTCAATCATACAATTCTCTGATAAGCGTCCATGATTTTATAGACTCTCAGAAAGCCCCCAGCTGGGAATGTGACTCCATTCGCATCAATACTTCAAACTTTAACCTGTATCACCTTCAAAAAGGGAAACCTTACATCTTCCTGAACACAGAAGACTATTCATCTGCTAGATATTCCTTAGAATTTGTCAACATATCGTAGGACTATTAGTTTCATAACATATATGAAGACCAAGCAGTTTTAAGGCACAGCTATTCTATAGATTACCTTTGTATGCTTGTTCGCCTAACTGAGAAAATGATTAAGAATAAGAATTTCAGACTTGTTTGAGTGGACTATTATAAGGGTGGGTATTACCTGATAATTTGGTAATGTCTAACTAATTTGCAGTATACCTGCTGCATTCACCTCTACTTACATTGAGACATACAGATTTACTATTCATTTACCATTCAACCAACAATTGTTAGACATCGACTACGTGCCAGGCACTATTCTAGGTACTAGGCTATAGAAATTTAAAAACGACACAAGTCCTTTCTTTTATTAAGCTTATATTCCAGTGAAAGCCGACAGACAACAAACAAATAAAATATATACATGCTTAGATACTGACAGTGACGTGGAGAAAAGTAGAGGACTAGTTTGGGGGAGCTGCAAATTTGAGTAAGATGCCAAGGAAGGCCTCACTGAAGAGATGGCATTTAAACAATATCGGAAGGAGGAGAGAGAATGAGCTACATGCATCTCTCAGGACAAACATTCCAGGTGGAGTGCATAGCAATGTAAGTACCAGGAGGTTAGAAAATTGATCTTTCA
The DNA here is from genome assembly GCF_005190385.1 of Monodon monoceros. Lineage (NCBI taxonomy): Eukaryota > Metazoa > Chordata > Mammalia > Artiodactyla > Monodontidae > Monodon > Monodon monoceros. Next base: position 61,953,812 of record NW_021703771.1, read on the forward strand.
CTTTAAGAGCCCCAGGGCTCCTGGCTTAATAGTGACCGCACATCAAATATTAGGTGAATGAATATGTGAATTAAAACAGCAGGAACTAGCTGTAAAAAAAGGTGGTGGTGGTAGTTAGTATTACTTTAAACTATCTAAAGTCAAAAATTGATACTATTGCATAAATTCTACATGCTTTGATTCTTGTAAGTGTTTTTGAAGAGAAATTAGTAACCAGGATCTATTCCAAGTTCTTACAGACTCTTTTTTTAATTTTTTAAAACTTTTTTGTGGTACGTGGGCCTCTCACTGTTGTGGCCTCTCCCATTGCGGAGCGCAGGCTCCGGACGTGCAGGCTCAGCGGCCATGGCTCACGGGCCCAGCCGCTCCGCGGCATGTGGGATGTTCCTGGACCAGGGCACGAACCCGCGTCCCCTGCATCGGCAGGCGGACTCTCAACCACTGCGCCACCAGGGAAGCCCACAGACTCTTAATGGACTCCTAGGCTAACAAATGGTCAATGTCACAAAATTTTCTCAAAAAGATATCAGAATCTGCTCCAACACTTACATTTACCCTCTGGTTCTGTGTCAAATGGACAGTGAGTACAGCACCCATGTACCTTGCGTGTGCGTGAGGAAGCAGAATAGCTCTTCCTTCACGTGAGAGCTGGGTATGTGCCCAGCTCTGAAACTTCGGAAAATCTACCACCGCATCTGAAGCATAGGGACCACTCTCTACTTAACAGAATCACCACTTGTTGAAGAATGTAAACATTGATCTTGGTGACCCTGTACATATTAAAAATATGCTTAGGGGCTTCCCTGGTGGCGCAGTGGTTGAGAGTCTACCTGCCAATGCAGGGGACGTGGGTTCGAGCCCTGGTCTGGGAGGATCCCACATGCACGGAGCAGCTGGGCCCATGGGCCACACCTACTGAGCCTGCACGTCTGGAGCCTGTGCTCCGCAGCAAGAGAGGCCGCAACAGTGAGAGGCCCGTGCACCGCGATGAAGAGTGGCCCCCGCTTGCCACAGCTGGAGAAAGCCCTCGCACAGAAATGAAGACCCAACACAGCCATAAATAGATTAAAAAAAAAAAAAATATATATATATATATATATATATATGCTTAAATAGTTGATATGGCAGAAAGAAGAAAGGGTCCATTAACTATCCCATTTTTTAAGATTCAGTTCCTCCCTTGAGCTAAATTATCACAATGCACTTTTAAAATAAAATAAATGACAGTCCATAAAATAACTTAACATCAGCAACTATGGCAGGCTCACACAACAAAAAGTATAAACGGGCTTCCCTGGTGGCGCAGTGGTTGAGAGTCCGCCTGCCGATGCAGGGCACACGGGTTCGTGCCCCGGTCCGGGAAGATCCCACATGCCGCGGAGCGGCTGGGCCCGTGAGCCATGGCCGGTGAGCCTGCGCGTCCGGAGCCTGTGCTCCCCAGCGGGAGGGGCTGCAGCAGTGAGAGGCCCGCGTACCGCAAAAAAAAAAAAAAAAAAAAAAAGTACAACCATTGTGTTAATTTGCACCTAAATGTGATAATACAGAGTGAAGTGTTTAGAACACTGCTTGGCCCATAGTTAGTGCTCAATAAACATTATTATTATTAATGAATAATATTAATATTATTAATACGTAATTAAAGACTTGGGTAAAATCAGGAAAATCAGCAAATATTTATTACGTGTCTGTTTTATATTTAGCGCTGTATATTGGGATAAAAAGAATTAGAAAACCATGGCCATACCCTTTAAAAGCTTAAAGTATATACAACCAGAAAGTTCTATAAAGTCCAAATAGAAAAAGTTCAGTAGCATATAAAGTAGCACTAGAATGTGAGCTAAAATATGATAGTTATGCAAGATATAGAGTAAGAAAATGAGAGTTTCCAAAAGAGGAAAGATCATAAAAACCAGGAAGGAGTCAAAAAGAAGGACTGGAACTAACCGTGACCGAGCTGGAGGAATGAAGTACATCTATGAGATAGTTTTGGGTAACTAAAATCTAAATTTACTAAGGTCTGAACTAGGATGAGAGCAGAGGCAGCAAATTTAAAGGCATGGATCTGAGACCTATTTGAAGACAGAGGCCTGCTGGTCTTGTGACTAAATGGATTCAGGGATAGTGAGTGTGGCAAATTCCACCTACAAACCAGGCTAGAGGTAGCTGAAGCCCCAGCTAGAGGACTAGGCTGAGTCCAGACTGACCACTGGTACCTACAAGCGGCTCAACAGGTCCGAGTGGAGACTAGGCAGTGCACAGCTCTGGACCACCATGTTTCATTCTGTAAAAGATGCGGTAGTTAAGGCTGGTAGAAAGATGCCAGTGCCTCCAGCAGCAGGAGAAAGCATCAAAAATAGTGGAAAGATAATTGGGCGGGGCAGGGGGATGCTGGTGCAATTGACCGAGACACAGAAATTCCTCAGAGGAGTGTTCTGGAGGGAAAGTTGATGGGCAATGTAGTTGTATAGAGCGGGGGTCCCCGACCTGCGGGCCATGGACCGGTAGCGGTCCGAGGCCTGTTAGGAAGCAGGCCGAACAGCAGGAGCTGGTGGGTGGGCAGGCGAGCAAAGCTTCACCTGCCGCTCCCCACCGCTCGCATTACTGCCTGTACCAACCAACCACCGCGCCCCCGTGGAAAAATTGTCTTCTACGAAACTGGTCCCTGGTGCCAAAAAGGTTGGGGACCGCTGGTATAGAGGTTGAGTTTCAGATGACAGGAAAGCATCTACTGCCTTATGAGTGAGTTGGAAATGTGAAACCCACATTATCAAAAAAGGAGGGTTGAAACCATGACACAACCCTCCTTTTTTGTACAATTAAAAATACAATTCTCCCACTTACCCCAGGAAGGAAACCAAAATTAAAGCTTAGAAGAGAGATGGTAAAAAAGATGCAGAAGTCAAGAGAGAGAAGTTTGAAGGAACGGCCTGAATAGAATCAGATGAAATAGTGGTTGAGGAGATTTCTTCATGGGAAAACCTTTTAAGGCAGAAAAATCAAGCTTTCAGAGTGCATATGCTCAACCAAACAGAACAGTCCCGTACTTGAAGAATTATGCCTGATTTTACGTGATAAATTGAAGGATAATGTGGAAAGAGCAGGCCACATGATATAATCCTACCATAAAGCATTAAAGCATGACTCAGAAATTTATCCTACAGAAAGTTATTAATAGATCCTCCCTGTTTGCAGAACAGTACAAACATGACATGCAACCCAAAACAAAGGCCTTTATTCTCCCTTTTAACTTGCTTTTTAAAAATGTGGATTACAAAAAAAAAATCTTTAATGATTTCAATGTTAATTTCAACCTACATCCAACAGTGAATAATCAATCTCACTGGCCAATAACTTTAAACTTTGCTTTGTTGGAATTTCTGGAATGTATTTTTTTTCTAACTTGGAAAGCTTTAGAGTTTGATAATAGTTGATATTATCAATTGCTTTTGTGTTTTCAAAAAGCACACCCCAAAGACCTGCTATTAAGTGACAGCCCTTCCCCACCCCTCCCACCTTTTTTTTTTTTTTTTTTTAAACTATTCTACTCCCATCACAGCTTCTGCAAAGCACAGTTTATATTTATGGGTAGTTTATCAGCTGCACTTTTTCTTTTAGAACTAAAATTTTTTTAGAAATTACCCTTATGTATTCTAAGGCACAGCTTAAATTAGATGCTAGATTTTAGATGACTCTTTTACAAATGTACGTGTGCATGTATGTTTATTTGTGTATTTATGAAGATTAGTTTCTACTCTGACAGCCTAAGTCAGTAAAAGAATAGGCCAAAATTTAAAAGAAATTTTAAAATAAAATGCAAATAATGCAGAAAAAAATAAAAATGAGTAAAATAAAATAGAAATATGATAGATAAAAATGTATTTCATTAAAATTATGACTGTCAATAACAACAAAAGAGATAATATCAAAATTAAGGAAAACTGGGAATTCCCTGGCGGTCCAGTGGTTAGGACTCCTCTCACTGCCGAGGGCCCGGGTTCAATCCCTGGTCAGGGGAATTAAGATCCCACAAACTGAGTGGTGGGGTCAAAAAAAAAAAAAAAAAAAAAAAAAAAAAGAAGAAAAACTATGGTATTAAATACGGTAGGAGCAAGAAGAAAGAAAAACCATGTCTATGATACGTTAGCTCACCAACAAAGTAAAGCTGTGACCACAGGATAATACAATAATCTGAACGTTACTTTGACCCATATAAGAATCTGATAAGCAGGTTGGGTCTGTTACCAGATGCCCTTTTGCCACCTGTCTTGCGTCAGTGCTCTACAGTCCCCACCTCTTCTAGCTCCCTGGATGACTCCTCTTCATCCTCTAGTTGGACGTTCAGGTGGCCCCTGACATCCTCAGGCTGGGTTAGGTCCTTCTGTGGGGTTCTCGATGCCCCATGTGCATACCCCTTCAATACCACCCTCTATTACAATTGCTGTGTGTTTATCTGTTCCCGCCTCCCCACCACTAGACTGTAGCTAGCCCTGGAGGGCTGGGCCTCAACCTTTATTCATCCTCTTAACACAATACCTAGCAAATAGAGTTTTTAACTATATAAACTAATAAGCCATGTTCTACATCATCGATATGAATTAAAATGGGGCCACACATTAAGAAGAAACCCAGCCACACAACAGATAAAGTTAGGCAACTTGTAGGGAGAATCTGCAGGCTCAGAGCTATACAACTTTATAGCATAAGAAGGGAAATGATTTTGGTGTGACTAGCATATTTATACTTTCTACAAAAAGAACTAATAACACGTGGATTTGAAAGACAAAGAAACCCAAATGGAAAGGTATGAGTTAAGGTGTAGAAGCTAATTCATGATGGGATTTAAATTATAAAGGAGTAGTCTCCTGACCCTATGGAGCTACTTTTACTCAGGTAGATATGAATCCGCATTGCAGTGCTAAGGAGACATTTAACAGTGGGAAACCTAACCCAACAGGGATGGGGTGGAGAGGGGAGAGGACACAAGTGCTTATCTTTGCTTGGATGGATCCAAAACCAGAGTGTAAATACTTATGCTCACCTGGAATCTCTTCCTGCTTTAGTAGCTCTGCCTTTCCCTCTCAGCTCTGATCCACTTGTCTAACTGACCTTTACTGGGGAGCAGTGGGCACAGTTCACAGAAGAAAGATCTCCAGACTGCACAGCACTCCAAGCAAAGAGGGACCCGCCTCAGGGCCACAGGCAGCCCTGTTCTCCAAGAACCTACCAGCCCGAGGGAGACCTGATAGAGGCAGGGAACTTTAAGCCTGGGTGCAAACTCTAAACACAGAAACACGCAGCTTGTTTACTTCCAGCAAGTCATTGAAATCTGTGTTGAAAAAACCTTGGCAGCAAAAGAAATGACCTCACATGGCCGTGATGGCAAGGGAGAGAAAGAGGCCTGTGTTCAAAGAATGTAAACAATGTCAACAGACTTTTGAAAATCAGCTTCCAGTGAATTTCACAAATTTGGATTCTTGAATACAAATAATCAGAGATGGGATATGCGGCTGGGTTTTCCAACTGAAACATTAACTTTTACAAAATGCAGCAGAACTTTAGAAAAGTTATAGGTCATCCACTGGAAAGACTGTGGCAACCTAACTCAGCTCTGGTTTTAAAATATCCAGACGCTCTGGAAACAATGAGGCACACTGACTAGACATTTCATCTTTCCAAGGCACATAAAGAGAGTATCCTGTTTTAGCAACTTTGCATAAATGGACATTAAAGGAGGAGTTGGCACCAACATCCTTGCTCGATGTTCTGGAAGACAAGGACTGCTGAGTGCTCGGATCTTGGCTTCCTGGTAAGCTCGTCCTGTGACCCAGCTCTCTAGGTGATTACGTGGCAAATGCTGCAGTTGCTAACCTTTTGCAAGGGCCTTAGATAACAAAAGAAAAATCAGACCCCTCAGCACAGGTCTTGTGTTTTTCCTGGCAGCACATTGGTAGCATCAGTCTATAAATTCAACAGCAGCGTTATTTTAACATGGAAAGCAGTGAGTGCCCAAGCAGTGCACAGTCTCATAACTGTTCACATAAAAAGAACCACATGCTGAATCTCCTGGTATTTTTTTTTTTTTTTTTTGCGTTACGTGGGCCTCTCACTGTTGTGGCCTCTCCCGTTGCGGAGCACAGGCTCCGGACGCACAGGCTCAGTGGCCATGGCTCACAGGCCCAGCCGCTCCACGGCATGTGGGATCTTCCCGGACCGGGGCACGAACCCGTGTCCCCTGCATCGGCAGGCGGACTCTCAACCACTGCGCCACCAGGGAAGCCCTAGTTCTATGTTTATATCAACATACTAAATTCTGTTTCTGCAAAACTCATAAAGGCATGCTAGAAAGCATGCTTATTAGAGTGATGTCTGTTTGTCCATCATCCTCGAGGGGAAAAAAGTAACATTTCAACAACGGTGTCCTTGAAAGATCAAGCGAGGGCTGGGGATACCTAGCTGCTTCTCCCGCTCCTCACGCCGCTCCCTCGCCAGCCGCTGCCGGTCATCAACGCGCAGCACTGGTGGAGGGTCTGAAAAAGAGAAAAAAAAACATGAGAAGAGGGGCAGATTTTAAGAAACGATATACACTGATAAATATCTTTTTGTCCAGTAAATTTGATGAATGAAATATTACTACATCTTACGTATAGTAACGTGACAACAATTAGTACATGTAACTATACTTTCAGTGATACACTTTATTTTAAGTTTCCTGAGAATTTCCAAGTATTATCTTCTATTTAAAAATATTACATAAGAGGTTAGATTCTAAGGAAAAAACCCATTTCTTTTTTTTTTTTGTATAAGATGATGGATGTTAACTAAACACATTGGGATAAACATTTCACAATATAAGTCAAGTCATTATGCTGTACACCTTAAACTTACACAGTTTAATTGATGCTGTATGTCAATTATATCTCAATAAAACTCAAAAAATAAAGTAAAATAAAAAGACACACAGCCTCCCCAAAATTTGTGTAAAACATAACTGTGCCTTTGGCTTGTATTTATCAAACAATATATATGAGGTTTTGTGTTCCTAAGCTACTGAACCTCTATTGTTTTTATGCTTCAAAAAGCCTGTTCCTTAACAACACATAGACTCCTAAGTGAATTTATTATACTAAATAGATGTTCACCAGATAGATGTGAACAGCCCAGCTCTGGAGTCAGATGGGCATGAGATCACTTCCGGTTCTGTCACTCACTTGCTGTGAGATTTGGCCGAATTACTCACCCAGCTCTCTAAGCCTTAAGCTATGATATAGGGTTCATGGGTTTTTCACTTATTGCCTATGAGGATAAAATAGAACCTATCTATCTCACATCATTGTAAGGATTAAATAAAATAATGCTTGTAACAGCGTTAGCACAGTGCCTAGCACTTGATAAATCTCAATAAATTCATTCATTTACTGAACACACTGAATATCTACTGTGCGCCAGGCAGTGTTGTATGTGCTGAAAAGAGAGCTATTAACAAAAAAGACAGAAATCTTTGCCCAAATGGGGTTTGCTTAGGGAAAATTTATAGAATAAATAAGTAAAATATAGAGAGTGAGAAAAGGGGCAATATATAAACTGTTAGATTGCGATAAATGCTAAGGAGATAGCAAAGCAGCCAAGGGGATTGTGAAATGGCAGAAAGGGGAGGTCTGACATTTTGGATAGGTGCCAAGGGAAGTCTAATTGTGATGGAAGCTTTTGTGTGTAAAAACCTGATGGAAGTAAGGGAGCTCCCCGTGCAGATATTCCAAGAGAGGAAAAGCAAGTGTAAAGGCCCTGAGGTTACGAGTACCTAAGGTGTTCAAGAAACGATATGAAGATCTGAGCCACTGGAGCAGAGTGAGATCCGTAAGTGATGGGGCCAGAGACCTGGGGGCCTGGTGAGGACTCTGGATTATGCTCTGAGTGAGATGCCACCGAGGGGTTTCCGGCAGAGGGTCACATGAATACACTCACTCTGCCTGTTACTAAATAAAAGGAAAAGCATAGTAATAATAATAATGATGGTGATGATAATTACACTTAAAATCAGCTTTGTTTTCCCTGCTACTTAATTAGCATCACAATTTTAAGATCTCTTATTAAAAATAGAAACCTACTGGAATAATACTTTAGAGACAACTGGCAGAGCTTCATCAACAGACTTAAAGGACTTGCATCCCAAATGCGTCTTAAACGTCACAGAATTTGTACATTTAAGGGAAATAAAAACTGTCTAAAAGCACCTTAGGACCTGCATAAACCTGGCAGTGCGCGTCACGGGCAGGACCAGGCGATGATATTTTATGCTTTTCCTTTGCTTTAAGGTATGCTTTTTCAAAAAATTCATAATATGAACCCCTCACTAGCTCATACTCATTATGATAATTATTTCCCAGATTTACTAATCATTTATGAGGTCTCAAATATTTTTTATGTAAAACAATGTGGCCTCTGGTCCCAAAAGGTTTTCCTCTGACACCAGAAGAGGGGCACGTGGACTCCCCTCAGGCACTTTGTTAAGGATCACAGACAGGGGAGTTTTGCTGTCATTTGTTTTTGGAAGTGACAGCCATAGCAAAATGGTATTTTGAAGAAAAAATGATCTGAGAACAAAAGCCAAAATGAAGTTAGAAGAAAGACTTCCAACAATTACTTATTGCTTAAAAGAAGTCCTTAAATAATGAGGTTTTACTCCCTCATGAAAACTTTGATTTTATTATGAAACTTGAAAATCAACTTTATTTATAAAAGCCACATAGGCACATTATAGAAAGTCTGTAAAGCAGAGTCCATAAAGTCAAATTTTGTTCATGGAATATGGAGTATGTGACATTTCTAGCTTACTTTCAAGTACTTGCCAAATTTCACACAAAATTTTGAAAAGAAGGTTTTAATAACAACGTATGGGACACACACACTCATCCTCACCTACCTCCTTCCATCCAAACCAACCCTGAGAACTCTAAGTCAATAACTGATGCTCCTGCAGTCATGAGGCAATACTCAGTTACGCAATGGAATGCTTGCTTGCCTTTCAGATGCAGAGTTGGAAAAGAGCAACGCAAGAGGGGGCATAGTTTACCTCTGATACCTGTGCTATCATTTCATATGAAAATTACACTCTTCACAAACTGTATCCTGTCTGGTAACAACTGTATACAACAACAGGCTGTATACAGTTCTATGCAGACATATCAATAAAAACTATAAATAAGGGCAATGCTTAAGAGTCGGATAACTCCCACTGGCCACCTTTATCACTTCAGTACTGATCTCAATTAGTATTTATTTAGAATTAGATTTGAGGAAGTTGAGAACAAATGCAACACATTTCTAAAGTATAAGATGCATACTGACTATGATATGCTAGACAATTTCGGTTGGTTTGGGGACCTGGCAATAGAAAATACTGTAGAGTGAAAAAGGTATTCAGTTTGAATTCTGTTTCCGCCCTTCTGGTCACATTAATAAAAAGCCACTTTGATACTAGAATGTTAATAAACACCCTGTGACAGATGAAAGATGGCTGTGAATGCAGGTAGGGAAGAGCAGAGCCTGGTCAGTTTTGTTCATTGTTTTATTCCCCATGCCTAGGACTATACTTGACAGGAAGGAAGGCATTCGATAAGTACTTATTAAATGAGTGAATGAGGGGACTTCCCTGGCTGTCCAGTGGTTAAGACTCTGTGCTTCCAATGCAGGGAGCATGGGTTCAATCCCTGGTCAGGGAACTAAGAACCCCACATGCCAAGGGCACGGCCAAAAAAAGAAAAAAAGAGAGAATGATTAAACAAATGCGCCAACAGCTTTAGCTAACTTTCAGAGCCAGTACACCTCCATTAACCTTCACTACTGGGGCAAACTCACACCAATCTTGTAGTTGACAACAGACTTTTAAAAATGTAAATACTAGCGATTACAATTTTAAAATTTAATAACTAAAAACTGATAAAAATGATCTTTAAAGGTAGGATTTCAGAAAGAAAAAATACAATTGAATAATTCCAAGTAAACAGTGAATTTTCTGTAATTTTTGTCTCCCTCTCATTTCTACCCTCATATCACTTTTCTCTGGAACAGAATGAAGGTATAGAAAATGATTTGACATCACAAACATTTCACATTGTTTCCCAACAGATCTAACGTTGTTAGAATAGAACTGAGTTACTTATTCTCAGATGGAGAAGTTTTAAGAGAAATAGGATTTCGGTGGCGGCAAGCTTACAGCTACAGTCTGCATCCAACCTCCTACCTGTGATGATTGCAAAGTAGAGGGACCACCCAAATGAGGGCACTTTTAAAAGGGAAAGGGCGTGCTGATAAGAGTCTGTCTGTGGCGACGTGTGTAAACCTGGACTATTCTGCAAAAATCGGAACTAAAGAGTGACCCTCAAAGATCAAGAAAATCAACTCACTTTGACAAGGCTTTTTTCCAAGAACTCACTAGACCTTGACTCCTATCTGAACCACTACTGTTTATACAGTAAACTACTTCTGTTAGGGCTTTTTACAAGGACTTCCATATATATTATCAGTTTATTCTTCACAATAATCCTATGAGTTAGTCAAGCAGCTACTCATTCAACGAAGAGTTATTGTGCCTATTTTCCAAATGAGAAAACTGAAGGAAATAAATGCATGTGACTAAGGAAGGTGGCACAGTTAAGTGTCAGAGTTAGGCTTTAAAATCCCATCTTTAACTCAATCCTGTCCCCCCTTTTCACAGCATGGCATCTACAGAGTCATTAGAATCAGAAAACGGCTGGAAGATTACAAGTCATGTTTTCCTCCATGAGGGAAATTTATTTATTATTTATAAGAAGAAAGTTCTACTGGCTCTTCTAAAGACTTGTGGTGGGGAATAGTAGAGGGATAGGAATTAAGAGGCATTTTTAATAAACTGGAGTTTCTGATTTTCTCAGGTACGTGCACAGTAGTTCATGAAGAAAATGCAATTTTCTCTTCTAATCAGGTCAAACTTTTACCATTTGGGTTACAATCAAGGACGAGGTGAAATGAGTCCTCTAAGAAATAATCGCTCGAAGCACAGAGGGAATGCATGGGAAGAAGATTCACAGCTTGTTCTCAGGAAAAGTTTCACAGTGGATGTGGCAACTGAGAAGGATCGCCAGAGACACACTTGCTTTAAGAAGTGTGGATGGGATGGGAGGAGGGTGTTACAGAAGGAGAACAATGTAAGCTTGGTGTTTCCCAAAGTGGGTGGAACAGTGGAGTCCAAGGCTTGATTTTAGGTCATACACAGACAACATTTTTTGTTGAAGTGTGGTTGATTTAGTGTTGTGTTGATTTCTGCTGTACTGCACGGTGATTCATTTATACATGTATACACGTTTTTTAATATTCTTTTTCATGATGGTTTATCATAGGATATTGAATGTAGTTCCCTGTGCTATACAGTAGGACCTTGTTGTTTATCCAGGAAATTCTATATATAAAAGCTTACATCTGCTAAAAAACAAACAAACAAACAAACAAACAAAACTTTTACCATTTGGAGGCAGCTGATGGAGTTCTGAAGAAGCATCTCGCACTTCCTCAGTTAACGGTAGTCATAAACAGACTTTGTAACTTTACAAAGTGTCTCTTTTGGACTTGGTTCAAGTATTCACAGCTGAGAGTACCCTTCCCTCTTGGATAACACAAGACATAGTGTGCACATATTTATAAAACACCATGAGGACCTTCCATTACATGTTTTAAATGTAAAATATTAACAATTTGAATGTGAATAGATGCTTTCTAAATCAGAGATGTTCTAGAGCATAAGTATCAGAAAGTAAAGGGGGGCAAGAAATTTAACTAAAATTTACTGGATAAAAAGGGACACTTTTTCATTGTCAGGATACTTGCATCTGGTTAGGGCAATACTCAAAATATCCCCAAAACAGCATGTGCTTCTTTTCTTTTTAAGTTCCTACAGTAAGAAAATCAACAAAAACTGCTTTAGACAGATATTCCTGTGACTCATATCCCAAAAAATCAAAAGGTTTTACTCAAGCCTGGAACTCCAACTTGGAACCTCTTATGTCACCTTCAGAGATGCTCAGGAAGATAACATGGTGGTTTTAAAAATAAGAGTCTTCTATGTATCTTTGCTATGTGTATACACAAGAAAGCAGACCCAAGGATACTTAAAAGATGTAATCTGAAATGAAACGTCTTCTCACTGAACTTGACTCTGGCAACATAAATCAAATGGCTCTATAAAGAGATGGCCAGTTGGAGCAGAAAAGATGTTTTTGGCCTCTATATTTCTATGCACTCTGCATATGTCTCTTCTGATCATGGAAATACTGTGTTAGAATGATTTATTCATATACTGGTTTACTCCACCATACTGTCAGCTAGAGGGTAGGAACTGTGTCTTTGAATATTTCCCTACTACCTATACAGTACTAGCACCAGATAAATAAACAAGTTATCGGGATATAAAAGTATAAATTGCACAGTAAAGAATGTAGGAATTAGAAGCAATGGTTGATGGGGAGAACAAGGGAAAACCAGTACAAACCATTTAGCTATGTTCAATTCTCACGGTAAAACAAATGGGATTTTCACGCTAAAGAGCTTCTACTTCTACAGGGATGCTCACTGGAGTATAAGGAACAAAAGTCCACTAGAACGAGCTGCATGAGGACAGGGGCCCTGTTGATTTGCTCATACAGTATCTCTCACAGTCCCAGTCATAGGGCAACTACTCAATAAACATTAGATGGTGGCTGGGCTTCGGGTGGATGGATGGATGGATAAATGAATGAAAATGCAAACTGACTAAATGGGGAAATCTTAGCCTACAAATTAAAACTCCACTGAAACTACACATCCTTTGCCACTAATGGTTACTCATGCAATACCTGCAATAGTACTGGTTATTTCTCTCCTAAATGGCAAGCTCGATTTACCTTCTCTGTTCAAGACCTTTTCCACATGGGAAAAAAAGCCCCACAAAACTAGGTGCAATAGGGAATGTTTTCTATGGGGCTAGGTACAGTTATTTCCATCTTTATTCTCACTGATTCACTGTTCTTGAGTGACTTTGGCCTTGGATGCAGCAAGAAGTACGCTTCCAAGAACCTCATGGGGTGTTCAATTTGCCTTTACCTTCCTTTGACTGTCTCTTATCATCAGACTGTAAGTTAGTCTCTCCCAAGGACCACACAATGGTTGTTGGATACCTGGAAGCAACTGCATTGTCTATTCAATTGTTTGTATTATGTTTACAGAGTGTTTGCTTCGTCGTATCACTGAGTGGAACAGACCATGAATCACAGGCTATCAGATGCAATTGCTGTGTAGGTGTACAATCATTGCAGGGAATGGAGAACAAAAACGTCATTCTATACCAGCTATGCTGTGTGTAATGATTTCCTTAAGTGGTTTTTGAAAAAGTCACAAAAGAGATATGCAACAATGCTGGGCATACAGGTACAGAAAATTGTGTCATATCTATCATTTCAGGCAGAATGGCAAAATTATTTCCTCTTATACACTGCTTGACAGTAAACAGTGCATTCACATACACCATCTCACTGACTGTCAGAATGATTCTGAGAGGTAAGTAGGGCATAGCCTTGAATCTCCATTTTAAAGTGAGAAAATCAAGGTGTGAGAGGTTCTCTGACATATTCATACGAGTCAGTCTGAGTGTGTGTTTTGGTGGCAGGACTGACCAAGCTCTCCTAAATTCTAGCATGACTAAGCCCTTTGGGTTAACTTTCCTTTTTCCACAGCAAAGGCAATGCATAGTACCTGGTTTATTTCCTGTGTGGTTGCTATTTTGTCCTGAAATAGCAGAAGCAGGCCGATTGGAGGCCGCGGTTTTCTTATCTTGCACTTTGTTGCCATCAGGCGCTATACAAATGAGACAAAAGAGAAAAGACATATTTAGTTTCTTAAAATTTATTCAGAAACATTCACATATTCAACATTTACTGTTAACCCTTGTATCAAGTGCTAGGCTAGATTCAGGAGATATAAAGATTAAGCAGCCAACAACCCCTGCCCTCAAGGAGCACACTGTTCAGTGGGAAGAACACATTCAAAAATCAATAGCCCAGGGGCTTCCCTGGTGGCGCAGTGGTTGAGAGTCCGCCTGCCGATGCAGGGCACACGGGTTCGTGCCCTGGTCCAGGAAGATCCCACATGCCGCGGAGCGGCTAGGCCCATGAGCCATGGCCGCTGAGCCCGCGCGTCCGGAGCCTGTGCTCCGCAACGGGAGAGGCCACAACAGTGAGAGGTCCGCGTACCGCAAAAAAAAAAAAAAAAAAAAAAAAAAATCAATAGCCTCAGCTCAACTAACCAATCCTACAGTGGTGGCGTGTTCAGGGTCCACGGAGTTGTTCACCCCGGCTGTCCCAGTTTATACATAAAGCAACCGGGAAGAAATAAGACTGGGATCTAGAGCCTCTGATCTTTGTTCTTAAAAAGGTCATGCATTAGGAACCAAAAAATTCCAAGAACATAACCAAGCAGGTCACCAAAAGGGAAACAGGGAAATAATTTACTAGGATTTTGGAAACGCCTCTAGCAAATGTTCAATAACAAAGATTATTCAAGAGACTAAGGGAAATGTACTCTAGAAAGGGACCGAAGGGCAGAAATATCAGGCAATTCTCTGGTTATATAAAGTATAGGGTCCTTCAGGTAAATTGTTCTTCACACATATGACTTGAATATATTTTTAAAAGATATTTAAAGTATCTTTGCTACTTCTCACAAATCATGTCAAAAACCAAGCCCTTGTTATTCCCTGCCTCCTACCCTCTGCCTTAAAATCTGTTCCACCCAGTCTTCCCCACCCATTCAGGCAACTCCGTTTCTCCAGTAGATTAGGCCCAGAGCCTTGGAATCATCCTTGATTTCTCTCCTCCAATCACTCCCCAAATTTGATCCATTAGTAAGTTCTTACAGCTCTACCTTAAAAAACATCACCTCTACCACTACCTTTCTGATCTCCTCTTCCCTGTGAGACTGCAATACCCTCTTAACCAGTCTCCCTGACCCCACCACTGATCCTCTTCAGTCTATTCTCATCTCAGCAGCCAGAGTGATCCCATTAAATCATAAGTCATGTCACTCCTCGGTTCCAAGGTCTAACAGCCGTCATCCCACTCAGAGCAAAATTCAAGGTCTGTCCATGGCCTACAAGGTACTATATGGTTTGGCCTTTACCTTGTACCACTTTCCCCCTTAATTACTCTGATAATACTGACTCAGATCATCATACTCAGATCATACTGACTGACTTAGTCCATCTCAGAGCCTTTGCATGTACCTGAAATGTTCTTCCCCCAGATGTCAACACGGGTCTCCCCTTCACTTCCACTAGGTCTCTGCTCAAATGTGACATTAGAGTCCCCTTGATCTATCTAAAATAGCACCTCTATCACTCATTACCGCCCACTCCTTTTTTTTTTTTTTTTTTGCGGTACACGGGCTTCTCACTGTTGTGGCCTCTCCCGTTGCGGAGCACAGGCTCCGGACGCGCAGGCTCAGCGGCCATGGCTCACGGGCCCAGCCGCTCTGCGGCATGTGGGATCTTCCCTGACCGGGGCACGAACCCGTGTGCCCTGCATCGGCAGGCGGACTCTCAACCACTGCGCCACCAGGGAAGCCCCGCCCACTCCTTCTTACTCTGCTTTGTCTGTAGCCCTTATCCCTGACATGTTACATATTTATTATCTCCTCCATTAGGCTGAGGGAAATGGCTAATAACTAGAAAACAGGACTCACTGGTTCAAGGTTTTGGAATCTGAAAGGGTGTGACAGTAGTTATGCTTCAGGAAGACTAAATTTAAAAATGGCACCTAAGATGTACTAAAAAAAAAAGTTACTAAATTTACCTTTTACCTCTGAATGAAGAATATACCAAATTATGGCTGTCAATTACATACAGTATTAACTAGCATAGGAAACCACAGACTAAACAGTAGAAAGCATCTTATATAGTATGTTTAACACTGTTTAATTGCCCAGTTTCAAATAATTTGTTGGCTTTAAATACAGGTTCAAACATAAACACTGATTGCTATAACACACACTCTCATCCTACTTGCCAAAAACAAGTTGCCAATCATCACCACGTGGCAGGTAAAGTCCATACTAGTTAGTACTGGCCTATAGTCTCACAATTTTAGAGGTAGCCCCTAAAGACCAAAAATTGACTTAATTGGAACTCTGGTGCTCAATATGGATAGAACAACATTCTTCCATATTCTGCAAGGTAATCTTAAAACTGCTCGTAAAGAAGATGAACAGAAAGGAGGGCACACAGATTTGCAATACCTTTATTATTTTCTTTTTATTATATAGCCACCTCCAGCACATAGTAAATAAAGCCTTAACTAGTAAGCTGTTTAAGGGATCTTCTACTTATTATTTTTACTTAAATGAAAGATAATTAGGACCACTTGTGTAGCATATATTACAAATGTATTCGTTTCTTTCTTGCCTCGGCATATTTGACATAATTTAATCTGTCTCTGGTGATTGAATATCTGCAGTTGCCCCAGGTCCTGACAACAGACATCAATCCTAGCTGAATATTATGTTACAGTGGACCATGAGGGAGATTAAACACATGTTCAGTGCAAGTGACTTTTCCAAATAATCCTTGATTAATCCCTGATAAAAAGCTTATTTTTTTCTTTTTGGTTGTAATTTGCTTTATCTTGAAACTCAACTGTAAGATATAAATTTCAATTAGACTGGAGGTCTGGTTACTTGAATTCCAATTTATCTACATCTGACTTTTAACAGATCCACTCTAGTTGAACATCTATCTGCCCACTTTTTTGTTTGTTTGTTTGTTTGTTTTTTTGCAGTACGCGGGCCTCTCACTGTTGTGGCCTCTCCCTTTGCGGAGCACAGGCTCTGGACGCGCAGGCTCAGCGGCCATGGCTCACGGGCCCAGCCGCTCCGCGGCGCGTGGGATCTTCCCGGACCGGGGCATGAACCCGTGTGCCCTGCATCGGCAGGCGGACTCTCAACCACTGCGCCACCAAGGAAGCCCTATCTGCCCACTTTGTTATCATTTGGATCTCAGGAATTCATTTCTATCACAAAAGACCTCCTGAGTCCTATTCTTAACAAGACAAATTTAAAATTGATCTTAAAGTGTGTTATGTTCATATACAACTGACAGGTTAAATTTAGTAAAATAAAGGTAATTTAAAAAGTTGTCAGGCTATTTAGCGCAAGATTATATACTGTTAATTTTTAACCATTAGGTTGAACATTTGTCTAAAGTTTTCAGGCTATGTTTCTGCTTTTCTATCGGTCTTTCCTTTCCACCAATGTAATGGTCCTTATTTCTCCAAAAACAATTTTGGTTAACATTCTATCATGGTAAGAGGGAAGATAAACTCAAACAGACCTGGGTTTAGCTGTAAGCCCTGCTACTAACTAGCTCAGTGACCTTCAAAGTTTCTTGACTTCTCTAAGTAGGTAATACGGGGGTGAAACTGCCTAACTCACAGGGTCGTTGGGAGGATTAGTTGAAAAGATGTTAAGAACACAGCTTGGCATATAGGAGGTGTGTAGCAAATATTCAGCCCTCCTTCTCTCAGCGTTTACGCCCTTCCTCAAGGTCCTGGGCTTCCCACACTCGGAGGTGTAGCTGTGTGTTTGAGTTTGTGGGGAAGGTGTGCTTTGGAGCGTTGACCTGGCTCTGCCCCTTAGAAGCTGTGAACCAGCCGCACATCACTTAACCTTTCAGTCTTCATTTCCCCATCTGCAGTGCAGGAAAACACTTTCAGAGTTGTGAAAATTAAATGAGACTGCCAGGCCCACTGCAAGACTCAATACATGGTGGAAGGTATTTTAGGCTCTCTCCCTATTCCTACACCAATGTGGGAAACCAGGTTTCTAGTTCCTCTGGGCTGTGCTCGCTCATTGCTAACAGGGAAAGCAAACCTGTGTCAAACTGGGGACAGTGGTCCTGGGGAGCAGAGTCTGGCTCTGCTGCTGCTTTCAGAGGTTTTCAGCTCAGGTACAGTCGCACCTCCTGGGGGCCTCAGGTTGCGGGACTTATTGGTACAGTTTCCAGGGTACAACCTGGCTTGGGAAGAGGTAATCATCCGTCTTTCTGGGGCTTAGAGAGATGACAGTTTTCTGAGATTTAATACCTTTCAAGTTACCGTCACATTAAGTAAGTATGAGCCTTAAAAAAAAAAAAAAAAAAAAGAACCCTCAATCATAATAGGAAAATAAAATCTTCTGAGGTGTTTTTTTTTTTTTAAACCAAGTGCAGGGAATTTCACTGTTTGAGAACATAGTGAAAAGGGGGAATTTATTCGTTTTAAGATTTAAACATTTAAAAATCTGGAAATCCCAGATAACTAGCAGGTAGGATCACATACACTATTTTTAAATTTACCATTAAAATAATACCATTTCTAAAATGACGCAAGTGACTTTCCAGTATTATTTATTTGAATCTCTTTTCTTTCATTTTTCAAAAAAGAAAACTAAGCCATATACTATGACGCTCAATAAGTGTTTGCTAGCCTTACAAAATTTTTATTGATCTTCCTGCTAGCTTGAAAGCTTTATTCCATTAGTGTCACATGTAAGTGTATTAAAGACAAGAGGAAGGATGGAGAGAAGCACCCTTGTGGTCTGGGACTCTGCCTCTAAATCACTCTGCAACAAAATATGCAGGCAGCAGACACTTGGAGCTTTCATCCAGTAAAAATTCTGCAGCTCCCGGAAGCGCCACCAATGTGTCTCTGTAATCCATATCCTCTACCATTCATTGCAATGTCTTCCCATAAAGGTCATGGGGTTCCCACTGTTTTGTTTCTATTTTTGGCTGGATGGTCCGGTTGAAGAGTCTTCTCTCCATTGATCAAGAGAACTGGTCCAACAAATGCTTAATTTAGTAAAATGCTTACTCTTGTAAGATATTTATGACTGCGACCTTAAGGACAATGCTGAGTTTAAACTCACTGAATGATAGGTGGTCTTGACCTCCACAAAAATTATGTACTTCTGTCACCATTATAAAGGGTGGCATGTGGGCTGGGAAACAGCAAAACTTTAGCCCTCAATTCCCAGCTCTGTATGATGGGTTGTACTCTGTGGAATCCAGCCCCACAGGCTACCCACATAACTTTGGGGGAGTAAACCAGAAGACAGAACGAGAGGCTGAACTGCACACAACTGTCATTTCTGTAGTTAAAAATGGTTGAATTTTGCAACTTCATCTGTCTCAATCTCATAGTTTCAATCTACCCGTGCAGTAAAAAAGTCAACGTTGCAGGCCTGCAAGTGCTGTCTTGCTTTACGTCTTCTTGCTACGATAAATCTTAGCCACAAGTATGATTGTATGCTGAGTCCTGAGTCTTTCTTAGTGAATCACAGAACCTGAATCATAAATAGCGTATTTGAAAATCTGGCCGCAGAATACTGCTCTGGCAACTGAAGAATGTTACTGGTTTAAAATCACAACATATAAAGATCACAGAGTAACTCTCAGGTAATTCAGAGTGTTTCACCTAAAATGTTCTGCTTTATGAGATCTGTTTGCTTATTTTCTTGACAGTTAAAATTTATTCTAATATAGCTGCCAGGAGTATTGTAACATTTAAGTCATAGCTATTAAATGTTTTATCCAATATTATTTATGAAAGTTGCATCAGGATAAGAAGGACATAATGCAATCTCGTAACTTCTAATGGCTTTTCTGATTAACCCACATGATGGAGAGCTTTTCAGTTTAAATTCCCCATAATTGTATGTGAAGTTGTATAGGAATGATCAAAGCCCATGGGAGTCAGCATGAGACAAACCTAGGTTTAATTTCCCACTTCACTTCAGTTTTCTTCACATTTATTCAGTCAACACCCTACTCCGTGGAACACCTTGTGCTCAGTACTGGGAAAATAATATTAAGTGAACAACGCATCTTTTCTATCGCTTTTTCCTTTTCCAGACCCCTGGGAGCTTTTGATTACCCCAATAATTTCTCTTCCTTTGGAAACATTCTTCCCTATCATGGCCTGAAGCACAATCTTGACCTCAGTCACTTGCAAATCTGCATTTATAAAGTCTTCCACCTCTAAGGAATATATGCTCATGTATCTCTGCTATCACTTGAAACTATGTCAAAATCTGAACTAACTGTCCTCACAAAATCAGCCAACTCAGTCTCCTTGTTACTATCAATGGAACCACAATATTCCCAGGCTCAGAAATGTTATGTGGTGTTTTCAATAAACATTTACAGACTCTCCCATGGGCCAGCCACTGTGCCATGCCCTAAGAATATGAAGATTGTAGGACGTAGTGTCCACCTGCAAGATGCTCATTATCCTTTGGAGGAGACAATATGCAAATACATGCAGTTACAAAACCAGACCAATTCAGTTTTCAAAAATCAATACACTATAGAGGACTAATAACCAAATAAATGGTATAGTATTACAGGGATTCAGAGGTGGGAGGAGGTGCTACAGGGGATAGTAGTGATGGGAAACTTCACTGGATAAAGGTTTTGAAGAATGGAGTGAATCTGTATAAGTGGTGGGGAAAGAGAACACGCCTGGCTGGGACATGGTATATGCAAAACTACCGAGGCAAAAAAAAACGAGAGAGCATCAGGGGACTGACCAGTCAGAACAGTGGGTTTAGTAAGGCAGGAAGTTGAAAATAAGACAAACAGGCCGAGGTCAATGTGTCCTCCAATTCCACGAGTTTGGACTTTATGATGAAGGCAATGGAAAGTCACTGAAGCATGGCCACACGGCACTTCCAGCTGTGAACTACTCTAGCTTCAGTGGACCCTGGATAAATGAACGGTGAGGCCCAACAAGCCCGCTGGAAATGTATTTAAAAAGGTTATCATCTCAATAAAAGGAAACCAGACTAAAACCAGTTATCTTAAGAACTCCACTTTCTGGATAATTTAATAATTATTCAGATTTTTCTATTTACCCATAACTCTTAATCATAAGAGGTGATTATGTAACCATTAAGGGGAGAAAGTGACATGAGTGACTGTGGTGAAACCTCTGTCTGTAGCTGAAGCATCAGGGAGCAGGGGAGGAGCAGAGTCAGTGTGGCCAGCCTAGCAGGAGCCAGGGCAGCACCACACAGGGACCCTGCGCAGACGCTCCGGGTCTCCTCTGCTTCAGATCCTGCAGGAAATGGGGCCCCAGCCACGAACTCCAGGGAGCAAGAGAGTAGGTAGGAAGAGGAAACACGGAATGCAGGAAGTGTGCCTGGCTGGGAAAGAGGTGGGGTGTTTTTTTTTTTTTAATTTTTTTTTTTTTTTTTTTTTTGCGGTACGCAGGCCTCTCACTGTTGTGGCCTCTCCTGTCGCGGAGCACAGGCTCCGGACGCGCAGGCTCAGCGGCCACGGCTCACAGGCCCAGCCGCTCCGCAGCATGTGGGATCTTCCCGGACTGGGGCACGAACCCGTGTCCCCTGCATCGGCAGGAGAACTCTCGACCACTGCGCCACCAGGGAAGCCCCTGGGGTGTTTTTACAGGTCATTTTGCAGGCAGGTCAAGAAAAAAACATACGGGTAGATGCTGATGAATATCTTTAATCTTTCATAGACTGCTCAGGAGGGGGAAGCAGCCACTTTACTATGCAAACTTACAGGTACTGTGCCATGGCAACGTCTGTAACTAGAGATACTGAAAAACAGTGCCGAGTCTGATTTGCCCCCCCTGCACCAGGATAAACCACTTCATGGTATGGCACAACACCTGGCCACATTTAGCCTGGCAGCAATAAGAACCATGAACTATTTATTCAGCACTCTATTGCTCATTTCTTGTTGCAAAAAGAAATGCAATTAAATGAGAACATTTGGTAATAATGTGTATCCGAGTCATACACTGCATCTTCCTTATTCACTCTGTTGACAGAAACAATTCAATTGAGACCTTTTTCTTTGCATTTCACACACTCCAGATAGAACAAAAAGTAATGACTTGGCGGCTACACTAGACTACATTAGAGGCTTGTAAGACCCTGTGGAGGTTTTAAAATCTGGAGGGTGCTCATCCAGCAACAACGAAGAGTGACTGAAAGTCACTTTCTGATAAGTTCATTTCTTCATAATGAAAAAAAAATTATGACAGTGATGGAAAACGATATTCAGCCAAAAAGCAATTTGTCCAATATGGAGATAATACAAACCCAATGCAAAGACATTGATTTTACAAATATAATCCAATACTGTGCCTAGTTATGTGATGTATGGGAACAGAATTCACCAGAAACATCACTCATCTTCAAAACAATAAGGCATGAAGACTGAAACAGATACATGTAGCTGTTTATTAACAGTTCGTCATCTATCAACTTCGTCTTTGGTACTTAGCCAGGTGCAGAACTGTGATAAGTTCTACCAGACCAGAGGAACTTGAGGGCAGGGATGGTGCCTTCATCTTTATAATCCCTGTACCTTTAGTGTTTAGCCCACTATCTGGAATACAGGTGACACTGAATAAATACCTGAAGAAGGAAACGAGAGAGGAAGAGAGGGTAGATGATGTACCCCAAACAAATTGTGGCAAAAGCCCAGGAAGAAAAAGTATTAATGACAAGGTAACTAAAAAGAAAAAGTACACATTCGCCCTTTTTTTTTTTTCCTATGACAAACTGTTTAATGTTCCATAATGTGCAGCTTCTAAGTGAAAAAGCCCCGTTAAAAATCTATGAGCTGGGATTCCCTGGTGGCACAGTGGTTGAGAGTCCGCCTGCCGATGCAGGGGACACGGGTTCGTGCCCCGGTCCGGGAGGATCCCACATGCCGCGGAGCGGCTGGGCCTGTGAGCCATGGCCGCTGAGCCTGCGCATCCGGAGCCTGTGCCCCGCAATGGGAGAGGCCACAATAGTGAGAGGCCCGCGTACAGCAAAAAAAAAAAAAAAAATCTACGAGCTGTACATTCTGGTAATGGGGCAGCTGGCCCCCTCCCCAGCCGTCCCTCCGAGAGGCAGGGCAGGGCAGGGTACAGGCGCCGTGAGAACATGGTCCTGGGTGTGCTCACCAGCAACACACGCGGGTCAGTGCCCAAGGGTCACGGGGGTGGGGGCATGATATTTACACAGGGGAGAACCATGGACACACGTGTGACCGGAAGACACGAGGGGCACAGGTGACAGTGGACCCGGGAAGCCACAATGCCCCCGTGGAGGTATACACAAGAGATGTGAGTTGGACGGGTGGGCACCACGCATGACGGGCTCAGGGCTCCTGTGAGCAGAAGAGGCTGTGGAGCCGGGAGACCTCGTGTGCCAGGGGGAGGGGCAGACGCGAGCCGGCCCCATGGGAACTTGGGTGTGCAAACCAGTGCACAGGGGTGAGAACGCAGATGCTCCAAGGTGAGCGACGAGGGAGAGGACACAGATGTGTGCATGAGACCCACGAGGTGGGTCCGTGGAGACACGGGGCCACGGGAATTGCCCGTTTTTTGACGGCTGCTGAGACTGCAGCGAAAAAGATGACCAAAAGAATTGTCAGCTCACAGTCACATCACTCCACGTCAGAAAACAAAAGCTAGTTAGTGTCATCTTTGGATGGTTTTGACATTATGTCAGGCAAGACTCAAAATCAAATGACTGTTCTGGCAGCCACGTGTTAGAAAGGTTTGCCCAGTATCACTTATAGTGAGTATCTGGGGAATTCCAGGGTCAGTCTCCAAATACAGAACACTGCCTATACTGCATGGGATAAAGCATGAGACCAGTATAGCCTCTGGCTGGAAACATCAGGCAGGCTACAAAACAGGCATTTCACCTTTGAGGGGTTTGTGAACCCAAAATTTTTTATCCAAAGCAACTTAATTTGTTTTGATAATCTGTTTGTTAAAAAGCCAAAAAAACGTCCACCTTAGCTGAAATGAAGAAAAGCATTTCAGAAAAGCACATGTTCCATATATTTTGTGGAAACAACTGGGAATTAATTCTCAAGGTCTTTTGTTTACCACCAAAAGCAGCTTCTTGATTCGTGTTACAAAGTTCTTCTGATACATTTAGCTGACAGGAGTAAACACTACACACTTTACATTCAACCCAAAAGGCTTTTATTTAAAAGCAAACAAAAAATAAACAAAAGCCTTCCTCCAGCCAGATGGCAACACTATAAAGAGAACAGAAAATGCTGTATTTTCCTCCTGTATTAATATAAACCAGATTAAAAGGCAAAAGCCTTTTCATCCCCATGGGTGATGTACGTTCCTGGCGATTTATCACCAGTCACAAGGCAAGCTGCTACACAAATGATCTCTGCCCCATAATGTGAATAATGTTTATGATTAAGCAAAGTCCAGGTCAAAGTAGAGAAAAGAGGTGAAAACCCTAACCATATTGTTTTCCAGTCTCACTGAGAAATGGTAAATTACAGGTTGTAGTTCATTGTCTAAATTTCAACAGCTGGGTAGGGAGTTTATCAATTAGACCCAATTAGATTCAATTTAATTGAATTCAATTAAATTCAATGTGTAATTAAAAGCAACTGTTTAAATAACTTGGGAAAGAAAAATAATTAGAACTCAACTTTATTATCCTCGCCTTAATTAAAGTAACCAACTGAAAGAAGTTTTTACTTCTAACAGGATTACAACTTGAAAGAAAACTAAAATGGCTAATGCTACTGTTTTACAACATGAGTTTTGGCCACAAAACAGAAAAGATTTTGTACTTAAATGCAAAATATAATTATCAAGGTAGTAAATGTACAGTTCTCAGAAAGAATCCCGAATAAGCAGTGGACTTACTTTTGCAAAGAAACGTGAAAGTAATTTTAATCCTTTGAGTATTAGCTGACTGAATGAGTTTAATCTGTGCTTCACATATACACATGGTTGCAGAATATGAACCATTACGCCCTCCTCCTCTGCAGAAAACGGCAAAATACTTAACTTTAAATTTTCTTATGTTAACACTGAAAAACTCAGTAGGAATGAGTGGCAAATAATGAAAGATTAAGTTTATTCCAATTCATTTCAGGTAATTATTGAACATTTAGCTTAAAGGTTGAGACGATGGGCCAACCCAGTTTCACCATGCTGTCTTATGCTGCAGTCATTTCTACATCTGTGACCTTATTTGTTTTTCCTTCTCTCCTTGGAACATCAGCCTTACCGCCTCTCCAACTATTTAAATCCAATCCATCTTTTTTCTTTTTTTAAAGAAAAATAGCCTTTATTTCTGAGTTTTAGGTTTACAGCAAAATTAAGCAGAAAGTAGAGAGAGTTCCCATGTACCCTCTGCCTCCACACATGCACACTCTCCCCCACCAACAACATCCTGCACTGAGTGGTACATTTGCTTCCCTCGATGAAGCTACACTGACACATCATTATCACCCAAAGTCCATAGTTCACATTTGTGTTCGCGTTTGGTGTTGTTTTGGGTTTGGACAAATGTATAATGTCACGTATGCACCATGATAGTGTCATACAGAATCCAGGCCATTTTTCGTAGTCCAGCTCAAGTCTCTTTCTCATGAAATCTTTTCTAGCTATTCGTATCTCCAACATATTTCTTTCTTTTACTACACTCCAAGGCTGCCCTGCACTACTTAGCATTTGATTTCATTCTATCGTACATGAGGGGTTTTTTTTGTTTGTTTTGTTTTTTTGCGGTACGCGGGCCTCTCACTGTTGTGGCCTCTCCCGTTGAGGAGCACAGGCTCCGGATGCGCAGGCTCAGCGGCCATGGCTCATGGGCCCAGCCGCTCCGCGGCATGTGGGATCCTCCCAGACCGGGCACGAACCCGCGTCCCCTTCATCAGCAGGCAGACTCTCAACCACTGCGCCACCAGGGAAGTCCCGTACATGAGTTTTGAATGTTTATTTCCAAAAGGTCAAAATACTGATAATCTCATGAGAGGCGAGGCAAAAACTGTGCTTTATAGTTAAAAAAAAAAAAAGGGGGGGTGGAGGGAATGGTTGATGCAATATTTCTCGGTTGGAAATTCATACTGCAAACTTGCATAGGGAAGGCTCTGGGTCAATCCATGCTGGTTGCCCAATAAATATCTATTCTCTGATGGCTCTTTTCTAACAGAACCCCAGTTAGCCACAACACACAGTTCTGGCCAAAACGTTGAAAACAAGTTGCTGGTGGGGTTTGTGGGAATGCTCCTCAGAGGAGAAGCAGACACAGGTGGGTTTGTTCCTTCCCGCTCCTTTTCTTCCTGCCTTGAACCTGGATGTGATGTTCAGGGCAGAGCATCTGCCTTGTAACCAGGAGGCAATCACGAGGGAGAGGCTATGGGAATAATTGAGATCTGGCCCTGCCATTTTTAAGCTGCTGAACAAGTACTAGCAACGGTTCACTTCCATGTTTGATGTAGGTAAGAAAAAAAAATGCCTAATTTGTTTAAATCACTTTTTTTTTCCTGGATTCTGCAGTCACCATTAAAAGCAATCCCTAAGCTGACAGAGTTCTCACTAACTACAGAATGAAGTCCAAGCATCTTAGCTTCCAAATATCTTCCAAACTTTGGCCCCAGCCCACCCTGCTAGCTTCCGCTTCCTCTATTCCCCAACAATCACCTCTCCCAACCCAGTCAGACATCACTGAGGGCTGAGGGGATGCTCCAAAAGAGCTCTGAAGGTGGGTGAGATTCAGAAAAAGGAGAGGATTTAATTTAGGTGGGGGAATGGGGGATAATAAAACGCTACAAAGGGCAGTGATGAACCAGAAAGGAAAACAAGGCACACAAAACTAGGTGGTGGTTAGACGATAAAAATATCTCGTATGTGTGTCTTAGAGAATGGCTTTTCATTCAAGGCATTCACAAGCAGGCTCGACACTGGGGAGTCTGGACGCACTTTGGATTTCAGCACCGCCTTCATTTGGTACATCATAACTTACTCCAATTTCTTCCAGAAGTCAGAAAGCAAAACAGGGGCTGCTTCATTATATTAAAGCAGATCCGCATTTAGATTTGAAAAACAGCAGGAGGAGCAAAATTAGCAGGAAAAAAAAAAGAGCAAAAGATGCCAGATCAGGGTTTTGCTTGTTTTTTTTTAATAAATTTATTTATTTATTTATTTTTGGCTGCATTGGGTCTTCCTTGCTGCACGTGGGCTTTCTTTAGTTGCGGCGAGGGGGGCTACTCTTCGTTGCGGTGCGCGGGCTTCTCATTGCCGTGGCTTCTCTTGTTGCGGAACACGGGCTCTAGGCACGCGGGCTTCAGTAGTTGTGGCTCACAGGCTCTAGAGTGCAGGCTCTGTAGTTGTGGCGCACGGGCTTAGTTGCTCTGCGGCATGTGGGATTTCCTGGACCAGGGCTCGAACCTGTGGGCCCTGCATTGGCAGGAGGATTCTTAACCACTGCGCCACCAGGGAAGCCCCCAGATCAGGGTTTTAATAACATCATTTGTGATAGAAATCCATTCCATAGGAATTCAAACTTAGAAGCCAGCAGATTTCTGAAAAGAATGTAAAGGGTTCCCCCAGAGCAAATCTAGTCATCTAGAATAGCTCTTGATAATTTCTTAGCCACAATTCTCCTTTTTTTCCAATTATCTAGTATCCTAAGGCCCTATACACAACTGCTTATTAACTGCACAGAAGCACTCACAGTTTGGCTACAGGACTAAATTACATTTATAGAATTGCTGAGAGAGAAGGTATCAGAGTAGGTATTAATTGTACACTTGCCTATAACAAGAAATAAAAATAAAAATTTCAATTGATTTATTTTTTTTTCAATTGATTTATTTTTAAAAATAACATTTATTAGCTTTTCTATACTATACAAAGACTATGAAGATAAAAATTTGAAAGGTCCATAATCCCCTCACCTGAATAACCCATTTATTCTTTTTATCTAAAAAAGAAATGTCTATCATACGGTTAGAAAATTCAAATAGTATGTAAAGCTGTAAATTAAGAAGTAAAAGCCCCTTCCAAAAATGTATGTGCATATATGTTTGCATTCAACTTATTCAAAACATCAGGATACTTGCTCTTCTGTTCCTTTCTTTTCTCATTTGGTAGACAGATTTATTTATTTATTTGGGCAGGCTGTGCCGGGTCTTAG
Organism: Monodon monoceros; assembly: GCF_005190385.1. Classification (NCBI taxonomy): domain Eukaryota; kingdom Metazoa; phylum Chordata; class Mammalia; order Artiodactyla; family Monodontidae; genus Monodon; species Monodon monoceros. Next base: position 61,981,832 of record NW_021703771.1, read on the forward strand.
CTGTGGCATGAGGGATCTTCAGTTGTGGCATGCAGACTCCTTAGTTGTGGTATGCATGCAGGATGTAGTTCTCTGACCAGGGGTCGAACCCGGGCCCCCTGCATTGGAAGCGCGGAGTCTTATCCACTGGACCGCTAGGGAAGTCCCTCAAGTTCACTCTTTAATTGCACTGCATTTCGTCATTTCCAATACAGGCCTACAGTAATCAAATATCAGTAATCCCCTATCTCACTTTCTCTGTAACTTCAAGTTCTCTGAATCTTCATTGCTGTGTGAGAACACAGCCCTAATTGAGTATAATTTATATTCAACACCAGCACTTGATCCCTTGCCCCAGAGTCGGTGTATTCATCTCTTGCAGTTTAGGTCTCTCTGCTTCTGCCAGCCTGGACTCTACTGAGAAGGCAACCACTCCCAAGGAAGAGGACTATCAAGAAAGCTCCAAAACGACTTTACTTTCCTGGGAGACAGGGGAAAGCCAACAAAGGCAGGAATGGGATCTGCCAGGAGCCACAGTGTTCAGTCTCAATCAGAAGCTTACCAACTAGGTTTGCTCCGTGTGGGTACATCTACCACTTCCCCTCTCAGGTTTGCAAGCCAAATCTGTGTTGGTTCAAGCTGTGGCTTCTGCCAGCTCTGATGGGAGACACTGTGGGCTGGGCTGGAATCAAACTGCTTCTCTGGCACCTTCTCTGCATAGGAAACGTAGCAGTGCAGCAAAAGTAGAAGAATACTTCCTGGCCACTTCTGTGCCCACTTCAAAGCCAGAATCATAGGCTGTTAAACGGGGAACTGCTGAGAAGAGCAGAAGGCTGACGACACCTGCAGTGACACAGCATTGACTCCCACCTTGGGAGCTCTGCACAGATGCTGTACTAGGACTCACCCTGCTAGTGACTTTCAGGGGTATGTGGCTTGTGATGTGAAAATACATTCGACTCTATTAGGTAATTAAGACTATCATCCTGGAGTGCAAAAAATGTGACTAAGCTAAGACCTTGGTATGCTTAGAGCAATGACCAGAGACTCAGTATCAGGCCAAGGAAAGGGATTTAAATCACAAAGCATCCCTTCAATCTTCTGCAGGAAAGAAAAAGTGGGACTCAGAACATGGTGTTCTGCTCTCTATTATCTTTCTACTAGACACGGCATTCTATCTGTTCAATTTCTTTAACTTGCAACACTCAAAACGTCCCCAAATAGAGGATCTCAAATTTTGGAACCTATCAAATACCTAAAAGTAGTAACGAGTGAGAACAAAAACGAAAGGAAAGGATCCAAATCTGAAAAGAAACAGGCCTTTTACAGAGGGCTGCCAACTCACAAAGGCGACTGGGTGGCCGGTGTGACAACCTGACAAACGGTTATCAGGCCGGAAAGACTCTTTACAGGACGTTGATGACCATTTGGTTTACAGGCTGCAACTTATATGCTTGTTTTCCCATACGTATGTTGATTTGAAGGATGCTACCATCCATTTCAAACAAGAGAATCCAATTACAAGTTCTAAATCTGCCTAAGCTTTAAGGTCTTTCGGGGTCACGAAGAGCTAAGCCAAAACTAAGCTGATAAACTGACTTCTTTCTTCGAAGTGCCTTTGGAATGCATCTTATGAGGCCATTTCTTACTTGACGACCTCCATCTGGGAGTTGGGAGCTAGGGTAGCTGGAGAAGCCAGGAGGAGGGTAAATCTGTATAGATAGCTCCTCCTAGAAGAAAGGGAAAAACTCAACAGTTACTAAGTGGAGGTGGAGAGGAATGGAGCTGCCGTTAGCCAGGCTGCTCCCCTTCCATTCCAGGGAAGACTGGCCTCGGTACTGGTCATTGGTCACCAGCCACCGGACTTGAATGTCTCCCCACCCTGTTCTTTAACCAAGAACCTGCTTCTAGACCACCAGCTCTGTTTTCAGAATTCCAGTGGAATCACTGTCAGAAAGGAAAATATTTAAAGAAATATCTGAGCTTTCTAGTGAGGTGTGAATAAATCTCAGTGCAGTCTTGGAGTGCCCCCTCAGACCTGCCACTTTGCCTAGATGTGCCAGGGAAAATCTAGGAGGGACAGAGAACCATGATTTCTTTGTGGTTTATACAAATGAAGCACAAGCTCAAGACTTCTGCAAACACTTGTTATTCTACCTCCTTTGTTTTATAGCAGTGAAAACGCTTGGAAAATTTTCAAAAGGGTGTGTGCTTTCTGTAAATAGCGAGGTAGGGAGAGGCTGTGATACTGTTTAGTCTCTATGTAGGCTAAGGAAGGAGAGCAATTATGGATGGGTGATGACAGGGCAGGGAGAAGGGACTGGGAGAGGGAGAAAATCAGCTTTCAAAACAGAATAAGAGCAATGTAAGGGTAGATCATTGTACTATTAGAATAGATGTTTAGAAAGTGTTGAGTGCATAACTGAGTTTTTTTTTTCATAGAGATTCTATGATAACATTACTAGATAACAGGTTAAATAGGCTTTTGTGGGTTATCAGTTGCACATGCAATATTTTTATAACGTGAATGTGTTCCAGCTTTCAAACAGCCGATTCATAAATAAACTCTGGAACACAACCCATATATCATCAGGAATTGCTACCTTTTTTTTTAAGACACTACAGAAGTCTAGCAAATATGTATAAAGCAAAGGTCATAGGTGATCATATTTTAGGACTAGTTGAGAAAGGAAGTTCACTTAATAAGCGTAATTAGCCATTTCAGTTTTTTAAATGTCTGAAACAGTCATTCATATTTTCCTCAATTCATTATCTCTGGATATGCTATTCAGTTTTCTTTAGGCAAGATTTTTCTGGCAGGCAGGGCTGAACTTGACTTTGTAAACAAATATTCTGTAGCAAAATTATGGCAATTACTAATGCCTGACAAAAACTCCATTTTTCATATGTCTAAAAGATAAACTCTTTCATCATCTGAAAACACCATGGATAAGCATTTACTCCACCTCAAAGCAGAACGGGAAAGATGAGTATGGCTGATGCCCATCTCAGTGGGAGTTGTTTTCATACAAGGAAACACTTACCTTCTCTAACTCACTAGACTGATTTTAGAGCACCTTAATCATTAAAAAAAAAATCACATTAAAGTCGTATGTGGGGCTTCCCTGGTGGCGCAGTAGTTGAGAGTCTGCCTTCCAATGCAGGGGACACAGGTTCGTGCCCCAGTCCGGGAAGATCCCACATGCTGTGGAGCGGCTGGGCCCGTGATCCATGGCTGCTGAGCCTGTGCGTCCGGAGCCTGTGCTCCGCAACGGGAGAGGCCACAACAGGGAGAGGCCACAACAGTGAGAGGCCCGCGTACCATAAAAAAAAAAAAAAGTCATATGTGGGGACGTCCCTGGTGGCGCAGTGGTTAAGAATCCGCCTGCCAGTGCAGGGGACACGGGTTCGAGCCCTGGTCCAGGAAGATCCCACATGCTGCGGGGCAATTAAACCCGTGCGCCACAACTACTGAGCCTGCGCTCTAGAGCCCACGAGCCACAACCACTGGGCCCACATGCCACAACTACTGAAGCCTGCATGCCTAGAGCCCCTGCCCTGCAACTGCAACAAGAGAAGCCGTGACAATGAGAAGCCCACACATCGCAACGAAGAGTAGCTCCCACTCGCCGCAACTAGAGAAAGCCCGCACGCAGCAACGAAGACCCAACACAGACAAAAATAAAAACAAATAAATAAATTTATAAAAATCATATGTGGACGTTGGCCTTCAGAATGATCAAATTAATGTGTGACCACATTAAAAATGAGCATCTAAGTCTTTACACTGAGTAACCAATCACATACACTTTTTGCTGTATCTATCCTCTATAACAATACATCAGCCTTGGCAATGCGAGCATTGATGACACGATGGTATAACTCCACCATACGTGGAGGTAGGAATAAATACAAATGACATCATTATGTTTCATCTTCATCACCTAGGCTGATTTTTAAATCCTCCATGTGTATGCACCCTGTGCTGGGCTAGACTAGGTGAGTTAAATGGGTTAAACAGGTGAACTTCTGAGACCTCTTGACTGCCTGAAATTCTACTTGTATATCTGGTAGAGCAACATCTCTGTAACAAAGAAAAATGTTTTACAATGACATACGTCGCTGTCAGGAACACTATTGCCTATGGCAGAAATACTATGGAAGGTACATTCTAGTATCTTCAGTTTCAGCAGAGAACTGCCTCCTTGTCCCTTTCCTTCCTCCTCCACTGACTTCCAAGCAGTATGGTCTATGTTGGAGGTGTGGCTGCTTCCAGTCTGAGCGAGACTCCCCATGATGAGAGCCCAGTAGTCCCCCTCGGACTCCTTGGTAATTGAACTGGATAAGGTCTGGCACCCACTCATGAGAAGCCTGTACCAGAGAGAGCATCTCAGCACTCTCCCAGTGTTGACAGAGGGTGGACTTCCCTACCTCCATCCTCAGAGCCCTTGGCCCACTCCACAGAGATGCCCAGAAGCCAAATAGCTTTGCTCCTAAGACTTCTGTTTGCGGACACATCACTCCACCCTGGAGGAAAGCCAGCACCGTCTCTGTGAGCAGTTCCCTAAAACTCACTGCTACTTAGAGCAATTGATATAGCTGCTGCCTTTGCTGGGGTTACACAAATACTGACACTGGTCTGACTTACATCAATCTGAGGTCATTTAGCTAAATTTGCATTTAAGAATGACAGTTTCACCTAAATTTTTAGGGACAGAGAGAGAATTTAGTCATTTCATAGGAGCCTAAAATGAACACACAAATGGCAACACATTTTCATTTTCATTGATCTGGAGATTAGTTTAAACCAGCTTTAAAAGTTTGTTGATTCTCCTTTCACTAGGAAAAAAAAAATCTTAGCCCTTTTATAAAACTTGACTTTAAGAAAAAGCTTAAGCTGAGTATAAAAGCTAGCAAAACTATCCTAATAGTATGTAATGTCCAAAATGTTGATTATAAATCTTCACATCTAGGTTTTAGATTATTATAAACCTTTTTAGATTACTTAAAACCATGCTTCAAATTCTAATTAGAAACGTCCAGTTTAGTATGTGCTACTCTGCTCATTCCACTCTCCCCAGCAGGCTTCTGGTCTCTTATCTAGTATTGGATTAACTCAATAGGGAAAGAAAAGTAGCCTGAGGCGAAGCTAACAAATGAGAAAACACTGAAAACACTCAATGTAAAAAGGGAGAAACACAGACTGTTCATTATAAAAACCAAGCTCTAAAAAGTTAAATAAGATAGCACAACCACAGTAGAGGGGAAAAAAAATACATTAGTAACAGTAACAAAAGCAACAACTGTGAGAGCCATTTATCAAGCGGCATCTAATGTAATAAGCACTGTGCTAGAGTCTTTACATCCATCACATCTAGTTCCTATAGGTACCGCGTAAGGTAGGCAATGAGCACCCCCATGTTACACTGAAAACACAGAGGCAGAGAAGAGTAAGTGGTCAGAATCGGGTATGGATCTGCCGTGGTTTGCCTCCAGAATTTGTGTAGTTTTCAGTCACCATGCTGATTTTTGAGAAAAGGGTTAGACAAACTCACCTGCTAGACTACCTGGAGAATAACTGAGACCTGGTCCTGGGGCGTGAGAAGAGCCAGTGGCTTTTTCTTGTTTATTTTTTTTTATGATGAGAAAAAGCAATAAGGGGGCCTCATCCCTCTGATGACCTATCTTGACCCTAAGGAGAATTTGCATACCTGCTTTGTGAAAGTTCAGCCCTGCATGGGCAAGTACACATGAAGTCACAGTAGTTCTACTATTTCCTGGTAGTTCATAGTACTAATGAATTCATAATAAAGCCACAGTTAGTTTTAAAGAAAAACAATGGTCTCCAAGACTACAGAAACAGAAGCAAGACCTTCAGTGAAATGCTAGGAAAATCCACACGGGATGAAATCATATTTCTCTTTCTTAGCTCTTGCTCTCCCCATCCCTAGCTTAATTAAAAGGTATAAAATGGAGAGAACAATAAACAATTCTCATAGCAATCTGACAGTAGCTACAAGATAAATGTTTCAACCCCGTTCTCTGCCCAAATTCAGGCTATAGAGTACAGCTGATACACGTAGCTCAGTCTTAAATTGTACTAATTTGTATTTCATCAAAGTGAGAAGTTAATTTTATGATCAGCTGCACTGTTGATCAGTTAATACCTAAACCCATGTGGAGGATGCATAAAATCTTCGGGATGCATTCAGGAGCCTCAGGGCCATGCAGCTGCTATTTTCCAGAAATAAAAGTAACAAGTCCATTGTCATTTTTTTTTTTCCTTTTCACTTTTCAAAATGAAATGCAGCTGCTCTCAAACCCTCTATACAGTTGATCCTTGAACAACATGAGTTTGAACTGTGCAGGTCCACTTATATGTCTATTTTTCCCCAAAGTAAACACTATAGTACTACACTGTCCGTGGCTGGTTGAATCCGAGGATGTGGAGGAAACCTTGGATGCGGTTCCCACTAAATTCACTGAGCTGTCATAAGAAATTGCCATTTTCTAGTTCAGGATTATATTAATATTGGGGCTGGCCAAAAAGTTCGTTTGGGTTTTTCTGTAACGTGTTACGGGAAAACCCAAATGAACTTTTTGGCCAACCCAATAATTGAGTAGACGTTAAGTAACTTTAAAGAAAAAATAAATTTATTTTTTATTTTATTTATTTTTTAAAAATTTTTGGCTGTGTTGTGTCTTTGTTGCTGCATGCAGACTTTCTCTAGTTGCGGCGAGTGGGAGCTACTCTTCGTTGCGGTGCACAGGCTTCTCATTGCGGTGGCTTCTCTTGTTGTGGAGCATGGGCTCTAGGCGTGGGCTTCAGTGGTCTGGCACACGGACTCAGTAGTTGTGGCTCGCAGGCTCTAGAGTGCAGGCTCAGTAGTTGTGGCACACGGGCTTAGCTGTTCCACAGCACGTGGGATCTTGCCAGACCAGGGCTCAAACTGGTGTCCCCTGCATTGGCAGGCGGATTCTTAACCACTGCACCACCAGGGAAGCCCTACGTAATTCTTTTAAAGACAATATAAGCCAGGAAGAAAGGAAATCTTGGTAAGATAGTGATAAGATGACAAGTTTGAGAGCCTGAAGCTAATGAAGATAAATAGGGAGTGGCTGGCTTAGTCATCAGCTTCATGCCCGGTCTCGCTCTGTCTATGAAGGGTAATCTTGGACTGATGGCCAGTCTAAATATCGTTAGATTCAATGTGGACTCAGTTTACTGCAATGGGCTGCTGGTAGGTCCGGGCAGGTTCACTTGGTTGGCTAGAGCAGAAGTTTGAATGCCAAAGCATGATCCACGTACTGACCTGGTGGCACAGAATCACAGGCGAGTACAATAAATAATGGGTGAGAGGCATGAGTTGGGTGCTTATAGATGTAATTACTCAGCAAAATATTTAATGAGCAGGCATCATTCTAAGCATAATAACACAAGGATAATGGTAGCGAAGTTAACGTCTCTCAAGACAGATGGAAATAGATAATTAAAATATAACGAGGTAAGTACTGAGAGAGAGGTATATATGAGATTCTATGGAGGCACAAAGGTAAGGGAGGCTTCCTGGAGTAGGCATGCGGGTTGGGGGCACTTCTGGTCAAGGAGAAGGCAAGATAACCAAAAGCAGAAAGTAATTTGCCCATTACAGAGAAAAGGGCAGGGAGATGCATCAACTTTCAATCATGCTGATGTGAAAGCCTGTCAACTTCTTTTATAAATGAAAGATCGTATCTTTTCTTTATTCCTTTAAAAATACTTTTCTTGTAGTGTTTTTTTTTTTCACTTGTTGCAAGGAGGAAACTATACATTTCACATCACATTTTTACTGCTTCATAATTTTAGAGTATGGGTCCAAGGACACAAAACTGTCAAAGGTAGGGGGTAAGCCAAATATTAAAATAAAATTATTTTATCTTAAAAAAAGTTGTTTTACTTTAATGATCATTTTGCTTTCGGATTTTTACGCTCAATAAGTACTCGATAAATTTTAATATTTTATATTCATTTTTTCCCTAATGTAGACCATCAAAACCACTTATTTGCCACCCTATGATGTTGTGCTGTGTACTACAAAAACAAAATAAACGTTTTTATTCCAGGAATTAATATAAAAATAATGATAAAATTAAATCATTAAAGTTCAATGCTTTTCTCTTGGAATTAATGGTATTCTCATAACAGTCTCCTTAGTAGATCTAATAATTTTGTCTTTTGGTCACTTCACGATTACATTTTACTGTCTCAGTATATGGGAAGCTATTTTCTGCCTCTCCCATGCCCTTATTTAGGTCATGAATACCCTTGCAAATCTTAGGAAAGCCATTGGCCCCTTACCCTGAAAAGCTGTCCATGTAACTTCAGAAAGTTTCATGGACCCCAGGGACGGATGGTCAAGCACCCGCTCACCTCCTGCCACAGCAGAAGGTGCCTTAGGCGGTTACGAGTTCCAAACTACAAAGTGAAACTTCCTCATTTCTTGACATGAATTTTTTCAATTAATCTTTAAAAACATGATACTTAAAATAGTTTTTATAGAACAAGCTTTCAAAACACTTCTCATTTGAGGGTTTGTAGAAAAACCACCTATGGGCCTTTAACACAGAGATGTCCATGTCTCACCCAGACCTACTGAACTGCAATCCTGAGGCATTAAGTCTTAGCTGTACAATTTTTTTTTTTAACATCTTTATTGGGATATAATTGCTTTACAATGGTGTGTTAGTTTCTGCTTTATAACAAAGTGAATCACTTATACATATACATATGTTCCCATATCTCTTCCCTCTTGCGTCTCCCTCCCTCCCACCCTCCCTATCCCACCCCTCCAGGCGGTCACAAAGCACCGAGCCGATATCCCTGTGCCACGTGGCTGCTTTCCACTAGCTGTCTACCTTACGTTTGTTAGTGTATATATGTCCATGCCTCTCTCTCGCCCTGTCACAGCTCACCCTTCCCCCTCCCCATATCCTCAAGTCTGTTCTCCAGTAGGTCTGTGTCTTTATTCCTGTCTTACCTCTAGGTTCTTCATGACATTTTTTTTTCTTAAATTCCATATATATGTTAGCATACGGCATTTGTCTTTTTCTTTCTGACTTACTTCACTCTGTATGACAGACTCTAGGTCTATCCACCTCATTACAAATAGCTCAATTTCGTTTCTTTTTATGGCTGAGTAATATTCCATTATATATATGTGCCACATCTTCTTTATCCATTCATCCGATGATGGGCACTTAGGTTGTTTCCATCTCCGGGCTATTGTAAATAGAGCTGCAATGAACATTTTGGTACATGACTCTTTTTGAATTTTGGTTTTCTCAGGGTATATGCCCAGTAGTGGGATTGCTGGGTCATATGGTAGTTCTTTTTGTAGTTTTTTAAGGAACCTTCATACTGTTCTCCATAGTGGCTGAACCAATTCACATTCCCACCAGCAATGCAAGAGTGTTCCCTTTTCTCCACACCCTCTCCAGCATTTATTGTTTCTAGATTTTTTGATGACGGCCATTCTGACTGGTGTGAGATGATATCTCATTGTAGTTTTGATTTGCATTTCTCTAATGATTAATGATGTTGAGCATTCTTTCATGTGTTTGTTGGCAGTCTGTATATCTTCTTTGGAGAAATGTCTATTTAGGTCTTGTGCCCATTTTTGGATTGAGTTGTTTGGTTTTTTGTTATTGAGCTGCATGAGCTGCTTGTAAATTTTGGAGATTAATCCTTTGTCAGTTGCTTCATTTGCAAATATTTTCTCCCATTCTGAGGGTTAGCTGTACAATTTTAAATAGCTCCCTTGAGGAGTTTGATGTACATTCCTGATTTAGAACCAGTGGATTAGGGAATTTAAACTAGGATTCGTCTCCTACAGGCTTAAGTGATTTTTCACATTTTTCATTCCTTGGCAAAAAAAAAGCAAGTCTGGGTTTCCTGGACTAATACTTTAAGACAAGTTGGTGGGCTTTGGTCTTCCCCGGCTCAGCAGGCTTCAATCTGGGGTATGCATGCTCCTAAGGGTAACTGACAGCTTTCCACAAAAGGATTTTAACCTTTTTTCTGCTTTGGATTCCTTTGGCAAAGGTCAGGCCAGATCCCTTCTCAGGATAATATCTTTAAATGAATAAATGAAAATATGTAGCATTACAAAAAAATACATATTTAAAGTATATTTAGGGACTTCCCTGGTGGTACAGTGGTTAAGAATCTGCCTGTCAATGCAGGGGACATGGGTTCGAGCCTCGGTCCGGGAAGATACCACATGCCGCAGAGCAACTAAGCCCTTGTGCCACAACTACTGAGCCCACGAACCACAACTACTGAGCCCGCATGCCTAGAGCCTGTGCTCCACAACGAGAGAAGCCACCGCAATGAGCCGCCCACGCACCGCAATGAAGAGCAGCCCCTGCTCGCCGCAACTAGAGAAAGGCCGCACACAGCAACAAAGACCTAATGCAGCCAAAAATAAATAAATACATTAAATTTATAAAATAAATTATATTTAAAAGCTTATCAAGATGGTAAAAGGTCTGTACTATAGCTATATATGTGCTTCTTTATTAACCCATTAAATATCACGATCTAGAGGTATGTCTCATAACTGCCATGATTTCAAGCAGTTATCTGTTTAAACTGCCTTTTGAGCTATCTGAAACAACTGTAATGTGTAGAAAATATCTGACTTCTGTTAATGCTAATACTGCTGTAGGGTTTTTGCTCACATTCATAATTAAAGGAAATGTTCAGCTAAATCCAAAAAAGAGGGGCTATATGTATATGTATAGCTGATTTACCTTGCTATAGAGTAGAAACTAACACAACATTGTAAAGCAACTATACTCCAACAGAAATTAGTTTAAAAAAAAAAAAGGAAATGTTCAATTTCCAGAAAAGGTTATTGGAAATAAAGATGCAATTATTTTCTTCATTCAAATTCACATACTCCAGGTTAAAGAACCCTTGTTAAAGGGAATACATGTACATGGAGGGTTTTAAGGGAATCAGTTCCCAGATTCTTTCCTAAAACCTTCTCACCTTGCTTTTCACATTCCCCTTCTCCCACTATCATAAGAAAGGCACACCATTTATGCATCTTGAATATATGTGGCTCAAGGTCTGTGGTGTAAAAACTCTGAAGTGTAACCAAAGGAACAAGGAGAAGATGCACTGCTCCTGAAGAGGGGCCACTTGTGAACTAGGCAAGAAATACTACTGGAGCAAGGCCTTGGTTTATACAAGTGAAGGGGATCAGGAGATGCCACCCCCAAATACGCCACTCTGGCATATGGATTACTTTGAGCTGAAGGCAAATGAGAAACAGTGGACAGAGGAAGCTCTCTGTCCTCCCCCTTTAGGTCTAAAAGCATTCCCTTTGTGAAGGTGACAAGTTTCCGTTTTAAAGGCACTCTCCTTTCCCATACCAGAATTTGGAGAATGACTTTTATCACCAGAAACAACTTGAGTCTACATAGCAAATCTTACTAAATAACCCTTATCTACCATTAGTTTCTCCCATATATTTACCTCCCCACAATTTACAGCCTCTAGAAATCCCAAACCCCTTTCCCTTGTCTAGTCACTTCTCCACAATTTATCACCTTTTGTTAAAATGATATATAAGTCCCTGGGTTGAAACACCTCTTTGGGTTTTTATATATTTTCTGTGAAGCCCTCAGGCATGTAAAAATATTAAGAAACATATCTGCACCTAGAAATTAGAGCATTTCTCTGCAGTTATTAACGTTTTCCTACGGAAGACACTGAATTAACAAAATTTTTTCATTGAGGGAAAAAAAATATTAAAAAACCAATGCCTTTTATCCTGTTAATCTGTCTGTTGATAGGTACTTTAACTAAGGCCCGCAAATTAAACTAAGGGGGTAGAGGAAAAATTTTTCTACCTCTACACAAGTAAAAAGGTTTGCTTTGCCTGTCCACCTATATTAATGTGTCATTTGTCATAGGGCACAAATTGATATACTTATTTGCATTAAAAAAATGAAGTCAGACCTTTTCTGTCAGACAGTAACAAGTATGATATGGCTAATGGTTCAATCAACCAGGATTTTTTGGATAAAATAAATGATTTAAGTCTGTAGCTTCAAAGTTTTGATAAAGGTATATTTAAAGCATGTATACACTATGGAATTTTCTAAAATTAGAGCCTTTGAAATGATTTAAACTATTTTAAAATAAAATAATTTTGGATTTCAATTTCTATGTCTATAAAGTAGCACACGATTTTTCAAATTTCTTCTAGGATTCATGCAAGCAAAAGTATTTGAAGGCTGACCAATGTTTCTTAGAGTATGGCCCATGAACCTCTTTCATCAGAAACACTGCGGTATTTGTTAAATACCGATTTTTATGCCCCATCTCAGACCTAAAGAACTTGAATCTGTAGGGGTAGGGCCTGGGAATCTTCACTTTTAACAAACATCATGGTTGAATCGGATGTACACACCAAATTTGAGAACTACTGTACTTTATATTCCTTTATATTCTTTACTGCTTTGTGGTGAAAACTTCCAGAAAAAATATAATAACGTTTGAACCATTTTTTGGACCCATATTTATTCTCTGACTCCATGGACAGGCATTTGTCACAAGCTACATTATATAAACTCAACACGGGCTACTGACTGACACTTATTTAGACTTGTATGGCAGAGTCAATATCAATAGGAACCATCTCTTTAAGCATCACTTAGTTTTCAGTGATATAGAATAGCAGTGATGATTTCTTTAATATATGTGCCTTAAAATTTTGACACTATTTTTGGATAAGTTATAAATAAGCCCATCAGAGAACAGAAAGGCAAATATTCCCTTTTATACAAACATGGGCCCTACCACATGAGCTAATGATAGACTTCAACATTGGCCCTACTATCTAATTGTTGTCAGAAAAAAACCCAATAAAGCTCAAGGGTTAAAGCTTAGGCATTTGGCATTCCATGGGTATTTTAATATTTCTAAAAAATTTCCCAGACTAAAATTCTATTAATCACGCTACTTGGAGCTTCAATTTTGGGCCTTTAAAGAATGACCCAGTTTTAAATTATTCTTGAAGAAGTTTGGCCCTGCCCACTGGTACTTTCTAGAGGTGAGATGTGCTGAGTAATTGTTCAAGCCTACATCTTTGTTAGGTCTCTCAGTTTTCATGTGATCAGATAACTCTACTCCAAGGTCAACTGCTAGTTAAATCCTGTGATTCCACTATTAACTGACACCATAAAATGTAATCCAGAAATTTGCCAAGGAGTACAAGATCTTGTACTCACTGTTATTCAATAGCTAGCACAAGTTCAGTTTCAAGAAGCTATATTGTGGGCATATATGGTAGACGAATTCTTATATATATTCTAAAATCTACTCCTGTATTAAATAGGACTAACAGAGAACAGTGCAACGAACCACACTGTCCTCTATAAAACATGCTTTTATGGTTACTTCCCAACTTTAGCATCGATTTAATCTGTTTTGAATATTTTAATACTCCTTTCTACACTGAATAACAGCTAAGGCTAAAAAAACAAAAACCCTGATATATTTATATCAAAATCAGAGTATTTTAAACTAAAACACCCACCTCTCACACATATACACCCCAAACATAAATTTAAAAAAAAAACTGAAACTAAAGATTTCTTTTTCCAGAGCTTCTCTTTCCTTTTGTCAAGGCACTAGATGTGTTTTAATACTATCAATATTTCAACTAAGATTTATACTTTATAATAATCTTTAAACTGTAATAATTAAGGCAAAATTTAAAGCCCCAAATATTGGCTGAATACGTATCATTTTGAAAAAAAATACTTAAGTACGCGGTGCTTTACAAAAATTGAAACAATATTGCTCTTTCAATATTAATTTATCCTGAAAGTCATCACCTAAAATTTTAAGCAATAACCTTCATATGGTACTGTGCTAAAATACAACATTTTTTTCTTTTCTTTTTTAAGACAAGGAGTTCAAGGAGTTAGAGATAAGAAGCTGGGGCTTCCCTGGTGGCTCAGTGGTTAAGAATCCACCTGCCAATGCAGGGGACACGGGTTCGAGCCCTGGTCCAGGAAGATCCCACATGATGCAGAGCAACTATGCCCGTGCACCACAACTACTGAGCCTGTGCTCTAGAGCCTGTGAGCCACAACTACTGAGCTCTTGTGCCACAACTACTGAAGCCCGCGCGCCTAGAGCCTGTGCTCCACAACAAGAGAAGCCACCACAATGAGAAGCCTGTGCACCGCAATGAGGAGTATCCCCCGCTCACCACAACTAGAGAAAGCCCACGTGCAGCAACGGAGACCCAATGCAGCCAGAAATAAATGAATAAATAAGTTTATTAAAAAAGAGAAATAAGCTGTTTTGACTTCTGAGGAGATAAGCAGGTTCTGGGTTCTATAATAATGCTCTGGGGTCTATGCTGGAAAAAATCTTTATAAATAAGCTTAAACTGCAATAAAGTCTTTTTGGCAACACTATTATTTAAAGCTTTGTATGATTAAGAGTCCAGAGTTTTAAAAAGGCCACAATTGTTAAAGGACAATGAATTTATCACAAAGCATTCCTATTCTACAAAATGGCGTTACATCAATGCCTGACAGATGAAGATGCAGGAAAAAGTAACCAAGCAATCCTTTCAAGCAGATGCCAAGAAAAAGAAAACACACTTTAATGTTATATGTCTTTTAGAATGACTAAAAGAATCCTTCCCCATTACTCCATCCATCCACGGCTTACATTGGAGCGCCTACATCCAATGTGTTAGGTACCAGGGATATAATGGTGGGCAGAGGCAGGCACAGCCCTGCCCACATGGAACTTAGAGGCTACAGGGAGGTAGGCATTAGAAAAATGATCACACTAATGAATGTTACACTGTGAACTGAGATAACAGCTCTGAAAGGGAAGAACAGAATTCTAGGGAGGAACAATACACAGGAAGCTGAATAAATGCTACTGTTTAAAATTCCATGTGGCTTCTTTTAAACCTTTTGTCCTTCCAGCTAACATAATTCAGGATACAACTCTAAGTAGAAAAATACTGTAACTAAAACAACTTAGAATCCAAAACTTATTTCCAAGGAGATTTCTTCATTTAATTAGTTTTAAAACAACACTTTCACCCCTACCACTTCATAAATGCAAATTTTTTTTAATAGAATGTAATTCCCACCATGGAATACTTTTATTTATCTGACTAAAAATCAAGAACTTAATACTTCAGTATAAAATCAGTATGTTAAGTACTGAGTTCTTATTTTTTAACAGGGGCTTTTTGAGATATATGACTTTTTTTTCAAAGTGGCTAAATTTTCTTGGAAGAGGAAAGGCTAAACAGCATAAATCAACATCCTGTGTTTCGATGGTTATACAAAACTAGCAAGCAACTGCAAATGCATGGAGGTAAAAACCTTTCTGTTTTTCTCATGGGTGTAATTTCAAAACATTCTGATGACAGCTATTGGCTGTAAACCCTATGTACAATGTTCAGCATATTTCACAAAGTTTAATAATTAATAAACATCCTATGTCATTAATTTATAATAAATAGAAGCTGCTTCAGTTTTCGAATGCACTGCTTAAGATTCTACCCAATGGTAATTAGCTGATGGTGACAGCTCTAAAATTCCTTGATTTGCATGTGTCATATTATGCCTTCTGAAAAGTCCAGTGATCTTGGGTGCACTCACCCAATGGACAGCACAGCCAATCTGTTGACACTGTGGTGAAGGAAAGTACAGCATTTATTGTAGGGTGCCATGCAAGGAGAATGGGCAGCTTGTGCTCAAAAGACCCAAACTCCCCAATGGCTTTCAGGGAAGGGTTTTTAAAGACAGTGTGAGGAAGAGGGTTGTGGAGTGACTAATCAGCTCATGCACAATTCTCAAATTGCTTGATGGTGAGGTAACAGGGTAATATTTTGAGAATTTCAATGACTAGTTTTCTAGTTCCAACCAGTCTGGGGTCTATGTGCTGGTGGTCAGCATATGGTTAACTTTCTCTACTTGGTAGGGATTTTAGTAACTGCTATAAAAAAAAAAAAAAACCGAAAAAACAAAACCAAAACCTCAAGGATATGGCTCAGGTTATTACCTATAGCCCTTGAGGGGGAACTAAAGGTCCTTGATTTTATTTTATGGATAAACTATTACTATTTTGTCTTAACTTGATTGTTTTCCTTTGTTTCTTCATTTTTTTCACTTTTCTAATTAAATTTGCTCTTTGGAACTCAGGGAGGGAAGGCCTAGGAGGCTAAAGCTTTTCTACAAATAAGAGGTGGGGGACACAGGGGTGAGGGTATCTGTCCCCAGGAAGGCCCCCATAGGGTCCTGCTTGGTTTCAGTCCCATTGGCAATCAAATGCTAATTTGGATTTAGAGCTGAATAACTCATGAAGATTTAACCACATCCAAATGATCTATTTGCAATAAAGATATCTTCAATTACCCCTCATCCAAAAAGGTCTCCTTGTGATTATTTGAGATGTTAAATTCAGCTGGTAGAAGGGATACCTGGAGACAAGCATCTGCTTCGGTTTATGCCACCCCCTTACAAACACAGCACATAGCCATGAATATTGGAACCAGCTTCCCCGATGGTTAGAACTATCCCTTTTTGGATCCTTGGTCAGATGGTCCTCATTTTTCATCTAGTGTGGACCCTGAAGAGGAATACTAGACATGTGCTTCCAAATGTAGCACTGAAAACCCTGAAAATACGTGGAGCAGAAAGTGGCAGTTTTAGAGGTGCAGTACATTGGCGTAATTCTAAGAAAGGAATTGAGTAATATGAATCTACTGCCATTAAAAGGTTTAAAACTATTGACTCCCCAATTCTACTTCTGAGACTCTATCTTATGGAAATAATCTAAAATATTGGAAAAAGTCTTACATCTAAAGATGTCCATTAGAGTACCACGAAGGGCATCAGCACACACCACTCCAAAAGATGCCACTTTGGCATGATTTTCAGCTGAAGGCAATTGAGAATCAACAGATGCAGAAAGAACTCTCTGCACACACACCCCTCCCATCCACCTAAAAGCAGGACATAAATTTCCCTTGTGACAGTGTCCCCCCACCTCCTATATCAAAGAAAAAAAGCAACTAGCAGAGGGGAGCAACTCATCCCCAGAGACAGAGATGAGTTTGCATAAACAAACCTTACTACATTAACCCTTATCTTCCATTCGCTCTATTTTCTAGCCACTTCCCCACAATTTATCACCTCTTGAAGCTCAAACCCCCTTTCCTTTGTTAAAATGGTATATCTTGAATCCAACTAAAATCCCTGAATGACACACTTGTCTTATTTAACTTGATTGTGACTGTTGGCTAGTGTTGATAGCACTGAATTATAAAACATCACACTTAAGTGCTTATATACTAAAATTATTTTGATTATCAGAAGTAAAATACAAAATTCAAATATTCAAAGCAAGAATTCTTAATAAAATGTTATATAAAAATGTTAATCTTTGACACAGGACTTTATAACTTGTGTTACAGAAAAACATGAGAACTCTGTACGGTTAATATTAAATCAAGTAAGTGGAAAGCTTAAATATTAACTTTTACCTTCTCGGTCCTTCATCACATGTTACTTGCTATTCAGGTAATGTTATTTTATTCTGTCTGTGATAAGATATTAAGAATACATTTATGTAACCATATTATGATCCAGAAATGGATTATGGCATTATCTTTTCACAGAGGTCTTATAGAAAGGTACCTTTTAATGGAGAATGATTCTCGTGTATTAAAATTTTAACCTAAGTTTTAAAGTTGGTCTATGGTTCAACTGAAATTTATTTATTCATGTCACCTGGAGGTTCTGATAAGAAAAATAAATTATACTGTCAACACCATAAACTGATGATTGCAATTCAGTACTAAAATGTCAGTTCAGAGGACATTTACTTCAATGTCTCAATGAATTGCTCTGAGAAAGGACTGGTGGCTTTCAATATATGATTTAAGTCTTAGACTATGAGTAATGAATCTTGGAACTAAAACATCTCTAGGCTGTGTGACAATATGTGCTGCTACCTTGAGGCTCTTCTTATTGTTCACTAGCAACACGCATTTCCTGGAAAGAGAACTTTAAACTTCTGTCTTCGATATGTCCCTGCCCCTGCTCTTTCTTTATGAATATCTGTGTGTTCTGTTATGGACAGGAAGTTAAACTCTATTCAACCTAACGTACTTTGAGATCTCCGGAGGGTTAGGTGAGTAAATGGTATTGGAAAGCTTTAGTTGTATTGATGCTTGCTTCAAAGACCACCTAATTGAAATAATCATCAGGCTCAGAAAAGTAAGAGCTCTGAAAAAATCGGAGAATCATTTTCCCTGGGGAAATTTCTAGCAGATTTTTATACGGAGTAATAGTGGCTAATATATTTCGAAAGTTTGGTACCATATCATTTAAAAGGAAAATCATATACCCAATGATATTTATAAAGAATTGAAATAACCACAAACACAACTGCCATTTACTGAATATCTATTAGGTTCTAAACTGTACTAGATGCTTTAAGCATTTTGTCTCATTCAGTCTGTCCCTCACAGTAAGCCTGCATTTAGGTAATACTCTCCCCACTGTACAGAGATCAGGCTGTTAAAGAAATCTGTCTAACGTAAATGGCTAAATCATGAATAAAATCCACATCAATTTGACTTTAAAAGCTAGTATCTTAGCCACTGTGCTACAGTGCTTTCCAGATTTCTTTTTTTCAAATATGGCATTAAAAATTGTACCTTGGTCTTTTTTTTACGTTTTAGTGCGGTTTGCCCCCCCAATTAGTGATATTTTGACAAACAGGAGTATTTATATAAAGTCATAAAGCATTTAAATTCTCATTTAAGGAAAGAACTTGCACTGTGTTTTAATATGTATTCAAGTAACACTGTGTAATTTGCTTAATGGATTATAAATCACTTTTTTGTGTATAAACTCACTTGACCATCTTAACTTGATTATGGCAGGTGTCACTGTTGCCGTTTTATAGGGGAGGGGACTGAGGCTCAGAGAGGTCAAATGGGATTTTGCCCGTGGTCATACAGACAGCCTTCAAGCTGAGTTTGAAAACCTGGGTCTTTTGACTCTAAAGTGCAGCAATTTGTCTTCGCGATAGAGGTATAGATTCAGTGTTACTTTGAGAATGGCTAGTGTTTTGTGAAAGCCTTGCTTAACAAGCGTTTTGGCTTCTGAAAACTACACCTACGTAGAATTCCTGGTAAAGGAGCTTGGGTTTGCCGGGCAGCGTGAACCTTCCTGAGTGTGTGGGAGGGACTAGTCCTCCCGAGCAGAGGGCTGACCTCGCCCAGGCTCAGGGGAGGAGCGAGCTTATTTGGCCTGTGACTTGGTATTTTATCACAGAATTATTTTTCTAGAGTCCTTAATTTACCTATTTTTCATGAAGGAAGTAAACTTTTTGGTTTTCTGTTCTTGACACATGGTTAACCATCTGTAACAGAAGATAGTAACATTTCTTGCTAACTTTCTTTTCTTCCAAAAGTTGGAACAAAGCACTAGCGCTGTGTCAACCACAGAATAAATCAGCATGTTCTAGTGTAGTGACAGTCCATTTTATTTAAAACTGTATTTTTGTTTTCGTTATTTTCTGTGTTTTATAATGAGAGTAGGCGTGGCCTTCTCTACTTTGTTGCCCTATTGAAGACTGGGGATTGATCCATTAATGTGATAAATTGATTAGGCGCCTACTGGTTGCCAGGCACTGTTACCGGTGCTTGGGATACAGTAGTGAACAAAAGGGCCGAAACTCCCTGGCCCCATGGAGCAAACATTCTAGTGTGGGAGAGCACAATAAACATTATAGCATCAGCTGGTGCTAAGTACAAAGGTGAGAACAGGCCAATAACAACAGAAAGCAGTTTTTGTTGGGGTGGGAGTGGGGTGTCACTCTTACACTTTATTATAGTTATTCCAGAGCAGCCTGACGGTGGAAATAGGTTCTGCTCCCACAGCGGGATGGATCTTCGTTAATGAGCCGGGGGTGCCCTGGGAAGTGTACAGAGCACAGTTCCCTTCATCGTCACCCCAAATGGAGTTTAAGGTTTTTACACTGAAATTTTAGTTTCTGGAAACATGAAGCTATGATGTTTTCTACTTTTCTAATCTCTACTCAATATCAGATTAAAAGATGGAAATTGGAAAAGACCAAAATCCAGCATCTAAGAATAATTTAGTATTTTTAAACCACTTATCTAAGATTTTTTGACCAATTTTCTGGATCAAAAAAATTTCCCCCTCAATATAAATTTTATCTATTGGATATTTATCCAATTTTCTTACTAAGCAACCTGTATTTCATTTGATTCAAGCAAAAAAAATTTTTTTAAATTTGGCTGCATTGCATGGCTTACGGGATTTTAGTTCCCTAACCAGGAATTGAATCCTCACCTCAGCAGTGAACAAGCGGGGTCCTAACCACTGGACCGCCAGGGAATTCCCTGATTCAAGCAATCTTATTTATCACATTTAAATAATTCACTATGAAACCCAATGCTTATTATGCATCAACTGTCTTATCCTAATATTTGAATACTATATGTAAATATGCTTTCTACCCAGAAAGATATGTCTATTTTGACTCATTAAGTGCAAAACGAATTTACTGATAAAAGTGAGTTAACTGAACAAATACATATAATAGTAACACCAACGTTTTTCTGGGAAACCAAGCATTAGGGGAGGCATTTTGCCTCTTCTTTAGTGTATATACAGCCCTGAAAATTAGAGATTTATTCCCACTGTACAATGATGATACTGACATACTTATAAAGTATAAATAACTTGTTTGAGGTCACAGAACCAGTGTCAGAGCTAAAAGGCAGACTTGGATCCAACTCCAAAGATATTCCTAATATGCCACTTTAACTCCATATTTTATCATCATAAAACACCAAAGGCAAACCATTTATTTATACCATAATCCATCTCCTTAATGGTTACTGAAACTACGTATCACTCACATTTCTTTCCTAGATGTATTTTATTATAAAGTTTGCAAATATTATTTATGAAAATGAAGATAGATAATATTTTAAAGGGGCAAATAATTTAGTGAATAAAGCATTTTATTACTCTTAAAAATTAAACCTGATAAAACATCTAGTATATAAAGAAAATTCTAGAGAAGAAAATACAGTGATAAAAATACCTCTCCAAAATGTAGGGCATAAGATTCCGATGACTATAGTTTTTTCTGTAAAGTGTATATGTGAGTTAGTTATTTACATGCCATGCGAATAAAAGCATTCTGGTAAGGAAAGATATGAGAGGAAAATGCATGCAATGTTTCTGATTAAAAAAAAAAAAACCTAAATAAAAACCAAAGAGGTAAGCAAGCAAGGTATGACCTTTTTTTAAATCAGCAAAAAACCCTAGCACTCCTCAAATACACCCCTCGAAAATAGAAAAGCAGTCATTTCTCAAAATCTTCATGATCTGATTCAGATACAAATATTAAGAGCAATAAGAAATCGTCAATAAATTATGCGCTAAAATGTTCTTTGGACAGCGGCGCAATTGTGTGTATAGCCTGCTACTGCTACATCCAGCACTCAAGGAGACCCTAGGAGTTGTTTCAGGGTTTGCACATTGTTTTTTGCCAAAAGAAAAAAAGTGGGAACATGGAAAATGGAGTATAGTATGGTTTGCCTTGAATTTTCATAGAAGCTATCATGTGGTTGTAGGACAATGAAGTATAAATCCATCATCTATAGATCACAACAACAGTTGTTTCATTTAATTAAAATTCCACTTCTTTTTCTTAGAACATTAAAACCAAGTCCCTCCCCCCCAAAACAAAAGGATTTATTAGAAGATTTCCTACTCTGTACTTTCACCCCGTTAAGTGTTAATTTGTCAAAACTGGTTTAAAGATTGCCTGATTCCTGCCTTGCCTTATTGAGAGTTTCAAAACACATTTTGAGCCCAAGAACTTACAGGCCAGCTTAGTGTCTTCCATCCTAAAATCCTTCTTTCTTGAATATGCTGCAACATATTCTATCTTCCTGATTTGAGTTCCTCAGCCGGGCAAAGACCAAGCCATCAGTGAAGAGGCCGTTCAATCACCCCAAGTATCATCTCTCACACGGCTCGAGGTACACTCAGGAGGAAGGCAAGAGGGTGAGGAGACATACGACTCTACAGCCACTGTTTCTAAACAGTAACCTTGTTCACTGAACCAAGTAAAAACGGAGAAAGGCTTCTGTTCAAAAGAGCCAGTGAAGCTCAAATGGGTGTGGGCTGGGAGTAGCGGAGGCCTTTCCTGGCTAAGAAATGGTTGTTAAACATCAGTTCAATCTCAGGGATTCAAACTCAGCTGGGGCCCCAAACAGGATATGCATTAAACACATTAGAACAACTGTTTACCAAGATCATCTAAACGTTATTTACTGTTTTTCCAGATTCTTCGGCCTTTTGGTTTCCTGATGTATTAACAATGGCATTTAAAACTCTGAAGATTATGGCTCATTTTGTTCCCATACCAGATGCATCTGAAAGAGGCCATCGTTTAGAATCAGTCAAGCAGAGAGACCTCTGTTCTTTGACTCTCTTCACTGAGAACATTCATGGAGCCGTTGAGAAACCACATGAAATGAAGTTTCGCTGCCCTTCAGAGGGTCCAAAAGATTGACTCGCTTTAGCAAGTTTTGAAAAATTCTGAAGGTCTCCAGAGAGAAGAGGAAGAATAAATATAAACACTAAAGTTTTCGAGATTATTTCTGGATAAATTAAATATAGCTCCTCAGAAGTTTTTTCTTTTAGCCAGTGATGAATTGCATTATAAATTTCGAATTCAACATTTCTATCACAATTTTACCTTAGGCTTGTCTTTAAAAGGACTTTTTGTCTAGGAGCCTAGAGGGGAAACTGAGGAAAAAGGATCCAGTCCTCACTGTGTCTTTAGAGAATTTTAAAATGTGACATGGGAGCCAGAATACTTTGCTTAAAACCAATGAATTTAATGAGTTTGGATGATCAGTGGGCCCAATCTAGAAAAGGAAATACACTGTTTAGAAGAAAATAAGTCATTTCAAGCCTCTCTGAGTAGTAGGACTCGACCCAGTAAAGAGACTGGATGCATGGGATTTCTAAGATGTAAAAATTCAAGCACCAACACATATATATATGGAATCTTAAAAAAAAAAAAAAAAGGTCATGAAGAACCTAGGGGCAAGACGGGAATAAAGACGCAGACCTACTAGGGAATGGACTTGAGGACATGGGGAGGGGGAAGGGTAAGCTGGGACAAAGTGAGAGAGTGGCATGGACATATATACACTACCAAATGTAAAACAGATAGCTAGTGGGAAGCAGCCACATAGCACAGGGAGATCAGCTCGGTGCTTTGTGACCACCTAGAGGGGTGGGATACGGAGGGTGGGAGGGAGGGAGATGCAAGAGGGAAGAGATATGAGGATATATGTATACATACAGCTGATTCACTTTGTTATAAAGCAAAAACTAACACACCATTGTAAAGTAATTATACTCCAATAAAGATGTTTAAAAAAAGAAAAAGAATTCAAGCACCCCCTAGACTTGGCAATTAACCTTTTTTAATGCCCTTGGAACTAAAGACTGCTTAGTAGGAGCCAGTGGAATGCCAGCTGCAGCCAGCACCATCCCAGCACCTCCAGAGGCCCAAGCATCACAGCTGCCTAAGTACCATCATTCCCACCCACCAGTTGCTTACATTTTCAAAAGCAGCCTGTATAAATACAGACAGTATCTCTAGTGCAGGGGTTCTCAGCCTTGGTTCTATTGACCTTGAGACGGGATAATTCTTTGTTGTGGATGGCAGGGAAGGGGATGGGGCTTTCCCGTGCATTGTAGGAAGTTCAGCAGCATCCCCAGCCTCCACCTGCTGTCTCTAATAGCACTGCCCCGGTCCGGGAAGATCCCACATGCCGCGGAGCGGCTGGGCCGGTGAGCCATGGCCACTGAGCTTGCGCATCCAGAGCCTGTGCTCCGCAATGCGAGAGGCCACAACAGTGAGAGGCCCGCGTACTGCAAAAAAAAAAAAAAGTCTTTGGACATCGCCAAAGACAATTGGGGTGGGGGTGGGGCAAAATTACTTCTGGGTTAAAAAAAAATTTCGTCTCTAGTGGCTCCAAATACTTCTCCTCTTGCTTGCCCTTCAAGCAGGGCTAGTGTGGCAGGGAGGCTGGATAGCTGGGCCTCATCCCGGAGGTGGGGGAAACAGACTTAAAGTGCTTCCAATCGTTCTGTTGTTCTGTTTTGCTGTTTGTTTTTGTTTTGCTGTTTTTCCTCCCCTTATTGCCGCAAAGAGGGACAAGGAACTGACTCTACGGGAAAGGGAGGTCAAGAGTTCACGATGCTGGGACTGGAGGTCATAAACACGCCTACATATTTCTCTGTGCTCACGTTTGGTACAATGGCTGGGATATGATTAACACTCAAGTATTGCCCAAATGTCTGAAGAAGTAGAAGAATTCTCCAGTTCTGCCCAATTAAAGCAATGAAATGCATGACACAGGATAAGTGCTAGTCAAAGAGATATGTTGGCTATTAATTTCAGGAATTTTTTTTTTTTTTTTTTTGCGGTACGCGGGCCTCTCACTGTTGTGGCCTCTCCCGTTGCAGAGCACAGGCTCCGGATGCGCAGGCTCAGTAGTTGTGGCTCACAGGCCCAGCCGCTCCACAGCATGTGGGATCTTCCCGGACCGGAGCAGGGACCCTTGTCCCCCGCATCGGCAGGCGGACTCCCAACCACCGCGCCACCAGGGAAGCCCCAATTTCAGGAATTTTTGAGGCATGTTATTAAAATATCAACCTATTCCCACAATTCCACACCCTGTATATTCAATAGGGCTCCATAAGTGTTAGAACCGATACTCTGAATTATCTCACAGCTCATTTAAAACAGAACAAAGACAGGAACCATGAATTTATCAAACAAAAAATAACTCCTATTAGCAAATTAAAAACAATCCTTTCATTTCGTCCCTCGGAATCTTTATATTCTTACTTCAGACTCAAATGTAACTAGCTTAGTTATCTATCTCGCAGCTCACTGAAGATTAGAAGCACCCAGTTTTGAGGGGACAGGGGGGTGTTATGAGAATCTCCTAACTGTTCTGTGGCCGTCCGAATCCTGACCTCCAACACCCAGTCATCAACACAGCTATGATGTTTCTAGAATACAAATCTGATCATGGGACTTCTTTGAATGCCTATGTTTTCCTGGCTCTTTGTGGTCTCACAGTTGCTTCTCTCACCACATAGTACCTCCGAAGTACTTGCTTCTCTCACCGCACCTCCGATAGTACCGTAGTATACTATCCTCTGTAGTATCCTTACAGAGGATAGCATTCGGCTGCGTTCTGCTGCACTCAGCTCTCCTCTGCCCATCAGTCGTGTACATGCTGCCACTACTCCTTGAAGATTACTCTCCTCCCTTCATCTGGCTAACTCCCACAAGACTTCTCTCTCTACCTGCCACCCACTCCTCAGAAAGTCTCCACGCTGCCTCTCCTGCTGTGGACCCCTCCACACTGTGATCAGATGGGTGCCTATCTGAGGGCTATAGGTAATGAAAGAGAAGGGCTAGTGGGAAAAAGTATCTGCCTTCTCAAGTACAGACTGCTATAGGAAATAATGAAAATAACAGCTTAAACTTGTTGACTGCCTGTTATGTCAGACATTACTCTAATGACCCATCCCTGTAGGAATTGGTCTGACCTCACAAACCACCCTATTATGCTAATTTTACCGATGAGGAAGCTCAGATATACAGAGTAGAGTAACTTGGGGAAGCTAGTAAGTGGCAGACACTCAATCCCCACACTATGCTCCAACTAGGGTACTCTTCTCACTTCTGAGCACTCAGGAAGCATCAGGCCAGTGTCGCCTGCTGATGGGAAACGACTGGTACCACAGGGAGAGAAGACAGGCGGGGAGAGACGGGAGATGACACGGTGGAGACAGTGCCCCACTCACCCCTTAGGAACAACAGTGTGTAACTGAACGGTGGTGCATTCATCCAGAAAAACAGCTGAATGCTAACAAGAGAGGAAAGAGAATAGAGGGCTTTGTTATGTGACTAGTGGCTCAAGGAGATTTCTATGTCCCAGTGCATGGAGCGGTGAGTACCGTCAATGATGTGTCATCTGAAACTGTAGCTGCACAGTAAGGATCTTAGAAAGAAGCACATTTCTAACCATATGCATCATTGTTGTTACTTTCTCAAGATTAAGGCCTCTGCTTATCAGCCCACTTTTTGGTTTCATTTTCAATATCCAGCAAAACTTTCAATGCAGAATTCTGGCAGGTGGATGAAGGCTGAACTGATCGGTTAACATTCAGACTTCCGGGAATGGAAATCACTTCGAAAACATAGTAGGTTTTAAAAACACATACATAAATCCTGAGAAATTAAGGGGAAATGAATTTGTTTATTAAACCTAAATTATATCATCCTTAACAAATATGAAATATAAATATTTTTTAATGGGAGCTGGTGAATTATAAACTTGACAGAGCAGTTGTAGAACTCTGAGGAATCCACCTTCTCCCCTTTTGTGTGTTCATTCATTACCCGCTCACTGACTGACTGTCTGCTTTGCTCACAGGCCTCCTAAAACTGCTCTGTGGCTGAGATGATGATTCCTCAGCTCTTTACTCCATTCTGAGTCCCGCTATGAACGTGAAAACTGCAGAGGCCCACATCTTGACAGGGCAGCTCTTACCCATCCATTAGCGTTTTCTCTTATCAAATCTGCTCATTTGCCACTGTTTCTTCCTTGTTCTTTTTTATTTCCCATTTTTCTCTTTTAACTTTTGGCTACTAATAGAGAAACCAGTTCTTATAAAACAGACCTTTTAAGCTGCAGCAAGAGTTCTATGAGATGATGAGATAGCTGGTAATGTTCCCCCCCCCTTTTTTTTTTTAAACAAAGCTTTATTCCACAGAGAATTGTGTGATCAGCTCTGTTTTGCACTCCTTATGGGGGGAGGTGTGTGTATATCTGTGCACATGTAAAAATGAACATATAAATATATGCATGAAGATCTAGTTCTACCAAATAACTGAAAGAACATGGACAGGCTAAGCCCTTGGACTAAAAAGATATTGCTCTTATAGTGTATTCTCATTATTTATAAGAATTTAAAATGTTTACCTGCAGACTTTAATTTTTACAGAAAAAGAATCACACATACTGGATTTGATTACCACAGTTATCAAAATGGTGCAGTTTAAACTCTTGGTATTTTGTAGAATTTAGTGTTTAACATAAAATACTGGGACCATGGCTATTGTTATGTTAAGGGGCAAATGCTGAGAAATAGATTTCATTTATGTTTCATATTTAGTTACTGAAAAGTAAATGCAGATTCATTTTATAAAGGAACTTATGCTTTTTGCTGAAATTTTTAAAAGCTAAAAATCACAAAGATTTGTTATACATAATTCACTAAAAGATTCAGTTCATCAGCTTATTATCTTCTGCAGATTGATTTTGATCACGGCAGGTCTTAACTTGAAAACATCTGAACTGCTTCTAACCCCAATCTAGGAATATTGCAGCCTACCATTTTGTCCAGGACCCCTCTTTATCTTAGTTCTTGGTTTTTCCTTTTCCTCTAGGTTCAAAAAGTAGTAGGTGTAGCTTTAGGAGAATATTTGTTAATTTCAACCTTTATAAAGCAACTAGCACTGTTTTCCTTTCCTTCCCAATAGGTATCTTGGCCGAAACTCTGTATATCTGAGTTTCCTCATCGGTATCTCTTTTGCCTTTAGATTGTCCCCGGAGGCCACAATCTTTAAGATGCTGGAAAAGGAAGATTCTGCTTTTCACCAGAAGGTCAGAAGATTCAGCCCCCCATTTTATAGTACCTTGGACAGTGACAAAAGTTACAAGCGCTGGTTATTTATGAAAACGCACTCAATTCAGTTAAAAATGTACTCCACACGTGAATGTTTTCTTTAGGGGAGTAAGTTAATAACATGCTTGTCTATTTCTCAAAATCCACATTTATATTACCCTGGAATCTTCCATGACCTCAAATTGCAGAAACAATTTTCCTTCATGTCAACACTTCACAGAAATGGCCAAAACTATACTTACCAAATGAATAAGAGATATTTTTATTTACATTGAAATCTTTTCCCTTCTAAATCTTTTCCCTTCGCTGTAATCAAACCTGCTCAATCCTCTTCCTACCCCACTGTAGGCATGTCACCAGCTATAACCCGTTTTCCTGTGAGGAACACTAGTTTAGGAATAATTATAATGAAGTTATTAAAAATTGCTATGCTTGAAGCAACAGTTCTCACTAAAGATTTCAGCAAAATCAAGTTGTCAAGTCTGGATTATTGGGGCCGAAACTGCTAAAAAGGGTCAATTGCTTTTTTTCAGTGGAAAAAAATCTCTGCCAAAATTTTCTAAGCATTTTTTATGACTTCTCAAAGGTTTAAATGCCCACGTCCATGTGGGAAATCTGTAAACAAATATCATCCGAACTTTCCATCTTTTGCTGTCGATTCCTGCAAGTTAATTACAATGTATTTCAGAGGGGATTTCACTGACAGGGAGGATTAATGGGGTAGCCTGATAGCTGGAGTCCTGAGTTAGATCAGAAATTAAAATAAGGAACTTGACCTAGTTTCAAAAGGGACGTTTGTTAATTTCCTCAACCCAAACCAGTGTAATCTTTCAAATGCCTAAGGTTTTATTGCAGGGAACTAAAATATATATCCATATATGTAAGGAACTCTTGTAAAACACTTACAACTTTGACTTTAAAAAACACAGTTTGATGTTTCCTTTTCCTTTTCTTGTAGAGTCGGCCTTCCCTATCTGCAGGTTCTGTATCTGCGGACTCAACCAACCACACATAGAAAATATTCCAAAAAAAAAAAAAGGCCAGAAAGTTCCAAAAAGCAAAACTTGAATTTGCCACACATTGTGCATTGTATTTACAACTATTCACTTAGCATTTACATTGTATTAGGCATTAGAAGTAATCAAAGATGATTTAAAGTATACAGAGACTGTGCTAGGTTATGCAAATATGCCATTTTATATAAGAAAATTGTGTATCTGTGGATTTTGGTATCCCTGAAGGCGGGGGTGGTGGTGTCCTGGAACCAAGCCCCTGCACATACTGAAGGACGACTGTATATTCCAGGCTATGAGCACTCACTCTTCTCACCCAGCTACTACCCCCAGACATTACACGGTGCTCAGGAGTAATGAATGCCATAATGAAGTTGGGGAACGGAGGGAAGTAAAAACGTCAAGTGTGATATATCCAAAGTACAAATTCTTATCTTATAACCTAATTTACATGCATGACCAGACTATAAGAGATTTATGGCACTGTGGCAAATCACTAGGAAACAAGAGCATTCAAGTTTTATAGGGTTTTTTCCCATCAAACAGAATAGGGTTTAGCAGTCTACCTGACATATTGGGCAGACAGCCTAGGCTCAAACCAGCATCACAACTTTGTTTCCACCTTCAGGCTGCAAGCTGGTCTTAACCACTGTCAGTCTCTCACCTTTAATTCCTGTGATCTGTCTGATTAGTTACCTTAAAAACCAGCTCCAGGAGCTCGTCATTCCCATGCTCAAACACCTATCATGTCTCTCAGAGTTACCTGCCAAATTAAAGCAATGCAGTGTGTTTCCACCGACTTCGAGAATTTTTTTTCCCACCACTCTTCCAGATATCCCATGTTTTTACAGAATGGATGCATTTGCTATTCCTTTAACATGCCTCACGATTTCCCTTCCTTTCCCTTTCCTTCTCTCTTTCCTTCCCACTCTTCTTCGCATGTGGAATGTCTCTTCAGTCATCTCTGTCAAATCCTCCAAATACTTCAACAAGCAAGGCAAACGCCCTCATCCTCCATGAAGTCTATCTTGATTCTCCCAAACAAAAGTGCTCGCCCCCTTCCTAAGCCACACACACATCAATTATACTTCTCTAACAGCATTACCATTGGAGCAGAGTTATCAGGCTCATCCATCTGCCCCCTGAAAGGCTTTCTGGGTATAGGTGAAGCTCAAGAAACACACTAAATTGCAATGACCTAGCTTCTAGTATATGGGTCAATTTTCAGTGCTATTGGGGTGTATATTTCAAAAGGTTATAAATTAAACGATAAACATTAAGTGTAGAAAATAGAAAAAATAAATAAGTACAAAATATTTAAGATAAGCTGCAATGTCAAAATTCAGACATTACCACTGTTAAGGTTTTAGTTATATGTTCTTGCAGATTTTTTTTTTATTTTACATATATGTAAAAATCCAAAAAATGAGCTTTTCATGTAACTCTGTCTTGAAATCTATTTTATACTCTGGACATCTTTCCAGGTCGACTATGTTTTCTCAATGTTATAAACAAGGCTGCCTATAGAGTTTCACAAAGCTTAACAATGTCTGAAGAATAAACTCTAGAATAGAATTGCTGAATCTTTGGTTAGGGATATTTTAAAACGTTTTTGAATTTTTAAGTGATATATTTCACCAAAGACAGCCTTTTCCACTGTATCCTCAGATAGTAGCAATACATTCACTCGTTCATTTGTTATTTGACAAGTACCTGTGTGAGAATTACTACCTAATTGCACTGCATATTCTCGTTAAAAACAAACAAAAATAAATTTTGGTATAGTATGTATAAAAGGTTGTAAGCGTAAGTTATATAATTGAACCTACAAGGGGATTAGCATTTTTGGAGAAAGTACTAATAACAATTTAATATAAATATTGCCAGTACATTTTAGATCTAACAAAAGCATTTCTGTTGAAAATAGTAAGTGCTCAAATTATAGCTATTACTATGAGTTACTATTAACTACTGAAAACAGGTCAACTTAGATTTGTTGCTGGTCTTTAAATATTCTTTTAAATATAATAATAAATACACTGCTATAGAGCATCATGTTGAAGCTCCTGGGATTTAAATAATCTGCTACAAAATTAATGAGCCAGAGGTTTTGGTATTAAAAAATTATAATTACTATAAAAGGTATATGATAAAGCTGATTTAGTTAATTTAATCTGGTACACACTATCAAAAGATCCTACTTTGCTTCTGTCACTAGCACCTATGTGACATGAAGTCATTACTCTCTAGAGCTGCACTGTCCAATATAGTAGCTACCAGCCACGTGCAACTACTTAAATTAAAACTAAATCCAGTTCCTCAGTCACATTAACTACAGGTTAAGTGCTCTCTAGCCTCATGTGACCAGGAACTGGCATATTAGATAGTGCAGATCTATAACAGTTCTACCATTGTAGATGCTCCAGGTTATCTCACTGTAAAGTGAGGACACTGAAAGACATCATTTCTAAAGTAGCTTCTAGATCTAAATTCTAATGATTTTGTGGCTTAAGGTACTCTTGTGATTCCCTGAAAACTTCATGAAAATATTATACCTATAAAATCTTAAATTCATAGAATCACAGAATTTTAAAAATAGAAGTTTCTTTAAAAATCACCCTTTCATTTATTTCCTAACTTTTAACATGGAAAAAGC
Source organism: Monodon monoceros (assembly GCF_005190385.1). NCBI lineage: Eukaryota > Metazoa > Chordata > Mammalia > Artiodactyla > Monodontidae > Monodon > Monodon monoceros. The sequence goes on from NW_021703771.1 coordinate 62,013,362, forward strand.
TGAAGTAGAGGACATAAAAGATTTGCCCAAGTTTTTAAGACTAGTGAACAGCTGAGCAGAACCAGAATCTACAATTCCTGATCTACTACTACTAATCCAGTGTTATTTCCATGGTGCAGAAGAGAAAAGGAATCAGTTACATTAAAAACAAAGGCCACTTAAATAAATAAATAAGTAAAAAAACAAACAAACAAGAAAACAAAAAACAAAGGCCACTGAGTGTGTGCATACGTGCGTGCTTAGGTGTGTGTGTGTATATACCTATTTCACAGAGCTCGCCCTACTGACAGCCTAGTGGCAAAGATACTCCTGTAGCCATGAGCACAGCTAGCACCCAGATCTTGGATTATAAAGTATTACTTTCCACTCTAAGGAACCAGGGCTCCTGAAGAAATGGCTGATTCCAAGGCTGAGTCAAGGAAAGTACAAGATGAGTCTGTAACACCTTGTGCCAGAAAGTAAGGATATGCTCAAAAAATAATGGAGATGCATCGAAAGGACACAGGAGCCAACCTCAAAGGGATCCCACTGTCCAAATCTGGGGGAGTTAGAGCATCAAAATATATACAGAAAAGCATTATAATCTACAGAGTAAAATAAATATCCCTGAGTCCACACTAATATAAACAAGAGAAAGGAAAAGTTCTTCCTTACAGTAGAAAGCTAACTAATAAATGTAGAGGGAATGATGAACTAGAAAATCACTCTTTGGCAACCAACATAAGACTGATTCAGGCAAGAATCATTGATGCTAAAACTAATAGGTGAATATATGAGGAACAACAGAATATTTACATAGCTTCAAAGTATCTCCCCACAAGACGCTTATTAGTTACAAAACAAGATGAGTAACTTGATAGTGGAGAAACCTGGCAGACAGCACCTTAAACAGAGTGATGGAGGATAATATCACCAGGAATGGGACCAAACAACATGTGACTCCTGATATGATACACTGAAGACCAAATATCACTCCTGTGGCATTCTTGCTGGAAGTATATAACCTAAATCCAATCATGAGGAAACATCAGGCAAACCCAATTTAAGAACATCCTACAAAAATAACTGGCCTAAATGCTTAAAAAATGTCAGTATCATGAACTACAAAGAAAGGCTCAGAGAAGTGTTAAAGAGTAAAGAGACATGGTAACTAAGCACAATGCCCAATCTTGAATTTTCTTTTGCTATAAAGGACATCACTGGAATAAATGGTGAAATCTGAATAAGGTCTGTAGTTTAGATAACATTATCACTGATAGTGTTAATTTTGATAAATGTAATATGGTTATATAAAAGATAGTGCTTGTTTTTAAGAAGGGGAGAGAAAGGATTAAAAATAAATCTTCCAAAATGTTAACATTTGGGGAATCGGGGTTAAGGGCACATGGAAATTCTTAGTTGCAACTATTATTGCAACTTTTCAGCTTTTCTATAGATCTGACGCTATGTGAGAAAAAAAAATTCTTTTTAAACCATGGCCACTGAATCCCTGTTTGTTATTGATATTTAAAAAAAATTAATCTAACTTTTGACTCCTTTACTCATAGGACCATTAAAATTGGGAAAAACTGAATGTAAAACACACAAAGTTTTCTAAAAATATGCTATAACATTTTCTCCAAATTAAGGTGTAAGATGTAAAGGAAAAGCAAGCATCTTACCTATTTTCTTCTCCATTCAAATTACAACTGTCTTGCTATAAAATGCAGAGGAAATACAAAAATCTATTCCTTTACATAGTGGCCCACCTTCAGGTATTTTTAAACTTTTTTTTTTTCAGAAGAAAAAAATCAATTTGATTTGACCAGATGGAAAAAAAACTTTCATATGCTTAATGTTAAACTGGCCAAAAATAAATACGAAAATTGAGCAAAGAGCAATTTAAGGGTGAAACTAGCTGGCTTCGTGTGGCAGAAGGAAATGGAATCTGGCATCCGGAGCATCAGGAGATGAGCTGGGGGAATTTCAGGGAGCAATTTCCCCACACCATGCGCCAGTTGACTTGTACTCTTAGCTCAAGCTAAGCCTTGAAAGACCCAGCTCTACTAAATCAGCATTCCCCTCCCAGGACCAAGACAGACCTCAAGTTCAGCAGCTCAAACCAAATGAAAAGCTGTTGTTAAACACAAGCCAAACAGAAATGTTTTTCATACTCTTTTTCCCTAAAGTAAGATAAAAGCTAACTAAATAGTCTCTTAAGCAGTAAAATATCGTGATTTTGAATTAGGGAGTAAAAGCTACTTTAGTTGGATCCTAGCATAATTTACCATGTTAACATTACCAGAGCCTTTTGTAATCGCAGGAAAGAATATCCCTTTTCTCTCCCCATTTCCTTCTCTTCCCCAAAATGGTCATTTGGCATATATGGACTTATTTCTTTGCCAGCTAAATTAGCAAATCTTAGACTGAATTCCTCTGCTTTCTTTACCAATAACTTGCACGTGGAAACATTTGTGCTGAGGAGGCATTTTCTTAGTCTATTAGGTTATGTTTTACGTACATGTATGCTTGAAGAGGGATATTTATATACTTATAAATACTGGGAAATAAAGAAGTTTAACTATGTTAAACGATTCTTTAGTTGTTAATCATAATGATGATATTCTTAACCACTTATTCAAAAGCTTACACTGTGGCTAAAGAGTGTGTCCTGAGTGATGCTTCTCAAACTGGGGTTCTGATAGTAAATGCATTTGGAAAATGGAATGAATTGTGTCTCTTATTTTGCAGAGTTACAACACATATCACTATATCAAATGTTTTGACGAATCCCTTAGTAAGTAAGCAATTTAATAACGGTCTCCCAAATTTAACTGACCAAAAACTTTTTTTGTGCGATATTTGTTAATCTGGGGTAGGTCTGGGTTATACTCTACAAATGTCATTACAGTGTTTAAAATATATATTAAAGGGTTCTCTTCAAAAGACACACAAATAATATTGTTTCAACATGATATTTCTTTTAAAATTAAAACTATGTAGCAGTAAATTCTCTTTGTAGGTCAAACGTACTGGGATAAGCATGTTGATCAGGAATTTAGGGGAAGTCAAATTTAGAGGTCACCTGATTGTCTTAATAGAACATAACTAAACTTGATGGCTTACTGATCAATCCTACTGAAGTTCTTTATTATTATTCTTTACAATACGAATCCATGATGCATTTTTACAGAGGGCAAGAATAGACGTTAAACTCCATTAGCAGGCTCCACAAGTCTGTTGTGGATGAACATTTTCTCCTCTTCCTAGAACCTTGTAAAACACCAAGTACATCTAATGGACCAATTAAAGTGATAAACCATCACAGCATGCTCACTGCTATATCCAAACAAGCCGTTCTAAGAACAAGTACACCTGACTGCAAATGAAAATTCTCTCTAAATCCTGGATGTAGGAAAAACTGGGGCAGCTATCAGCTCAGTTCTCTAAAAGTCAATGAGAAAATCACCAAAAGTATGCAGAATTCCAGACGATATCTATCTGGGGGCGGAATGGGGGGGAATCTGTAGGGAGAAGGAAGGAAAGGGAAAAAATTAGATCTGAATCCTTCATAAAGTACTTTATTATGAAGCAGGCAAAATCATGACCAACACCAGAATAGAAGCTCTCTCCTTGGAAGAACAAGAACAGGACAGAGGCCACCGTACTAAGATGCCGCAGCTGCCCCGGAAACAGAACCGCTGCTGGTATGATAGCTGAGGTCTCCTTCACAGGCCTTTAAGTCTCCAAATAATATGAATGTACCTACTTTGTTTTCAGATTAAATCCTCTGTAATAATTTCACTAATAGCAACCATATGGGAAGCATCTGTAGCTCTCCTCAATTCTAATTTTCATAGGCAGAAGAAACACCGACAAAAATAGTCCCACAGTCTGTCACGGAGCCACTGCAGGCTGACCTAGTTAGATGCAGCAGGCTGAGTGCATCTGAGCTGCCTTAATCCTGCCCCAGCTTTGAGGCTGCACTGTGCCCCAGAGCTCAGGCCTTAGAGTTCACCAGGTCTTCACCGTTCATGAGTTTATAGTTGAGAGGTCATACTTTCGTCTCTGAAACCGTTTTAGTGTGGATCTGACTGAATCACCAACAGCCGTGCCCAAATCAACTCTTTGAAACAGGGAGATTTCTGAAATCACCGTTCACAAAGACCGTAACAAAGATTGAAACAAAAATCCATAACAATATTAAATTGCAAATGCTAAAATGGGAAAATATCTGTAACATATGTGGCCAGAAAAAAGGTAGGTATCCTTTATTTATTAAAAAGAAAAAAAAACACTCCATTAGAAAATGTCACAAGAAATAAACATATAATTCACAAAAGGAAAATGCTAACAAGCATATAAGAACTGTTTAACATCAGTTATTAAATAAATGCAAATTAAAATAACACATCATTTCTTTGCCTATAAAATTGACAGAAATTTCAAATAAGAGGATATCTATTATAACTGTTTTAGAAGGATGTTTCAAAAATGTTTCTGACACTAAATGGAAAGAAAACAGTTTGTAAAACCACATACGCAATGATATGACAAGTCTGTAAACACACACAAACACTAGAGTTTCTAAAGACCACACACACACACACACACACACAAAATATTAACACAGCTATATGTAGATGGTAGGACTACAGACGATTTAAAAATAAGTTTAATCCTTTTCTGCATTTTCTAGGTGTCTCACAATATTTATTACTTTTACTATCAGAAAAATGTATGTCATATTTAAAATATTTAGGCAGTAAATAGTAGGAGATGCCTGGAGACTATTTCTGTACATGATTTTCTGTGCTCCAGTCATTAGTGATGGCAGAAAAGATGTTTGAATTTGGACCGCTAATATGGGTGCTCACTTCATATGCTAACGTGGAGAGCTGAAAGTCTTGTTAAGATGCGTATTTATTCTGGGAAAAAGGCCTCCCCCCCAAACCAGTCAAGAGACAAGGCTTGGGGCTTCCCTGGTGGCGCAGTGGTTGAGAATCCGCCTGCCAATGCAGGGGACATGGGTTCGAGCCCTGGTATGGGAGGATCCCACATGCCGCGGAGCAACTAGGTCCGTGAGCCACAACTCCTGAGCCTGCGCGTCTGGAGCCTGTGCTCCGCAACAAGAGAGGCCGCGATAGTGAGAGGCCCGCGCACCGCGATGAAGAGTGGCCCCCGCTTGCCACAACTAGAGAAAGCCCTCGCACAGAAACGAAGACCCAACACAGACAAAATTAAATTAATAAACTCCTACCCCCAACAACAACAAAAAAAGAATCAAGGCTTGTGGGAAAAGGGTAACTTACACTTATTTACTTTCACATTATGTTCATATTTAAATAATGATAGCATTTCACAAACGGCAAATTTCTGTAACTGATTTCATTTTCAACATCCCTTTTTAAAGTTTTACGTAGCTTCTAGATAATATTCCTGTACAAGCTCTTCTACTTTGGAGAAAAACCATAAGCTGAGTAATAATTTCTCTCACGTTTTTATTCACTTTTTAAAATTCAAAAGATGGTCTTTTTAGAAAGATTCATCTTTGGTATCATCAAATGTAGCAAAAGCAAACAATTTAATTTTACATTTATTTTACCTACAGGATATATTCCCCCAAAATGATTATCATTAACATAAAATCCTACTTTGTTCTTTATATAGAATATAATAGTGTCCAGTCAAACAACAAGTATTTATTGGCTCTTGCTATGTGTCATGTTAGGCACTTAAGTTCGTACGTGCTTTGACAAAAATAATATATCGCATGTGGAAACACATGCAATATAAATTAGGGATTTTAAAATTTTAGACATGACCTATGTCAATCCCCACACAGCCCATGCTTACATTCACCACCCCTCTATTTTTACAACTTTTTTTCAGATTTCTGATTTTAATAGGAACAGACTCTAATAGGTGCTAATCTCCTTGAACAACATCAAAAGTGATTCCAAATTAAGGCCATTTCTCTCCCCTCCAAGGGTAAACTTGTATTTTTTTTCATGAAATTTCAGAATTCATCCCACAACCCATGGCAGGGTGGATGTGGAAATCAAAGCATGTCATACTGACAGGTAAAGAATTGCATACATTCATTTATATCCTGAAAAGCAACTCACAAATCTTCAAATAGAAAAAGGCATGTTTCTTTAAGCTGGTATTAACCAGAAAATACCTGATTCACATCTGCCCTTTTCTCCCTAACGTTAATGATTCTATCCTTTTCTCCTCCATTTTTGCCTAAGTCTATATCTTCATTTTACCCCTTCATGCTATTCATTTTATTTGGCAACAGTATACTCTGGAGAATTTCTGGGTCATTCCAACGCTCTGTAACATCAGCTTCTTCTACTGGGGACCTCGAGGACCCTGAAGACAGATCCCCATGGTATTCTCCTGTCTTCCACCGTGAATGGATATAAATGCTTTTGTGTGACCGACTTAAAAACTGCCCGCACACCGGGAATGCCAAAGGCAGACTAGGAGTGGTGACGGCATCCCAGCGGAACTTTCTGAGCACCTGTGGTGTTTAAGATTATGAGGGAAAGAATAAGCAATGGGTAGTGGTGGGCATAGGGAAGGGAGAATCATCTGGCAAGGCAAGAAAAAGTTAAAACACTGAAATAGAAAACCACACAGAATTTAAAGGACTGTAAAGAAAGCTAAGGATATCAAGAGAAAAGCTGATCCGTGTAAAGCAAATTGTGATATTTAGTCAAACCTGAAATCTCAGGAGTTTCACAGTTATTTGAGAATAACATGTGACCTAAAATGAAATGCATGCTACCCTCAACTAAAATGGTGTATCCTTAACCAAAAGCCAGGCAAAGTGTAGTTCCCCCTGCGAATGCAATTTTCTAATCTGACGATTTTAAATCTATTTTCCATATTACAGTTGTGAAAACCTACTCAGAGTTGCCAAGGCAACAACATTGCCCTTTATGAGAACAGCAAGCTTATAACACAAAACTTGTGGAAGCATCCATTATGGCACAGACATTCACAAGACTCTTCTGAACTGGAGACAGCCAACAATGACATACGATTCCACTTCCATATATAATCGTTCTCATAAGCTGGCACAAGACAGACTTTGGCTAGTAAAGTAAAAAATCCTTCTCTATCTAAATGCAAAGTTACAAACAGCAAAGTACTCTAGCCATTAAGCCTTCAACAATCACATGCTGTAATTATTAATACTATAGCTATTCAGTTCTGCTTTCAAAATAGAAATGGCACAAGGAACCCAAAGAGCCAAGAATAGAACATAACTATGAACATTCAAGACCATCCCACTTAAATGCCATCAGGAAGATTTCCTTCAGCAGCTAGATAAAATTCTAATAGTGTAATTTAGCTGTGTAAAATAAAAGATCCAAGGAAAAGCTACTTGATTATGCTTTATTATAACTTTTGTTTTAATGATTCAAATATGCTAAATGATGTCATTAAGATATGGCAGGACCTCCATTAATTAAACTTTACCTTTGTATACTGCAAAAGGCAAACATGGCTAGTTCTAAGAAAAATGGAAAGTCTGTTACAGTGTTCACGCATTCTTCTCACACCTCATCATCCTGTTTTCAGATATCCAGTACCCTCCTTTATCATTAAGTCCCCATATCCAAACCACCAAAGTATCAAATGAGGCGTTTTTTTCCCCCCACCCACCCTTAATTATTGAGTTGATTACAATCCAATGTTATCAAGCATGGCATGGATTGTTTCTTTCAGATATCTGTATTTTACTTTTCTAACAGCTAAGCAAAAACTGCATCCCTCTCAGATACATGATTTGAGGCATCAACAAACAGCATAATCTTTCAGGGTATGAGTCTGAATGTATCCTTTTGAGATAAGTGGGAAGCAGAAACTGTGTGCCTCCCTCCCTCCCCAGATACCTACCTGTGCTGCTTGGAAGGTGAGCTGACCTTGGTACTTTGGCATATTCCTATCATCAGTGCTTTTAAAGACCTGGAGTCCCATCCTCTCCCACTATGTCTGCCTGACAGGCCTCTCTCTGCCTGCAGACCCTCATTTTCTGCCTCTGCTGGGGAAGGTCATCAAGAAGATGTGATTGCCAGTTTGACCTCTGAGCTAGATTCAGGCATTTGGAGGCTGCTCACCCCCTCCCCTATCTTTGGAGTGTACGTTCTGCTTGCCTTCCCCGAGTTAGAAGCTACCTAAGGACACAGCTTTGAGACAGTAATTGTGGTGTTGAGACTCTCTGGACTGTGCACGTGACTGAACCCAGTTAAAGCCTCTCCATAAACTTTTAAGATTCTGGCGGGAGGTCGTGGAGACCCACATGTCGTGTGGCCGCCTAAGACGAGCCTCATAAGTAAGTTCCCTTGTTTATTAAACCTGCCAACTACCAATGTGTGGCGTTCTGCCTTTTTCTTGGATCTTTCCTTGCCTTCTGTGTAAGGGGGCCAGTTTCAGATTTCACCTGGGAAGCTCCTGAGGAGGCTGTGACCCACCCACCCCCTTGGGAGCATCTGCCTTCCCCCTATCCCCTGGCATCCCTCCTCCCTTCTCCCCAAACCACTCCTCTTTCTGATGCACACTTTATGCTTCAGAGACCTCAGGCATTACTGTAGTTAGGACTCTGTGATGTTTTTGAACCTTAATTCTTTTCTTCAATCCTAGAAACTACTCCCCTGTGAAATTTTTGCCATTAATAACACTGTTTCTGAAAGTGAAAGGTATTAACGGCATAAATTCTCCTAGACTATACAATGTGTCTTTAACAGGTAGCATTTTTTAATAAAAAGGCTTAAAATTACAGTGTAAGAGTCTGAAATTTAAACAGCTTTCCTTCACTATACTTTGTGTCAAGCTGAACAATGTGAAATTGTCATTTTAGGTAAAGAATGGTCAAAAATGGCAATTTCAGGGCTTCCCTGGTGGCGCAGTGGTAGAGAGTCCGCCTGCCGATGCAGGGGACACGGGTTCGTGCCCCGGTCCGGGAAGATCCCACATGCCGCGGAGCGGCTGGGCCCGTAAGCCATGGCCGCTGAGCCTGCGCGTCCGGAGCCTGTGCTCTGCAACGGGAGAGGCCATAACAGTGAGAGGCCCGCGTTAAAAAAAAAAAAAAGGCAAATCATATAGTTCAACTTAATACCTGAGCCAATTTATTATGCCAATGAGCTCAAGTGCCAAGATGAACAGTTTGCGCAAGACAGATGACAACCAGCAAGCGTCTTATTCCCGGGACAAGGCTGTGTACAACGAGTGACCTAGATTTCACAGGTGGTGCCTGCACCCAGTCTATTAAACGGTGTCACTCAGTTTATCATGACAACAACTTCAAACTGTGGGCGGCCATTCCTCACACAACACAGATGAAGAGAAACGACCTGACGAGCACACTGTATCCCTTGCACAAGGTCAGCATCATCAACAAGCAAGGAACAAAGCTGAAGAATAAAATTAGAGATTTAATATCTCTCTCCTCTCTTTTCATATTTTTCTTTTAAAAGTCATTTTTATAATATGAGTCTAACATCCATTTAGTGGGTTATATTGAATGGAAACCTGAGATTTAAATACTGAAATGAACCAAAAGGCAAATTCATCAAAATGATGCTCCTGTAATTTCCCCCCACATGACTGGCTGGCTCTGTTTGGCTTCACATTCTGATCTCAAAGAATGGCTTTAATGGGAAAACAGCAGAATAATCGTGCTGTAAATGCATTCCTTCTACACAAGAAATAACTACTTGAGAGGTTCTGCATTACCAATCATCCATATTCAACATTCAACTAAATTGCTAGGGAAACTGGGGGGTAGGTGGGGAGGAGGGAGAAGAGATCTTCTCTGCCTAGTTCACCTACCCATGCACTTATATTCCAATAGGAGATGGTGAGGACATATAAACAAATAGCTATAATGCAAGACACTGTGGAATTTACACACTACAGACAGTAAACATAACACACGTGCAATCATTTCCTTTAGGTTTTGGATCCAGTAATAGGAAACACAGTACCTCTAAGTCAGGAATTGCACAGAGTATCTTTACCTAGATGACTAAGCATTCGTGAAGTTTATATTCATCTTACTTTAAATTCCTGGAACCAGGTACTGCCCCACCTAATCTTTTGATGAATGCAAAAAAAAAGGGAAATTATCTTTCAACCAACCATGGTTTGATGCAAATTAGTACATAAGATTCAAAGATACATATAACCCTCACTCTACTAGTTCTCCTCTGAGAGTTCGGGAAAAGGCATTTATAGCTCTCTGCTGTCTGAGTTTTTTCATTTGAAAAATGGAAGATTTGTTCCGATCACTCAGTTATATCAGTAGGGATGGAAACATATGAGATAAATAATGGATTTAACTCATTTCAAAATTTCACCGTTAAGGGCATTATCTCCATACAAGAAGTATGTAATAAAACAAAGGTAATGAAAATAAAATTACTCATCTTAATCTTGCTAGATGAACCTAAGACATTTTCCTGAAAACCAAAAAGACAAAGAGGAAATGTCAAATGGTATTTTCATTCAAAGTATCCTCAGAGAGGAGCAAGGGCAGTGGCTTACACCAAAGTCAGGGCACTATCAAGTAAATTACTTAATGTCTCTCTGCTTGGAAGGAAGAATTGCCACTGGACAGAAGGTAATGTCCATTTACAGAATTTTGTCCTGTAAAGTTCCCGGATCTTATGTTCTAGGACCAAAAATTCTGTTAAAGATTGAAAAAGGTCTTTTGAATGAGATCATACAAAGCTTAACACTATTATACTTCATTGTGTTAAGAAGCACCCTGAACATGACCTTTATCTTCAACTTTTAAAAATAAACATTTGAATAAACAAGGCTAAGGGACTTTCTGCTGGTAAAACTTCACCCTTAAAAGTCACAATTCTACAATAACTATCTTAATAAAGTTTTGCAAAGTTATTTCTATGAAACATGTTCAAAATCCATACTGAGAGTATCCTCTTTCTCACTGGATTCAGTTATTTTCCAAAACTCTGAAACACGTGAGATGAGGGCTTTGCTGCAGAAGGGTGCTAATCCCGTCTTCCCCATCGATGGCTGTACCTCCCTGTGAGTCTAAGAAGGGCCCTGGACTCAGTCTAGCATGCTGCAACATTCTACAAAGAGCTCTACTACTGTGATGCTATTATTTGAGTTTCAGACTCCATATTTATAAGATGGGGATGGTACAGCTTACCTACCTCTCAGGTTATAACTAGTTAAAATCTTTAGAGTTCTTAATACCTTACCATTTTTTATTTGTAAGGCATAAAACCACTTTAAGAGGCTGCATTCCACGACATTGAAGAGAACTGGAGATAGGGTATCAGCATAATAGGCAATCAATATCTGTTGGTCTGAATTGGGAGAACCAAGCATGCTGAGGTGGATGCCTTCAGTCTCGCAGCCAACCTCAAAATAGACTGTTGCTTAGGAAACAGAAAAGGGAAACATGAGGATTTGCCATAAGAAAGGCTGCATTCATAGCGTGTGATATACAGTAGCAAAATTAGAATCCTGACAGATTTAGTAACAGATTGGGTGGCAGTTGTAATATTGAGCCTTTATTTTATTGTGAAAACTGAGTTGATATACTCAGTGATTTTAGGAGACACGTTATTTCAGCAGACATGTTTTACTTATATTGTCCTTGGGGTAAAATACATGGTTTTCTGAAGGAGAAATCTCTGACTAAATAGAAATATTTGCACAGAAAAACCCATTGTTGAAAAATCCTATAGTTGCACAATAAACTACTGTACTTAATGCCCCGACCTATAAACTTAAAAATGGTTAAGATGGCAAATTTTACGTTATGTGTATTTTACCACAATTAAAAAAAAATCCTTAGTCACTATCCTCTCTCTAGTAGGTCTCATGAACGCCAAGGCTACAACTAATGCATAGAGTCCCTTCATTGTTGAGTCCTGTTTACATGAGATACAAGTTCTATTAGCACGAGAAAAACTAGAAAAAAAGTAGTCAAGAGATAAGATGTTTCTATTTTTAAAGGGTAGGCCTACAAAACAAAACTTGAAGCTGATGACAACTTCACATTGTCAAATCAGTAGACAGAATATTTCCTTGAGAATCTCTGGATTCAGTAATATGGAACAAGCATTTCCAGATCAGGACCATCCTAGTGTCCATGGAGACCACGATGCAAGGTCACCTCATGTACACACACACACACACACACACACACACACACACACACACACACGAGCAGAGCAATGAGATAAGCATAACAGCTCATTTTATAAAGCTGAGATCATCACTGAAGCTTCATATACAGCAGCATCAACCTGATCAAAACATAAAGCCATCTGGCCTAGCAGAAGCTCTATTTGGCCCTAGAAATTACACTGACTCTTTATATTTATCATTGTTGCTTATCTTCTACACATAGCCAGCTTCCTCTACCCTCCCTAGATCTCTAAGACCCTAAAAGCTTGAGCATTGTAGAAAATTAAATTCAAGAATCCCCCAAGGATCGGAGAAGGACATTATTTAGGTCCATTACCTGACTTATTCCAGAAACGTGGTTTCTAAAGTGTTTGTGTCACAGCTTTCTCTAAGAGAAGTCCATGAACTCCAAATTTCCTTAGAAAAATGCACACCCAAACAATCGTGTGTGGACCATTCCAATTTCGTCATAGCCCACCTAAGCTCATTTTTGAGCTCCTGTCCTCCAGATCCTGGGTTTAAATATACAAGCTTATCTTCATGACCAGTGAAAAGTGTATGTGAGATTTTATATATGTATATGCATATACACACACACACACACACACACACACACACACACACATCCATATATATACCCTTACATACACACAAAAAATGTATTCCTGATTGGTACATCAACCTTTCTTAGAAATGTTCTTTCTACTGGGATTTGTATAGGTCCACATGTCCAAAGTGTGAAAAAGGACAGGTATTTGGATATAATCTATAGATATCTATATATACCTAAATTAAAATCTATTTGCTAGAAAATGACAGTTTCAAGTTTACCTCAAGATTGTCTTTTAAGAATCACACATCTTGAATTTTTCCCTTGGATTGTATTTATAAGGATCAAAAAGTATTGTTATACTTAACAATAAGCTATAACAGTTTAAATGTTTCTTATGCTACAAACTGTAAAGGGCATAACTTACATCCCCAAACCATGTATTACTGACAGATATACTTCTTTTGTCACGTGAACACTCTCTCCCTACCCCAGAAGCGAGACCAAAAGGAAATTAACGGCTCATGAAAAGTTGGCTTTTTACCCTTCAAAGGAAGAAATATGCTGATGATGGGTTTCGTGACTCAGGCTTTGGCAGGGTGGGGCATTATTTAAGCTCCCTCATAGTAGCAGCTCCTAATTACTTGCTGTGGAAGAGGACAGAAGCTGAGTTGTCACAAAAGGAGAGACAATAGCGTCCTCTTACGTGTCCTTCATTCCACTGTCATGCAAGTAATAAATGGGTAGAACAAATTTCACGAAACTACATTAACTCAGTAAACAATGAGAAAAAGTATTACTATTTGTCAATGTCATGTTTCTCGGAGTCTCTTAATTTTTGCCTGGGAATACAATTCCTCAAGACCTCACCAATTTTCATGTATATGAGTATCTCCAACGTATGAATAGGGTATTTAACTGGAGTTTAGAAAATAGCTCCCCCACAGAAACAATATTATATATGTTAACTCAGCTCCTAGGCTGATCTGCTAAAGCCCACAATCTAACCTACAATCTAAAGCTGAGAAGCACCTTCAGTGCTGCCACGGAGCAGTATTTCCATGGGCTGGAGTTTCAACCTGGAACACAGCTCTCCCCTGCTGCAAGAAGACAGAACTTTCCTTACTTCCAAACAATAGCTGAGGCCGTCAGAACGTATGTAAGGAGGGAGAGCCTGGTTCCTTGAAGGAAGGGATTGTGGAACCACCAGGGCTAAACTTTTTGGCCAAGTAGCCTCTGGAAAACTATCTCAGGGCTAGCCCCTTTCTGGTCTTGTAACCAACGCCCAAACATCAACCTTATCTTTAAAATATAATAATAATAGCTACCATTTACTGAGCCCTTAAAATTTCTGTGAACAATCCCCAATCTCCATGCAAATTTACTAAGTGCTCTTAATCTCATGTTTCAATTAAGAACACTGGGTTTCAGAGGTTATAGGGCATTGTCAGATGTCACAAAGTGAAGCAATGAGCCACAATTCAAATCTAGATCTAGCTGTTTCTCACATAGTTCCAAAACCCAAATGCTTCCCATCGTATCAGTAAGTGTTGGAGAGGATTAAATGAAAAATTAGAGCATGCAGCCCAGATTCTGGCACATGGAAGGTGCTCACTAAACGTTTCCCTTTTTTCTCTGTCTCTTGGTTGACATGATTCATTCTCCGTTAGAACCAATGGTTTCTTCTCTTCCTGGCCTCTTCCCTAACCTCATGCTCTGTACTAAGTACTTGGCAGGGCAACTCAGTATTATAGGTTATAAATTTTTTTTCTCCCACATCTTTTCACCCTTTCCTTTGTTTCACTGAGATCTCATAGGGTGATGGACTTTAATGCTCTTCTTAGGTCACGTGTCCTTTTGAGAACCTCATAAAAGCTATAGATTTTCTCAGAAAAAAAATGCAGATAAGGACATATTCACACACTTTGTATATAATTTCACAGATCCATGAATCTTGAGGACCCTAGCAGTTTTAGGGAGTCCTTCTTAAGACACTATACCACCAAGGAAGAATTCTATATTCAGATTCTTATGCTCTAAAAGGGAAATATCCGAGGGCTGCGGAGTTCATCATCAGCATGGCAATGGGACGGGGAGACTAAATAGGGCCTTTATGCGAGGTAATGCACGCAACTGAGGACACTGGGAATGCTGGGATCTGTAGGGGCAGGGAGATGGGAAGGAGAAACAGTTACAGCATTTATGCACTTTTCTTTCCCAATGACTTTGGTCAAGATAGTACATACAATGGTTCTAGAATGAAATGAAATCTGGAGGGCTCTGTGTGTCTCAGGGTGCTCATGTGTGTCTGTATTTATAGAGCATGCTTATCTGTCCAGAGGAAATGGATGGAGAACGTTTGGAGGTTGGAGGGAGAAGGTAGAGCCCCAGACATGACTTAAGAGGAAATGGATTGGTGATGCAGGAGATACAAAGTTGGGTGAGCAGAGAGGTCCTACGAATCATCTGGTCACTTGTCTTGGGCAGTTGTACCTGTAAGGCAATATATATATAAACAACTTTATATAATTTGTATATACTCACATATTTTAAATTCTTTGTAAAGAATTTAAAACGTGAACATATACAAACTATACAAATGCCTACTGAAACCCACAGTTGTTTATATACAACTCTGCATGTGCATATATGAATGTGTTAGAATTTGATCTCTACTTTGATCAAAGGACCTCATTTATTATATATGTTAATGAAAATGCATCTAAATAAAGATAAGAAACATTTGAAGTCACCTAGAATATCAAAGATAACATTTCAATCAGTTTAGAAAAGATTTATTTTGCAACTTCTGGCAAATACACATATTAATCTTTTCAGTCATTTATTTGCACAGCCCAGTTGAAGTTGGCTGTAATGATGTAGGCTGGACTTTCTCAATTACATGCTCTGAGGTGCAAAATATAAAATACAAACCTGCCGTTTAGTACATGTTTTAAAACAATGTATACATAAGCACACTCATAAATATATTCTGAAAAAAAATGCACATCTGCATACAAACCTGAATTACTTCCCCACCAGTATTCCATATAAATCACACTCCTAGAAATGCATCTGGGGTCCGTGAACATCAGCAGCTGTGGCACTGTGACAACAGCAGCTCCTCGTGATCTGTAACTTGTGTCCAGGCTCCTCTGCAATCTGACTTTGCCGCTCCTCGCACCAGGAGGTGGGCTCTCTTTCTCCACCCTTTGAATCTGAGCTAGCCTCATGACATGTTTTGATCATGTACGTGGCAGAAGTGACTGTGTGTGACTTCCAAGGTTAGGGCAGAAAAGGACTTGGACCTTTCGCTCTCCTGGAATGCTTCCCTGAGACCACTAAATAGGTCTAGCCTACTAGAGGACAAGAGGTCACATGGAGGAGAACCCAGGTGCCCTGGTGGACCACCACCCAGAATTCCAGGCAAGTGAGTGAGGTCATCATGGACCTTCCTGCCCAGTTGACCCTTGAGCTCAATGTAGCCCACGTGTCAGCCCAGGCGAAACCAGCCGAACTACCAAGCCAGCCCACAGAATTATCAGAAATAGTAAACTGCTATGGTTTTAAGCCATAAATTTTGGAGTGGTTTGTTACACAGCCATGGTTAACTGATCCAGTAATATTAAGTGGAATTTGAATGCCAGTGTTATGTTGAGAAGCTCTAGTTCTTTTAGGCCAGGCCTAATGTTTTCAGCCTTTCAGTCTCTTTCCTTGGACCTGAAATGCCAGCTTGACTATATGGTGATGGTACACTAGGAGGTACTGGAGACTTCCAGGTGAGGGAAATAACCCTCTGGGCTGGTTTAAATGTCAAACCTCCTGGAGGCTCAGAAATATAGATGACCTTTCGAGAGTCTTCCTGGACTTGCAAATTCTAAAAGCAAATTCACTTAAAAAAATGATATAACAAATTGAGAGGATTTTAGAAACTTCAAAATATATTGCTAATTATTCAGAAGCCTTACAATAAAGAAAAAGCCCAAAGTTATCTTCTAAAAATAGCTTATGGGCTTCCCTGGTGGCGCAGTGGTTGAGAGTCCGCCTGCCGATGCAGGGGACACGGGTTCGTGCCCCGGTCCGGGAAGATCCCACATGCCGCGGAGCGGCTGGGTCCGTAAGCCATGGCCGCTGAGCCTGTGCGTCCGGAGCCTGTGCTCCGCTACGGGAGAGGCCACAACAGTGAGAGGCCCGCGTACCGCAAAAACAGAAACAAAATAAAAATAGCTTATGCTTGTAGAGAAAAATAACGGCAGCTAGCAAGCTGCCAGATAATGATGTCTACTCTGTGCAAGGAACTCTGTTAAGGGTTGTAGTGGCCATCATGGCTCCCCCAACAGCACTCTAATCCTCCCTCACTGTATCCCCACCCAGGTCCACGGCTGGGTTCTGACTGGCCTAAACCAAAGCAATCCTTGCCAGCGTATTATTTTCAAGAGTAGTTAATACACAAAGAATACTGTAAAAATCAGAAAATGTAATGGGCTGAATTGCATCCCACACCCTCCCTCCAATTCATATGTTGAAGTCTTAACACCCAGTACCTCAGAATGTGACTGTGTTTGGAGATAGGGCCTTTAAAGAGGTAATTAAGGTAAAATGAAGTCCTATGGGTGGATCCTAATTCAATACGGCTGTGTCCTTCATAAGGAGATTAGGACACAGACAGGCAGAGGGAAGGCCATGTGAAAACAGAATAGACAGCCATCTACAAGTCAAGAATACAGGCCCTCAGAATCAACCAACCCTGCAGACACCCTGATCTTGGACTCCTAGCCTCCAGAACTTTAAGAAAATTAATTTCTGTGGTTTAAGCTACCCGGTCTGTAGAA
This sequence comes from Monodon monoceros, assembly GCF_005190385.1. Classification (NCBI taxonomy): domain Eukaryota; kingdom Metazoa; phylum Chordata; class Mammalia; order Artiodactyla; family Monodontidae; genus Monodon; species Monodon monoceros. The sequence continues at coordinate 62,030,909 of NW_021703771.1, forward strand.
TTTTGTTATGACAGCCCTAGCAAACCAACACACAACACTTCCGGTTTAAGCGTTAGCAAACTCAGCTAAGGTGACAAATGATACAGAGGGTTTATAGGCATTCATGACTGAGAGGCCCCAAAGTAGAAAAGGCTTCAGTTTGATTGGGAAACTGAGTAAGTCATCAGGAGAGTGGTTCCATTTCTCTGAGAAGTTTTTAGCTCTGGCCTCCTCTTACGGCTAGCTTTGCCCTCAGGCTGTTCTCTCCTATGGCCAGCAGTAAGACGGCCAGCAACTTTTAGGCTGCGAGAGTCCTTCACCTCCAAGGAAAAAGAGGGTCCACTAATCTCCTCTGGACATGTCATTTGCATGGGGCCAATAAATCTCACTTGAAGTATCTTAACTAATATGAGGTTTCACAAGTATTCCCTCTTTTTTTTTTTTTGGCGGTACGCGGGCCTCTCACTGCCGTGGCCTCTCCCGTTGTGGAGCACAGGCTCCGGACGCGCAGGCTCAGCGGCCATGGCTCACGGGCCCAGCCGCTCCGCGGCATGTGGGATCCTCCCGGACCGGGGCACGAACCCGTGTCCCCTGCATCGGCAGGCGGACTCGCAACCACTGCGCCACCAGGGAAGCCCAAGTATTCCCTCATTTAATCAAGAGATGCCTCTATGAGCTAAGTTCTATTATCATCGCCATTTTACAGGGCTTAAGAAAAGCAAGGGTCAGAGGTTACAGAACTTTCCTCAAGTTGTTCAGTGATGATAGTAACAGAGCCAGAAGTGAACTCAGGGCTCTCCAACTTCACAGCTGATGCTTTCGATCATGACACTCATCTTTCCATGTACAGAGAAAGGCCTAAACGAGGTTCAATAAACCTTTTCTGTAAAAGGCCAACCAGGAAATATCTCAGGCTTCCAAGCTACATGAGAATGTCACATATTCTTTGTGTTTTGTTGCTACAACCTTTTAAAATACTAAAAAAAAAAAGCCCCAAAGCCATGAATGTATTGAATGCCGCTGAATTTACACTTAATAATGTTTAAAGTGGTAAGTTTTATATTATGTATATTTTACCGCAATTTAAAAAATGTAGAAAGCCACTCTAAGCTCCTAGTATAAAAACAGGCCAAAGTCAGATTTGCCTGCAGGCTGCAGTTTGCACTACTGAGATTTACTTTTCTGAAGAACTCAGGACAGCTTCAGGTTTCCTTGATTTGGAAAATAAACTCTGCAACCTCTATGGGAAAGGTCTGAAACAGAATCAACGGGCTGCCGTTCAAATTTACAAGCAAAAAAGTATTGAGGAGAGTAAGGTCATGGCCGCGGAGGCCTCCCAACCCTCCTGGGCTCCTCCTGTCTTGGGGAAGAACTTACTCTCCTAATCTCAGGAAAAAAATGTGTGAAAGACTTTCCCTATAAGGACTATCAGTAGGAAAAGGGAAGATAACCTGGAGGTCCTCCTGTCACCAAAGATAAGAAGTCTCCCTTCATGGTTATTGATTTTGTTTTGTTTGGGATAGAGGGGTGGGAGTGGTAGAAGGGGATAGGGCCACCCCTGAAGAAACATTTTCAGGATCTACAGGTCTAGCAAGTGGTTAAAAACCCCTTGGAGCTCAAATGACAAGACATTCAAAGACTAAAGAATTCCCCCAAGACAGGCTCATGTGTTTTTATTGTAGCCTAAAGCCAAATTCCAACTCTGGAAGCATATACAGTCGGCCCTCCCTATCCATGGTTCCACATGGGCAGATTTGAACAAATGGAGGATCGCATCTTGGGTGCCGGGCAGAGAGTGCGAAGAGCCGCCTGTACTGCTCCATTTTATATAAGGGACTGGAGCATCAGTGTGGATTTTGGTATCCATGGGGTTCCTGGAACCAATTCTCTTCAGATATCTAGTGACGACTGTAGCGACCACGTAAGTCACTGTCTTACCTAAAGAACTCTGATCAGGGTCTCGCCTAGAACTTAGAAAAAAGTGTATGAGATGCAGCTGAAAGACACATCATGGAAATGATCCAAAGGGAAGGAAAAAACCCAGACACCTATAAAATAGGACCAATGTTGTAAAATATCAATACCAAGAGTAATGTTTAAGAACGTGGACTCTGGACAGATCTGGATTCTACTGTAATTCAGACTCTTGGTACTTCCTAGCTGTGTCATCCTGAGCACGTTACTTAAGCTCTCTGAGTCTCAATTAAGTCCCCTGTAAAGAGGATTTTAATAGTTACCTCTATTCATCATAGGATTATTGTTAAGATTAAAAGGACATAGCAAGTGCTCAATGAATACTGGCAACTATTATTAAACAATTATTCTAATAAAAGTTCCAAGTTCCACAGGTTTCACTGGCATCCCCAGGCAGGAAAACTGTGGGCCACAATCTGCACATTGTTTCTTCGAATGGGATTTTCCTTTTCAATTCCTTCTTTATGGAATATCCTGTTAATATCTGATTTGTTTTTCAGTTAATCCTAACATTTAAGTGCATTCGTAAGGAGAATCTGTCTAGCCATTGCCTAGAGCTGCCTCAAGTTTTGCAGAAGTCTTTTCCGCTGCGGAGGGCAGGCTCCGGACGCGCAGGCTCAGCGGCCATGGCTCACGGGCCCAGCCGCTCCGCAGCACGTGGGATTCTCCCGGACCGGGGCACGAACCCGTGTCCCCTGCATCGGCAAGCGGACTCCCAACCACTGCGCCACCAGGGAAGCCCTTGCAGAAGTCTTTTCACTGATCTTGAATCACGTTGGAACTAACTCTAAATAAGTTAAATTCTTTCTGGGTTTTACAGTAATGTTAGAGCTACTACCTTCTTTTAATAATAGGGATGCTAAAGTAGCAAAGTGCTGTGCTGGTGGTTATATGTCTAACCGACTCCCACAGGGATTTGAACGGCAAGAAGGAAACTTCTGATCAACAGCTTCTCGAAAAGCAAATGTTCCAAAAGCTGCTCTGATTTATCGGCAATCACATACTCCAATCTTCAACATGTTTCTAAATTTCTGTTTTAGGAAGAGTATAAGCTCATCTTTTACAAACATTTTCTGGCACATTTTCTTAACATAAGCTTAAGAATATTTGGGGGAAAATCTTAAGTAACGTAACCACAGCAGATTTTAAAGCGAAACATCTACCTTCCAAATCATTGGGAAGATGGACAGAAAACAGACTGGAAGAAAATACATCCAAAAGTCAGTGATTTTTCTCAGATCTTCCTTTCGATTGCTTTCTCTCTGATATTATATATCATTTATTTTACCCCAATTACTTATCCAAATTCTCTGTCCAAATGTCCTTTATTATATACATATCAAAGAAGTTACAGACTGATCAAACCATAGTATGACTTAACTTTCATTGTACTTATCCTTCCAGAATACAGAAAACAAACAGATCCATCATGATTTGCTCACATGCAGCTCTCACATAAAGCACCAGTGAAAACAGTTAAGCTCCTATCACAGGTTTTCCATTCTTTACTCATTGGAACATCCCAATGAAGGGAAGGTCACACTCTGCGTACGAGGATGCAGAATAAAGACAGACCCCTTCCATGAATTCAGAGGGCCAGAGGTGGCCATGGCTTCATGGACCAGAGTCTGGCGTTCACTGACGTAGTATCTGCTTCCAGCTGCCACAGCAAGAACAAAAAAGACTGAGACACCCTTTTGTGCATTTTTCACCAGCAGCCAAGTTAGGTATATAGACCTCTGTTATGTAGCAGTGTTCTAAGTTGGACTTTGAGAGATTCAGACACATCAAGACTGGTCAGAGTACCTACCAGAAGCCATTTAAAAAAAAAAAATCTAACATCCATTTGCAATGGACCAGCTCACAGCTTTGGCACCGTGTGGCAGCAGATGAAGAATTTCCTTACTGAAGCTTAGCATGCAGAGAAACACTACAGAATTTCCTAAAGTGGTCCTCCGTGTGCAGTAGACATACATGCACCCCACACGGAACTATTCCTTAGTCAAATACGTCTACTAGATTCCTTTCTTGGTGATTCATAATAGCATATTAAATGCCCTTACAAGTCCTATAGTAAAGACATTTGCCTCAAGTGATCTGAATTAGAATCACTCTTTTGTTGGCACATCCATTAACATCCTGCAGAAGGAGTGGCCTGGAGAACGCCAGTTTGGGAAACACGACTTTACAGTGTAAGCGTAGAGCACTGGCCGGCACAGCACGAGCAGGGAAGGTGCCTTATGGATGGAGGTGGCACCTATGCAGGTGGCCTTGTTTGTGAGCACATCAGACATCCCCTGGGAAATACCCAAAATTTTGAAAAGGGTACTTTGTGGGGGCCGAGGGGTCCTGAATCAATGAGTTAGAGAAATGACCAAGGCAATTTTAAATTATAATAAGAATTATACTTCGGTTGATATGATTATAAGTACAGCCCTCCTCCCAGAAATTCAGATTGATATAGATAGAAAGCACAGAATATCACTTCGTCGCTCCGGAAAATAAGGCAACCGTACAATGTATCATGACATGTGGTTGAGCTGAGAGCATTACTGAAGTCTCCAGACCAGCAGTCGACAAGTCTAAGCTTCCTCTTGTTACTAAAATAGCCTCCACAATAATAAAAGAAAACCACAGTCATGTACAGCTAACTCCCTACCTTTTAATTATTCATGTTAATACCTTGTATTTGTAGAGTTTATACTTCATAAATGTTAATCAGACCCAAGGATTACATGAATAATGGAAATCTGCAAATAATTACCAAATCTGATTTTAAACAATGTTTTCAATACATGCTCTCCCCAGAAATCTCCCCCAAACACAGCCTCTACCCTCCCCCCCACTTACATTCTTCCTCCTAAAAGAAATCTTAGTATAATTAGTCTTATCAAGAAAGCCAACTTAACTTTTATATACTTTGCTTCTTCTCTGGTAATGTAACAGTAGTGATACTGAATGACCAAAAGGGAGAAGCAATGAGAAGAGGAAACCAAAAGGCTCAGGCCTGCAAACAAGATGCACTTGTTTGAAAAGGGGAATCTGAAACCTAGCTCTAAGGCCCAGCCACTCTTTCAATGGAGATGATAATTGCCTTCCCTCCAGCTCTGCAGGGTGGTGGTACCATCTGCTTCCTCCCCCAGTGACTCAGTATACCTGCCAAGAACAATGAGCTTTAACCCACATTACTGATGCAGTGGTTTCCCTGTCCTCCCTCGGGGGAGGGGGGGGGCGCGGGGCGGGGAACCCCACAAACAATGCCGTTATTTTAAAAAAATCTACATTAGCCAATGTCTGATTTTGCTAATTAAAACCAAATACCATGTTCATACCTATCCAACTGGCAAAAATCAAAATGTCCTGCTAAATCCAGTCTAAGTGAGGATATGGGGAAATGTGACTCTCATATACGGTAGGTGGACTTAATGCTGATAAAATTGTTTAGGAAAGCAGTTTGGCATGTGAAAATGCACATATCATTTCCAGGAATCTACAGAGAAACCTGTGCATATGCCCAAGCAGAAGTTTATAAATGGTTATTATAGCACGATTTGTAGTAGAGACAAGGCAAAAAATACAAAACTCTCATCAACTTCTCCATCGATCTGTTGGGGAATAGTACAACTGCAGTAGAGTCACATTAGAGAATTAAACTGTGATAAAGTCACATTACAGAATTCTACTCAGCAGTTAAAACAAATTACATTGATCGTTTTTGGATAGCTCTTTCAAAATTTGAGTGAGGGGAAAAGTACGAGGTAGCAAACTGATACATTAATATGATTTATATAGATTTAAATACACACACGATATTTATAGATATATACATGTAGTAAAAGTACAGAAACAGACTGGAAGAGTGCATGTTATTTCCCTGAAGGGGAAAAGGGAGGCAGGGAGCAGAAGACGACAGGACCATGGAAGGATGCATAGGAAACTATGCCATTAGCTATAATATTTTATTTATATTTCCCCAAATTATGTATTTTAATATAAAACATTTAAATATTTTTTAAATGGTCTGGGATGGGTATCTGGATATTTATTATGTAAACTTACAATGACATGTAAGGTGAAAATGTGTTGGGTCGCCAAGCCAACAAGTAGTATCTTCCTGAGTATTGTCTTAAGAACAATGCACTACATTTTCAAACACACTTTCGTGTCCTCATTTTTGTGCAGCTGACAGGAGAGCACTGAATGGCTAACAATGTTGTCATCAAGGTAATTGTCAAGGATAGCTAGTTTCGATAAAAATATTTGCTACAAGTATACATTCACTAGGTATCTGAGATTATTTTCAAGTTATTAAAAAACCAAACGTAGAAGAAAAAATCATCTTTAATTATATAATTAATTATCGGAGCAGATGCAACCTTGTTTTGATTGGTTCCGAGTCTCCCAAAATTTAGGAGTCTTCGCAGAAATGCTGGTTTCTCAGAACTATTAAGATAAAGCCGTCGGGACTTCCCTGGTGGCGCAGTGGTTAGGAATCCACCTGCCAATGCAGGGGACATGGGTTCAAGCCCTGGTCCGGGAAGATCCCACATGCCGCGGAGCAACTAAGCCTGTGCGCCACAACTACTGAAGCCTGCACGCCTAGGGCCTGTGCTCCGCAACAAGAGAAGCACCGCAATAAGAAGCTCGTACACCACAAC